>NC_086109.1:22247113-23447113 GCF_963921235.1 Mobula hypostoma
TCTAAAAGCAAGGAACTAGGACTGAACCTTAAATCACTGGTTTGATCTGAGAATATTGAGTCCTGCTCTGAACACCATATTCTAGGATTCTCAGTTCTTGGGAAGGGGGGCGGGGTGGGGGTCATGACTCACCAAACTAGTATTTGCAGTAATACCAGTGAGAAGCTGGGTTGTCTTCCCTTGAGAACTGAAGGTGGGTTAAAGGGATGTGCACAATTGAACCCGTTCAGTTAAATTCAGGGGAACTGCCAATATGATCAGCATATAGACTACAGACCTTTTGGTAAAAATAAACACTGTTTAAATAGTGTGGTCATAAAGAATGTGCTTCCCTTGAGTACCATTCCCTTTCTGGTATGTTGGTCCATGGCCGCGTCTTCTGCCAAGATGAGCCACCCTCCAGGTGCAGGAGCAACACATTGCATTTTATCTGGCTAGCCTCTAACCTGATGGCGTGAATATAGATTTCTCCTTCTGGTAAACAAATTCTACTCTGCCCCTGCCCCCACCCCCATTTACCTCTTCTCACCTGCTTATTATTTCTCCCAAAGTCTCCTTGTCCCCCACCCCTTCCCTTTCTCCTGAGGTCCACTCTCTTCTATTGTATTCCTCCTTCTCTAGCCTTTGACCTTTCCTACACACCTGGCTTCACCTATCACCTTCCAGCTGGCCTCCTTCCCCCTCCCCTTACCTTTTTATTCTGGCATCTTCCCCCTTCCTTCTCAGTCCTGAAGAAGGGTCTCGGCCCTAAAAATTGACTGTCTATTAAATTGCATGGATCCTGCCTGACCTGAGTTCCTCCAGCTTTTTGTGTGTGCTGCTTCTTGAGGTAGCTGTAATTACTTTTAAAAGGGAATTGTATAAACATGGAGAAATATTTCCAGGATGTGGGGAACTTTAGGTGTATGCGACTGTTGACTGTTAATCCCAAGACTACGTTCAAAGCATACCATGAGAAGCAACTTTTTAAAATCTTTTTAGTTGGATAGGGTACAATACACACAATATTCTGACGTTATATCCAATTGTTTTTCTAACGGGAAGGAAACGTTGCTGCCTTTGTGACTGCAGGTGCTCAGCAGGCTGGTTGACGTGGTCTCCCCTAATGCACTTGGACATTTTAAGCAGGGTATATAGGATAGATCTGAACATCAGTGGCTTTCTCAGTGTCACCAACATGAAACAAATGAATAGAAAGCAGGACAAAAAGTTTAATACTTAAAACTCAAGTTTACTGTGCTTGTGGTTGCATGCTGTCTTCCTTCTCACTCCTAGCTTCTGTCTTTACAAACAGAACTCTGATTGCTTTGCTGTTGAATTGGAGAGGGGGCCCCGAGGGTTTGGATTCAGCGTTCGTGGTGGCAAGGAGTACAACATGGGGCTCTTCATTCTGCGGCTGGCTGAAGGAGGTTCAGCGCTGCTGGATGGCAGAATCCAAGTAAGTTCTTAAAGCAGATCCATGCCAGTAGGTTTATGGTACTGTCATCACAGGCAGCCCCTCAAAGTTCTGTTCCACACAAACCTTGCAGCACAAATTTTTCATAAATTAGAAATTAATATAAACGGTGTATGGGAAAGGATCATGGAAACAGCTGTGAAGAGTGAAGTGATTGCCAGAGGCCTCACGGACTTGACGAGTCAGCAAGAAAGTCTGCTGAACTGTCCAAGTTCTGCTTTGCTTGACCCAGCCAAATAGATGGAGGGAGAAGGCGTGTGGAAATGCCCTTTCCCACCCAGCAGAAGATGCTTGTGGTCCTGTAGCAACCATCAAATTCATCCCAGCAATGTCCCAAATGCTCTTTTGTACGTCTCCCAGTTGCTCACCTTTGTGTACTGATGTCGGCTATTGAGAAAAATGGCCCTGAGATCAGCCACCACCAGTCGGCGTACCTTTATTGTGGAAACTTTATCTTTCGGTGGTGGCTTGGAACTGGATGCATGAGCTGAAGAGTGGAGATGGTGTCACTACCTGTCCCATCTGGGTAGCCTTTCTGTTAGGGAACAAAGAGACTCTCAAAGTGAGAGTATGCATTTAGGACAGCTATGAGAAATACCTGTTCACTTTTTAAATTCCGCATTAGTAAATTGGCTGTGTGGCAGGCCATTTTTTACATAGTTCTGTAAGGAATGATACTCATCTGAGAGTGTAGCTATAATGGAACAAATAATTTCTTCAGTGCTGAACATGCTATATTCTGATTAGCCTAAAAGAATCCAGTGGAGTAGCTGTGTACTGGGTCATTAAGTCAGATCTGCCCTCCAGCAGCTTCCTTCCCTATACTGGCTCTATGCCCATTCTAAAACTGATGTCTCCCAAGTTGCATGACACCTTGCTAAGTTGGAATCAGGTTTATTATCTGGAATTTGTTGTCTGTGGCAGCAGTACTGTGCAAAGACATAAACTTACAAAATAAATAGTGAGAAGGAGAAGGAATATCGAAACAGTTGCCTCCAGTGACTCATCCACAGTAAAGCATTCAACCAGGTTCCCTGTGCAGGCATGAGGTCCAGGGAAACTTGGCCGTGTGGATTTGGAATTGGCTTGTCCACAGAAGGCGGAGGGTAGCAGTAGATGGAGTTTATTCTGCCTGGAGGCTCGTGACTTAAGTGGTGTTCTGCAGTAATCTGTTCTCGGACCCTTGCTGCTCCTGATTTTTATAAATGACTTGGATGAGGAAGTGAAAGGGTAAGTTAGTGAGTTTGCATTTGATACCAAGGTTGGTGGTGGTGTGTATTATGTTGTATTATGTGGATTGCTGTAGGCTATAGTAAGACAATGATGCGTTGCAGAGCTGGGCTGAAAGGTGGCAGATGGAGTTCAGTCCAAAATTGTGGATCGGAATTTAACTGTGAGGTTTGCACTTTGGGAGGACCAACCTGGGTAGGTCTTACAGTAAGCAGTAGGGCACTAAGGTGTGTGGTATAACAAAGGGATCTGGGAATACAGGCCCATAATTCATTGAAAGTGGTGTCACAGGTAGATAGGGTCGTAAAAAAGATTTTGGCACATTGGCCTTCATAAATCAAATTGAGTACAGGAGTTGAGATATTATGTTGAAGTTGTATAAGACATTGACACAGCCTGCTTTGGGGTATTGTGTGCAGTTTTGGTTACCTACCTACAGGAATGATGTTAATAAGATTGAAAGAGTACAGAGAAAAATTACGAGGATATTGCTGGGACTGGAGGACCTGAGTTATAAGGAAAGATTCAACAGATTACAATTTTATTCCCTAAAACGTAGAAGCTTGAGGGGATATTTGATAGAGGAATACAAATTATAAGGGGTATAGAGAGGGTAAATGCAAACAGGCTTTATCTACTGAAGTTGGGTGAGACTACAACTAGAGGTCAAGATTAAGAGTGAAAGGTGAAATGTTTAAGGGGAACATGAGGGAAAATCTGTTCACAGAGTGGTGAGAATGTGGAACGAGCTGCCAGCACCAGTGGTTGATGTGATTTTGATTTCCACATGTAAGAGAAGTTTGGATAAGTACATGGATGGGGTGTGGGTATGGAGGGCAGTGGTCTAGGTGCAGGTCAATGGGACTAGGCAGTTTGAATGGTTTGACATGGACTAGATATGATGAAGGGCCTGTTTCTGTGCTGTAATTGTCTATGACTGTGTTCCTCTATACTAAAAATCCTGTTATTAACCTTGTACTCTGTCTTCCGTTGATCTTCCAAAGTGTATCGGAGGGATCTTGGGGTCCAAGTCCATAGATCCCTTAAAGTTGCAGCGCAGTTTGACAGGGGGGTAGTTTAAGGGAGTATGATGTGTTGGTCTTCATTAGTCAGGAGATAATGTTGCAACTCAGTAAAACTCTGGCTAGGCCAGAGTATTATGATCCATTCTGGTCACCTTTTCATAGGGAGGATGTGGAAGCTTTAGAATCTGCAGAGATTTACCAGGATGCTACCTAGATCAAAGATTAAATCTTATGAGAAAAGATTGTTCCAAAGAGAAAAGCCCTAGCACGCTTACAGGAAGATGAAAGGTGACTTGATTGAGTTGAATAAGATACTATGAGGCACAGATAGAGTGGACAACCAGCATCTTTTTGTCAGGATGGCAATGGCTAATATGTGAGGGCATTGTGTTTAGGTGATGGGGGTCTGTCAGAGGTAGATCGTTACAGTGGTGAGTGCATCAAATGCACTGCCGGGGTGGTGGTAGATACATTAGGGGCATTTAAGATGCTCTTAGACAAAATAAAAATGGAGGGCGATGTGTGGATTATATTGATCTTTGGAGTAGGTTAAAACGTCAGCACAAAATCATGGGCCAAAGGATCTGTACTGTGCTGTAATGTTCTATGTTCAGGTATGATTTATTCTTCCCCTCTTTCCATTCTTGCAGGTTGGTGACCAGATTGTTGAAATTAATGGCGAGTCCACACAAGGGATCACACACAAGAGAGCCATTGAGCTGATTCAGTCTGGAGGCAGGAAAGCGCATCTTGTCTTGAAGCCAGGCATAGGTCAGGTGCCTGACTTTGGTGGGTTTCCCTTTCAGTCTTAATTTTACAGAATGTAATGTAATAAATGATTAGGGTGGAGGTGGTCAGTAATATTAAAGCAGTGATTTTTGCTTCCACCACCACCCAATCCAGCAAATGATATAGAACTGAATGGTGCTTCCATCATGAGGCAGTAATGGCTAGAAGATTCTTTTGAAGACCCCTTCCGTCTTGCCCCTTGGTCTGTGTGTATCTGTTTCTTCGACCTGCTCTTGACCACTGGCTTTGCAGAAATGTGATCTTCTGTGGAACTTTTATTTTTATTCTCATAGTTGCATTTAGTCCTAGGCTTCTCCCTCCCCTTCTCTAGGAATGGCACCTTGCAGCCTCTCGACATGTACGACTCATGAGCAGCGCTGAGGCTTCACGTCTCCCCTCATCTCTCCTGGGACCTGGTAAATCAGCATGTCTTTTACTTTTTTTATTCAGACTCTCTCAAATTTTTTTTTTTTTTTTTTTTTTTTTTTGCAGTTTTGATTCGGTGTGTGCATTTTTCTTTTACTCTTGCCCTCTGCAGTCTTCCTTTGTATCTCCTCACTAAGCTCATGGCATCCTCATGGCAATCTTTACTCTGCCTACTTGCTCACCCGCCCCCCCCCCCCACCACTGACACACACAGACCCAGACACCTACACAATCCTGCAGTCAGTTTAAATCTGAACTGATTCTGTGAAATTCAGGTTGGTGCTGGATTCCAAGAGAAGAAGTTTGTAGAATGCCTACAAACTGGCTTTTTAGAGCAGCTTGTGGGTGAGCCCACAAAAGGAATGGCAGTTCTGGATTGGGTGTTCTGTAATGGCCCAGATTTGATTGGGGAGTTTTAAAGTAAAGGAGGCAGTGATCACTATATTATAGAATTCACTGTAGTTGGAGCAGAAGGTAAAATCTGCTTGCATCATTATTACAGTGGAGTAAAAGGAATTACAGAGGCACAAGAGGGGAGTTGGCCAAGGTTGGCTGGAAGAGGATACCAGCAGGGATGATGGCAAAACAGCAATGGCTGGTGTTTCTGGGGAAAATTCAGAAGGCGCAGGAAAGAAGCAACACAAAGATGAAGAAGAATTCTAAAGGGAGGATGAGGGGAACCATGGCTGACAAGGGAAGTCAAAGACAGCATAAAAGCTAGAGAGGCATACGATATAACAAAAATTAGTGGCAAGGTAGACAATTGGGAAGCTTTCAAAAACCAGCAGAAGGCATTTAAAAAGCCCTCAGGAGAGAAAAGATTATGGAAAACTAGCCAATAATATAAGAGGATACCAAAAGATTTTTTTCCAGAGATACAAAGAGTAAAAGAGAGAATAGAGTGGATATTGGACCACTGGAAAGGTGGTAATGGGGACAAAGAAATGGCTGACGAACTGATTATTTTGTCTTCACTGTGGAAGACACTAGCAGAATGCCAGAAATGTAAGTGTCGGGGGCAGGCGTGAGTATCATTGCTATTACTAAAGAGAAGGTGCTTGGGAAGCTGAAAAGTCTGATGATAGATGAGACACCTGGACCATAAGGACTAGACCCAGGGTTCTAAAAGAGGTAGCTGATGAAATCGTGGAGGAATTAATAATGATGTTTTCAGGATCATTAGATTCCAGAATGGTTCTTGAGAACTGGAAAATTGCAAATATCACTCCACTGTTTCAGAATGGAGGGAGGCAGAAAAGGGAAATTATAGGCCAGTTAGCCTGACTTCAGTGGTTGGAAAGATGTTGGAGTCTATTATTAAGGATGAGGATGTGGAGTACTTGGAGGCACATGATAAAATAGGTCAAAGTCTGCATGGTTTTCTAAAGGGTAAATCTTGCTTGACCAATCTGTTGGAATTCTTTGAGGAAGTAACCAGCAGGACAGACAAAGGAGATTCAGTAGTTTATTTGGATTTTCAGAAGGTCTTTGACAAGGTGCTGCACATGAGGCTGCTTAACAAGAGCCCGTTGTATTATAGGAAAGATGCTGGCATGGATAGAAGATTGACTGGCAGGAAGCAGAGTGGGAATAAAGGGGGTCTTTTCTGACTGGCTGCTGATAACTAGTGTTGCTGCAGGGGTCAGTGTTGGGACTGCTTTTCATGTTATGTCAATGATTTGGAAAAGGAATTGATGGCTTTGTGGCCAAGTTAGCAGACAATACGAAGATGGTGTTGAGGGAGCAGGGAGCCTGCAGACAGACTTGGACAGATTGGGGAAATGGGCAAAGAGGTGGCAGATGGAATATAGTGTAGCACAGGGTCATGTAAAGGGGGAGAAAATTCAAAAACCAGAGGTACAAATGGACCTGGGAGTCCTTGTGCAGGATTCCCTAAAGGTTAACTTGCAGGTTGAGTCAGTGGTAAGGAAGGTAAGTGCAATGTTAGCATTCATTTTGTGAGGACTGAAATACAAAAGCAAGAATGCAAGGCATTGGTTAGACCACACTTGGAGTATTGTAAGCAGATCTAAGAAAAAATGTGCTGGCATTGAGAGGATCCAGAGGAGGTTCATGAGACTTATTCTGGTAATGAAAGGGTATGTTTGATGGCTCTTGGCCTGTACTCACTGGAGTTTAGAAGAAGGAATCGCATTGAAATGTATCAACATTGAAAGGTCTAGATAATGTGAATGTGGAGAGGATGCTTCCTATAGAGGGGGAGTGTGGGACCGGAGGGCACAGACTAAATTGAGGGACATCTATTTAGAACAGAAATGAGGAAAATTTTCTTTAGCCATAGGGTGGTGAATCTGGAATTTATTGCCACAAATGGCTGAGCAGGCCAAGTCATTGAATACATTTAAGGTGGAAGTTGATAGGTTCTTGATTAATCAGGGTGTCAAAGGTTACGAGAAGAAGGCAGGAGAATGGAGTTGAGAGGAATAATAAATCAGCCATGATGGAATGGCAGAGCAGACTCAATGGGCCAAATAGCCTAATTCTGCTCCTATGTCTTATGGTCTTAATGTTTCAACTTTGCTTGAGAGCATGTTTATACAGCACCTTTCCTGAGAGATTGTCCCAGAGCACTTAACAGCCACTGAAGTACTTTTGAAGTGTAGTCATTTTTGTAGGAAATTAGATGGCCATGATAAGCACATTTCAAATAAATTGTGATAAAATCTTAATCAGTTTTTAATGCTGGTTAAAACTAGGCAAGGACACCAGGGCCATGGCTGAAAGTATTTCTTCAGAATAATGTCACCAAACCTCTTGCACTTGTTTAAGAGTGATAATTAATGACCGATCTTAAAAATGGTATCTTTAACAACAGTTTTCCTTTGTACTGGTGTGGGAATGGTGGGCAGGATTCTGTTCAGGTCAGTGACCTGAATGCACAACATGTGACTCTAAGGTTAATGAGCCAATACTAGTTCCAGCACACAAATTATTCCACCTCTGGGGAAAGAGCCAGATCTAGAAGCCAATAATGAAACTGAATTCGTAGAGCACTACAGCACAGAAACAGACCAATGTGGTCTGTGCTGACTGAACCTTCTACCAAGTCCCATCTCCCTGCACCCAGACCATAGCTCTTTATACCCTCCTCATCCGCGTACCTATCCAAACTTAAATGTTACAACTGATCCCACATCCACCTTCTGCTGGCAGCTCATTCCACACTCGCACCAAACTCTGAGTAAAGAAGATCCCCTTTAAATATTTTGCCTTTAATCCTTAATCTATGACCTCTATTTCTAATCTCACCCAATCTGAGGGAAAAAAGCTTGTATGCTTCCCCCCCCCCATCTATCTCCCTCAATTTTGCACTTCTCTGTAAGATCTCCCCTCATTCTTCTGCACTCCAGGAATAAAGTCCTAACCTATTCAGCCTCTCCCTGTGAGGGGCAGCATAAACCTCATTGCCACAAGGAATGCCATGGAAAGTAAAATACTGCAGATACTCCAAATCTAAAATAAAATCTGAAAGTACAAGAAGCACATGGATTGGGAAGCCTGTCGAAGAGAAAGAATTAACATCTTGGATAGATGACGTTACATCAAGAATTGAGTGTTAGGGTCCAGAAGCATAAATATTTTGTTGAGGAGTCGGGAGAATATAATGGGTACTTACACCATTACCTGAATAAGTTCTTGTGGAGCATAAACATTAGTGTAGACTATTGGATTACAGGTCCACTTCTGTATTATTCTATTAAAGAGACATGGCATTTACTCACATTCCCTCAGAGTCCAGGTAAGTCTACCTCACTGCAGCTCAACTGTTCCTCTTGTCTGCTTTTATGTCCTAGACTAATCTTGTGCTCTCCTTACCTTCCACCCTTTAAACTTCAGCTCTTGTGAAGCACCTTGGGCTATGTTGTTATTATAAAGATGGTTGAATTAGCTGAACTGCCAAACCCCACCACCATTGATATATTTATTTTTTGGAGAACAGCTTCTGGGACTGGAGCCCAGATCAGATACAAGACATAGGACCAGAATAATTGCCATTCGACCCATCAAGTCTGCTCTGCCATTCCATCATGGCTGATTTATTATCCCTCTCAACTTCACTCTCCTACCTTCTCCACATAATCTTTGACGCTCTTACTAATCAGGAACCTATTGATCTCCACTTTGTATGGGTAGTAAACCTCTGTGTGACCTCGTTGCAGCTTTCCACAAAATTCCAGTCAACAAATTCATTTTCACTCGGAAGTGCACCATGCCACCACTATTTCCTCTTTCCTCTTACCGAATGCAGTCTCTCACCTCTGTTCCCCTCTTCATTCTCCTCTGACCTCTTTTATCTGCATTGTGCATGGCTGGGAGGGGTGTAGTGTGAGAATGCACTGGTAAAGGGAAAATTTGGGATTTTGTATCTAAGAGAGATGTTCATCAAATGAAATATGCTGTTTGCTGCCTATCTGATCATCAAATGCATTGCATTTTGTAGATGATCTGGATCCCCAGGACACTCCATATTCCAGCCTCCAGGAACTACCCACAGCTCCTGAAGACCCACCATCACCATCCTTTCCAAATTCTGCCCCAAACCTTACTGATCCTGAGAAGACCGTATCAAAAGAGAAGCTACAGGGAGAACAAGAGACTGGAACCAAAGTTGTGGGCATATGGGAAGAGGGGGAGGAAGGTTGTGCCGAGTTTGCAAAGGAAAAGGTGGAGCCCAGGGAGAGTACAAGCAGCCCAAAGAAAGCACAGCTGACCGGTGGCAGAGAGAATGAGGCCATGGGCCCACGCAAAGCCCTGGGCTCCAGGGAGCATCTGCCAGACAGCCCCAGGAAGGCCGAAAAGGACGAAGGAAAGCAGCGGCTGGTGGTAGGAAGGAGAGGGCGATCGCGCAGCCCACGGGGAAGAATGGGAGAGGAGCCACAAGGCGGACGCCAGGGCAGTGCGGCAGAGGGTCGAACCGGCAGCCTGGAGAGCAGCCGGCGGAAGGCGGAAGCGGGGACTGAGCAGAGACTATCAGCAAAAGGCAATGGGCAGGGAGTGGGGCAGAGCCATCCCAGGATCAGCGGCTCAACATTGCACCCCAGCCCAGGGACAAAAACAGCACCAACCACGAGAAAGACGCTGATAACCCCCGGGCCCTGGAAAAAGCCAGATGCTCAGAGGCCCTTGTAACAGAAAGCAAACAAATTATATATGTTAAATTATTTTTTTATAAACTTTGATTTCTGTTAAACACCTGTTGCATCTTATTTAAAGGTTCTGTAGGAACTGTGGAAAACCAAACTTTTCCCAAGTGAAGGAATGACTCCGGTACTCAGCTGTTGGACACTTGACTGGCTGCGAAGTAAAATCTATTGGGATTTTTCCCTGTTTTACAAGTTGACTCTGAGGTGTGCACTTGTGATTTACTTTCCGTATCCCCACAAGTTAGCAGTTGCCCCATCCGACTGCAGTGGTAGAATGTCCTAAGATTTACCTGTCACAGATAGCTCTGACTTTGGAATGTGACTGTTGCTTTGTCTGTAAGCAATTTCAGGTGCCAGCGGGTGAGACTCTCATGGTTTCCACCTGTAACATCATGAGTAGAATCTTGCCACTGCTTTGCAGATCTGAAATCAGTAGCTTAATAACAAAGACCTTAAATGTTAACCAGTGTATTTATTTGTTTTGTATCATTCTGAATCAACCGTGCAGTGCTTTAATCCTTGTTTTCTTTAATACACTGAAATTCTTTTCATCACCTTTTCTTGAGCTAAAATAACTTGCAGTATTCTGACCACCATTGAACAGCGATCTCTCAGCTACTGGTTTCAGTATCTGTGGGCTCCTCTCAATCTGTCATTGAAAAGGATCTGGAAAATTTTGTGTGTGATTTGCTGCTCCCTAGACTGCTCAAAACCAGTTGGTCAGACCAAGAGCAACAAAAATCTGCATGGAACACATTCCATGTAGATTAGAGATTATTTTGTTCGTGGTGTAATCCCACTTCTTTATTAGCATCTTCAGTACTTCAGTCTGAAGAAGATGCAGAATAACTAGCATCTCCCAATGTTTCATTCTGCCCCAATGTTAGAGGATGGGTGTGCACATCTGCTTCTCCCTGTTTTACCCATGTTCTGTGTCCATGGAGATCGGTGCTGTAGCAAGCAATTGCTTCCAATCTGTAACAATTATTCTGCTAGTCATGGTGGTGATAGAGTAGCCTTTTTATGGAATGGCCTCTCCAGTGCCCACACTCTTTCTCTCTTCCGTTCCCCTCCATCCTCTAGACACAATACACTAAGGTGCGTTTTCTGACTTAATCCTGTTGGTATCTCTGCTACGTAACTTGCATTGCCCTGCAGGGAGATGTGTTGCCAAGAAGTATTTCTGTTACCCTCCATAGCACTGTGTGTCCCTTTTTTTACCCTTGCAGCTAAGAAACAGTAGGAAATAAAGACCCTGGACTGTGACTGTGGTGCAGGCAGTGTCTTGTGACCACTTTACTGTTATATTTCATATGCGATAATGTGTAAAAGTTGAATTTAGGAAATCATGCAGAAATGTTTTGATATTCCTCAGCTCATCCATTGATCAGCTCGAGCTTTCACTCCACAGTGTTGTCTGAATTTCCTTGTTGGTAGACTAGCTATACTCATTGTTTCACCCCATCAGTAACAAAGCATCTTGCAGACTGTACAGTACTCAAGGCATGGGTGTGGCCTTTGAGTAAAGCTGAACAAGCCTTGAGTTGTTGGTTGTAAATTTTTATACTGTACAGTCTCTATAAATACTGTCATTAGGGAGAGATCTGTAAACCCTCATTATTTTTTTATGTATGACATGAAAAATGCAATCCTTGGTCATGGTGTTGAACTGTAAAATAAATCTTAACTTTCAGTCTATATCTCAAATGGTCAAAATCAAATTTTACTGACTAGATGCTGTTTAAAATTGTGCTGCGTTTGAAGTTACTGATTTGTTGAGAATTGCAGGATCAAAGTACATAAGCTTCCTAACTTATAGGTTTAGTAACCTTTCACCTCTTCTGTCTACAGTTTTCAGCAAATCTTATTTATATCTTCCTTTACATGTTCAGTCTTAGTATACAATTTCAAGTGTTATGTTGTCTCCTTAGGATCAGACAATCATCTAGGGTCATTTCCAGCCAAGACAATGGCATATCTTGTGGCATCCAGCAAAATATCCATATTGCTTTGCTTAAACCTCTCACCATCAGAAAATAAAAAGTTCAAATGTGCTACAGTGACAAAAGTTCAGTTGGGAATGTAACCTTGCGATGATCTGTGTCTGAACTTCACACTGTTCACTGCATTGTGTAGTGCTAGCCCATTCCTTAAACAGATCAAATGAAAGAAAACTGAAGTAGAAGCTTTCCTTTATTTTGAAAGCTAAGCTGGCAATAATTAGAACTGGCAGATTTCACTTCTAACATTACAGACCAACTGTGACAATTGGCCATCAGGCCATTACTTAAACAACATGATTTTAGCGGCACCTTCTGTCCATGGATACAAGTTATAGTACCAGCCTTGGGCTATATAGTTTAACCTGCTCTGCAGGAACTTAAATTAAGTATTTTACCACACATGGATTTTGTTTGGGGGAGGAGGAAGGAAGGGGGAAAACGGGACCAGTAGTCATGTGAAATTCAGCCAGTGCTTAAACCAAAGGGCCTGGATGAATGTGGAAGAAATAATCCTACAGCAGGGGTTCCCTTTTTTTTGGTAATGGAGCCCTACCATTAACTGAGGGGTCTAGGGACCTCAGGTTGGGGGCCCCTGGACTAGGGGTAAAACATGCTTTCTTCCTCCACGTCCATTTATGTCCTGGTGTGAAAATACAAATGATTACAATGAGCTACATTTACTTGTACAATCAAAGAACTTTTAAGTTACTTTCACCCCAGGTCATCCCCATTTGCTAGTGTAAGCATCAAGTCTGACAGGGAGGAAAATGACAAACACTCTCCAACCTGCTCTGTGATCTGGTAACTGGAGGGAGATGTTCATATTACTAAATCAGGTTAATTGAGTAGACAGAACATTCTTCATCTTGGACAGTTTGAGTATCTTCTTTCTCCACCTCAACTCCTGCAGATTACTTGATCTTCCACAGCTATGAGAGAAAAGCTTACATTAACTGACACGTATGATTTTTTTTCCAACTATCTTAGACAAATTCATCTGTTCAATGTTAAAGGTGGAACTTTGGCCTGTTATAATGAAAGATCAGGTGAGAAAGAAAATTTGTGATTTGCATATCCATGTTACTCACCCTTAGATTAAAACCCAGCAAATCACTAATCACTCCAGAGACAGCAGACAGAATGACAACCCGGGTGATGTTATACAGCAGTGGATTTGTGGTCAGTCCATAGAGTCTGAAAGGGGAGTCCAGCTCCTGTAGCGTAAAGCATAATAATTTGTTAGCTACAGTGTGGAGTTACCAAGCCCCACTCTTAATTATGTAAAGCTTTGCTATTGCTGCTACATTTTTCATAACTTCAAGACTGTATATGCCTTGGTTTTAGTGACTGTTTTCTGAAATACCTACAGGCTATTTATTAGGCTTAACAGGAACTGCAGTTGTTCAATAGTCCATTGCAGTTGTCAAATGACTGGACTCTATTCTCAAGCATTTGCCTTGAAGTCAAAAGAGATATTTGCCTTTTTTTTGCTGCCTATATCATGTTAGCTTCTGTTCCCCTTTTAACCTAAGATAGTGGGGTAAGAGAACAGATTTGTCTAAAATTGACAATTGCTGCAGCATTTTTCACAATGCATGCATGGTAAGTCTATTAGAAATCCACCAGGACTATTATATTACTATTATATTTTATAATTATATCCTGGGAAAATAGTTTCTGACAAATCAGTCAGCACAAAGAGGGAAGTCCTTTGTGTCAATAAGTAATAAGGCTAAGACTGCACAGCAGAACAGATTACATACGACTGACGATATATAAGCTGCTCACCTTAAGTAATTTTGTGGCAAGTTTCAACACATTGTTGACAAGGGTAAGCTGTTCCTTCTTATTGGGTTTGGTTTCCATTTTAAGGTATAAATTGATCTATTGAAATAAAAGCACATAACGTCACAATCCACAAGTCCTAATAATTAGCTGCTTTCATTTTGCACAAGAGTTAAAACAAATTTGTAAGATTTATCTTAGACCATAAGACATTGGAGCAGAATTGGGCCCTTCTTACACATCCAGTCTGCTCTGCCATTGCAACACCGCTGATTAATTATCCCTGTCAATCACTGTCTCCTAAGGGCTTATACAGACATGTTAAGAGTAAAAGGATTGCAAGGGAGAAAATTTGTCCTGGAAGAGCAGAATGGTAATGTATGCGTGGAGCCAAATGCGAGGGGGGAGATATTAAATGTATTTTTTTGCATTTGTATTTACTTGGGAGTTGGACCTAGTCTATAGAAGTGAGGCAGAGGGGCTGTTTCCTGCCTTGAGGGAAATTAGGGTAGATAAATCTCAAGGGCCTGATGAGGTATTTCCTCAGGCCCTGCAGGAGGCAAGTGCAAAACTTGCAGGGGCCCGAGCTGAGATATTTAAATCATCCTTGGTGACAGATGAGGTACGAGAATTGGAGAGAGCTATTGTTTTTAAAAAAGGCTCTAAAAACAAACCAGGAAGTTATAGGTCAGTGAGCCTGACATCAGTAGTGGGAAAGTTATTGGAAGATGTTCTAAGGGACCAGATGTATGAGTATTTGGATAGACATGGACTAATTAGGGATTTTCAGCATGGCTTTGTGGATGGCAGTTTTTCAAGGAAGTTACCAGGTAAGTTGAAGGCCAGGCATTGGATATTGTTTACATGGACTCTAGCAGGGCATTTGCCAAGGTCCCACAGGGGAGGCTGGTCAAGAAGGTTCAGTCACATGGCATCTGACATGAGGTAGCAAATTAGATTGAACATTGGCTTTGCTGGAGCAGCCAGAGAGTAGATGGTTGCCTCTCTGAATGGAGGCCTGTGACTACTGAAGTACCGCAGGGATCAATGCTAGGTCTGTTGTTGTTTGTCATCTATAGCAATGATCTGGATGATAATGTGGTTAACTGGATCAGCACATTTGTGAATGAGATCAAGATCTGGACCAGCTGGAAAAATGACAGATGGAATTTAATGTAGATAAGTGTGAGGTGTTGCACTTTAGGAGGACCAACCAGGGTAGGTTTTACAAAGGAATCTGGGAATACAGGCCCACAATTCATTAAAAGTGGCATCACAAGGGTTTTTTGGCACATTAGCCTTCATCGATCAAACTACTGAGTACAGGAGTTCGCATGTTACGTTGAAGTTGTGACACTGATGAGGCCTAAGCTGGAGTATTATGTGCAATTTTTGTCACCTACATACAGGAAAGTACAGAAAAAATTCACAAGGATGTTGCTACGACTGGAAGACCTGAGTTGTATTTAATAGGTTAAAATTTTATTCCCTAGAACAGAAGATTGAGAGGAGATTTAATAGAATAATATAAAATTGAGGGTATAGACAGGGTAAATGTGAACAGGTTCTTTTTCCCCATTGTGGGTGACAGAGGTCATGGATTAAGCATGAAAGGGAAACATGAGGGGGAACTTCACCCAGACGGTGGTGAGTGTGAAATGAGCTGCCAGCACAGGATGTGATTTCAATGTTTGAGAGAAGTTTGGACAGGTACGTGGATAGGAGCGGTATGGTCTGAGTGCAGATCGATAGGTCTAGGTAGTTTAAATGGTTTCGTAAGGACTAGATGGGCTGAAGGGCCTATTTCTGTGCTCTAGTTCTTTGATTCTGAAGTGAGTCTCTAGGCAAACCGACGCCCCAGCAACTGCTTTTGGTAATGTAAAGGTAGGCACACACCTGTTCTGTGAGCAAGATGGAAATATTATTGTATTTTCTACTGACTTCGGACCCCAACGTAACTAGCCTCAGCAGGAAAACAGCCAGTGATGCCTCCCAGATGAGGAGCTCCCAGTTATACAAAGAATCCAAGAAGCTGCTGTGACCATGCAGGATCTGAACATTGGGGGGGGGGGGGGGGGGAAGAAAGGAACCAATGTGAAAGGATTATCCTCACATAATCAGTGATGTAACAAAGGCAGTTTCTTTCAACATAATCATAGCAAATCCTCTTTACTATAAATTTGTTCTATATTTGTAACCTTCATAGCCACACAAATACCCAAAACAGTAAAAACACGTTTGAAATGAAATTTAAATTAACAAATGTGATACAACCAGGATCTGCTTTTTAATGATACTGCTTGAAGGACAAATACAAGCCTCAAGACTCCTAGAGAATTCCCTGTTCTTTGAAATACTATTTTAGGAATACCCACATAAAATGAAAGGACAGAATGCTTCAGATTTAATATTTCAATTTAGTTCCAGTAGAATACAGACATCATGGTATTGGATTGTGGGCTGCAGAGCAGGATTAGAACTTCAACCAAGACCTAATAACATTATAAATGTAAGCTTTGAATCACTAAGCAAAAGCAAAGAGAAAGCTGTCATGTCTTATCGATAAACAAGAGAAAATCTGAGCAACACACACGAAATGCTGGTGGAACTCATCAGCCCAGGCAGTATCTGTGGGGGAAAAAAGCACAGTCGATGTTTCAGGCTGAAACCCTTCAGAAGGACTGGAGAAAAAAAGCTGAGGAGTAGATTTGAAAGGTGGGGGAGGGGAGGGATGAAGCAAAGAGCTGGGCAGTTGATTGGTGAAAGAGACAGAAGGTCATGGAAGAAAGAAAAAAGCAGGGGAATGAGCTAACATGACAGAGGAACAAGGGGCGGGGAGAGAGAAAGAGACTTTACTGGAAATTTGAGAAATCGATATTCATGCCATCAGGTTGAAGGCTACCCAACTGAATTACAAGGTGTTGTTCCTCCTACTACACTGTGGCCTTATCCCGACAGTGGAAAACCATGGATGGGCATACCGGAATGGGAAGTAGAATTAAAATGGGTGGGCACTGGGAGATCCCACTTGTTTTGGCAGACGGAGTGTAGATGCTTGGCGAAGCAGCCTCCCAATCTACATCGGATCTCACCGATTATACAAAAGGCCACACCAGGAGAACCAAACACTGTATATGACCCCAACAGACTCACAGGTGAAATATCACCTCACCTGGAAGGGCTGTTTGGGACCCTGAATGATAGAGGAGAAGGTGTAGCACTTGTTCTGTTTGCAAGGATAAGTGCCAGGAGGGAGATCAGTGGGGAAGAGACGAATGGACAAGGGAGTCATGTAGGGAGTGATCCCTGCGGAAAGCAGAAAGTGGGGGGGGGGGGGAGGGAAGGAAAGAAAGATGTGTTTGGTGGTGGGATCCAGTTGGAGGTGGCAGAAGTTTTGGAGAATGTGTTGGATGTGGAGGCTGGTGGAGAACAAGATGAACCCTATCCCTGATAGTGTGGTGGTAAGAGTAGGTGTATGTGAAAGGAAAGAGATGTGGTTGAGGGCAGAGTTGATGGTGGAGGAAGGGCAGCACCTTTGAAAAAGGAGGACATCTCTTTCATTCTAGAATGAAAAGCCTCAGCCTGAGCGCAGATGCGGTGGAGACAGAAGAATTGAGAGAAGGCAATGGTGTTTTTATAAGTAGCAGGGTGGGACGAGGTATAGTCCATATTGTCCAGGTCGCTGTGAGAGTCCGTTGGTTTATAATAGACATTGGTGGATAAGCTATCTCCAGAGATACAGACAGTGAGATTGAGAAAGGGAAAAGTGTTGGAAATGGACCAGGTGAATTTGAGGGCAGAGTGGAAGTTGGAGACAAAGTGCACGAACATAGATTTTTCAAGTTTCCAGTAATGCCTTCCCTCTCTCTCATGTTATCTCCTTGCCCACCCATTGCCTCTCTCTAGTGCTCCTCTCCCCACCCCCTGCACTTTCTTCCATGGCCTGTCTCTTTTACCAGCTTCCCAGCTCCTTGCTTCATCCCTCCCCATCCAAGTTTCACCTATCGCCTGGTGTTTCTCTCTCCCCTTCCCTCAGCTTTTTTTTGTTCCTCCAGTCCTGCCAAAGGGTTCTGGCCTACAACAGCAACTGTACTTTTTTTTCCCCTAGAGATGCTGCCTGGCCTGCTGAGATCCTTCAGCATTTTATGTCTTGTTGATACATACACGACAGAGGTTCAAGTTACATAAGAAATGATACCAATGAGCCACTTTAGAAATTCAGTGCCCTTTCTCCCAACCACAAGCTCATTTAAGGCATTTTCCAAGTCTTACCTGAGCACAGCAGACAAAAGCAATGGACAAAGTAAGTAAAAATGCTGACGAAACAATTACATCAACTGATCGCTGAGGGCCCCGCCTCTGTGAATGAGAAACAGACACTGTAAGTGTGCATGAAAAATATAAATGTTGAAGAGAAACAAAAACACAATAATAGGAAGTGACAAACAAGAGCAGAGAGAAAGTTATCACTAGACAGAGTAGGCTGTATAGTGAGTAAAATACAGAGATAAGAGATCAGTATTTTATGACTTGAAAGACAATGGATTCAAAATGATAACTTTCAGAATTGGGTTCTAAATGAGTACCAAATTTTAAACCCTGTGCTGATAGATCAATCTTCTCACTCAGACGAAAGCCCTCAGAAGCTCCTTGACCAGTGAGCAGAACTGAATAATAATGATACATATGGTATTGCATTAAGTTCTCAAGTTCAAAGATTCAAGAGAATGTATAAATTGTACACCTTGAAATTTCACTTGTTTGGTGAATTTTAATGATATTTGCTGGAGGAAGCCTGCTAAAATTGTTCTCTAAACATATTCATATGCTTGCAGTTTAAAGGAGGCCAATTGTACATCAACCAACCTCCATTATAAGCAGTCCCTTTGATCACAGCTCCTTACTCACTTCCTGTGCTACATTATTCCATGGTCATTGCACTTACCTTTAGGTATGAGCGAAGAGACAACCACATCTTAATATTCTGCACTTTTTTCAGCCTGAAATGAGGAATCTCAGACTTGCGAGCCTTCCTAGCTGATGTCAGGTGACTGAACAGCTTGGCAAACAGCAAGCGCTGTGCAGAAATAAACAAAGGTTTACCCATTTTGCATAGAATGTACATTGTTAAATGAGTGTTTAACTTGACAAAACCCTTGCTTTCCAATAAAGTAAAAGGTTATTAGTAGATCCCTGTTATCCTAAAAATTCAGCTGTATTCTACTTAACCAAGACTTCATGATTTAGAATGGATGCCGTCTTACTCTGTGATATAATTTACAGATAGGAAAATATCAGCGCAAATCAGCACAGGGACAGACCTTTCAAGCCCATGATGTCTCTGCCAAAAACAAGGGGCTGTAATTACATAAGTTACCAATAAATACAACAGAAGTAAGGAAACATTTCTTCAGACGGCGGCATTTATTAACACAGTAAGTGCAGACACTTTTGAAAGAAAATGTACAGGAAACAAAATGGAAGAAGCTAGAATACTAGAAAGAACCACTATGGCTGAATGGCCAGCCTACACTGAATATATTCTCTGGAAACTGGACATTTCAATGATTAGAATTCCAATGGCAAATCTAATTGATGAAAAATTGACATATTGTTTGTGGTAATAGCAACCACAAAGATGTTGGAAAGCTGGGTCGAGCATTGAGGGAGAGGCAGAAAGGCAGTGAAAAAAGAAAGACCAGAATCTCAAATTTTAAAGAGACAAACATAATTACATTCAGTGTGATGCTTGATAATGTACACACATCTTGTTAGGATCTATTAGAAAGGATTTTACACAACAGACATTTGGACCAAGGAACAGATACTAATGTTACAACGTGCATTCATTTAGGTACACAATAAAACTTTCTTATGAGTATTATCAAACAAGACCTAGTAACATGTCTCTACAAAAGGAGATGAGTTATGAGGAAATGATCACAAGTGCACAACTTTTGTTTGGCACTTCCAGAGATAACAGTCAATGGACAATGGTGGAGCAATTTAAATTACAGGGTATCAACTTGCCCAAAATGATCGTCGGAATCAGGTTACAGAGGTAAAAGGATTAGAAAACAAGGATGAAAATACTCAAGAGAAGCATTGCCAAAACTGTAGGTCAGTGAAACCATAGAAGAAGAGAGAATGGTACTTGAATGAAATATGGGCAACATTTTCAGACAATAGAAAACAGGAAGCCAGCCAGGATAATACTTGTTTAGCCTGAACAATCAGCAGTCTGGAGATAACAGGATGGGTGAGAATTTTAGTGAATGAATAGAGTAAGGGGAGAGTTGTATGATGTTCTGGCATGGAATTAGGCCAATAGGTAAGTGAAACTCCACTGTTGCTCACCTGCTTATATGTTCTCTCTGCCACACAAAGAATGAAGAAAAACATCCACATCAGACAGAACCGCTCCAAAATGTTAATCAGCACCAAGACAACAAGAGGCCCATCAGGCTTCCCACCACAACTGATTGTCAGTAACTCAGAGAGAGAGGAGGAAGCTAACTGGTCCAGGTTCTTCTGTTGGAAAAGACGAAATGCAAAAGGTAGCAAGGTGAGAACAGCCGTCACCACATATCCCAGGATCCGGTAACCATTATGCTGCTCAAACGTATTCGCCTGTTGGTAGAATGTATAAAATATAAATAGAGTACTGAAAATCACTGGACTCCAGACAGAAAGAATAGCATTCAGTAAATATAATATACATCAAGGTCCCTCAAAAGTATATAGTTTAGCCAAAGTATCTCAACTCCCAATTAATCTAAGCTATTCCATCTTTGTCAGCACCCTATCTACACAGCCCTTTGCACCACAGTAACCCCACATCAATCCCAAACCTTCCACAGCATTTTTGGCATGCCACACAAAAACAGAGACACCTTGTTCAGGAATCTTTCCCATCCACAACTACCCTATAATTCACTGTCTCATGTCAGTCCCAGAGAGAAATGAAGACTCCCAAGTCACAATCAACATTCTGCATATTTTCTCCACAAACATACCCGCTTCATGATCATTCCACTGATCTCCAGTACAGACATATCAAATTTTTTGCATTCATTTCCTTCCCATATAATGGCGCTGACTCGGTCCAAACTCTGGCTGCTGCTGTACAACCAGTGCAGGTGGTTCTGAAATTACAAAGCAAATAAAGTTTAATTTTAAATTATTAACCACCAGTGACTGAAATCTAGCAAAATCATCCCTTAAACGAGGAAAGCCAAAAGCTCAGGTCCGTAGGATTGTGGATGTTTGAGAGAAGGAGGGGGTAAGGGCAGGGAAGGGCTTAAAAATTAGAGTGAGGATTTAATACTGCAGCCACACAAGAAACTATTACAAGTCAGACCCATTGATACTACAAGCAGAAATGCTTTTTTTCTTTCTGGAAGGAACTCATAGCTCAGCAGGGATGACATAACAACAATTCTGAGAATGTACACTTGGGTGAAAATGTTGGGTGGTCACTCATTCATGCACACACCCAACGGTAACTAGCATCTGACAAGTTTGGGCATTCAGGAGAATTCTCTGCTGGTGTCTTCTAGACAATGCATTTACGTTAAACATCCCCAGAGTACTGAACAAAGCAGTGGTTTCTATGTATTCCAGTTTAAGCTCTCAATCCCTTTCTCATACCTGATGGGTATTAGTGGAGATTACTTTAAGTATTTTTGAAGAGGTTGGATTACCCATGAAGATATCGTTGTACGATGAGAGTTCTATACAATAGACAATAGGTGCAGGAGTAGGCCATTCGGCCCTTCGAGCCAGCACCGCCATTCACTGTGATCATGGCTGATCATCCACAATCTGCATCCAGTTCTTGCCTTATCCCCATAACCTATGATTCCGTTATCTTTAAGAGCTCTATCCATCTCTTTCTTGAAAGCATCCAGAGACTTGGCCTCCACAGCCTTCTGAGGCAGAGCATTCCATACATCCACCACTCTCTGGGTGAAAAAGTTTTTCCTCAACTCCGTTCTAAATGGCCTGCCCCTTATTCTTAAACTTGGCCTCTGGTTCTGGACTCACCCATCAGTGGGAACATGCTTCCTGCCTCCAGCGTGTCCAATCCCTTAATAATCTTATGTTTCAATAAGATCCCCTCTCAGCCTTCTAAATTCCAGAGTATACAAGCTCAGTCGCTCCAATCTTTCAACCTATGACAGTCCCGCCATCCCGAGAATTAACCTTGTGAACCTACGCTGCACTCCCTCAATACCAAGAATGTCCTTCCTCAAATTTTGAGACCAAAACTGCACACAGTACTCCAAGTGTGGTCTCACCAGGGCCCTGTACAATTGCAGGACCTCTTTGCTCTTATACTCAATTCCCCTTGTTATGAAGGCCAGCATGCCATTAAGCTTTCTTCACAGCCTGCTGTATTTGCAGGCTTGCTTTCAGTGACTGATGTACAAGAACACCTAGATCTCGTTGTGCTTCCCCTTTTCCTAACTTGACTCCATTTAGATAATAATCTGCCTTCCTGTTCTTACCACGAAAGTGGATAACCTCACATTTATCCACATTAAACTGCATCTGCCATGCATCTGCCCACTCACCCAGCCTGTCCAAGTCACCCTGCATTCTCATAACACCCTCCTCACATTTCACACTGCCACCCAGCTTTGGGTCATCGGCAAATTTGCTAATGTTACTTTTAATTCCCTCATCTAAATCTTTAATATATATTGTAAACAGCTACGGTCCCAGCACTGAACCCTGCGGTACCCCACTGGTCACCGCCTGCCATTCCGAAAGGGACCCATTAATCGCTACTCTGTTTTCTGTCAGCCAGCCAATTTTCAACCCATGTCAGCCTATACATTCTATTCCACAAACCTTCTCATTCAATGGATCATCCTTCACAACTTCCACCACCTACAATAAGATTCCACCATCAGGAACATTTCCTCCCCTTTCAGCATTTCAAAGGGAGCATTCCCATCACAACTCCTGGTCTGCTTTTCAATCTTTAATAATTACTCTATTACTCACAGTACTTTCTGAAAACTCCTCACCAATGTTTTTTTCAGATACTAAATCTGCTTTTTTTACTTTGATTCCCACCATCAGACACCCAATCAGTCCTTCAAATAGTCCACATGCATTGCTTCTGATCTAGCAAATAGCATTTAGTATGTGTGGTACAATTTTCTTTACCTTGGAGAAATCAAACATATATTGGGTGACCGGTTTGTAGAGCTCCCTCAGTCAGTCCACAAAGGGAACCCCAAGACTTCACTTTAATCCTCCTTCCCACTCTTAACATGTCTGTAGCCTCCTGCATTGTTACACTAAGGTCCAATTTAATCTGGAAGACCAGCAGCTCATCTACCATCTGGGCACATTGGACCCTTCACGTCTCCATGCCAAATTCAACAATTATAGATAAAAAACATAGAACAGTACAGCACAGGAACAGGCTATTCGGCCCACAATATTGTGCTGAACCAGGTAAAAAGGAAATCAAAAACACTCAAACATTAATCCCTCCTACCTACATCATGTCCATAACCCTCCATCTTCCTTACAGCCATGTGTCTATCCCAACTTCTTTTAAAAGCCTCTCATGTATTTGCCTCTACCACTATACCAGGGAGCACATTCCAGGCATCCACAACTCAGAGTAAAAACTTACCCCTCACATCCCCCTTGAACCGACCCCCTCTCGCCTTCAATGCATGCCCTCTGGCATTAGACATCTCAACGCTGGGAAACAGATATTCTCTGTCCATCCCATCTATGCCTCTCATAATCTTGTAAGCCTCTATCAGCCTCCAACGCTCCAGAGCAAACAACCCAAGTTTATCCAGCCTCTCATCATAGCACATGCCCTCTAAACCAGGCATCCTCTCCAAAGCCTCAACATTCTTCCTAAAGCAGAACAACCAGAACTGTATGCAATACTCCAGATGTGGCCTAACCACAGTTTTATAAAGTTAAAATATAATCTAACTTTTGAACTCAATGCTTCAACTAATAAAAGCAAGCATTCCATAAGCTTTCTTAACCACCTTAAATGACCTGTGTAGCCACTTTCAAGGAGCTATGAACTTGGTTCCCAAGATCTCTTTGCTCAGCAACACTGTTAAGGAGCTTGCCCTTACAGTGTACTGTCTCCTTGCAACTGCCCTACTGAGGTGCAACCCCCTAGGTCATTTGCAGATATGGGCTGAGAAATGGCAGATAGAGTTTAACCCAGATAAATATATCCTTTGCCAATCTTCTACACTATCCACAACTCCACCAATCTTGGTATCATCCACAAATTTACTTTTTTTTCCTGTTTGTATTAGATCTGGGTAGTTCTGTTAATCAAATATTAGTTTTCTAAAGATAAAGCTTAGCTTTATTTGTCGCGTGTGCATTGAAACACACAGTGAAGTGCTTTGTTTGCATCAAATCAAATCAGCGAGGATTGTGCTGGGCAGCCACACCACAGCATGCCACAACACACTAACCCTAACTGTACGTTTGAAATGTGGGAGGAAACTGGAGCACCCAGATGAAGTCCATGCAATCACAGGCAGAAAGTACACTTCTCTTACAGACAGCAGTGGGAATCGACCTCCATCGGTTATTGCTGGCTTTCTCATAGTGCTAAGCTTTGTCCTCCGCTGTCTTGGACTGCAACTCAGTTTATCCTCTGTCCACAGATGCACCTTGACCTGAGCATTTTTAACATTTTACTCTTTTAACATGCCTATTTTTGTTTCATCATTAATCTATCAACCAAACAGATTCATAAACATTGGGATCAGCTTGGTAATCCTGGTCTTACCCCATCAAATATCCCCTTTGTCCCATCCATCCCTCTTTCACCCTCTGCAACTTAAAAACCAAATTATTTTCTTACTTTACCAGTTCTGAAGAATTTTCAACCAGAATTCGTCACTTTCCTCAAATGTTGTCTGATCTTCTCAGTGTTCCCAGCAGTTTCTGATTTTAATTACAGAAGTGAAAATTATAGTTGCTCTTGAACAAATGTTAAAAACAGCCACACCCACCTGTTCATCTTTGGACTCTTTCTTCTGCAGAGACACTCTCTGCACACTATCACACTCACTCTCACTACTGTAGGAGGAATGGCATCGAGGCCCATTTAGGAGATCATCCCATAGCATATCCTCAGTCTCTGACCCATGCCGACTGCTCTCAGAGTCCTGACGGGAATTACTGCAGCTCAGGGAGCTGAAGCTCATGTAGGAATTATCCTATAAATAAAAAGAGAAGGAAAATAAAATATAATATGCCCACTGCTCACATTTATTGTCAGTTCAGCACAATAACCAGAAGTAGAACTAGATACTCTTTCAGTTACCCATAACTTAATCCTAATGAGAGTGACATAGTTAATTCAGAAACAAAGGTTCTGAACTTAAAGAAGGGGAACTTTGAAGGTATGAGACGTGAATTAGCTAAGATAGACTGGCAAATGACACTTAAAGGATTGACGGTGGATATGCAATGGCAAGCATTTATAGGTTGCATGGATGAACTACAACAATTGTTCATCCCAGTTTGGCAAAAGAATAAATCAAGGAAGGTAGTGCACCCGTGGCTGACAAGAGAAATTAGGGATAGTATCAATTCCAAAGAAGTAGCATACAAATTAGCCAGAGAAAGTGGCTCACCTGAGGACTGGGAGGAATTCAGAGTTCAGCAGAGGAGGACAAAGGGCTTAATTAGGAAGGGGAAAAAAGATTATGAGAGAAAACTGGCAGAGAACATAAAAACGGACTGTAAAAGCTTTTATAGATATGTAAAAAGGAAAAGACTGGTAAAGACAAATGTAGGTCCCCTGCAGACAGAAACAGGTGAATTGATTATGGGGAGCAAGGACATGGCAGACCAATTGAATAATTACTTTGGTTCTGTCTTCACTAAGGAGGACATAAATAATCTTCCAGAAATAGTAAGGGACAAAGGGTCCAGTGAGATGGAGGAACTCAGTGAAATACATGTTAGTAGGGAAGTGGTGTTAGGTAAATTGAAGGGATTGAAGGCAGATAAATCCCCAGGGCCAGATGGTCTGCATCCTAGAGTGCTTAAGGAAGTAGCCCAAGAAATAGTGGATGCATTAGTGATAATTTTTCAAAACTCGTTAGATTCTGGACTAGTTCCTGAGGATTGGAGGGTGGCTAATGTAACCCCAATTTTTAAAAAAGGAGGGAGAGAGAAACCGGGGAATTATAGACCGGTTAGCCTAACGTCGGTGGTGGGGAAACTGCTGGAGTCAGTTATCAAGGATGTGATAACAGCACATTTGGAAAGCGGAGAAATGATCGGACAAAGTCAGCATGGATTTGTGAAAGGAAAATCATGTCTGACGAATCTCATAGAATTTTTTGAGGATGTAACTAGTAGAGTGGATAGGGGAGAACCAGTGGATGTGGTATATTTGGATTTTCAAAAGGCTTTTGACAAGGTCCCACATAGGAGATTAGTGTGCAAACTTAAAGCACATGGTATTGGGGGTAAGGTATTGGTGTGGGTGGAGAATTGGTTAGCAGACAGGAAGCAAAGAGTGGGAATAAACGGGACCTTTTCAGAATGGCAGGCGGTGACTAGTGGGGTACCGCAAGGCTCAGTGCTGGGACCCCAGTTGTTTACAATATATATTAATGACTTGGATGAGGGAATTAAATGCAGCATCTCCAAGTTTGCGGATGACACGAAGCTTGGCGGCAGTGTTAGCAGTGAGGAGGATGCTAAGAGGATGCAGGGTGACTTGGATAGGTTGGGTGAGTGGGCAAACTCATGGCAGATGCAATTTAATGTGGATAAATGTGAAGTTATCCACTTTGGTGGCAAAAATAGGAAAACAGATTATTATCTGAATGGTGGCCGATTAGGAAAAGGGGAGGTGCAACGAGACTTGGGTGTCATTATACACCAGTCATTGAAAGTGGGCATGCAGGTACAGCAGGCGGTGAAAAAGGCGAATGGTATGCTGGCATTTATAGCGAGAGGATTCGAGTACAGGAGCAGGGAGGTACTACTGCAGTTGTACAAGGCCTTGGTGAGACCACACCTGGAGTATTGTGTGCAGTTTTGGTCCCCTAATCTGAGGAAAGACATCTTTGCCATAGAGGGAGTACAAAGAAGGTTCACTAGATTGATTCCTGGGATGGCAGGACTTTCATATGAAGAAAGACTGGATGAACTGGGCTTGTACTCGTTGGAATTTAGAAGATTGAGGGGGGATCTGATTGAAACGTATAAGATCCTAAAGGGATTGGACAGGCTAGATGCAGGAAGATTGTTCCCGATGTTGGGGAAGTCCAGAACGAGGGGTCACAGTTTGAGGATAGAGGGGAAGCCTTTTAGGACCGAGATTAGGAAAAACTTCTTCACACAGAGAGTGGTGAATCTGTGGAATTCTCTGCCACAGCAAACTGTTGAGGCCAGTTCATTGGCTATGTTTAAGAGGGAGTTAGATATGGCCCTTGTGGCTACAGGGGTCAGGGGGTATGGAGGGAAGGCTGGGGCGGGGTTCTGAGTTGGATGATCAGCCATGATCATAATAAATGGCGGTGCAGGCTCGAAGGGCCGAATGGCCTACTCCTGCACCTATTTTCTATGTTTCTATGTAAACAGGTTGTTGGAGCTTTTTTCTTGAATATGAATCAATATCATGATCAATTTGTCCAAAAACATCCTGCCTTGATTGAGAAGAATAACATTAAAACATGCCTTTCATAGTATTGATTTAATGGTAAGCAGAAGCCAAAGAGAATCTGCCTTTTCTATTCTGCATGAGAAGAGCAGGAAACTAATGCTGAGAAGTACTGGGGTGGGTCAAGGCAGACTTGGTTTAAGAAAATGGTTCTGTTTTGTATAGATCCCTGAAAGAGCCATATATCAGCCATCTAATGAAGGAATATTGAGGAAGATCTTAGACTGGAATCTAATTTTAAAATTAGATGGCCAACTCTGATACTTCACATGAGAATAATTTCACCTATCAAACTTGGCTATCATCAGGTTACCCCTTGCGAAATAAGCCATTTGCCTCAGAGTTTCAAATTCCAACCACAACCTGGGGATTTTTCAGTCATATTCTATTCTATGTTTCCATATTCCTGAGTGAACTGCAAGCAGAAACATAGAAAACCTACAGCTCAATACAGGCCCTTCGGCCCACAATGCTGTGCTGAACATGTACTTACTTTAGAAATTACCTAGGGTTACCCATAGCCCTCTAGTTTTCTAAGCTCCACGTACCTATCCAAAAGACTCTTAAAAGACCCTATCGTATCTGCCTCTACCACCGTTGCTGGCAGCCCATTCCAAGCACTCACCACTCTCTGCGTAAAAAACTTACCCCTGACATCTCCTCTATACCTACTTCCAAGCACCTTAAAATTGTGCCCTCTCATGTTAGCCATTTCAGCCCTGGGGAAGAAGTCTCTGACTATCCACAAGATCAATGCCTCTCATCATTTTATACCCTACCAACATAAGCAAGTAATCAACATATTCTTGACAGATCTTCGGAAAGGAATCAATACTAATTTTATCTCATCAAATGTTAAATGCCTCTATTATGGCCATCTCACAGAAGAGTTTGTTTTTTTTGGAGAGTTCCAACCTACTTATCATTCCTACAAATCCTTTCTGATCAAATTTTTTTGTTCAGAAGCTACACCTCCACCCAACTCCATCCGCTTGGTTTCACCCACTGACTTTGGGAGACCATCATGGAGTAATTTCCAGAATGCTCACTCCCGTCCTCTTTCAATGTATAGACTGAGAAAGACAAACTCCAACAGTGTCAGCTAGCCCCGTCTTGGTCTAATAGCAGACACTTTGATAGGCCCGTGAAGGAATGTTGCAGCTATATAAAACCGTGGTTAGACCACACTTGAAGTATCCTGTTTCGTTCTGATTAGGTAATGTGGAAACTTTAGACGGTGCAGAGGAGATTTACCAGAATGCTGCCTGAACTAAAGGGCGTATCTTATAAGCACAGGTTGAGTGAGATAGGGCTCTTCTTTTTGGATTGGAGGACAAGAAGCAACTTGATAGAAGTGCACAAAATGATAAGAGGCATGGATCAAGAGGATAACCTAGAGGCTTTTTCCCCGGGGAAATTGCTAATACAAGTGGACATATTTTAAAGTGAATGGAGGAAGATATTGGGGGGGGGGGGGAGAATGTCACAGGTCGTTGTTTCTTTTTAAAAAAAAACAGAAATGTAGGTATGAGGAGGAATGGTGCCAGGAGTGGTGGTAGAGGCAGATACATTACTGACATTTATGAAACTCTTAAATAGGCACATGAATGTTAGAAAATGGAGGGCTATGAAGGGTAGGAGGGTAGGATTAGATTGATTTTAGAGTAGGTTAAAAGGTCGGCACAACACTGTGGCCAGAAGGACCTGTACTGTGCTGTAATATTCTTTGGGCCCAACACATCAATGCAATCATGAAAAAAGCAAGCCAGCAGTTCTATTTCGTTAAGAGTTTGAGACTCTCTATAGATGCTCAATGGAGAGCATTGTGACTGGTTGCATCACAGCCTGGTATGGAGCCTCCAATGCACAGGATCACAAGAGGCTGCAGGGGATATACGTTCAGTTAGTCCATCATGGGCACAACCCTTCTACCGTCTAGGGCATCTTCAAAAAAGTGGCAACCATCACTAAGAACCTACACAACCCTGAAGGCTCATAGTCAGTGATTAAGGAACAGCTTCTTCCCTTCATTATATTTTTGCACTCCCCCCCCCTATTTTTGTAACGTATAGATTTTAATATCTTTGCACTCTTCCGCTGCCACAGAACAGCATGTGTCAGTGACAATAAACCCGATTCTGATTCTCATTGATGCAGTGTCATACCGGATTTGGGGCTGCCGATTCAAACTCGGAGTCTTGCAAGCTGTCGGAGTCTCGCTTTGGAATCTCCCACCTTGGGATTCTCTCTCTGCCCTGTAAATAAAACAGGAAGTGATTGCAGTAACAAAGGCCAGACCTGCTGCAAGTTGCTCCAAATACTCGCCTAATGGCATTTGCAGTTTGTAATTAAATTGGGTGTGGGTGGTGTGAATTAAAAATATTTGTGGAGATTGGATTTTCTGTCACGAGTGAAAATATGAGAGAGCTGAGAGAGAGAGAGAGAGAACACACACTGCAAACTACCTCAGAAACTGCAGCTGCTTTGACCTGGGCACTTCTTCGGAATCGTAACATTGTTAATGTCCCCTTCACTTTCTGCTGGCTTAGCAAATGCCGTGCTTGGCTTTCCGTTTCCTCACTGGAATTATCCTCTGAACCTCGATTTGCAGCTCGGTGCTGCGCATCCTGAGAACCAGACACAGAATTTCAAAACCAGCTATATCCCCTGTGTGAACTTTAGAGTACAGCGTCAGGTAAAGAAGTCAGGTTAGGAGCTAAGCTCTACCAGGAGCTGAAATTTATTTTATAACCCTTCTCTGTAATTACGAGAGAAGGTAGCTCATTATCAATCTACAGATTACTTTCAAAACATTACGTACACACATGCACATTTGCCTCATTCTCACAATCCGATCAGGATCACAAAATGACTATATACAGCTATAGAAGACCATAGTTAAGACCCCACTTGGGAGTACTGTGTTCAGTTCTGGTCACCTCATTACAGGAAGGATGTGGATACTATAGAGAGAGTGCAGAGGAGATGTACCATGACGTTGCCTGGATTGGATGGCGTACCTTATGAGAATAGGTTCAGTGAACTTGACCTTTTTTCCTTGGAGCAGATGAGGGGTGACCTGATAGAGATGTATAAGGTGATGAGAGGCATTGATTGTGCGGTTAGCCAGAGGCTTTTTCCCAGGGTTGAAATGGCTAACCCACAAGGGGGCATAGTTTTCTGGTGCTTGGAAGTAGGTACAAGGGGTAAGTCAGAGGTATGTTTTTCATACAGAGCGTGATGGGTGCATGGAATGCACTGCCAGCAAAGGTGGTAGAGGTGGATACAAGAGGGTCTTCTAAGAGACTCTTAGATAGGCACATTGAGTTTAGAAAAATAGAGGGTTATGCGGTAGGGAAATTCTAGGCAGTCGCTATAGTAGGTTACATGGTCGGCACAACACTGTGGGCTGAAGGGCCTGTAATGTGCTGTAAATTTCTATGTTTCTAAATCATCAATTAAACAATAGTTAAATTCTAAAGCCTTAACCACAGATTAATTCATCTGCAAACAAATGTATCTGGAATAAAATTGTATAAACTAGGTTGAAGTACAAGTCAGCCATGACTGAGCCAAAGCATGCGTTCAAACAACTGAATATCCTCTTGTTCCTATTGGTCTTCAAAATTTATGGATCAATCTTGATAGGCATGGACTACAGACTTACTCTCCCATTGTTGGACACAGGAATCGTAGTGCAGCGCCCAATCTTTCTAGATAAATGCCTCGATTGCGTAGTTCTGAGGACAAAAGTAAACACATTTCAGTAAACTCATAAATTCTTGGGAATAAAACAGTACCAGAGGTCCATGGAAAAGGACATAATAGTTAGGATCTAAGATAAGGAATGCTCATGATGAACATCTAGTCTTATTATTTTAAGACAACATACTAAACTATCAGGTCTTTAAAGAAAAGGGCAAAGTGAATACTGAAATGCATTACTGGGTGGATTAGAAGAGAGTTCAAAGTGAATGATGTCTTGATCAGAATGCATCACAAGTACTGAACCTAGTCCTGAAAAATGTTCATGTCAAATTTATTCCACATTAACTTTGATAAATGAGATTGTTAGACTTCCATTTCTCTTACAGCTCTCAACTTATCCAATTAGCCCCACACCCTGTTCAACCCTGTAATTTGCAAAGAAGAAAAGCCCAATTTGGCCAAGCTCCCATTGCTAAATTCTATCCATTTCCTATGCAGCATGCACTAACTTAAAATTTCACCCCATTTAAAAACCCTCTTTTGCCAGTCATCCTGAAAGATGAGTTTAGGGAGTTAGGTGCCAAGTTAAAGGACAGGACCTCCAGGATAGCAATCTCAGGATTGCTACCAATGCCATGTGCAGGTGGGTTTAGAAAAAGTAAGATAGCACAAATCAACAGGTGGCTAAAGACATGGTGCAGGAGGGAGGGCTTCAGATTTATAGATAATTGGGCAGCTTTCCAGGGAAGGTGGGACCTGTTCCGGCGGGACGGTTTACATCTGAACTGGAGGGGAACAAATATTCTTGCAGGTAGGTTTGCCAAAGAGGCTCCCGTGGATTTAAATTAGATACAAGGGGGGAGGGGAACCAGAGTGTAGGAACAGATGTAGGGGAGAAGGAAGAAAAAGAAAATAGTAAAGTTGTTTGCACCGTTAGTGATAAACAGAGAGTAAGAGGTGGAAAATTTCTTAAATGCATTTATTTTAATGCTAGGAGCATTGTAAGAAAGGTGGATGAGCTTATAGCATGGATTGATACCTGGAAGTATGATGTTGTAGCTATTAGTGAAACATGGTTGCAGGAAGGGTGTCATTGGCAATATTCCTGGATTTCGTTGCTTCAGGTGTGATAGAATCGGAGGGACAAGAGGGGGAGGTGTTGCATTGCTTGTCAGAGAAAATATTGCAGTGGTGCTCTGGCAGGATAGATTAGAGGGCTCGTCTAGGGAGGCTATTTGGGTGGAATTGAGGAATGGGAAAGATGTAGTAACATGTATAGGGGTGTATTATAGACCACCTAATGGGGAGCGAGAAGTGGAGGAGCAAATTTGTAAGGAGAATGCAAATATTTGTAGTAAGCACAAGGTTGTGATTGTGGGAGATTTTAATTTTCCACACATAGACTGGGAAGCCCATACTGTAAAAGGGCTGGAAGATTTACAGTTTGTAAAATGTATGCAGGATAGTGTTTTGCAGCAATACATAGAGGCACCAACTACAGAAGGGGCAGTGTTGGATCTCCTGTTAGGGAATGAGATAGGTCAGGTGACGGAGGTATGTGTTGGGGAGTACTTTGGGTCCAGTGATCACAATGCCATTAGTTTCAATATAATTATGGAGAAGGATAGGTCTGGACTCAAGGTTGAGATTTTTGATTAGAGAAAGGCTAACTTTGAGGAGATGCAAAAGGATTTAGGAGTGGATTGGGACAATTTGTTTTATGGGAAGGATGTAATAGAGAAATGGAGGTCATTTAAAGGTGAAATTTTGAGAGTACAGAATCTTTACGTTCCTGTTAGGTTGAAAGGAAAGGTTAAAAGTTTGAGAGAGCCATGGTTTTCAAGGGATATTGGAAACCTGGTTCGGAAACAGAGAGATATCTACAATAAATACAGGCAGCGTGGAGTAAATGAGGTGCTCAAGGAATATAAAGAATGTAGAAAGAATCTTAAGAAAGAAATTAGAAAAGCTAAAAGATACGAGGTTGCTTTGGCAAGGTGAAAATAACTCCAAAGGGTTTCTACAGTTATACTAATAGCAAAAGGACAGTGAGGGATAAAATTGGTCCCTTAGAGAATCAGAGTGGAACCAAAAGAGATGGGGGAGATTTTGAACAATTTCTTTTCTTCGGTATTCACTAAGGAGAAGGATGTTGAATTGTGTAAGGTAAGGGAAACAGGTAAAGAAGTTATGGAAACTATGATGATTAAAGAAGAGGAAGTACTGGTGCTTTTAAGGAATATAAAAGTGGATAAGTCTCCGAGTCCTGACCGGATATTCCCTAGGACCTTGAGGGAAGTTAGTGTAGAAATAGCAGGGGCTCTGACAGAAATATTTCAAATGTCATTAGAAACGGGGATGGTGCCGGAGGATTGGCATATTGCTCATGTTGTTCCATTGTTTAAAAAGGGTTCTAAGAGTAAACCTAGCAATTATCGACCTGTGAGTTTGACGTTAGTGGTGGGTAAATTCATGGAAAATATTCTTAGAGATGGTATATATAATTATCTGGATAGACAGGGTCTGATTAGGAACAGTCAACATGGATTTGTGCGTGGAAGGTCATGTTTGACAAATCTTATTGAATTTTTTGAAGAGGTTACTAGGAAAGTTGACAAGGGTAAAGCGGTAGATGTTGTCTATATGGACCAGTAAGGCCTTTGACAAGGTTCCACACGGAAGGTTAGTTAGGAAGGTTCAATCGTTAGGCATTAATATTGAAGAAGTAAAATGGAATTCAGCAGTGGCTGGATGGGAGACACCAGAGAGTAGTGGTGGATAACTGTTTGTCAGATTGGAGGCCGGTGACTAGTGGTGTGCCTCAGGGATCTGTACTGGGTCTAATGTTGTTTGTCATATACATTAATGATCTGGATGATGGGGTGGTAAATTGGATTAGTAAGTATGCAGATGATACCAAGATAGGTGGCGTTGTGGATTATGAAGTAGGTTTTCAAAGCTTGCAGAGAGATTTAGGCCAGTTAGAAGAGTGGGCTGAAAGATGGCAGATGGAGTTTAAAGCTGATAAATGTGAGGTGCTACATTTTGGTAGGACTAATCAAAATAGGACATACATGGTAAATGGTAGGGTGGTGCCTAGCTCCCTGAAGGTGGAATCTCATGTGGATAGGGTGGTGAAGAAAGCTTTTGGTATGCTGGCCTTTATAAATCAGAGCACTGAGTATAGGAGTTGGGATGTAGTGTTAAAATTGTACAAGGCATTGATAAGGTCAAATTTGGAGTATTGTGTACAGTTTTGGTCACCGAATTATAGGAAAGATGTTAACAAAATAGAGAGAGTACAGACAAGATTTATTAGAATGTTACCTGGATTTCAGCACCTAAGTTACAGAGAAAGGTTGAACAAGTTGGGTCCTTATTCATTGGAGCGTAGAAGGTTGAGGGGGTACTTAATAGAAGTATTTAAAATTATGAGGGGGATAGATAGAGTTGACGTGGATAGGCTTTTTCCATTGAGAGTAGGGGAGATTCAAACAAGAGGACATGAGTTGAGAGTTGGGGGCAAAAGTTTAGGGGCAACATGAGAGGGAACTTCTTTACTCAGAGAGTGGTAGCTGTGTGGAACGAGCTTCCTGCAGAAGTGGTAGAGGCGGGTTTGATATTGTCATTTAAAGTTAAATTGGATAGCTATACGGACAGGAAAGGAATGGAGGGTTATGGGCTGAGTGAAGGTCGGTGGAACTAGGTGACAGTAAGCGTTCGGCACGGACTAGAAGGGCCGAGATGGCCTGTTTCCGTCCTGTAATTGTTATATGGTTATATCCGTATTGAGTCTGTTGGTTTCCAATCTCCTGCCATTGGAAACAGTTTCTGTCGTTTCTTTCTCAGAGATCTGAGCATCTCAATTAAATATTCCTTCGGTTTCAAGGATAACATTATTGGCCTTTACATTATTAGTTCCTCAACCTGGTATTTCTTTAAAACTTCCTAAAGTTTAGTTTTCAGATTTGAACAAATCTTCCACTGAGCCCTAGCAATAAATTTAGAAAGGTTTTCGTATTACTTCCTTGCTTTTGCAGCTTATACATTTTGTAAAACCAAGGATCCCGATGCTTTTGCAAGAGTCCAAGTTAGACTGTGTGGATCACTGAACTCATCACAATTCTGACTCCATCGTAAAGCTATCCATTTTACTTGGTCCTTCAGCCCATCTAGTTCATGCCAAACTATTAATCTGACTGGTACCATTAACCTACATCAGGACCATAGTCCCTCATACCCCTCCCATCTATGTATCTACCTAAATTTTTCTTAAATGCTGAAACTGAAACCACATCCACCATTTCTTTTTTTTTTAATTTTATTTTTATTTGGATAATGAATTCACAATTATCATGTACTTTTTTCACACATATAACCTTTTCCATTTTTTATATGTATAAAACTACAATTATTTATACATTCTTAAGTACACATTGAGATGATATAAAAGCAAAATAAACATTTAAATAGATAATTATGTACTGTGGTAAATCTAACCTATTAGGCTAAGTAATGAAATTAGTTGTCAAGAAAAATGGTAATAATAGTTTCCATACAACCCTTCTGGACCATTTCCACTGGTCCAAAATGTTGCATACAAGCCTATATACCAACCATTGTAGGTGTTTATATCCCAATTTGTTCGTGCTTGTTCCTGCCCGCAGACATAATTATCCAATCCCTATGTACTTATTTACTTAATTTTTTCTTTTTTTTATCCCTTTCCCAAATCTTTCCCTTTACTTGTGTTAATTCTCTATTTTCCAAAAAAAAAACAACAAACATTTAGACTAGGGGTGCTTACGTTAGCAATATTACTGTGTTGATGAGAAGAGCAATATAAATCATTAGGAGAGTCATCTAAAGTCTGCTCGCATTGGGGTTATATATTCAATCCATTTATTCCAGATTTGATAAAATGTTTCTTTTTGAGTTCTCAGGGAGTAGGTCAACTTTTCCATTTTAAATATTTCCAAGATAATTTCGTACCAATCTTCTAATGTAGGCGGTATTGGATTTAGCCATTTTCTAGTGATTGATTTCTTACTTGCCGCTAAGAGGGCCTGCAGCAACTTTATATCTTCCTTCTGTTCAAGGAACAATACATGCCCCAAATAGAGCGTCTCAAAGTTCAGAGGTATCTGGGACCTAAGTACCTTAACTAATGTTCTATGAATACCTTCCCAAAATAGACTTAATTTAGGGCAATCCCAGAAAATATGAAAATGATTTGCCTCCTTAGAGCCGCACCTTCTCCAACACATCACATTTGTATCTTTATATTTTTCCTGATATGGGGTCTTGAAGTATCTTATAATGTTTTTCCAACAATGTTCTCTCCAAGTCAAAGAATTAGTCGAGGACCATTGAAAGCTGCAGATTTTCCCCCAAGCCTCCTCTGAAAGTACCAACCCCGCTTCTTTCTCTCACTTCTCTTTAATATACAGTGTATTTACATTTTTAGCATGGGAGAGTGCATTATATAGGCGAGAAACTGATTTACTAGGTATTGAACTGCAAGCCAAATTCAGAATCTTGAAAAATTCTAATTCTACTGTTGATAGGTCTGTATATCTACAACTCTGGTTAACATAGTTTCGTATTTGAAGGTACCTAAAAAAGTCATTATGTTCTAGGCCATGTTTGTCCTGCAGGATTTGGAAACTTTGTAATACTCTTTTATCTATAAATGAGAGGTAGGTTGTAAGACCTTTCTTTATCCATAGCTCAAATCTTTCATCTCCTCTGTTGGGAAGGAATTCGGTATCATATGCACACCATCTAAAGAGTTTTAGCATGTTATTAATTCCACATGAATTAACCACCTTCTGCCATACTTTTAATGTAAGATTTATCCAAGCATTAATAAATTTTTCCAACTGGGCCATCAATCCTTTGTCAGCTATTGAGGCCTGAAGAGGAAAACTGTCAACTAATCCAAATTCTATTTCCTTCCATCTAGCCTTATATTCCCTATTACACCAATATAACAGAGGGGTTATCTGTGAGGCATAAAAATAATTTCTCAGGCAAGGAAGAACCATACCTCCTCTTTCCTTCCCTAACTGTAAAGTGTTATATCGAATTCTAGGTTTCCTTCCTTGCCAAATGAAGCGGGAAATCCATTTGTCCCATTCCCTGAATTGATTATCATCCACCTCCACTGGTAAAGTACGGAAAAGATATAATAACCGAGGAAGAATATTCATTTTTATAGTATTTATCCTTGAATTTAAACTTAAAAAGGGGATAAGATTCCATCTATGCATATCTGCTTTTATCTCTGAGATTAATGGCCCATAATTTACCTGTGACAGTGTTGAAAGATCCTTCGGCAGGGTTATTCCTAAATATTTTAATGATTTAGCTTCCCACTTAAGATCGTATGTATCCTGCAATTTTTTGGATGGTGTATAATTTAGGGACATAACCTGCGTTTTCTTTACATTTATTTTATAACCTGATATTTTCCCAAAGTCATCCAACAGTGTAAACAATCCTATAAATGATTTTTCTGGTTCACTCAGATAGACCAAAACATCATCTGCGAATAACGCCACTTTCTGTTCAATCCCTGCCACCTTGATACCTTTTACGATTTCGCTCTGTCTTATTAGTTGGGCAAGTGGTTCAATATATAGCGCAAAAAGGAGAGGAGAAATTGGGCATCCCTGTCTAGTGCCTCTCTCTAAAATGAAGGAGTCAGAGAGGTCCCCATTTATCTTAATTCGGGCTGTTGGGCTGTCATACAGAGTCTGAATTACTTTAATAAACCTTTCTTGAAAGCCGAATCTTCCTAACACTCTGTATAGGAATGCCCAACTAACCGAATCAAAAGCTTTCTCAGCGTCCAATCCTACTACCATTGTCTCTGTCTCGTTCTTATTAACCTGTTCTAATATGTGCAGAGTTCTCCTTATGTTGTCCTGTGTTTGTCTTTGTTGAATAAATCCAGTCTGGTCTAAATGGATGAGGCCAGGTAAAAGCTTTTCCAATCTGCGCGCTAATATAGATGTAAATAGTTTGTAATCTAAATTAAGAACACTAATTGGCCGATAATTGCCACATTCTAGTTTATCTTTATCCTCTTTAGGAATAACTGAAATAATCGCTTCTCTCCAGGAAGGTGGAGTTTCTCCTCTCTGCAAGATCCAATTAAAGGTGTTAAGTAGTAATGGGGCTAACTGTGTCTTCAGGGACTTGTACCACTCTGAGGTAAACCCATCAGAACCCGGGGACTTTCCAGCCTTTAACCTAGAGATGGCCACGTTCAGTTCTTTGACAGTTACTGGTGCTAATAAACTTTCATTTTGTAAATCTGTAAGTTTAGGTAGATCTAAAAAATTCAATACACTGTCTATATAGGGCTCATTGGGGGCCCGGGGTTGGGAGTACAGCTCTCGATAATACGTTTCAAAACTCTCTTGAATTTTCCCTATTGTACTCTCCACAAGCTTTGTCTTTGGATTCTTTATTTTATGAATTGTATTGTCTGCTTGTTGTTTTCGTAATTTATATGCTAATAATCTAGCTGATTTACCTCCTACTTCATAATTCTTTTGTCTCAGGTAAAGAAAATTTCTTTGAGTTTCCAACGTATAAATATCATCAATTTCACTTTGCAATTTCCTAATTTCCTGTTTTCGATTTGAATTACTTTTGTTGCTATCTCCAACTTGAAGTTGTTTTAATTTTCCTTGAAGGTCTGCTAATTTTTGTGCATTGATTTTTTTCATGTGAGTAGTAATGGAAATAATTTTCCCTCTCAGTACAGCTTTCAATGTATCCCATAAAATCACTGGTGATGTTTCTCCCGTGTCATTAAGGTCTAGATATTCTTTGATTTCTCCCCTTAATCTCTCCATTACTTTTGGGTTATTAAGTATATGTGAGTTTAGCCTCCATAGTGTTTTCCTCATTTTCCTTTCCAGGATTAGAGACATAGAGACTGGGCTATGATCCGACAGATCAATTGTTGCAATATTACAGTTTTTTATCCTGAGTCTATCTGTATTAAAGATAAAGAAATAGTCTATCCTTGAATAGGCTGAATGAGGGAAAGAGTAATATGTATAATCTTTACTAGTAGGGTGTAATTCCCTCCAGACATCTACAATTCCCAACTCCTCCATCAATGAATTCACTTTCCGAGTCAGAGGTTTATTCTGAGTAACTATTCTTGAAGAATCTAATATAGGATTTAATCTAATATTAAAATCCCCTCCACAAATTACTACCCCTCGAGAACTGACCATTAGGTCAAAAATGTGTCTATAAAATGACCATTCACTACCTGGAGGAGCATAAACATTCAGCAATGTTATTTCTGTACCTTCTATTCTTCCTGTGATTTTTACAAACCGTCCTTCTTTGTCTCTAGTCTCTGAAATATGTTCATAATTAAGAGTACTTGATATTAAAGTAGCTACCCCTCTTTTGTGACTCAATTTATATGATGAATAAAATACATGCTTAAAGCCCATTCTTTTTAATTTTCCATGTTCAGATTGGCTCATATGTGTTTCCTGGAGGAAAGCTATTTGTGCCCTCTCTTTTTTCAATTTAGACATAATCTTATTTCTTTTAATTGGATTCAAAACCCCATTAACATTATAGGAAATTATTTTTACCAATTCAGTTTGCATTTTTCTCTAGTAGAAAAAAAGCACTCTCCTTTTCTAACCAAACAGTAAGCAATCCCTTCTCAACAGTAAACCAAGACATATAACCACACCCTAGACATTTCTGAACGTATAACATTTGAAAATTTTCCCCGACTTCCCACAGTGAGGCCTGAGCACTGACCCGCCTCAGTTCAGAGGGATAACCTCTATCTTCACCCTGTGTTAGAGGGCCCTCAGCAGTTTGAATAATCATAGAGAATTTTCTCCTATTTATGTCTCGACCATATTGCTATCATTCAAGTTATTCCGCCTAGATTATTTTCAGTTACCAGTTTTCATTTTACTTTTAAGTCCGATTTACTCTTTTCAGTCATTTCTCTTAATTAATCTGTATTCTCTGTACATTCGCGTCTGAATATTTGCAGCTTTTCCTTGTAGTTTGACACTCTGTTTCGAGTGGAGCGTCCTCGCCCCACTAACTGCCACAACTTCTGCCGAATCCTCTCCAGTAGCGACTCCGGTTGGGTGATAACTCTAATAGGTAGTCCCCGGTCCGCCAGGTCCGACGTTGCCTCCTCCACCGTAGCGTAAGTTTTTGTCCCTTCGTCGTAAAAGACTCTCAGCCGAGCTGGATACAGGGTCTGGAATCTGATGTTGTTTTCCTTCAGGACTCTCCGTGTTTCCGTATATTCCTTCCGTCTGGCAAGAATCCCCGGTGCGTAGTCGTGGTCTAAACTGATTCTACAGTTGTTCCACATGAAACCTTTCTTTTGCCATGCTCTTTTAAGCACCTCTTCCTTCGTTCTGTAACTGAGAAATCTGATCAGAATCGATCTGGGCTGGGCGCCCGCCGGAGGCTGTGGTGCCAACGCGCAGTGAGCCCTTTCTATCTGTAGGTCTTTTGCGGCCGGTATATCAAGGTTCTCTCTAAGCAGCTTCTCCACGAAGGGAATCATCAATCCGGGTTTACCTTCGGTTCCTTCGGGAACTCCGTAGATCCTCACATTTTCCCTTCTCGAGCGGCCTTCTTGATCTATTAGTTTCCACTGGAGTTGGTCTTGTAGCTTCAACATTTCTGCTATCACCTCCTCTGCATTTTGTAGCTTCTCTTCAATTCCAACAATCCTCACTTCGGCTTCATCTATCCGCGAGTTAGTTTTTACTATTTCTCCTTTAATATCTTCCAGCTGTTTGCTGTTATCTTGTCGGAACTCGCGAATCTCTCCGAGAATCAAAGACAAAGTCACCGATTCCCCCTCATTATCTCCGTCCTGGCTTGCTGTGGGAGAGCTAGGCCCTTCGCCTTGCTGCATCTCTTTATGTTTATCAGCCTTCGAAGTGGACTTTTTATTCTTGTTCTTAGACATCATCCTTGCCCCTTTTATTAATATAGTTATGCAATATTAAGTATTTGTCTAAATTCGATTTTGGGGCAGTTTACCTTCTTTTTTGTCGAGAGACCTTTTCCTTACGCCGCCATTCCCTTGATGACCCGGAAGTCCCCCACATCCACCATTTCTGCTGATACCTCGTTCCACATTCACACCACCCTCTCAGTGACCAAGTTTCTCTCAGGTTCCCCTTAAACATTTCACCCTTAACCTATGACCTCTAATTTTAGTGTCACCCAACCTAGTGGAAAAAAAATCTGTTTGCATTTACTTTATCTATACCCCTCGTAATTCTGTATACCTCATTCTTCTACGCTCTACGGAATAAAGTCCTATTCTATTCAACCTTTCCCTATAACTCAGGTCCTGGCAATATCCTTGTAGATTTTCCCTGCACACTTTCAATCTTATTGACATCTTTCCCGTAGGTAGGTAACTAAACCTACACGCAATGCTCAAAATTAGGTCTCACCATATCTTATACAACTTCAATATAACATCCCATCTCCTGTACTCAATACATTGATTTATTAAGGCCAATATGCCAAATCTCTCTTTACAATCCTATCTACCCAGTGACACAATTTTCAAGGAATTATGGATCTATATTCCCAGATTCCTCTGTTCTACTATACTGCACAGTGACCTACCACTTACTATGTTAAGTCCAACCCTTGTTTGTCTTCCCAAAGTGCAACACCTCACACTTGTCTGCATTGAATTCTATCAGCCATTTTTCAGCTCATTTTTCCTGCTGGTCCAGATTCCCCTGCAAGCTTTGATAATCTTCCTTATTGTCCACTACACCCCCAATCTTGATGTCTTCCACATATTTGCTGATCCAGTTTAACACATCATCATCCAGATTGTTGATATAGATGACAAACAAAAACGGATCCAGCTTTCATCCCTGTGGCACACCACTAGTGACAAGCCTCCAGTCAGAGAAGCAACCATCTGCTATTACTCTCTCGCTTCCCCCGCAAACCAATATCCAATCCAATTTACTACCTCATCTCGAATGCCAACCAACTGAACCTTCTTGACCAACCTCCCTTGCAGGACCTTGTCAAAGGCCTTGCTAATGTCCATGTAGAAGACCTGCACTGCCTTGCCTTCATCAACTTTCCTGGGAACTTTTTGAAAAACTCTACAAGACTGGTCAGACATGACCTACCACACACAAAGCCATGTCGACTATCCCTGATTAGTACTGTCAATCCAAATACTTATATATCTGGTCCCTTAGAATACCTTCCAAATTACCCACTACTGATGTCAGGCTCAATGACCTATAATTTCCTTGCTTATTCTTAGAGCCTTTCTTGCCATTGCCAGAAAACAACCTGTCCCAATCCACACTTGTCAGACCCTTCCTGATACTATCCAAATTAGTTGTTCTCCAATTTAGAATCTCAACCCAAGGACCAGACCTATCTTTCTCCATAGTTAGCTTGAAACTAGTGGCATTATGATCACTAGATGCAAAGTGTTCTCCTACACAAACCTCCATCATTTGCCCCATCTCATTCCCGAATAGGAGGTCTAGTATCACACTCTCTAGTTGGGCCTCTATATGCTGAATATAGGTCCTGTCAATCAATTCCTCAGCCTCCCAAATGATCTGGAGTTTATTCAGTTCCAGCTCCAATTCCTAAACATGGTCTGGAAGAAGCTGCAGCTGGATGCACTTCTTGTAAGTGTAGTTGTCAGGGATACTGGAGTTCTCCCTGCCTTCCCACATCCTGCAAGAGGAGCATTCCACTATGCTGCCTGGCATCCCTATTGCTCTAACTGTGCCATAAGGAAGGAAGAAAAATTAAATGGAAAAGTCCACTTACAGCCTTTGCCTCTCCTTGGTAGAGCCTCTATGAGCAAAGGTCTGAACTGCCCACTCTAACACTGGCCCAGACCCACTGGCTCTGCTTAAACTTAACTTCTTTTTATTGGCCCTTGTCAAATGCCTAATTATGCACAATCGGGAACAGTGGTAGACAGAATGTCCCGCCTGTCCCGCTTGCTTCTTTTAAACACCCTCTCTCTGGCTGCACAATCCAACAGCTCCTTAGGAACTGTGGCATGCAGAATTGTATTTCCAAATTCTTATACTGACTTGAAACTGACAAAAATATGTAAATATTAATGATTTTAAATATATTAAATTTGGGCATTACAGGACAGTCTGTGTATGTTCATTTTCCAATGCAAGTTTGATGACAAACAAATTTGTTTACTGTCATCAAAATTCTCACCTCTTGCGCTTCCCTCCATTTGTGGGTGACTGCGTTTGCCTCTGGGTTGAGACTATCTGGCAGTGAACTGTCCCCAGCAGCAGCATCAGAACCATGGGGCTGACAATTTCACTGACGTACAACACTGGAACCAGCAAATATAAGCCGATTGCTATCACTTGAAATAAAAAAAATATAGACAATGGATGATCCGCTTTATACAAAGGTGTAAACAAAATTGCATAGGGCATGTGTTGAAAAGTGTTCAGGGAACCCACCTTCTAAGATGTAGAGAAGCAGAAGCCATGCGAAGATGCCCAGTGAGGTTACCTGGATCCACCAATGGCAGAAAAATGGAAAGAACAACACTCGTACTATGCCTTTCCGTGTTAAAGCAGTCCACGGACTTTCGGGCTTAGCTTTGACAAAAGTTGATCCTAAATAATGAACAGAGAATGTATCAACTCTTAAGAGAGATCAATAGAAAACATTCCAACAGATGGAAAAACTGAACACCTCAAATGGGCAATCTGATTTCAAAGGTACTTTCAAAATGCTGGATTACAAATCACTGCATACAGCTGTTCGACACAACTGGGCCATTTCCGAGGGCAGCTAAGAGTTAAGAATTAAATTATGGGTTTGGAAAATCAGGAGGATAAGATTCCTTTAGTAAATAACATTACTGAGTCAACTTTTTTTGGAAAATACAATTGTTTTACAGTATTGCCACTGTTTATTTTATTAGCTAAATTTGAATTCACCAACTGCATGGTTGTATTTGAATTTGCCTATCTAGTTCATGAGACAGAGACTTAAAATAGGAATAAATATTCTGGCCAGTCTCACCCCTTACAAGGTCCACATCAATCAGATCAGACTTTATTCGGCCAGTCTTCTTTGGTTTACTTCTCAGGCCCTGGCAATTAAGCAAACAATTCTATTCAACTTCAGAAGGTTAATTGCTTCTACAATAACGATAGGACTGCAGGAGGCTGTGCTTTGCATGTTGCAATCACACTGAGCCCTTGGTGTGCCAAAATGGAGATTGCCAGCTACTCAGACTGAATCAATCAGGAAACAACAATTAAATTTTGTTTGCAGTATTCACTCATACCTGTCAGTCCATAACATAAATTCCTACAGTTTTTAATATCACTGGCATATGTCCTGAAATTTATTAATTTTGCAGCAGCAGTACAATGCAATGATAATAGAAAAAAACTGAATTACAGTAAATATGTTTTGCATATTTCCACAGAAATGACAATTACACAAAAATATCAGATGTACAAAAGATTCACCGCTAACGATCAACTAAGTTTACTAACTACAATTCAAATAAATCTTTACTCCAATGAAATAACTCAAAATAAAAAGTTATTGGCTCCCAAAATGTTAAATTTAATACTGTCTGTCTACAGATCCTGCCTGGTCTGCTGAGTGTTTTTATTTCAGAGTAACAGCAACTGCAATCCTTTGCTTATCAAACACTATGCTCCAAATGGAATTCAGACTGGAGAACACTCTTTGCAGTGCTCGCTGCGGAATTTCATGCAAAATAGTACACCCAAGAAACATGAAAAGTTTGGAATGACAAAAAAATGTTATCAATGATGCCACTTTAAAGGAACAATGTGGAGAGAGATTTTGAGACAATGAGGGAATTCACAGCCTCAACACCTAAAGATGTAGTAACTATTGGTGGAGTGACTAGAAACAGAATTGCTCATCAACTGGAATCAGGGTGAAGAATATAGATCCTAGAGCAAGTGTTCCTAACCTGGACTCTGCGGGTCTCTTGTTTAATGGTATTGGTCAATGACATACAAAAGGTTGGGAACCTCTCTCCTAGAGGGCCGCAGCACTGCAAGTGATTAGGGGAGATAACAAAATAAAACGAGGAATGTTAAAATTGTGCTGCCAAACTTGGCATCACATAGATCAATGTACATAGGGAGAAAAGGAGAATGAGATTTATCTCAGGTTATTATACTTGTGCAGCAGACATTCCCTCCATCTGCCACACATGCAGTGGACACATCAATGGCTAGAAGATGGTAACTTGTGTATAATGACCCACAATCTAAACATCTTGGACCACTAACCAGCAAGGCACACAGGTTCAATACATGCAAACTCAAAGCCAACAGGTTTTACTGATCATCTGGGTCAGGATGAGGTGGCCAAAGGTAAACAGGATGTTGCATTTTTAATTAGGTCATACTTGAAGCTGTGTTGACAACATTTGCTTAACCAAACACACAATATCCATGACATACACTTAACTGATTTGTTCTCAGCCCATTAAGCTATCTGTTACTCATACACTGAAAGCAGGAGGATTCTTGCCAGATATTGCAGAGAACTGCTGACACTTCTCCACACAGTTGCCATCAGTTTTGTGATTTGCATGCAAATGCTGAAGTCCTAGAGCTTGAGCAGGTCTTGTGCAAGGCTTTGCATTCAGAATCAGAGCAGCTGATCTGCAAAACTACAAGTTTGCACTTACCAGAGAGGTCAAATTAGTGCAAGTAGATGACCATTGGCCAATCAAAGTCTCATTGTTAATGTAACTGATTTTATTTAAAATCCATGGACACGCTTTCTGCAACCTAGAACAAATTATCACTCAGCTTCAACTAATTTCTTAACATTATCTGTCCTGACTCTGCTTTGTACACTGCAATCAGCATTAGGAAATACACAACGTACTGGAGGAATTCAGCAGATCAGACAGGATCTACGGGTACCCAGAATGTTGACTGTCCATTTCCCTCCATTGATGCTGCATGACCCACTGAGTCCTTCCAGATTCTAGCATCTGTAGCCTCTTCGGTCTCCATCAGTGGGCACTAGCTCCTACTGCCCAATGGATAGACAAGGTTGGCCTTGTCTGCCTTTACACACTCTACTGAAAGATTTTGAAGAACACCCAAACCACATTGTCACAATCAGGAATGCCATCCAGTCTGACCTTACAATTCATCAGGGCTTTGAGAGATTAGGAAGAAGAGAACATTTTATCAGGATGTTATTCTTACCTTAATCTCTGTTTGCTCAATGGACTTTTCCCAGACTTGTTGATCGTATGCTCCAATCTGAAAAACAGCAAATTACTTGATGAAGGATTAGTGGCAACCTCCCACAATTCTTTTTGTCACTGCTACATTATCTATGCACCTAAAACAATTCACAAAGGAAAAGCTCAAAATATAGAGATGAGAGCAAGTGCCCACGTGAGTAAGCAAGTCTGCTTGTTTGTTAGTCTGTGAGAAAGTTGAGATTAAAAAATGTGACACTGGTAGAATTATGTCTGAAGTGAAATACTGCTCAACTAGTCAAACAAAGACCACCACCAACCACTTTGAGCTTGCTACACAGCCATCATCATCACCTGATGAAATTAATTATCACAAAACAAACCAGTCAGAGACATTTCTGACTATACTTATCTTGCACTGAATTGGTCAGAGGTGGTCTTACCATCAGGAAATGGTTAGCAGGTTGGACCTCTTTTATCTAAAAATAGAGAAAACCAAAAGAGCCCTCGATGGAGGTCTTCAAAATAATAGAAATTGTGGGAGAAACCGAGAATAAATGTAAAACAGTTATGAATTAATCCAAACATGAGGAAATCTGCAGATGCTGGAATTTCAAGCAACACACATAAAAATTGCTGGTGAACGCAACAGGCCAGGCAGCATCATTTATGGACTGGAAAGGAATGGAGGGTTATGGGCTGAGTGCAGGTTGGTGGGGCTAGGATAGGGTAAGAGTTCGGCACAGACTAGAAGGGCTGAGATGGCCTGTTTCCGTGCTGTAATTGTTATATGGTTATATAGCATCTATAGAAAGAGGTATAGTCAACGTTTCAGGCCAAGACCCTTCGTCAGGACTAACTGAAAGAAGAGATAGTAATAGATTTGAAAGTGGGAGGGGGAGATCCGAAATGATAGGAGAAGACAGGAGGAGGAGGGATCTGGAAAGTTGATTGCCAAAAGGAATATGAGAGGATCATGGGACTGGAGGCCTAAGGAGAAAGAAAGGGGGAGGGGGGAAATTATGAATTAATCCAGCTCCTTTAACCATGGGGTGGCTGACAGAACAAATGTATTTAAGTTAAATCTGCTGAAAACATGAGACAGAAATACAAAAAAAAAATTGGTTAATCAAGATAAACATAACACGAAGGGGGCTGAAGAGGAGCATAATTAGTGGATTAGTCTAGCTGGGGCAAAGGGTTGATACTACACTGTAAATTCTATCAGAACCTATTTATGGCTTGCATTGTCCTTACACGTTGTGTGCATACCTTTTTCTGGTACCAAGTTATGGTGTCTGTTGTTTTCCAGGCCATTTGTTGTTCATCTTACCTAATTACAAACATACAAAATAAACTAGAATTCAGTTTTGGGTCTCAGCATGGTACTGATGGGATTCATGAAATTATCAAACGTAATCTCAAACTTACAAACCATACGTGATTTAAGAGCAAAACAAACTGCTCCCCCCACCAGAGTATTCTTTTACCTTCAGACCATCCCCACAACAGAATCCCATTCTACTTCTCCATCCCCCCACCAGAGCAGAGGTTTCCCTCCCCGTCTCCCCCCGCCCTTAGCTTGAACCCTTTGAACCCTCCTCTCCCCCACCCCAGCACCAGAGCCTTCATCCCAGTAACCAGAGCCTCCCTTTGTTCCACCTCCTGCCTGAATATATATCCCTCTATATCCCCTCCCCACCACCAGACCAGGATCCTCCCTCCTTCTCGTCACTATCTAGAAGCTCCTTTCTTCCCTGCACCCTACCCCCTCCCCGCGTCCCTCCAACATCTCCTCCTCGCCCCTCACTAGGATCCCTCAACCATCTCCTCCCTCGCCCCTACCCATCAGGTCCCTTCCCATCTCATTTTCCTCCCTTCTTCAGCCCCGGCCGGGCCGCCCCATCTCCCCCTCTCTTCCTCCCCCTCCCAGGTACCGGCTGGAGCCGCGGCCCAGTCTGTTCCCGTTCCTGCCCCCGGCCCCGGCCTCACCTGCTCCCGTCTGCCCACGACCAGGCAGTGGGCCGCGGCCAACGTCTGAGATGTGCATGCAGCCCGTTCGTTGCACGAGAGGAAGAAGCAGCCGTCTGTTATGAATATTGATGAGTGTTTATGCAGCGTCATGAATAGTAATGAACGAATATTTAAAAACATCCGCCCCTTCCGCCGCACAAGGGAGCAGAAAATCGTAAATTTGCGCTCCAAGGTCCCAGTTTTGTTTTAATCATTTCAATCTCATAACGCGACGTTAGATTTATCATCTTTGTGTAGCAAAGCTGGCAGTGCAATTGAAAACACTGACTTTATAGTCATAGGGCTGTGTAGCAAGGAAACAGGACCTTCAACCCCACGCCTCTACAATGACCATATCCACGCATAATAACTTAAACCTAGATGTTTGCATTGAATCCATATCCCTGATCATTCAAATGCCGGTTCAATTGCCTCAATTATTATTATTCTTTCTGCCTCCACCACTTCGTCTGTTCGCTCCCGATAACAACTATTCTTTGTGAGAAAGAAAAAAATTACCCCTTTAAACTTTCACTTGATACCCATATCCTCTCCTTCTGGGCACCCTAGCATGGGAAAAACAATAGCACTGGCTATTATTTTCTTTTTCTTTCATGATTTTATATACCCACTATTGTTTCATCTTTCAGCCTTACTTACTCCAGGGGAAATGGACCCAATTTATCCAATCTCTCCTTATAACTCAACATTTCCAATTCATGTGAATCTTTGCTGCACCCACTCCAGCTCAATCACATCTTTCCTGTAGCGTGGTAACTAGAACCGCCTTTTATGCTCCATTTGTGGCTCAACCAATGTTTTGGACAATGACTCAATGCTTTGGCCAATAAAGGCAAGCATGTAGTATGTCTTCATCTAGCCATGTCTACTTGTGTTGTAACTTTTGGGGAACCATGTACTTGTATCCCAATAATGCTTGTATCTAATCGGCAACACTCTCCAAGGCCCAGCCATGATCTGTCCACCTCCTGTCCTAGTTTAACTTCCCAAAATGTATCACTTAACATTTGCCTATGTTAAATTCCATCTGCCACAATCTTGCCCAATTAACCAGTTGACCTAGATTCTGTTGCGACCTTAGAAAACTTTCTTCCTTGCTCATTATACCTACCAGTTTTGGTGTCATCTGAAATTTACTAATCAGTAGAGGACCCAGCATCGTTCTCTGCAGCATACCACTGCTCATATGCCTCCAAAATGAAAAATAACCCTCAAGGAGCATATGTTGCCTCCTATCTCCTAGCCGATTGTGTATCTAACTGGATCCCCTGTGCTCCAACCATCAAGTGAAAATTTGTTAAAGATCACATAGACAATGTCTTCTACTCTACCTATGTCAATCTCCTTGATCACCTCTTCAAATAATTCAAATTCATGATACTTGATTTTCCAAGCTGAAAGCCATACTGACTCTTCTTAACCAGTCCTTTCCGTATGCAAAGAAATCCTGTCTCTCAGAATCCTTGCAATGACCTTCACACCACTGATACAAGGCTCACAGGCCTTTAGTAGAAAAATCTCTTCCAATACCTCAACAATCTTTTCCCTTGCTTTCCATAACATGCTAAGATACATCTGTCCACCTTTTCTTTCGTAGGATCTCCCTCGAGTCCTCCTTCATAATGTTGATATGCTTCAGGTTATCAGTGTTTTCTCCCCAGAATTCATGAGCTACCAAGCTATAGTAAATAAGATAAGAATACATTTGAGACTTTGCCCATTCCCCATTGATCCAGGTAGATTAAAGCACTGATCTTCAAGGGGTGCCTACTCTCTTGACCTATTTAAATATACATATAGAATCTTTTATGATTCTCTTTTATTTTATCTACCAGAGATACACTCAGTTGCCACTTTATTAGTACACCCGTATTCTTGTTTTTAAATGTGTACATCTAGCTAGCCAATCATGTGGCAGCAACTCAATGCATAAAAGCATGCAGACTTTGTCACGAGGTTCAGTTGTTGTTCAGACCAAATATCAAAATGGAGAAGAAGTGTGTTCTAAGTGACTTTAACCATGGAATGATGGTTGATGCCAGATGGGGTGGTTTGGGTATCTCAAAAAATCAATGATCTCCTGAGATTTTCGCACAACACAATCTCTTGAGTTTACAGAGATTGGTGTGAAAAACAACAAAAAAAAATCCAGTGAACGGCAGTTCTGTGTACGAAGAAGCCTTGTTAATGAGGGAACTCAGGGTAGAATGGCTAGGCTGGTTCAAGCTGACAGGAAGGTGACAGTAACTCAAATGACCACACATCACAACAGCAGTGTGCAGAAAAGCAACGAAGGCACAATGCATTGAACCTTGAAGTCGATGGGTTACAGCAGCAGAAGACCACAAACAAACACTCAGTGGCCACTTTATTACGTACAGGACATATCTAATAAAGCAGCCACTGAGTGTACATGTAGAATCTTTTGCAATTTGCTTTTATTTTCTGCTAGAGATACATAATTGCTCTCTTTTACCCTCCAAATTTCCATAAGTTTTCATAATTCTCAGAGTATGGCCTTATAGAAACATAGAAACATAGAAAATAGGTGCAGGAGTAGGCCATTCGGCCCTTCGAGCCTGTACCGCCATTTATTATGATCATGGCTGATCATCCAACTCAGAACCCAGCCTTCCCTCCATACCCCCTGACCCCTGTAGCCACAAGGGCCATATCTAACTTCCTTTTAAACATAGGTAATGAACTGGCCTCAACAGTTTGCTGTGGCAGAGAATTCCACAGATTCACCACTCTCTGTGTGAAGAAGTTTTTCCTAATCTCGGTCCTAAAAGGTTTCCCCTCTATCCTCAAACTGTGACCCCTCGTTCTGGACCTCCCCAACATCTGGAACAATCTTCCCGCATCTAGCCTGTCCAATCCCTTTAGGATCTTATACGTTTCAATCAGATCCCCCCTCAATCTTCTAAATTCCAACGAGTACAAGCCCAAAAGATGCAAGATATCCATTGTCTCCTCTTCATTTTATATATGCACAATTTTCTCTTCTGCACTGTGTATATGCTTGAATCACACTTCGCAACACAATGGTACCCGAACAGAGGACAGAGAAAGGCTTTACCTTACATTTCTGTAAGAAATGTTACAGGATCTGAAGATTATCTGGAAGATAGAGATCAAAATCCAAGTATTAACTCACCAAACACATTCACTAACCACTGAATAACAATTGAGCTATGCTACTGATACGAGGAATGAAACATGAATAAGTGGACTCATCAATTAGTCAGTGATGCACTGTTCAGCTAGAGTAAATAGGATGGTGTTGTTTTGGAAAATAATTGGAGATGAAGTTAGATACGGAAACTAACCCTCTGTTTGAAATTGTTAATTAGCAAATGTTCATACAGCGAGAAACAGGAATGAAATAATGTAGAAGGGGATTTTAGTTTATCTGCCTTGATTAACTTATCCTTTCATCTTTTCTCTTTTACTTACTCATGCCCAAGGATTTCTGGTAAGGTTGCCATTCATTACGTATCCCTTTGCCCTGAAGCAGCGATGGTGAGTTACCTTCAGACTGACTGCATCCACAGAGCGAAGGTACCATACAAAGTCATTGGGAAGATTTCCAGAATTTTGACCAGCAAAGATGAGGGACTGGCAACCAACTGAAGCTTGAAAGCTGATGACATGTACCTTCCAACATTATCCTTCCAAGCGATAGGTATTGCAGGTTTGGGAAGCACTGATAAAGAATTATTCCAGTTTATTCTGTAGACAGAACAGGGCACAGCCACTCTCTGCAATGGCCAATAGGGTGTCTTTCTAAATGTTTTACTTCTCATCTTAAACACTGGTTTTAAGTGCCTCCACCACAGGATACAGATCTCACTTATCTACCCTCAGCAGCCTCATTGTTTGTACACCTCCATCAGATCACCTCTCATCCTTGCCCACTCCAGGGATAACAGACATGGCCTTTCCAACGTCTCCTTATAACTGAAATGCTCCATTCCAGGCTGCATCATTGCCCCTGCATCTTTTCCAGTATAGTCACAGCCTTGTGACTGGAACTGCACACCCCTGTGAGACCCAACCAATGTTTTAATAAAATTGTAACATGAGATTCTTTGCATCACTGATGAAAGCAAACATCCTGTAAGCCTTATTCATCACCCTCTCAATATGTCCTTTCAGGGATCTGTCAACTTTTATTCCAAGGTCTTGAGTTCATCAACAATCTCTGGGGCCCTACTATTTGTTTATATCCTACCCTCACAACCTCCCAAAATGCATTACTTTTTGCTTGCTGGGATTAAATTCCATCTGTCATTGCTTTCCATTTGATCAATATCACACCATAGCTATCGACAGTGCTGTTTACACAAGACTGGATAAAACTAATTGATTCTTTGAACTATTGCCACAGAATTTCATGTCTACCTGAAGGAAGATGAGACCTTGGTTTAAGCTCTCTTTTGAAAGATCTACCTCTAACAGCACACCATTCCTTGTATCACAGCAAATGCATCAACTTAAATGATTAAGTTTCTGGTATGGAACTTGTATTCACAACCTTCTCTCTCACAGAATGCCAGCTACCGAGCCACATTTGGCATTTTTCCATGTTATACAGCTTCTCTCAGCTCAGATTTCAGGATACAACAGTGAGCAGCTTGATCTAATCTCTCTTCCAGGCAGACAAAGAGGGGTTCTGGTGAAGTGTGATTTCCATCAGTGGTTATTATTAAACAGCCACAAGATGTCTTTGGACTCTACATGCAGGCTGAAAGACTCATTAGGTAATGAGAAAAATTAAATCAGAATATATTGTATTGCCCAACAAGTCCAAGCCATTATTTATTCTCTATATGTGCCTCTCATCCTTCATCACTCATGTATAGGGGCAACCTTTCTCTTGCATGCCCTGAGATCTGATTGAGGTTCTTCCTCCTGAAATGTTAACTCTTTCTCTTCCCACAGATGCAGCCTGCCCTGCTGAACATTTCCAGCAGCTCCTGTTTTTATTACAGATTTCCAGTTTTTTCTTTGGTGCACCCAGTTGGGCCCTACAGGGCACACAATCTACCACGTTCTCGTTTTGAGATGGAGATGTTTCTTTTGGATTCCATGTTTAATTTCTTGGCATCCATCTTGAATGTGCCCTTCCTTAGAAGTGGAAATTTTATCCCCTCAAGATTAATGCAAAAAATCTTTATCAAGTCACTTTTCAGCATTTGCTTTGCAGGAGAGACACACAGCCATTTGTCCTTTCCTGTTAAATGTAACCTTGCAGTACTGATATGATCTTCACAAATCATTTTTGCATCAAGTGTCTCTGTATGTTTTTTTAAAATGAAACTGCAATCAGAATAGTGCCGAGTGTTCCAACAGTGGTCCAACCATTTGATACACATTTAATATAATTTTGATGCCAATATGAAGCAGGGTGCTGAGCTCAGCTTCAATCATTAATTCTTGGGAAATGTTTTGTGCACAATTGCAGAAGCCTGCTGCTTTCCAGTGCTGGCATCAGGCAATCCATTTACTTGTGTCCTTATTTCAAGATCAACTGCTGAACTATTGCACACACTGGGAATGTAATCTAGATTTACGGTCACCAATTGTCCATAAATTCAATTACATCGAAGTCAGAAGACATAGTCACATTTAGCTTTATATTCATCTTGATGTCAATTAGTTAATTGCTCATTTTCTCTCTGTTCAGTTCTCAGTGAAGCCTCAGGCACGAGATAGGCTGAGCAGATAACACTAAGCTCAGAAGGTGCTGAGTTTAAGTTCCATTGACTGAATTTAAGCAGACACACACACAGGTAAGAATTTAAATCAGGTCATTAAAATTAAATTATGCATCTTGAATGTAGTGCTTAAAATGAGTTAATTAGGTAATTAGTATTAAGCGTAATTATGAAAATTGCAGCTGGGGCAATCACCAGGGTGTATGGGACAATTATCAATGGTTGAGATTGGGTATATTTCAGTACTTTATGAGAGTAACTACATTTCAAAAGTGCTCCCTTGGCTATAAAGTCATTTGATGTATCCTAAAAGAATGTGAAAGGCACATCGTTCTTTATTAAGTTCATGTCATGTAACTGTAAATGATCTTTGATGATTCTAAAGGTTTCTGTAGATGCCAAGGATTCTAAGCACTTACTAGTAGAGCAAAGTTGTTTGAAATGGGGTGGGAAGAAGTGGTTGAAAATACATTAAGAGTGGGAGTGCAAATGCAGAGAGGTCTGTAGTGTATTGATGAGGGATATAGCAAGGAGGAGCAATAAGAATGGAGTGCAAGCTGAGAGTGGGAGGGGAAGGGATACATACAGATAAAGGCAGGAAACCAGCAACCTTTCATAGAAATAGTCGTACAGTACAGAATTGGGCTGTTGGCCTATCAAGTCCATGCCAGCTTTTATGCCTATCTACCCTAATGCTATTTGCCTGTATTAATACATTATTCCTTTGAGTGACTAAATGCCTTTGAAATGTATTAATTATCTTTTCACTTAAGATCGTCTACCAGGAAACTAACCCTAATTGCTTAGAAAACTGTCATTCCACTTCATGTTCTGCCATCCTGCCGAAGGGTTTTGGCTCGAAATGTCGACTGCACTCTTTTCCTAGATGCTGCCTGGCCTGCTGAGTTCCTCCAGCAATTGTGTGTGTTGCTCAGATTCCCAGCATCTGCAGATTTTCTCGTTTGTCACTCCATTCTATAGTTGTTTTATGTGGAGAGCATCAAAGCACTGCAGATGCCAGATAGCATTATCTAAAATCAAATCTCTCACCCTTTATTTCCTCAGTATATCCAGTTGCAATAACTACATTTAAGGACTTTACTGGATTACTACATCTACGGCACACCATGAGAGAACTATTTAACATTTTTTCCCCCTCCTAATTACACAGCATGTATAAAACTAGCAATGGTAATATTTTGCAGGGCCCTATTTAAAAATTTTTGCCGGCTGGTGGCGTAGTGGCATCAGCGCTGGAATTCGGGGCAAGAGGTCCTGAGTTCAAATCCAGCCGGCTCCCTTGCACGCTCTCCATCCGTGCCTGGGTTGAGTGTCGAGCTAACAACTCAACCTCGTAAAAAAAGAACCTGGAGTGGGATGGGCTCTGCCAGATTTCAGATGCCCAAGACACGCTGTACGATGAACATACCAAAAGCTTGTTATGACGGTGTCCCGACGACTCCACCAGGAGTTAAGGGCGCACACACAAACACACATTTTTAAATTTACACTTTGCACAAAACATCTCAAGTGCAATAAACAGTGATGATATCACAAGACTAAAAGACATGAGCATAGACATAGATAGACTGTAGAAATAGACAAATACATAGCAGATGAAATTCAATGCAGATAAGTGTGACTTGATAATTTCTGGTACATTGAGAAAAGTCAACACATCCTAAATAGTACAATTTTAAATAGGGCTCAAGAACAGAAACTAGGTTTCTATTATTTTGCACAGATCATTAAAAAGTAATAAGACAAATTAAATAAACCAGTTAGGAACATAATGCATTGCTAAATCTATGTTTAATAAGTTTGTTCAACTGAACTGGTGTCCTGTACTTGATATTAGGAATATTGCAGAAGCTTTGGATGGGATGTGAAGGTGACCCATAGATTGTGTCATCTGCTTCAAATCCCAGTGGGTTCAGTTTCCAGTGACTGAAGGGTGACACTAGAAGGCATGGAAGTTGGACATGGGCAAAAGTAACAGACAATGTAAGTGAAAACCTTAAAACAGAATACATTTATTTTGTAGCTTATAGAAATTTTATGTGTCTGTACTACTGCCATGAAACAACACATCATAAAACAGTGATAATAAATGAGATTCTGATTGAATACCTTTTCAGAGATATGGTACAAGGGGTAGTGGACAGAGAATCAATGAGAGCCTTAAAGAAAGACTTGGTTAAATTCTTAAAGAAAACCCTTTTGGGGCTTACCTGGAAAAAGTGTGAAGTAGAACTAACTGCATTAAAGAAATAACAGGTTTGATGAAGTGAGTAGCCTTCTGTGTACAATATTCTATGATCTGGAATGTAGACTAAGTCACTGGTGGAGGAGTCATATTAAAGAATGAAAATATGCAACCCATCATCTCAGGGCAATTAGGAGGGATGTTAGCATAGATTCATAGCATAGAACAATAACAGCTTCTTCATGCCAACCAAGATGCCCATCTATTTGCTGGCATCAGAGCAATATCCCTCTAAACCTTTCCAACATACCTGTCCCACTGTCTTTAAAGATTGTGATTGCATCCATCTCTACCATCTCCTCCCGCTGTTATTGCATAGAACCACCACTTGATGTATTTACAAATAAGCTAATAACTGCATGAGGGAAAAAGGAATGCTACGATATTCTGATGAAATTAAACAGTATAGTTGGCTCAACTCTTAACACTTACAGACTAGTTGGATTAAATGTCCTGTTTGTGTGCAGTATTTTTTAAGTTACAGAAAATTACAGTTTCCTTCATTAAAATAACATCAATAAAAAAAAACAACTTCAGAACTTTTTCCAGTTTATTTAAAAAAATACTTCAAAGAAATTTTCTATGTATTCCATCTGCACGCTCAAATTTAAAATCTTACAAAGCAACATTTTAAAAGGTTAAAACATGCTTCATATAGTGAACTAAAGAAATTCACTGAGCAAAAGGTTAATATCACATAGAGATTTATTTATCTTAAAATGTACCATTCGCTCACACTCCGCTTCATTAAAAAGTTATTACACCCTCTGGTGAGACAAGAATTTATAGGGGTTGTGATGGAACTAAGGCCAAGCAAAGCAAATCTTACTTCCCAAGCAAATGCCATTCTGAAAATTTTATTTGCAAGTGAGGTTCTCATGAACAATTTCCTCCATGGACCACTGTTTTACAGATTCACATGCGGCTGTGGAACAGTACTTTGCATTGACAGTGGAATTGGCTGTCTGTCCAAAATAGTCAAGTGTCCATCAACAAACTAACACATACTGCACTTATCCCTTTAGTTTTGAATTGTACCGGGCAAGTGGAAAGAAAATACATTAAGAGTGGTGCACTCCTGAGGATGCAAGTCTGCTGTTGCATCAAAAGAAAATTAGTGCCTTTTCTATTCTATTTATTCTGAGAGATCACAAATGTTCTTTTGGTTCTCTTCCAATTTCCAGTAGATTAGACCAAAAAGCCATTATTTTCTTCATGACTGTAGATTGACTTGACTTGCGGAGAGCACATTTTCCAGTAGCTACCACTTGACACCAAAATCCCAGAAAGCTTTTTGGTGCCTCTTCTTGTCACCATCCCTTTACTCAGACTGCTATCACTGACCAGCTGTATAGCTCCAGAGCTGTAATATTCCTTGATTAAGAAATGCAGATACATTGAAGATATTTCCAGGTCGGGGTAGGCCATTAAAAAAAAAATCAGGGCTCAACCAGGTAATTCACTATAACTCCAAATGAAATTCAGGACAAATCCCTCAACTACAAAAATGGTGAGAATGTGGAGTGCCTGCCACATAACTACTGAAGGAACAGCACTAATGGAAAGATCCCTTCGGTTGACTTGCAATCTCATATTTAATGTCGGGTGACACCAACATTTTTGCAGTCTTGATCTATTAGAAGTAGTCAAAATTTTCAAACAAAGCCTGATTAACAGCAACCCTTCAGCTCTGTTAACACCTCTGACCCTGGTCGGCAGTTGACATTCTGGTAGTGCAGAAGAAAGGACACAAAGCAAGATATTTTACCTTGGTGAGTGGGAACATATGGCAGATGACAGATTTGAAGTCAATGACTGATTTGTGTAGCCAGCAATCAATTTACTATGATCTATCTTACACCACCCTCCCTCTGAAGCAAATGTCTAAAATGAGAGATGTACTCAATCTGACAGTCCAATGATCTCCCAGAATGGGCAGGCACAAAGCTCGTCAATGGGTCAACTTCAGGAATGATCTTATGCATCTAAGAATGGATGGACATACTTGCAGCTTGATTGTGTAATGATCTCAAGAACAGACATGCCCACTTGCAGTGTGGCACCATATTACAGTATTCTGAAGATTTGTAAGCCAATGATACCAATAATGCATGCAGATTGGCTGAAAAGTTTACATTAATGTAAATATACTTAACAGAAATACAAAAATACAATACCCTTCTGGGCATTAACTCTGCTACACTGATAGAAATGTTCAAAAATAAAGTAAATGTCTTCATAAATTACCGCTAGATACACTGAGGCATTTCAATAATGCTGACTATTGGTAAAGTAAGATAAACCTGAAGGAATTATCCTGCTAGGTACAATATTACAATATCTTAAAGGAGTCATATTTCTTTTGAAAACAGCTTACATTTATAAATGGATAAAAAATTACAAATACACTAAAGTGAATAAAAAATACAAGTGCCTGGGAAGCAAGTTTTACTCTGAACAACCAAATTTTAAGCTCTAAAAATCTCAGGACAAGACAACAAATACAGCTCCTCTCATTAAAAAGCAGAGAATGAGTTTCTGGAATTCTTACCCCACCCCCCTCCCCTTCAACCTAAGTATCTGGAGGATAAAATTATTTTCAATATAAAGGTTGTCCATCATGTTAGCAAGTGCTAGTTGCTCAAGAACCCTGTTTACACAGATTACATCATTTATGATTGCACATTACATTATAGTTTTATTTTTTTTAAATCAGATTTTAACATCTATTCTGATTTTGTAGATATCTCAATATTAAGCATACTGTCATATTACTGGAACAGGAAGAGATGTACAATTGGCTGAAAAAAGCTACATGTTTGCCATTTAGAAAATTGATGTTGGAATGGAAACGGAATGGGGAATCCAGCAGAGATAGCTGTTTATTGCTTCCAACTTAGATTGACAACTTGGAGTTAAGGAACTGGACAAATCTATAGGTGAAAGACAACAACCCAGGCAGCGGTTTCACTGGCATTCAACATGTCCATCATGTAGAGATGGGACAAAACGTGCAAGGTCCTTCAGTTGGGTAGTCCTTAGCCTGCTGGCTAGAAAAGAAACAAGAGTCTGAATGTCCTGATTTTGTACCTATAATCTCAAGAGGGAAATTATGCAATGGATTGTCAGGAAGGGCAAACCAAGGCAGAACATGTAGAGTTATATGAAGGTTTGCACTGGTTCCACTGAGTTTCCAGTGCAGAGGACATGTAGCCAGTTTCAAGCTGTGCACAAAAACTGGCATTGTCTTAAGAGAGGGCAGATTGGTTTGAATTGCTTGAAAGAAATTCACATCAAGAGCGTTAAGTGAGACATGCAAAATCTTCCCCATTTCCCTCAAAAGCTAATGGGTTTCAGAACAATGGGACTTTTGAAAATATTAAATTATTTTCATACCCGAGTCAATGGTCACTCAATCCGTCCATTGTAATATCAAGCTCAAACTGTAATATCAAGCTGATCTCCCAATCATCTCCTTTAATCCACCAATAATGTATAACCAGTACTTAAAACTAACCATCTGAACTCAAGAATTTAACTGAACCTCTCAGCATCCACACCTATAGTGTGATCTGAGCTTGCAAAGAGAATTGCAAACGTTTATCCCACGTTATGAGAAGTGCTCTAAAATCACATCCTTTGCACTGAATTCCAAACCAGTTGAAAGCTTCTTTGCTACACAAAAAAAAATCTCTGGAGGAACTCAGTATGTTGAGCAGCATCAGCTGGATGTGAGAAGATTTGCTGATGCTCTGTTGATTTGTTTAAAGTTCCTTTGACATTTTGAATCTATTCTTAATGTTAAGCAGCCTGATTAGATTATCCCTCAGTCATCTAAATGGAAGATTACGCAAGCTAGTCCTCAATTCAGCCCAAATGCTACAAGGTGCCATTGCAAATTGGCATCACCAGGTCATTTTAAAATACAGAACTACTCAAATTTCCATCATATTGAGACTATACTTGGGATTCAACGAAACTCAATTTAGGCAATACCTTTCTGAAATCAAAGCATTTTCTAAGCTCATTGTACCAAGTAATCTGTTCTGCATTTGACTGCTTTCTCGATTCCAGTCTAATTGCTCCTGGAGCCTAGAAAGTACATAACATGCGGATCAACAGAATAAGACAAGGTTGAAAAGACAAGCTTGTATTAGAATCTTAACAGCATAGTTGGCCACCATTAGCCTATTTACACCTTTCCTGGCATACAGGAAGAACAAGTCTGGGAATTTTATTCCCTTCCAATTGTCCAATTTAATTTTGAAAGCAAGTGTGGGCGATTAGTAGGAATGGCTGAACTAGATCACCATCTGGCAGTGCATACCAATCACAATGCTTTATATTAAAAATTAACTTTATGCAATTTGTTGTTGGGTGCTTCCATCAACAACTTCAGGAAATAACTTTTCCTGCAGATTTTCTTCCAATTTTGAGTGGATATTAAACTAGATCTCTAAAAAAATTCTATTGATTAACTAAAATGAAACATGGCTGCAGAACAGATTTGCACTTATAAGAGACGGGCAGTCTGTGCAGAAAATGAAATGCTACAAGGACTTTTTCCTTACACAACCAGTGTGTGCTCATATGCCTAACGTTACTCTGTTGACCTCTGTGTGAAAATGGTTATTGCTTCTTAGGACAGTTTCAACACACTGCAAAACTCAGTAAATTAAATTACTTCAAAAGAAAAATGAAACGATACAAAGTGCAACAAGAATGAATTTTTGATTTCAAGGAAGCCATCGTTCCCATTATCTTCCACTTCATGGATATTGAATTAAAGGTAAGTTAATTGTAATGTAAAAATAGCTAAGACTGTTAATTTAAAATTGAGTTGAGATTGAGTAAGCAGTATCAAAATTTGAATACCAAATATCTTTGTAGGAGATGTGATATGGTTCCATAAGCTTTCCCCCAATGAGAGGGTCTTTTTTTGCATCTTAATGCAGCTTGCTGCAGATTAATAAATAATTATTGCTGTAATTAGCCAGCAACTTCTTCAGCAATGCATCACACAACTAGCAACAGAGTAAAATATGAACTAGTCATGATCTCATGATCCCTGTATTCTGAGGCCTGGAAAAGAGCAAGCTCGAGAAGGAAATAAAAGGAGTTGGACTATTTTATCTTTAAAGCCTTTTCTGCTGTTCGATATAATTACAATTGATTTAGATTTTTTTTTAAAGGTCTGTCTAGGTTCCAAAAACCTTTGCTAGGCATGGAAATCTATCAACCAAAAATATTCAAGAAACATCTCCGAGCCTTTCAGCTTTCTTGGGATTTTGGGCTTGCTCCACTCTGTTTGAAGCACATTCTGCTACAAGGCTTGAATGGCTTTGTTCCAAAGTACTTTGGGTCTGCAACAATGGGAAACAAATGTGGAAAGGAGCAGAGGACGGAAGTTTAAAGAAGTTCTAATCATAGCATTGATAAAAACAAAATTATAAAAGATACATAAAATTAATTGAGATTGTCTAATGAATGAGAGCAACTACCTTGCCCAGGAGTGGCAGAATGACAGATATGGCTACATACCTGGACAGGTGTGGGTTGCATTAACATTATGCCCCAAGTTCTTCAGTATCAGAAATCTTAATATATTAATAGTTGCCATGAAGTACAAGTTCATAATTTTATGAATGAGAAAGGTCTTCCACCCCACTCTAAAGTTATCTAACCCAAGTGACTTAAGGTCTCCTCATCACAGATTTAATTTTTTCCCCATTTAATCTTTCAACAAGAAATTTCCAGGTGAATCAATGGAATATGTTCCTGAACACTTTTAGGGAAGATTTTCAAAAGTCTAATCAAGAAGTACCTAAAGAGGTACTGCAATCCTAACCAGGACAAATGAGTAATAGTTCAAGAGAAACTGGCAATAAAAATCTATCTTTCTTCTTTCCCAAGCAATCTTATTGATATTTTGCCATGTTTATTTCACAAAGAAATCCAGAAATGAATGCCTTCAGCTGGAGTCGAGTGAAAGGTTGTGGCATATATCTCCACTCCACAGTCCAGAGATCAAAGGAACTCAGCATGAGCAGCTTAACAATAGGAAGCTCAGAAGCAGCCAGCTTCACAGCCCAGGGCCGACACTGAGCTAGACTTAAGCCATTAGTGAAACAGGCATCTCAGTAATCATAAAAAGGCTACTCAAGAACATCAGCAATGATTTCCAATAGGTATTAGGGGCAAGGTTAAATTGCAACAACTTCAGTATTCAAGGCTGGAAGAAACCTCAGCATGCACGTGCTGTCCTCAAACATTATTTAAAACTCCTTAAAATACTCCAAGATCAAGGGACGTCTTTAGACTTGCAGAGATGAACCCCAATAAAAAAATCAGAGGCAGATGGTAGACATGCACTTTGATACATACATGCAGAAGGAGTCTTGTATATGGAAGCTGAATCAGAATAAGTAATTAAGGTTGGGTTAGTCTTACATGGAGTTTAAATACTGGTCTAAAGTAGTTAAGATGACTGCCCATTTTTGTGGCACTGTTTCTACCCAATGGGGAATGAATTTTGTTCATTTTCTCAATGTGGGAGATTCTGACAAGCCTGACTGCTAATGTCATACCCAAATATCGTACCCTAACTGCATAAACTCACTGGCCAGCTAGGTCAATTCAAGAGGCAGAAAAGGGTTAATCATTCTGCTGTAAAACAGAAATAATGTAGAGACTCAGAGTGGGCAAAGGTAACGTATCCTCAAGGAAACGAGTGAACACTGAAGAAACTGGACCATAAGTGAGCATTGTTCAGATATTCCAAAGATCTATTCCTGCACATCCTCACAATGTGTTTCGTCAATAGGTAAATTTACAGTCATGCAAGTAAAATTTAAAACAGCAAAATAGTGGCAAGTCTTCATTAAAAACAGTCTATTGTGAAGATACAGAGCATCTTGTTTGGTTTATAGTGCTGGTGGCACTCCTGCTACATTATGCACTCGGAAATGAAGTGCAGGTTCGACAAGGCCTTTTCAGGACATTAACCAGAATCAGATTAAAGAGGTCAAAATCCTGACCACGAATGGCCTGAACATCTGTGTAAACAGGGCTGGCCTTCACTTGCTGAGTGCATTTTAACGTCACCGCAATTCAAGGAACACACTTTAAGAACGGCACGATTTCTTCACTAAAATTTGAATCCCAGCCAACTTATAAAACTAAAACTTCACATCCCTGTTTAAAAAGAAAGAAAAAATATTTATTTAAAAAGTTGAGTATATACACACGTTATTGTGGAAAACTTTGCTGATCTTGGGGTTGATGACTGTGATCTTCCTGTATTACGGGCAGCTTAGCCTGGACTTCAGGTTCCACTGCCATATCATCTGAACAGCTCACATCAGTTTCTGTTTTAATTTCTTTAGTGGCGGTGTCAGAGTCTGTGTTTGGTTTTGTTTCTGTCTCCTCCTGGTGGTATTTCTTCAGGCGTATGTGCCATGCTAAGCTACAAACAGCAGACACAGTTTTGAACTGGTGAATGACATTTCGAGGAATAAAGTATATGTCGTTGTCCGAGAGCTGGATTCTGGAGTAGCGGATGCCCTCCCTCCGTAATTGATTGAGTTTTGCTTCATCCACCCATTGCACGCACTGTGAAAAGAAAAGAGAAACTAGAATGGTATATCGTCCTTGCAGTAAATGACACTGACGCGGAAATCACTGAAGCAAGGATAGTTGACAACCTATTCCAATAGTTAGATGCTATTCCTCAACAAACCACCATTATACTTTACATAGTCAGTGGCAGGAAGATTCTTATAAATCGGATTTACTTGCACTTAGAAATGCATGCCCAGTATTCATCTTTTTATTCATTCAGAGATACAGCATGGAACAGGCCCAACGAACTGCACCGCCGAACAACCCACCTCTTTAACCTTAGCCTAATCAACGGACAATTTATAATGACCAATTAACCTACTAACCGGTACATCTTTTGCCCGTGGAAGGAAACTGAAGCACTGGAGGTAACTCACATGGTCATGGGGAGAACGTACAAACTATTTAAATATGACACAGGATTGAACTCTGACCTCCTGAGCTGTAATAGCGCTACAGGAACCGCTACACTAAAATTAAGTGTCATGATCTGGTTATTAAGAGTCAGCATGACTCTTGTGGTGTGGGGGGGGGGGAGTCCCCTCTTCCACATATTTGATTGAGTTATATTTTATGGAGATGAGGAAGGATGGAAGATGATGATATCGGGCAATGGATGCTGCATACACAGATTTTAGTAAAGCATTTGACAAGATCCCTTAGAGTACAGTAATCCAGAAGAGTAAGTCACATGGGATCCACAGTGAGTTGGTAAATTAGATACAAGATTGTCTTGACCATAGACAACAATGGTAATGGTGGAGAGGTGTTTCTGTGATTGGAGGTTTGTGACCAGTGGTGATCTGCAAGGATCAGTACTACTGCTAGCTGCTTGTGATATGAATATATAGATGGGCTGATAAGTTTGTAGATGACAAAAATCCAAGTTGCGGAAAAGGAGGAAGGTTGCCAAAGGAGACTGTGGGATACAGGTCAGCTGGAAACCAGGCAGAGAAATAGCAGGTGCAGTTTAATTTGGACCAAGTGTGAGATGATGTGTTCTGAGATATAAAATGCAAGAGGATACTATACGGTAAATGGCAGGATCCTTGAGAACACTGACGCACAGAGGGATCTCAGAGTGCAAATCCAGAGCGAATGTTGATCCCTTGCTTAAGGGAGGCTCTAAGAATAAGATGAGAAATTATAGGTTGGTGAGGGTAACCCTGACCAGTCATGGTAAGTTATTGGAAGGTATTCTAAGGGACTAGATATAAGTATTTGGACAGACATGCGCTGAATAGGGACAGACAACATGGTTTTGTGCATGGTAGCTCATGCTTAACCAATCTTATAGAGCTTTTCAATGACTTTACCAGGGAAGTTGATGAAGGTAAGGCAGTAAGTGTGGTCTACATGGACTTTAGTAAGGTCTTTGGAGGTTGGTCAAAAAGGTTCATTTGCTTGGTATTCAAGGTGAGGTAGTTAATTGACATTGGCTTCGTGGGAAAAGCCAGAGAGTGGTAGTAGATGATTACCTCTCTGACTGGAGGCCTGTGTGTCAAAGGGATGATGCTGCGTCCGTTGTTTGTCATCTATATCAACAATCTGGATGATAATGTAGTAAACTGGATCAGCAAATTTGTGGATGACACCAAGATTAGGCTGTGGTGGACAGCAGACAAAGTTCCAGTGGGATCTGGACCAGCTGGAAAAATGTTTTGAAAAATGGCAGATGGAATTTAATGCAGACGAGTGCGAGGTGTTGCACTTGGGGAGGACAAACTAGGGTAGGACTTAACACAGTGAATGGTAGGGCACTGAGGAGTGCAGTAGAACAAAGGATCTGGGAATACAGACCCATAATTCCTTGAAAGAGGCATCAAAGGTAGATTGGGTCATAAAGAACATTTTTGGCACTTCCGCCTTCATAAACCAAAGAACTGAACACTGGAGTTGGGCCTTCAGTTAGTCCTGACGAAGGGTCTCGGCCTGAAACGTCGACTGCGCCTCTTCCTATAGATGCTGCTTGGCCTGCTGCGTTCACCAGCAACTTTGATGTATGTTGCTTGAATTTCCAGCATCTGCAGAATTCCTGTTGTTTACTGGAGTTGGGATGTTATGTTGAAGTTGTACAAGGCAATGGTGAGGCCTAATTTGGAAAACTGTGTGCAGTTTTGGTCACATACCTTTAACAAGGATGTCAACGAGGTTGAAAGAATGCAGTGAAACTTTACAAAGATGTTGCCTGTACTTGAGGACCTGAGTTATAGGGAAAGGCTGAATAGGTTAGAAATCTATTCCCTAGAGCATAGAAGAATGAGGGGAGATTTGATCAGGGTTATACAAAAGTATGAGGGTTATAGATAGGGTATATGCAAGCAGGCTTTTTCCACCGAGGTTGGGTGAGACTAGAACTGGAGGTCATGGATTACAAGTGAAATGTTTATGGGAAACACGAGGGAAAACCTCTTCACTCGAGGTTGGTGAGAGTGTGGAATGAGCTGTCAGCGGAAGAGGTGTGTGTGTAAAGAGAAAGTTGGATAGGTACACAGATGGAGGGGGTTTGGATGGCATGGTCCAGGTGCAGGTCAATGGGACTAGGGAGATTAATAGTTCAGCACAGACTAGATGGGCCAAAGGGCCCCTTTCTGTGCTGTAGTGTTCTATGACTTCACTTCCAAAATCTCAAAATGAAGCGCTTTCTTCAAGACCAGACCACAGGTCAAATACCTTTGGGACAGTACTGCATGGAACACCTTAAACTACATCTCTAAAACCTCTGCACAAGTTCTAACAGCTTAGGGAATAATGTTTGGCTGCAAAGGTGACAAAATATTGCAAGAATGGTTCCAATTACCAGCTACATTACTTGAAACTAATACAAACATCCTGAAGTTAATCCAACCGCACAAAATTGATGGCGAGCAGAATCCTCCCATCAAATTCCGCTTCCCATATGTCACTCCTCAGCATGATACAATGAGTTAAAGCAGATAGCTAGACAGATGTGCAACTCTACATATAAACTCCCGCTGAACTCTAGAAGGGGATTTGAATGCAATACCTGTGACACAGGTGGCTCATGCAGATCCAGCTGTAATCGTTGCACAACGTCTGTGAAGTCCTCTGCATGAAAACATATCACGTCTTTGGTTATTCGAATCTTGTCACTCCTACCAAGAAGGGAACAAGAGTTTTATTAAGTGGGATTTGAAAATAATTTCAGTTTTTGTAATAATCAGATTAGAATGACTGAAGCAATTTAAAGTTTGAAATACAAAGAATGAATTTACAACATTTTATCAAACTCCATTAATACTGGAGAAATGTTTGGAAAAAAATACAGGAAAGGACAAGTAATAAAAAAAGTCTATCAATTGAGAATTCAGATACACTGAGAGAAGCTTAACATTAGACAAGTAAAATTTCAATCATCAAACAGATAATGAGCCTCTGTTAAATAGAGCACCAGGGGTTCTTGATAAATACAAAATAATAAAGGACTCACGAAGAACATAAGCAAACTCATTTCTGAATTGGCTCACCAAGGAGTCAACTTTAATCCAGTGTTAGGATTGCACAAGATACAAAGCTTTTAACTACATAGAATTGCACCTAAGGCACCGCCTTTGAATCCAAGTACGGGTACCGTGCAAAAGTCTAAGGCACATATATAGCGTTTGGGTGCTTAAGATTTCTGCATAGTACTGTAGATTATTTTTTCCATTTTCCGAATTCCACTTAATACTACTGAGCTAATACAAAAGTCTTAGGCATCTTAGCTACATTAACTGTAGATGTAAGGCATGGCTCAATAGTAATGCTGTCCTCAGTGCAAAGACCAAGTTTAGGTCTCATTTCATACTGACAGTCCCAGTACAAAAACATAGGAGCGTCAGAGCTGAAAAGTTTGTAGGAACCATGTATCCATTCTCTATCTGCTTTCTATTCTGCATTGCTTGGTCATTATGATAACTAGTCACATGAGCGGGGGTGTGGTCAAAGTGAAGCGAATAAGTTACATATTCTTGCTTATTTAGGGGAAGTTTGTAGCTTGGGAATGGCAGATGTCGTATCTATTGCTGACCGCCGAGATAACACAGAATAATGCTTAGCTTATACTTGGGTACACTCAAGTTAATCGTTTCAAGATTGTATGTTTGCTAATTGCTAATAAAGGATATATCTTTTGGAACTATCCTTGGAGCTGGGTGTGCGTCATGCAAGTATAGTAACTCCACTGTGGTTGCAGGCTAGCAGCAATTGTTTAGTTTTGGTTTTGCTGCTACAAAGCAGAAGTGTGCTTGGAAGGTGAAAGGAGTGCTGATGAAAAGACTCAAAATTGTTACGACACAGGTGACAGCCATCAGGGCCACTGTCTTTAGCTTGAGGTACAGCAATCCCACACGGTACTTTTCTCCGACTACAATCATGTTGTCATTCTATCTATTCCTCTCTGGAAACACTAAATGCAGATACTTCCAGATTCCTAAAACGAGAAATTCTGCAGAATGTGGAAATCCAAAGCAAAACACACAAAATGCTGGAGGAACTCAGGTCAGGCTGCATCAACGCAAGTGAAAGAACAGTTGATGTTTCCGGCCAAGACCCTTCTTTGGGACTGGAAAAGAAGGGGTAAGGTGGTGGGGGGGGGAGGGGAAGGAGGCTAGCCAGAAGGTGACAGGTGGAACTAGGTGGGTGGGAGAGGAGAGTGGACCAGAGGAGAAAGGGAAGGAGGGGACTCAGGGGGAGGTTACAGGCAGCTGAGAAGAGATAAGAGCCCAGAGTGGGGAATAGAAGGAGAGGAGGGATTTTAAAAAAAACTGGTTTTGCAGGGAGCAGTCAAGATTACTGTTTACTGATTGCTGGTTTTTTTCCTGCATAAAGAGGTTAAACCATGTCCCCTTGTAACCTTTGCCTAAGAATGTAAATCTATGGTTCCAGGTGCACGAATCATCCAGTTATAACAACAAACAACTTCCTTTCATTTGCCGCATTTTAACCACTCACAATCTTGCACACTTCTATCAAATATCCCAATCTGCATGGCTCCAAAAAGAAAACCACCAGCTGGTCTAAGCTTATAACTAAAATTCTTGGTTTAGGTTTTTGGCTGAAATAATTCTAGTGAATCATTTTTGTATCGTCTCTAGGAGCTCCACACTCTTTTAAAGATGGCTGAGTAGGATTCCAGCATAACGCCCATATTTCTGAACTCTACTCAAGATCAATATCTCATCTTACTAACTGCACTCTCAACATATCCTGCCACTTATAAATGTGTGCCCAAGACTGTCCCAGCACCATATTTAAAACTTCTTTAAATAGTTTATTTTGACCTATTCATTCTTTTTAGCAAAAGGCATCACTTCACACTTCTCACATGCCACTTGTCTGCCTACTCTAAGTCTTGGTACAATAAAAGAAAATACTACAAGCACATGGGTCGGGCAGCAACAGTGGAAAAAAGAATCAGTTAACATTTATTTATTTCGTGATACAGTGTGGAGTAGGTCCTTCTGGCCCTTTGAGCTACACCACTCCAGCAAACCCACAACTCTGATTAACCCTAACCTAATCACGGGACGATTTACAACGACCAATTTACCTACCTGGTATGAGGAAAGCGGAGCACATCCAATGGGGAGGACACACAGAGACTACTTACAGAGTGGTGCCAGATTTGAACTCCAAAGGCCTCGAGCTGTAATAATGTTAAGCTAACCACTACTCTACTGTGGGGCCCAAAGAATGCACAGTTCCGCTGGGGCTTGAACACAGGACCCTCCGCGTGTAAAGCAGACACGATAACTACTAGATTATGGAACCTTCTATTCAGTGTTTCTTTTTGTACAGATGCTGACTGACATTGTGTTTTTTCAGCATTTTCTGTTTTTATTTCAGATTTAAAGCACAGAACAACACTGGATATGCCATTCAGTGCATGAGTTGTGCCATTCTGATGCTAATTTATACTAAATGTCCTCCTAAGCATCATCTATATCCTTCCATTTTCATGTGTCTATTTAAAAGCCTCAAACTGCCTGATTCCACTAGCACTAGTAACCCATTCTTGCCATCTATCATTCTCTGCATAGAAAAGCCTGCTGCTCATGCTGCTTTCAACCTCCTCCCTCCAATTCTTGAAAGTATGTGCTTTGGTGTTCTACCCTGTGGAAAAAAATCTGGCTGTGTATCATATCCAGGCTTCTCAATTTTAAAGCCCCCCCCCGTATTTGACACTCTAAGGTAGGGAGTTCTCAACCTTTTTTAATGCATGGACCGATACCATTAAGCAAAGTGTTCGTTAACCCCAGGCTGGGAACCTAGATCTAGGAAGAACACCCCAAGTTTGTTCAATCTTTCCCTATATCTCATACCTTCTAATTCAGGCAGCATCCTGGCAAACCTCTTCTGCACCCTTCCCCAGTCTCCACATCCTTTCTATAATAATGCTACCAGAAATGCACTCAATGCTCAAGTGTCTAAATAAAGTTTCATATAGCTGCAGCATGACTTCCTTCATCTTTTCCTCAACACCCCTGCCAATGAAAGAAAGCATGCCATACACCTTCTTACCATCTTATCCACATGTGTAGCCCACTTTCAGTAAACAATGGACTTTGACTCCAAGATCCTTCTCTTTCTCCATGACATTAACCTTTTCCATTCACTTGACCTCCCGAAGTGCAACATCTCCCACTTGCCCGGGTTAAATTCTATCTGCCACTTCTCTGTCCATATCTGTAACTGATTAGATCTTGCTATATTCTTTGACAGTCCTTTACACTGTCCACAAGTCCTTCAATCTTGGTGTTACCTATCTACATTTTCATTCAAATTATTGATATCGATCACCAGCACTGATACCTTTGCCATCCACTCAGGCAGTGCATTCTGGGTTTCAACCAACTGCTTCCTCAAATCCCCTAGAAATTTCTTACTTTTACCTTTTAATCTCTGTCCATTGGTTTTAGATAATCCTCTTGTGGGGGAGATCTCCTATCATCTAGCCTATGTCCTGAAATTTTTTTACATTTCCATCAGGGCCCTCCCTAAGCCTTTCTGCTTCAAGGAAAACAAATCACTCTCTGTATAAATGAAATGCTCCATGTCAGACAACATACTGGTGAAATCTCTCTTCCTATAGCGTAGTGATCATCTGCAGATTGAAAAATTTTAACCCTGGATACTGGAGTTGTCAGGGACAAATGCCAGCGTCTTTAGTTGCAGAGGTTCAATGTTAGTATCTTGACGATCATGGAATTATTCCATGTAACAAAAGGATGGCTTCCTTTGAAATGAACTTATCCAAGAAATCACATGAAATGGCACCAGTGAGGGGATGATGGGAATACTTGGAGTAGGTATATTGACCCCATTCTGCATAAATCTGTAATGAAAGGCCAGACAAATGCAAATTACGACCTTCTTACCACTCTCCATACTGGACTGCCTTCAGTACACCTACAGCTGCCGTGCTCTTCCAATCAAAGCCTTGCCCCACGTGATCTGCGTGGGCTCGCGTCCTGTCCTCAAAGAGGATTTCGCGAGGTTCGCTGGCCCGAGGTAGATACTGGAGATTCTTGATTTCATTCATTGATCTGCAAAATAATAATAATAGTCAAAACCAAGCTTGCCCTGGGTTTTGGTAAAGACTGCCTGAAGCGTTACATCCCAAGGTATTCCTACCGTCGTCTCTTGAAGGGTGACTTTGGCATATCAGCAGTTGGAATCATCTGCTCGCCGGGTCTCACCCACATTATGGGCCCATCGTCACTCTGTGACCGGCAGTGCAGCTGAAGGTTGGACAGTGTCCCCCATGGCAGAGTCATCTATTTGAGATATACCCATTAAAAAATGACTGAGAACAATCTAATCTCACATGTACAAATAGTCAGATTCCTTCCAATTAGAGAACAGAAACCCATTCAACTTTTGTGTTTTGGCTAGCTTTCTCAAGCTAACCCTATTAGTTTCACTGCCATACTTTAAACTTTTCACTTAGCAATGCAAGATCTTTACATAAAAATCCATAAACAGTTACATGAATCTGGTGAACTGAAAGCACAAGTTAACCTGTAAATGCTATTTTATACTATTTTTGAGTTCCATTTTGAACGTTCTAACAAATCTGAGCCACCATTTATTAGGCAATGCATAACAACTCACTCTAAAATAAACTCCTGTTCAACTGCTAGCTACCTTTCAGCAAGAGAGTTTTGTTCTACGTTTTTACAAAGCTCATATTTAATATCCTTCCCAGGCGAGAAGTGTTAAAATCAAAGCAATGTGTATTTGATCATTACCAGAAGGTTGCTGTGAATTGTCTTCCTGACAAACAATCCATGTCAGAAAATGTTCTCCTACAATAGTTGGATGAAACTTTAAACTTTGACTCAGGAAAGGAAAAATAGTTTACTTTGCAAGTGTTAAGTTTGTCTGGCAGGACACTCCCTACATATACACAAGAGAATCTGCAGATGCCAGAAATCCAGACCAACACACAAAAATGCTGGAGAAACTCAGAAGGTAAGGCATTTCTGTGGAAACGAATAGACATCCAAGACCCTTTATCAGGACTGGAAAGGAAGGGGGAAGATGCCAGAATAAAAAAAAATGGGGTGGGGGGAAAGGAAGGAGGACTAGTTAGAAGGTGAAGCCAGGTAGGTGGGAAAGATAAAGATAAAGATCTGGAAAAGGAGGAGAGGAGAGTGGACCAAAGGAGAAAGGGAAGGAGGAGGGGCACCGGGGGAGGTGATAGGCATGTGAGAAAAAGAGGTATAAGGCCAGAGTGGGAAAGAGATGAACAGCGAAGAGGGAGAGGAAAACAAATTATCGGAAGGAGAAATCGCTTTCATGCCATCAGGTTGGAGGCTACCTAGTTGGAATATGAAGTGTTGTCCCTCCATCTCGAGAATGGCCTCATTTTGGCAAAAGAGGCGGCTATGGATTGACATGTTGAACAAGCACCTGTTAATAAATTTAGAAGTCTGATGTATGTGCATATGTTGTTTCCTATAAACACAAATTGTTCTCTTTTCAGTCTTGTGTGTTTTTGATGCCATTTATTACTATAATATGAAGTTGTAGTTACCATATCAAATGATTTTTGTACATTTTTCTATTTACGTACAAAATCCTTAAAAATGAAATCCATTTGTTATCTGGACACTGCCTGTGGTGTATAAAATTTACCTCTAACAGAGACTAAAAAAATTCCTTCTAATGGGAAATATATCCCAGTGGAGATTTTACTGGAAATGTATCCCTGTAGTGGATATTTGATTATTTATTCATTTATTTACAGACACAGCATAGAACAAGCCTTTCTGGACCAACAAACTGCACCACCCAGTAATCACCTATTTAATTGTCACAGGACAATTTACAATGCCCAATTAATGTACTAACTGGTACGTCATTGGACTATGGGAGGAAACCGGATCACTGAGGAAACTCACGCACTCACGGGAGGAACGTACAAGTTTCTCACAGATGATACTAAAATTAAACTTCGAACTCCAGCATGTCAAGCTGTAATAGCGTCATGCTAACGTCTGTGCTACCATGGCAACCTACATTTTTCACACAAGGACTGTGGCAAAGAAACTGGTGGAAGAACTCTGAGAAGACTTTCTGATGATATTCAAATCTCATTCACTACCCCCCCCCTCCCCAAAGCAGCACTAATGTGTATCTCAATTCTGTTATGGGGATGACTGGCTGTGTCCCAAGGAAAGCTATATGTAGTTTAGGATATGTATATGGATTTCAGCAAGGCATTTGATAAGGTATCCCATGCAAGGCTAATTGAGAAAATAAGGAGGCATGGGATCCAAGGGGACATTGCTTTGTGGATCCAGAACTGGCTTGCCCACAGAAGGCAAAAAGTGGTTGTAGACAGGTCATTTTCTGCATGGAGGTCGGTGACTAGTGGTGTGCCTCAGGGATCTGTTCTGGGACCATTACTCTTCGTGATTTTTATAAATGACCTGGATGAGGAAGTGGAGGGATGGGTTAAGTAAGTTTGCTGATGACACAAAGGTTGGAGCTGTTGTGGATAGTGTGGAGGGCTGTCAGAGATTACAGTGGGACATTGATAGGATGCAAAACTGGGCTGAGAAGTGGCAGATGGAGTTCAACCCAGATAAGTTATCTTAACCCAGGGTTAACATATGAGGGACGTTTGTCCGCTCTTGGACTGTGTTCCTTGGAGTTTAGAAGAATGAGGGGGAGACCTCATAGAAACATTTTGAATGTTGAAAGGCACGGACAGAGTGGATGTGGCAAAGTTGTTTCCCATAATGGGGGAGTCTAGTACGAGAGGGCATGACTTAAGGATTGAAGGGCGCCCATTCAGAACAGAAATGCGAATAATTTTTTTTAGCCAGAGGGTGGTGAATCTATGGAATTTGTTGCCACGGGCAGCAGTGGAGGCCAAGTCATTGGGTGTATTTAAGGCAGAGATTGACAGGTATCTGAGTAACCAGGGCATCAAAGGTTATGGTGAGAAGGCGGGGGAATGGGACTAAATGGGAGAATGGATCAGCTCATGATAAAATGGTGGAGCAGACTCGATGGGCCGAATGGTCAACTTCTGCTCCTTTGTCTTATGGTTTTAAGTGTGAAGTGGTTCATTTTGGTAGGTCAAATACGATGGCAGAATATACTATTAATGGTAAGACTCCTGGCAGTGTGGAGGATCAGAGGGATCTTGGGGTCCGAGTCCACAGGACGCTCAAAACAACTGTGCAGGTTGACTCTGTGGTTAAGAAGGCATACGGTATATTGGCCTTCATCAATCATGGAATTGAAATTAGGAGCCGAGGGGTAATGTTGCAGCTATATAGGACCACTTGGGAGTACTGTGCTCAGTTCTGGTCACCTCACTACAGGAAAGATGTGAAAGCCATAGAAAGGGTGCAAATGAGATTTACAAAAATGTTGCCTGGATTGGGGAGCATGCCTTATTAAAACAGGTTGAGTGAACTTGGCCTTTTCTCCTTGGAGCGACAGAGGATGAGACCTGATAGAGGTGTATAAGATGATGAGAGGCATTGATCGTGTGGATAGTCAGAGGCTTTTTCCCAGGGTTGAAATGGTTGACACAAGAGGACACAGGTTTAAGGTGCTGGGGAGTAGATACAGAGGAGATGTCAGGGGTAAGTTTTTTTCACTCAGAGAGTGGTGAGTGGAGTGGGCTGCCGGCAATGGTGGTGGAGGCGGATACGATAGTGTCTTTTAAGAGACTTTTGGATAGGTACATTGAGCTTAGAAGAATAGAAGGCTATAGATAAGCCTAGTAATTTCTAAGGTAAGGACATGTTCGGCACAACTTTGTGGGCTGAAGGACCTGTATTGTGCTGTAGGTTTTCTATGTTTCTAGTTGAGAAATATGTTACCCGTGGTAAACTCCCTCACCTAATAACTCACCCCACCTCTACATACTTATCACTGAGCGTCACTTTATGTACAGTTGCAAGAGAAAGCTTGTGATTCCTTTGCAATTCCCTGTTTTGCTGCATTAATTACTCATAAAATGTGGCCTGATCTTCATCTACATCACAATAATAGATAAACACAATCTGCCTAAACTAATGACACTTCTCCTCGTCAATACTAAGCACACCATTTAAATAATTGCAGTCTAGGTTGAAAAAAGTATGTGAACCTCTGGGATAATGCCTTCCACAAAAGCTATTTGGAGTCATGTGTTCCAATCAGTAAGGTGAGATTGGAGGTGTGGGTTGTAGAAGTGCTCTGTCCTATAAAAAACACATGAAGTCAGGTTACTGACAGAGCCTGTTCTTCTCAAGAAAGATCTGTTTACGTGCATCATGCCTCAATCAAAACAACTTTTAGAGGATCTTAGAAGAATTGCAGAAATGCATGAAGCTGGAAAAGTCGACAAAAGCATTTCTAAAAACCAAAGTATTCATCAGTCCACAGCAAGAGATATTGTCTAGAAATGGAGGAAATTCTGTACTGTTGCTACTCTCTCTTTGAATGGGCATCCTGCAAAGATCACATCAACAATAACAACATGCAATGCTGAACGAAGTGAAAAAAAACCCAAGGGTAACAGCAAGACTCCTGCAGAAATTTCTAAAACTTGCTAAAGTCTCTGTTCATGTGTCCACTAGAAAAAAAAACACTGAACAAGAATGGTACTCATGGAAGGACACCACAGAGGAAACCACTGCTCTCTAAAATAAAACATTGCTACATGTCTCAAGTTTGCAAAAGACCACCTGGATATTCCACAATGCTCCTAGGACAACATTCTGAGAAAAGATAAGACAAAAGTTGAACTTCCTCGCAGAAATGCACACTGATATGCTCGGAGAGGAAAGGGCAGTGCACAGCAACACCAAAACCTCATCTCAACTGTGAAGCACGGTGGAAGGAGCATCATGGTATTGGGCTGCTTTGCTGCCTCAGAACTCGGAGAACTTGCAATTATTGAGGAACAATAAATTCAAAATTGTATCAAGACATTTTACAGGAGAATGTCAGGGTAGTGGTCCACCATCTGAAGTTGGATGATGCAACAAGACAATGAACTAAAATACAAAGAGTAAATCAACAACAGATGGATTAAAAAGAAGAAAATTTGTGTCTTGGAATGGCCAAGTCAGACTCCAGACATTATGCCGGCCAGTTTAGTGAACAGAGCGGCGGACACTCCTGCCGAAATCTGAAGGAAAACACAGAGGATGCAAAGGGGGATCACAAAGGTGAGGAAAGAGGACCGGGTCGAGACAATAGAGACTTATGGAGAAGAGCAGTTCAGTGGGTAATAAAATGGACTAGTTGACGGCGCTAGCCGGGAGTCAGAGAACATTTCGGGAGAGCAGTGTTATGTGTTTTACTGAAACGTGGCTGCACGAGGACATACCCAACCAAAACTTTCCCATGGAGGGCTTCCAGACCGTTTGGGCTGACCGGAAGTGCACTGAGAGCGGTAAGTGTAGAGGAGTTAGGGGCTTGCTGTTCTGGTTAACAACGGATGGCGATCCTAATCATATTATGATCGAGGAACGTGTTTGTAGCCCGGATATTGAACTTTTTGCTGTTGGACTCTGGCTATATTCCACCGAGATACAACACTGGGCGTTCCCGCCTGTGGACAGTGAACTTTGCAGCTCCTTGCGTGGAAGGTCAGACACCCTGAGCCAATAGGCTGGTCCTGGACTTATTTCCATCTGGCATAGTTTGCATATTGTTGTTTGATTGTTTGTGGGTTTTGTATTGTCATATTTATGCTCTATTCTTGGTTGGTGCAGCTGTAACAAAACCCAATTTCCCTCAGGATCAATAAAGTATGTCTATCTATCTATCTATTTAACCCAATCGAGTTGCTGTGGCATGACCTGAAGAGGGTTGTTCATGTAAGGTATCCCTGAAATATTGATGAACTGAAACACTTTTGTACGGAGGAATGGTCTAAAATTCGTCCCTGCTGTTGGGCAAATCTGATCAGCAGCTATAGGAAATGTTTGGAGGCTATTGCTGCTAAAGGTTATACCAGTTACTAAATACAAGGATTCACATACTTTTACCAGCCTAGACTGTGAATGATTAAACAATGAGTTCAATAAAGATATGAAAGGTACACAAACAATTATGTTTAGCCAGATTGTGTTTGTCTATTATTGTGGCTTCGATGAAGATCAGAGCACATTTTATGAGTAATTAATGCAGAAAACCAGGTAATTGCAAAGGATTCACAAATTTTTTGGTGCAACTGTATATAAAGTCAGACTATATAACAGTTCCTTGTACATTGTGCTTTATAAAACTATTGCTTTTATATTTATTTTGTTTTTTTTATTGTGTTCTTACATTTATTGTGTTTTTTATGCTGCATTGGATCTGGAGTAAATCATTTCGCTCCTTTATACTCGTGTTCTGAAGAATGACAATACAGAATCTTGAATCTATTGCACTTTGTGACTGCCTTGTTTTACACATTATCACAGTGAGACACTGAAAAACGCATTTCGTTTGATATAATTCACCTTTCACTGTTATAATACGGTGAAAGGCTCCATATAAATACAAAGTCTTTATCAGTGGGTCACAGCTTCAGTTAAATGGATAGTCCCTTTTAATCAATGCTAGATGACGTGGTCCTTGAACTCTACTACTCAACAGATTATCACTAAATAGACATGGCCTTTCAGTCAGGCTGAATAATGCATGATGGCCAAAACATTATTAATGGTCATTAAAACAGCAAATACTAAGTTGGCAGAGTCTTGGAACAGATGTTTTCATGTCATATTCTCAGACCATTATATTCCCTCCTGCAAACTGAGGCAAACTTTACTGCCAACATGAGACAGCATGTCTATAAGTACAGAAAACATAGCCTCAGGATCTCTGGTGAGGTGATGGCTCATGTGAATGGAATGGTCTCACAGGGGCCAACCAAAGGTGCTTTTTACTTTGTAAGATCTGCTTTTTATGGTCCAATGACAATTCTCCTCCAAGAACATTGGGTACTGCAGGGCTATTCCATCAGTGAGGTGCTCGTTGATCGGAGTAGCTAGACTGGTGTCAGTGGCAGAGTCAGCTGACGTGTCAATGGGGTCAGCCCGGATGTCAGAAGAACTGGTCTGGGTTCAGAGCAGCTGACCTGGCTGCAGACCTTGTTGATGCCTGCTACTCAAAAGCATCAGAGTTGGTGCAGTATAACCGTGGGAGATTGTCTCCGACATTTTACTTGTGATCGCAAGACTTTGTTGGACAGTGATAACGTAAGTTGCCGCAGGCCTGTTACCCTTGTCTGGTGAAGGACAGTCAGCATGGGAGTTGTGTTGCCTTAGTTGTAGCGAGAACTAGGCCTCAAGCCTTGGGCTTGCCTGCTGTTGCAGACCAGGTGAGAGACATGGAAGCGCTACAGCATGGTTCAGTGCAGCTGGAATCTGGCCTTGCCTGTCGGTGCTGCCCTCCTTTATTCGGGAGGTGGAATGACAGGCTGGATTGCATGCATCTGTACGCTGCCGGGAGGCTATCATCAATTGCTGGACATTGTTGCTGAGGGTCTAGGACTATGTATGTTTTTTTCAGTGAATATGCTTCTTTGTTCTATATTTTGATTTATGTTACTTGCTATTTTGAATGTTTTGCAACTTAGCCACAGAGGAACGCTCTCATTCAGCTGTGTCTATAAATGGTTTGAATGACAATTAAACTTGATTTGATTTGATCTGAAATTAAACTATGCTTTGAAAATACAGTCACGGTTGAAGACCTAACTGATGGTGGGAGCTCCTGCAACATTTTGTCTGTGTTACTCTGGATTTCCAGTATCTGCAGAATCTCTTGTGTTCATGATTTGCTGAAGTGTCATTGAGGTTTAAATCTTCCCTTTGACACAAGGTCAGTGAGACCCTTGGTCACTGGTCACTGCTCCCTGCTCCCCCTCTGATCTCTGCTGCTCTCCAACTCTTCCAACTTGCACTCCTTCCCAATACCCCCGCCCCCCACCTTCTTATTCTGGCTTCTTCTCCTTTCCTTTCCCGTTGTGAAGATAGGTCTTGGCCTGAAACATTGACTGCTTACTCCTTTCCATAGATCCTGCCTGAACGGCTGAGTTTCTCCAGCATTTTGTAGTTGTTACAACAACATGATAAAGACCAGATATCTGTTTCAATGACCTTTATCAGGATTGCTGAAGACAACCCTGTTACAACGGAGGCAGTGGGATCTATTATGACCACAATAAAAAGCAAATTTCCTCTGAAAGGCAGCAACTCAGAGTGGTAATGTCACCTTAGACAATGGCCTCATGTTTCTGAAAAGGGACATGAATTGATAATTTTCTGACACAGAGTTAAGTATTATGTCAGAAGAGTATACAATTCTACAGCATAATAAGAGTACTATATATATCCATTATTTCCAATTAATCCCTAGTCTGTGAACTTACTTTCAAAAATGGAGATTCTTCCAACATATCAAGAAACTCTGGGAAGTAATCTCCAACCTCTTCATCCACTGCTCCCACCAAGCTGATCTGTCTCATTGGGCCCGCTCTGTATGTGCCACAACAGTAAGTCCGTGAAACCTGTTTGGTAGACAGAAAGAAGTTCAGTTAGCAGTTCATTGGAATAAAGTGCAATTACTCACAGATGAAAGCTACTCAGTAAAATATTCAATTTATTCAATATTCAATCTGGATAGGAATTTCTCCCTTCACACATTTAATTCAGTCACTTTGTACAAATGGTTAATTTGTCCATTGTGCCTGTGTCAGCTTTCTAAACCCTTCCCCATTAGTTCCACACTCTCCTTTTTCCCATAGCTTTGCAGATTTTTCCTTTTTGAGTATATGACCAATAGCTCTGGAAGTTAATTTTTAAAACCTGTTTCCATCACTCTTTTTGGCAAATTTCTCTGTACAGTATTAAAAAGACCTGCAATGCTTGTTTTGGGTGGCATGGTAACATCGTGGTTAAAATAATGCTATCACAGTGCCAGCAATTAGCAACTGGGGTTCAATTCCTGTCACTGTCTATAAGGCATCTGTACATTCTCCCCATGACCCTGTGAATTCCTTCCTGTTTCCTCCCACATCCTAAAGAGGTATGGGTTAATAAATTGTGGGCATGCTGAAAGAGCAGCATACTCGGATTGGGTTGGTCGTTGTCACAAATGAAGCATTTCACTGGATGTTTCAATGTACATGTGAGAAATAAAGCTAATCTTTGTAACCAGGCGCATTATATAAAGCATAAAAGTACAAAAGCAATGGAAGCCAAAGTGATGGTTGCTAAGGAGGCATTAAATTCATCCCCTCAAGTTGTTTCTGTCTTGATAGGGAATTGTGTTTGCCAACTCAAAAAGCTTTCTTCAGTGCAGTGTTGGATTATAATCTATACAGTGCAAAAGCAACAAACTAATCATGTGCAGTTTTACACTTTACTAATATACCTGCAACAGCATCTGTTTTGTAAAATAAAGTTTAATTTTTCATCAACTTAACTTTTGCCTCAGCCTAGCTTGATAATAAATCAGGGAAACACACAATCTCATACACCCTCTTTCAGTTACCTTAAACTTGAAATGAAATTAAACTGAAGCAGATTAATCCCATTTAAATGACTGGCTGCTCACCAAAAACAGAATTTAGATGCACTTTACTCAATTCACTTGGAGGATCCAGGCATCAATGGTGAGACCAGTATTTATGGACCATTTTTAATCGCCTGTTGACTTGATCGGTCATTCTAAAGGACAATGTTCTTCTCGCAAGACTGTTAGTGAACCCAATGGATTTTTTAATGATCCACTGTGTCATTACATAATCATCATTAATTAACTTGTTATTTCAGAATTATTTAATTAACTATATTTAAATTGTGGTTGTGAAGTTTGAACTGATTCCTGGACACCAAAGTCCAAGCTTCTGTATAACTATACTGCAGCATCGCAGGTTGTTAACCATAACAGCTGGTGACTATGGTAAATAGAATTATGATCTATGCCTATTTTGCTGCCACAATTCTGACTTAAAAATCAGGTCCCAACCTCGTGCTTGAACAATGCAGGGATTATCCTCCAGATCTGCAAAAGTAATTTCCTCGTAGTGACTCCCAGATGAGGCAGCAGCAACTCTCACCCATAAAATTGACTGGACCATGTCCCTAACCTTGTTTTGAATGCCATGTATTTCATTTTATCATTTTGAAAAGGTGGTCACCCTAATGGTCAAGTACTATTTTGAAGAACATTAATTCTATAGCAAGAACTGTTGACTAGTGATGTTTTATAGTACACAGTACAAGGCAGGAGAGTTTAAAGGACTGCCTGAACTCTGCAGCTGCAACCACAAAAGCAACTATCTGAGGCTGCAAGGCCAGAGATTAATATAGGTCGACCTTCACTAATCTGACTACCAGTAATCCGGTTTCTTCGATAGACCGGCACTGATTATGCTTAATGTGATCCTTCTGTAATTCAGCATTATCACTAATCCGGCACTCCTCAGGTCCCAATGGTGCCGGATTAGTGAAGGTCAACCTGTATTAAATATAGTTAATATCTCATACAAGGTCCTCGATTAGATAGTTAATGCAATTTCTTCCAGCGACATTTCCTGCAGAGTATAATTTGGACCAACCCAACTCTCCACTTTGGGTTAAATGAATAACATCTCTCAAGGCACACACAGAGAAACAACAAAAGGCCCTTTGTCCCATCTAGTCCATGCCAGCCTGATCTTCTGCCTCGTCCCATCTACTTGCACTCAGACCATATCCCTCCAAACACCTCCCATCCATGTACCTATCCAAGCTTCTCTTAAATGTCACAATTAAACTTGCATCTACCAGTTGCACTGGCAGCTCATTCCTCACTCACGTCACCCTTTGAATGAAGTTTCCCTTTTGATTCCCCTTAAATATTTGACCTTTCACCCTAAACCAATGACCTCTTGTTTTAGTCTCACCCAACCTGAGGGGGGAAAAAAAGCTTGCATGCATTCAGCTCATCTTAACCCCTCAATTTTGTCGACCTCTGCAAAATCTCCTTCTCATTTTCCTGTGTTCTTAAGAAGTCAGTTTTCTTCAAGGTTATGGACTGCAAGGTTCATGTGGGAAAGTGGAGCTGAGGTTGAGGACAACAAATACATGTGGATGGTGGGGCCTTTTATTTTATTCATTCACTGGATGGAGACATTGCTGGGCACATCAGCATTTTCTGTCCCTAATGGTCCTTCAACTGAAGTGGTAGATCACATTTTGTGGGTCTAGAGTCATGTTTAGGCCAGACTCGTTAAGAAATGCATAGTTCCTTCCCAGAAGGATATCAGTGAAATTAGTAAGTTTTTAATGACAATCCTGTGGTTTCCTACCACTGTTTCTAATTCTTATGATGTGATCACAGAAACAGCTGCGCTATACCCACAAACATTTCAATCCTCTCATGTTGCTCAGCCATAAAGTTCCTTTAGAACTGCCAGAGATTACCAGCCTGTGTTATTCATCAACATGATTACTGAAAGCCTCAGCTTGCAAACAATTTTTTAACATTTTTTTAATATACAAAAATATAGAGAAAGGTGTTTTCATCACCTGGCAAATCAGGATATGAAGGAAAAAAATTTCCATTGACCCTCCATAGATTGTTACAAATAAAAAAGACTCTTCCTGGAATCAAATTATATGTTAGCAATCTACTTCAGCATTTCCAATTTCCTATTACCTACCTCTCTGATAACAATTCTAAAGGCAGTTGTTAATGTGCTTTCACTAGGGGGAGAGTGACGAACAAGGGGATACTGCCACAAAATAACCAGTCTATCACTTAAAACCATGGTGCATAGATTTTTTTCTTCCTTCAGAGGGCTTGTCGTCTGGAATTGACTACCTATATGTGAAAAATTAAGGAACTGAATTTATGGGGAACTGGCACAGAGGAGGAGTTGAGGCCATTGATCAGTCATAATCATACCGAATGGCAGGGTAGCTTGAGGGGGGCCGATGGCATGTTCAAGTTCAGCCTCAGCCAGAGGACAAATAGGCCAGAGGAAGTAATTAGTTCTGTTGTGTTCCATTTTCTCCACAAGGTGGTGCTGTAGTCACATGCAGATTATTTGTGAACGTAATCTATTAAACAGTTTTAACAAAAAAGTTCAACAGAATTTCTAATTTAATCCTGAAACACCAGTTTAAATGTCCTCAAAGAACATTAACATTTCTGATTGCTTCACTGTAAACCAGTAGCCCCCATCACAGATCTTCACTGCTTGACCCATATTTTGACACACTAATTTGTTTGATAATACTCCAGCAAGGCATCGTGGGATGCTTTTACACCATGTTAAACCCACTATGAAAAATAGCAACTGAATAGCATAAACCCAAGATAGGAAGAGAACTAAAATAGAATAGGGTGTGTATTATTAAAGAGCAGGGAGGGGGAAATGCTGGCAAATGGGACTACCTTGGACAATAAATCAGAGAGAGCACAATGGATAAAATGGCTTCCATTTTGCTGCTTGTTCTGCTCTCACAACAGAAACTCAAGAATAATCTATACTTATGTCTGAACTCCATGCTGCACTTCCATTGCAATATTTGAAATAAAATAAATCAAGATAAAACTCCAATATAATGTGTTCAATTCTGGTCATCACATTTTAGGAAGCTTTAGAGAGTGCAGAGGAGATTTACTCAGGTGCTGCCTGGATTAGGGAGTATATCTAATGAGGAAAAGTTGAGCAAGTTAGAGCTTTTTTCTTTGGAGCGAAGGAGAATGAGAGGCAATTTCAAAGAGGTATAAAGTAAGAGACATGGAGTGGACAACCAGTGATTTTTGCTCAGGGTGGAAATGGCTAGTACAAGGCGGCATAATTTTAAGGTGACTGGAAGAAGATATGGGGGATGTCAGAGGGTGTTTTTTGAAAAATATATACACAGAGTGTGGTTGGTGCATGGAGCATCCTGTCAGGGGTGGTGGTAGAGGCAGATACATTAGAGATATTGAAGAGACTTTCCGATAGCATGTGGATGAAAGAAAGATAGAGGGTTGTATGGGAGGAATGGGTTAGATTGATTTTAGAGGAGGAAACAACAAAATGGGCTGAAGGGTCTGTATTGTTCCATGTTCTACAAGGCCATGAATTAATTAGGAAAGATTACATTACACACATCCAAGTAATGGGTTCTTGTGTCCTCAAGTACTGCCTGAAGAGCAAAGTCCTACCTTTGTCCTGTTTTTTGCTTGAATATTTGGTGGTATATGCTTAGTTTCAGAAGTTAAATAATTTAAATTTAGATGGCTGGCCCTACCTTTCTGAAATTGTTTGGGAGAGTGCCAGAATTTACAGTCCTACATGAACTTACCAGTATTGATAGCAGATCCTGTGAAGTATATTAGTATTTATATGTGCCTAGATTAAAGCAGAGACAAGTCTCCCCTTAAGTGTTGGGAGTATTCATAGGGAATACCTAGGAATGTTTAGCATTTATAGATGATCCGAAGAAGCTATCTTTAAGGAGAGGAGACTTTCTGAGAAGTGTCAATCTTACAGCTGGTTTTCAGTAAAGCACAGCCAAGGTATGTCAATAAACTAAAGCTGTAGCTGTTAAAGTTCAGACAACATGTGGGAACTCTCTCTGATATCGCTCATATTTGTAAATTTCAGCAGTAAGATTCAGCCTTGTTAAAAGGTAAAGCTTTCAAACTTCACCCACATGCAGTTCAGAGCTAGATTTCAGTGGTCTCTGAATCCAGTAACTAGCACTGCATAAATCTCAGATATAGCAGTTCATGAACTGGCAACAATCCACTCTGCTCAACCAAGCTGCAAACCGGTGATTGGTTGCAAACACACACACACCTCACACAGCAAACAATAATCAATAAACCCTTAACCTGCAGAAAGCTGCGGCCAGACAGCTATACAGTTGCCTTTCCCACCAGTACATGCAGTAGGCCACGTTTGATATCGTAACCTGCAAAGGGTGCCATCTGAAAGAAGTTTTCACTCAGTAGGCCATAGAAGAATACTGGACAGGTTTGTTCTGCCTCAAGCTGTGTTCAACCTGCTATCAGAAAACTGATGTGCAGCCACACCCAGAAATTAACATTTGAAATGCAATTAATTTCACAGTATTTGTATATTGCTGTTCAAATACTGCAGAGAATCAGATAAATTATAGCCACAGGGCAGTCCCTACAAGTCAGTACAAATCTCATAGCTCTTTTGGGAGGCTGAGAATATTTGGGAAGCTGCCAACTATAAAACTAGTCATGGTGCAGCTGAACTCTACCAGCCAGCTGGCCCAGGTGTAGTTGTTTACTGCAGATTCATTTGTAATAGCTAACTTATTCAGTTAAAACAAGAGGTAGCTGTAACTCCAAGGGTTATAATGACATTATAAAATTTATATTCCCAAGATCAAACTGATAAATTTTTAAAGAAGCTGATCAGTTGATGAAAGGAAGAATTGCTATGGATGGAGGAGTCTACAACACTAGGTCATAAACTTAACCCTATTTTAATTTAAGAAAAAATAAGAGCCCATATAAACACAGTGAAACCCTACAACATATGCAATTAATTTTAATTCAAGTTCAAGTTCATTGGCATTTTAACTGTATGCATGTGTACTGCAAAACAAAATGTTCCTTCAGACCGAGGTGCACAATACACCACATAGAACTCTCACAAAACAGATAAAGTAATAAATTAATAAATAATCAGGTGCATTTACTTCACAAGTTAAAAAGCAAACAGTATAATGCTACTGGCGCTTCATACGTGATGAGACTTAGGTGGTGGCAGGAAATTCAGTAGCCTCACAGCCTGGGGGAAGAAGCTGCTTCCCATCCTAACCGTCCTCGTGTTAATGCTACAGTACATCCTGCCCGATGGTAGGGCGACAGAGAAATTGATATAATTTTACTGCACGAGTCTGACAGAAGAGCCAAGATGAATGAAATACAGATTAGCCACAATCTCACTGTTTAGTTACATATACTATTGTACCAAACACATCTAGGGTGTTGGGGAGAAAGCTGAGCTATGGCATTGAGATGGAGGATCAGCTATCAATGTACTGAATGGCACAGCAGGTTTGAAAAGCCAAAGAACTTGCTCCCTGCTCTTATTTTTCCTGCTTTAGCTTTCACCACTATATACCACACACAGTACTTCCTTTATAATTCATGGTCCCATTTAGGTTGGATTCATCAAATATCTACTCGGCTCAAGTAGCTCTGAAATTTTTATGGGAGCACTGAATAAGTGCTTAAGGAAGGGTTTTTTTTGTTCAGTGAGCTCTTTTCTGTTGCTATTCGTTTTCAGTTTAATCTAAGCATGTTGTATTGCAAGAGGCTTAACGTTCAGACAAGACGTTAAACTCCACATCAGAAATAAAAATTCCCTTGGCTTGGCAAGATTCAGATAGAGGCAGGGAACTTCAGCTATAGTCTTGGATCTCAATACATTTTGTAGTGACTTGCTGCGATACACAAATTAGCTGTCTTCTTTTTTACTTAACACAGTAAAGTAAAATTCCATGGTAATAAAGTAATATTCCATGGCTGCAATATGCTTTTGGGTATCATGAGAATGCAAAATTTGTCATAAAAATGCAGTCTGCTGCCTTCTCACTTGGAGCACAAGGTGATGGACAGTACTTCACTTTGGAATCTGAATGTCATGGGTTCAAGTCTCATTCTACAGACTGAGCAGAAAATCTAGTCTAATAGATTACCAGGAAGTGAGACGTGCTAAACATTAGATACCAGGCATGGCATCTCATTGATGAGAAAAAACCCCATCTCCCCTCGAGATGGATCCAATAAGGCTTCATTTCATGACTTGAAAATGGTTCCTGTGTCCCTAGTCACTATCATTCCTCAATTAATATAACCAGGCAGCCTGGTTATTTATCTCATTGGTCCTTCTGGGACATTACAACATGCAAAACTGGTTGTTATGTGCTGCACATATAATTTATCAGCAAAGACTCAATATCCTGGAAACAGAAAAAGGTATTACTTCCCACTAAATCAACATACAGATCCTCATGGAGAGCAGTGGCATCTTATTTTAATTTTGGTGAAGACTGAATGGACAACACATTCGTGAATTGGAACTAAATAGAAAATTTGTATTGGGTATTCTGTTACTTACTTTTGATCCAACTACAAACGTTTGTATGTTATTAATCTAAATGCAGCAGGTCAGAAGAAAATGAAACCAATTTTACAAAGGCACACATGACACAAGATTATGGGATGTTTCTCAGTAAAATATTCTCTCAAATGTTCAATTTCCAGCACTGTTAACTTACACCTTCTTTAGAAAACAAACTGAATTGCTGAATGCAATTTTCACCACAAATTCCTGCTGCCTCATTAAAAAAAGATAAATATAGCTCATTCAAAATCCTGACACCTCCAAGCATATTTTTGGAATGCTATTAGAATTTGGACAGAGTGATTGAGCTGGACGTTTGACTGGAGACTTTGGAACTGAGCCTTCAATCTAAGGAATGTTTTTAGCTTTGCTGAAAAACAGGAAACAGGTTTGGAAGGGCAGGGAAATTGCATTCCTCAAGTGCTCAAAGCTTACAAAGCAAGTCAAGGGAGAGAATTTTGCAGATGTGAAGATAGCTCTAGGCACATAACATAGGCAAAAACCTACAGACACTTCCAATTTTGTAGAGCGACTGTTACTCAGCAACCTTATTTCCCCAACAAAAACCAAATACACTAGAAATTTCAACAGGTCAGGCAGCTTTAGTGGAAAGAGACAGAGATGTTGCTACAGGTCAAAGACCCTGTCAGTAAAATGTAAACACAAGTTAGTTTTAAACTGCAGAAGTGTGTGAGTCAAGGGTGAATTCAACAAAGGGGATATCTCTGATAGGGTGAGGCCAGGGTTGTCATGGTGATAAGATGGAAAATGCAGAGCAGTCAGAAACATTCAGTCTGTTAGGCTGTTCCAGCAGAAAGAAATATAGAGATTAGCTTTATTTCTCACATGTACATCAAAACGTACAGTGAAATGAGTCATTTGTGTAAAATCAAATTAGTGAGGATTGTGATGAGGCAGTCTGCGTGTGTTGGCACGCTTTTAGTGCCAACATAGAATGCCCACAACTACCCAACCCTAACCATATGTCTTTGGACTGTGGGAGGACATGGGAGGTCCTGGAGGAATAGAAACTCCTTGTACATAGCTGTGGGAATTAAACCCCAATTGGTGATTACTGGTGCTGTGTTGCGCTAACCACTACACTACCAAGAGTCATTAATGCAGACAGATGATCTAGAGCAAAACTGGCTAATTCAGATATAAACAATTACCCAAAACTGCTGGATTAGAGATACATCCAGGAAGAATACAACTTGAGACAGAAGACAAGGCACTGTTCCTCAAGCGTATGTGAGGCCTTGTTATATGAGCGCAGGACAGAAGAGAAAGGTGAATTACAGTGACAAGAAGCTCAGTCACTTCTACAGAACTGAATGCCAGTGCTTAGCTAAGTGATCACCCAACTGTTTGCTGCCCCAATGTAGAGGAGTCCGCATCATGCTCACCTAATGCAGAACACAAATTTGCAAGTGCAATTGATTTGCTGGTTCTTTACTTGTAAATAACTGAGGTAAAGAGGTTTAAAAAAAAATGGGCACTGCCTAGCCTGCAGCTGCATAGGGAAATACCGTAAGAAATCAAGTTCTTGGTAGAGACTTTTGGAGCTAAGGAGGGGAGTAGGAGATGTGTCTGGTAATGGAATCACATTGAAAACAGCAGAGATTGCAAAGGATGATCCATTAGTGGATGGAAATTAAGGACTATAGGAACACTAAACCTCATTTCCTTTGCTAAACTCATATGCCAGTGCACAAGTCACGAGCACATTGCAAAGCAGAATCGACAGGCCGAATGGTCTAATTCTGCTCCTACGTTTTAGAGTCTTGCATTGCTTGGGTGAGGTAACATATAAAAATAGACATAATGTTGTGCTGAGAATTAATTTGTGAGGAATAGGTTAATAGAAAAGATAAGACCGTTAGTAACAGGAGCAGAATTAGGTCGTTCAACCCATTGAGTCTACTCTACCATTTCATCATGGCTGATCCATTTTCTCTCTCAACCACATACTCCTGCCTTCTCCCTGTATGCTTTCACACACTGATTAATCAAGAAACCGTCAACCTCCGCCTTAAATACACCAAAGACCAAACCTCCACAGCAACAAATTCCACAGATTCACCACACTCTGGCTAAAAATTTCCTCATCTCCTTTCTAAATGGCCATCCCTCTTTTCCAGGAGCTCCCAACATATGGACCCCTTAGTAAGCATACATAGCATAAAAAGGTTGGGAATCCCCTGCTCTATTCTGAGACTGTGCCCCTGGTCCTATATTCCCACCTCTCCACATCCACTCTATCTAGGCCTTTCAATATCTAAAAGGATTCAATGAGATCCCCCTTATTCTTTAAAGATCCATCGAGTACAGGCCGAAAGCCAAACACTCCGCATATGCCCCTTTCATTCCCAGAATCATTCTCGTAAACCTCCTCAGAACCTCCCCAATGTCAGCACATCCTTTCTTAGATAAGGACCCAAAGCTACTCACAAAACTCCAAGTGAGGCCTCAGCAGTGCCTTAGAAAGCCTCAATATTCTATCTTTGCTTTTATATTCTAGTCCTCATGAAATGAATGCTAACATTGTATTTGCCTTCCCCACCACTGACTCAAACTGTAAATTAACCTTCAGGGAATCCTGCATGAGGACTCCAAAGTCCCTTTGCATCTTGGATTTTTGAATTTTCTGTCCATTTAGAAAATAGTCTACGCTTTTGTTCTTTCTACCAAAGTGCACCACCATACACTTCCCGACACTGCATTCTATCTGTTACTTCTTTGCCCATTCTCCTAATCTGTTGAAGTCCATCAGCAACACCCCTGCTTTTCTCCACTTATCTTTGTATTGTCCGCAAACAAAGCCATCAATTCCTTCACCTAAATCATTGACATACAAGGTGAAAAGGAGAGGTCCTAGCATTGATCCTGAAGAACACTACTAGTCACTGGCAGCCAACCAGAAAAGGCTCCCTTTATTACCAATCTTTGCCTCCTGTCAATCAGTCAATGCTCTATCCATGCTAGTATCTGTCCTCTTGTTAAGCAGTCTCATGTGCAGCACCTCGTCAAAAGCCTTCTGAAAATCCAAGTACACAACATCCACCAATTTTCCTTCATCTATCCTGCTTGGTATTTCCTCAAAGAATTCCAAGAGATTTGTCAGGCAAGAGTTTCCCTTAAGGAAATTATGCTGGCTTTGGCCTATTTCATCATGTGTCTCTAAGTATCCTGAGACCTCATCCTTAAAAATTGACTCCAGCATCTTCCCAACCACTCAGATCAAGCTAGCTGTCCTATAATTTCCCTTCTTCTGCTTTTCCCCCTTTTTGAAAAGTGGAGTGACATTTGCAATTTTTTAGGCCTACAAAACTATTTAAGAATCTAGTGTTGGTTTTCACAAGCTTCCCAATCCTTTAACTTATTACTAATTCTTGCTCCATCATATGCCCTCTCTTTTGTTTTTATGTTGTTTTTGACTTCCCCTTGTCAGTCGTAGTTGCGTTACCTTGCCGAGTTCAGTCTAATCATGATCAACCTCTCAAAGCATTTCATCACTGTGGACGTTGAGTGCTACCAGGCGATAGTCCCATCCTTAGCTGTATCATTCTGGTTCCCATTCCCCTGCCAAATTAGTTTAAACTTTCCCCAACAGCTCTAGCAAACTTGCCTGCCAAGATATTGGTCCCCCTCAGGTTCAAGTGTAACCCATCTCTTTTGTGCAGGTCATACGTTCCCCGAGGATCCAGAAATCTGCACTAGTTCTTCATCTACGTATTCATCTGCTAAATCATCCTACTCTTACTCTCACTGATTCGTGGCACAAGCAGCAATCTAGAAATTACTACCCTGGAGGTCTTGCTTTTCAGTTTTCTACCTAACTCCCCAAATTCTCCCTTCAGGATATCCTCCCTTTTCCTACCTATGTCATTGGTGCCAATATGTACTGAGGCCTCTGGTTGTTTACCCTCCCCCCTGTAGAATGCTGTGGATCTGATCCGAGATGTCCTTGACCCTGGCACCTGTGAGGCAACATACCATCCAGATGTCTCCTTCATGTCTACAGAATCCCACGTCTACTCCTCTACCTATGGTCTCCCCTATCACTACTGCAATCCTCTTTTCCCTCTTTCCCTTCTGAGCCACAGCACCAGACTTAGTGCCAGAGATCCAGTAACTGCGGCTCCTCCCGGTAAGTCATTCCCTCCGCAACAGTATCCAAAGAGGTATACTTATTATTGAGGGAAACCGTCACAAGGGCATTCTGCAATGGCTGTCCAATTCCTTTCCCTCTCCTGACAGTCACCCAGGTACCTGCCTCCTGAAACTTAAGAATGACTACCTCTCTGTAACTCCTCAGTTCCCCGCATGAGCCAAAGCTCTAGTTCCTTAACATGTTCTCTGAGGAGCCGCAGCTCGGTGTACCTGGTGCAGATGTGATTATCCAGAAGGTTTGAGGTCACCCAAATTCTCACATCTCACTCAAAGAGTACAACACAGCCCCTGGAGCCACTCTCACTGCACTAACAGATGAAAAATGAAGAAGAACCTTACCAGAAACTTACCTTGAGCAAGCCTGTTGAGCCAAAGCCTCCCCACTCTAACAATGGCAATCCTGCTCGTTCCTACCTTATATTTACTGTCCCTTGCTAATGCACTGCGATTCCCCTGGGCTGCTGGAAAAAGCTGAAAGCCTGCAAATGCTCCTTTTAAAATCCCTCACCCCAACCTATGTGTAGCCTACTTTCTCGATTTGACTGGGCCACCGGGAAAAAAAAGCAATTAGAAGGAGAGATCCAGGTACAGAAATTTTGAAGGCAGAGGAAATAGTCTGCCACACAAACCAGAGCAAGAAACACAAATGCAGCAGAACAGCTCAACATTTTGTTGGGCACAACATTAATGGAGAGAGCAATAAAGAGGCAGGGCTGAAGCTGAGGACTTTCATTGGGGATCAAAGAGCAGGAGGTTGGACAGTGAAAGCAAAGCAAGCTGCAAAATATCCAGAAAATCATTTGAACTCAACTTATAACATAAAACAGTACAGCACAGTATAGGCTCTTTGTGCCGACCTTTTAACCAACTATAAGATCAAACTAAACCTTCCCTTCTACATAGTCCTCCATTACTGAATCAACCATGTGCCTAACTAAGGTTTCTTAACTGCTCCGAATGCATCTGACTCTGCCACTGCCTCAGGAAGGGTGTTCCACAGACTCACCACTCTGTGGTTAAAAAAAACACTCTGACATCCCCTCTATACTTTCTTCCAATCAGCTTAAAATTATACTTTTTTTTCCTCCAGTCCTATTTTTCCATAGATGCTGCTTGGCCTGCTGAGTTCCTCCAGCATTTTGTGTGTGTTGCTTGGATTTCCAGTATCTGTGCAGATTTTCCCTTGTTTGAAATTATGCCATCTCCTTTAGCCTTTTCCGTCCTGGCTATCCACTCAATCTATACCCTTTCATCATTTTGTACACCTTATCAAGTCACCTTTCATTCTATTTTGCTCCAGAGAGAAAAGCTCCAGTTTGCTCAACCTATCCTCACAAGGCAAACTTGTTGAAAACTGCAATCATTAACAACTGAAAATGTACGTTTTGTTAAAGCACTAGATATAGTAAAAAAAAGGACTGTGGACCATTACAGCTTCAAGAAAAATCACTGCTGCAGGAGGAAAAAGGAAGAGCATACATGCATGTATGGAAGGAGGAATAGGAGGTCTCTTGATGCAGAGAAAGAAAAAATAGGTCATGCTCAATTGAGTAACTGAACTAAAAAGAGGAAGGATGACATTGCAGATATCACCTTCAATTAAAAATATTTACATAAATGATGATTGTCATTATCTTGGTGCATCAAGGTTGCTTCTCATCAAAATAAGGTTTAATGTTTAGTCACTACTGTTGCATTAGAAATGAGGTAGTCAATTGCAAACATCCAACTCTCAAAAATAACAATAATGTTGGAACACCTTTGCTCTTTAAATAGCAAGTGCTATCTTTTATAACCACCTGAAAAGACAGACATTGCCTTGTTTTAATGAAACATGGTACTTCTGTGTTAAGTTTTAGGTGAGATGTGTTAGTGTTTAGGGTAATGCTGAAACCTTCAGACTTGGGTGCAGACAAGTTGGCTCTAGGCAAAAATCATTACCAGTAAATCACATAAAAGTGAACCTGTAGCATAATGCATTTACTTACGATGTGATCAGCAATGTTTCTTTTATTCATATACTTAATGCATCTGGAATATTATTCCCAGAATGGATAAATCATCACTTTAGCAAATCACAAATATTTAACCAGATAAAGTGAAGACCACAGGCCATTTGAGTTTAATAAAAATCTAACTAGATGTTCAAGGTTGAGGTGTACCTCCCATGTTTGTACAGGTTTATTAAACTCATTCCGGAGCAGGCCTCTTTTAAAATCGAACTGGGAATGTGGGACATCAGTTACACTGAAAACTAGATTTTAAATGCAAGTGACACAGTGCCTCTCAGACTTACAAACAATGGCAGAATGCCTTTCCAAATTCTTTTCAAAGAGTCTATTATCTGCAAGGAAGAAAGCACAACAGGCAGTAGCATTCTTTTCTTTTTCCCAATGTAGGAAATGACAAGATAGCACAGCACAAGTATATTCTGGGAATAAGAACCAGCAAAGTATATTAAAAAAAGTACACATTTTTGATTTAGCATGAAGGGAACCATTCTAACCATTGACTAATATTCAATTTGTGAAAGAATTCAACTAGTCCACTCCCTGCCCTTAAACCACAGTCCTGATTTTTCTTCCCATAGAATAATTTATTTAATTCAGTTTTGAAAGTTACTACCAAATTTGTTTCCATTAGTCAAATTAGTTAATTTCAAAATAGAAGAAAACAGTTGCTATGTTTCTGATTGTCATGTGTTAATACAAGTATGTCATCTCTGGCACTTCCTCAGTTACTTTGAATTTGTAACCTCTTGCTACCACTCAGTCACACTGAGATAAGTCTGCCTTTGTGTTCTCTGCCAAAGCATGATTTTGAACTCCTCAATCAAAAATCTTCTCAAGGGAGACACATCAAGGCTTTTTCAGTCTCCCTGTGCAAGTAAAATAAATAGAAAACACACACACACAGTGCCTATGAAAAGTATTCAACACCTTTAATATGACACACCGGACCCATCACTGGTGCAGCCAATTAGTTTTAGAAGTCACATAATTAGTTAAGTGGAGATCTGTTTTTGGAGACCTGTGTGTAGTCAAGGTGTTTTAATTTATTGCAGTAAAAAATACACCTGTATCTGAAAGGTCAAATTGTTGGTGAGTCAGTATCCTGGCAAAAACTACACCATGATGGAGTTCAACCCGGAGAAGTGTGAGGTGGTACACTTTGGAATGACAAACTCCAAGGCAGAGTACAAAGTAATGGCAGGATACTTGGTAGTGTGGAGGAGCAGAGGAATCTCGGGGTACATGTCCACAGATCCCTGAAAGTTGCCTCACAGGTGGATAGGGTAGTTAAGAAAGCTTATGGGGTGTTAGCTTTCATAAGTCGAGGGATAGAGTTTAAGAGTCGCGATGTAATGATGCAGCTCTATAAAACTCTGGTTAGGCTTCACTGTGTCCAGTTCTGGTCGCCTCACTATAGGAAGGATGTGGAAGCATTGGAAAGGATACAGAGGAGATTTACCAGGATGCTGCCTGGTTTGGAAAGTATGCATTATGATCAGAGATTAAGGGAGCTAGGGCTTTACTCTTTGGAGAGAAGGAGGATGAGAAGAGACATGATAGAGGTGTACAAGATAATAAGAGGAATAGATAGAGTGGATAGCCAGCGCCTCTTCCCCAGGGCACCACTGCTCAACACAAGAGAACATGGCTTTAAGGTAAGGGGTGGGAAGTTCAAGGGGGATAATAGAGGAAGGTTTTTTACTCAGAGAGTGGTTGGTGCGTGGAATGCACTGCCTGAGTCAGTGGTGGAGGCAGATACACTAGTGAAGTTTAAGAGACTACTAGACAGATATATGGAGGAATCTAAGGTGGGGGCTTATATGAGAGGCAGGGTTTGAGGGTCGGCACAACATTGTGGGCCGAAGGGCCTGTACTGTGCTGTACTATTCTATGTTCTATGAAGACAGAAGAACACTCCAAGCAAAACCATGAAAAGTTTTTGAAAAGCACAAGCCAGGAGATGGCACAGTTGGAAATTTGCCTAGAGCAGGCCATCTTCAAAAACTGAGTGACTGTGCAAGAAGGGGATTGGAGATGAAGGCCACCAAGAGACCTAGGACAACTCTTAAGGAATTACAAGCTTCAGTGACAAAGAGAAAGCCAATGTTGAAAACTCACATGAAATCTTGGTTAGAGTTTGCCAGAAGTCATGTGAGAGACTCTGAAGTCAGCTGGAAGAAGGTTACATGGTCCAATGAAACCAAAATTGAGCTTTTTAGCCATCAGACTAAACACTATGTTTGGTGCAAGTCAAACACCACACATCATCAAAAGCACACCATCCCTACCATGAAACATGGTGGTGTCTTCATCATGCTGTGAGGATGCTTCACTGCAGCAGGCCCTGGAAGACTTATGAAGGTAAAAGGCAAAATGAATGCAGCAAAATACACGGAAATACCAGAGGAAAAGCTGGTGCAGTTTGCAAGAGAACTGTGACTTTGGAGATTTATTTTCCAGCAAGTCAATGACCCCAAGCATAAACTCAAAGCTACACAGGAATGGGTTAACAACAAAATTAATGTCTTTGAGAGGCTAACTCAGAGTCCAGACCTCAATCCAATTTAGAATATGTGGCTGACTTGAAAAGGGCTGTTCACTCATGATCCCCATGTAATCTGACAGAGCTAGAGCAGTTTTGTAAAGAAGAATGGAGAAAAATTGCAGGGTCCAGATGTACAAAGCTGATAGAGACCTTTCTACAAGAGTCAAGGCTGTAATTGCTGCCAAAGGTACATCTACTAAATACTGACTTGAAGGAGGTGAATACTTATGCAATCAATTATTTTGTGGCTTATATTTGTAACTAATTTAGATCACTTTGTAGAGATCTGTTTTCACTTTGACGAGTCTTTTTCTGTTTATCAGTGTTAAAAAAGTCAAACTAAATCTATTGTGATTCAATGTTGTACAACAATAAAACATGAAAACTTTCTAGGGGGTGAATACTTTTTATAGGGTGTGTGTGTACAAGCGCGCACACACACATACAAATAATAATAGTACTCTGGTTTTTTTTATTATGTATTTCACTGTACTGTTGCCACAAAACAAATGTAACAAATAGTATGTAAGTGATTAAACCTGATTCTGACTCTGTCACTTAGTTTGGAATGTTTTTGATCATTCTCTTACCAAGCATTTAGCTGTCATACCATGAGGCTAACCCCGCAGGAAGTACATTAGTAGCCTTATGATTGTGCACTTTGGAGTACTTTGTTACTTAAAAACGTTGAAATTGGGTTATACTTGAGAGTTCAAGATATTAGGATGCATCATAAAGGGTCATGGTTCTAAGTTCAATCCCTAAAAACAAACATGATTTCAATATTTTCCTCCAGTTTGGAAAAACCAGCATGCATCTCCGCTTTCTGGTTCATAGCCAAATACACATTTCTGCTACCACAATCCGTTTATTCCCATGTGCTTTAATTTTCTTAACGTCTACTATGTGGTATTATGAAGCATACTTGGAAGTCTACATGCGTACCTACAGTAAATTTGATGCTCCAGTCTTGCAAAGAACTTCAAATTGATCATAATATAATGAAGTAAATAAATTGCACAAAATAAAGGGGAGAGGTGGGCAGGTTAGAACTAATTGTTTGGCTGGCTGGTTGTGTTGGCCGTCACTAGATGAACTTGCCTGCTTTTCTTCTACTTGTGCCATGGAACTGCTTTGTGCTTATGAGAGGGCAGACCTGACCTTGGTTTAACGTTGGTTGGGATCATGGTATCTTTAATAAGGCAGCACCCCAAGTACTGCACTAAAGTGTCAGTTGAGCTTTTAGATGATTTAAGTGACTAGTGGAATTTGAAGCCCCTAAGGCAAAAGGAAGAGTACCGGTAATAAATTCCCCAAATTAAAATACCATTGCACATTAATACCCGATCCAAATGCGAGAATACTGCTGCCAAATCAAGGCCAAATCTAATTCTCCCTATTATAAACAAATCACTGGAGAATAGTATCCAAAGGAGAGCTTTTTGTGTTTACCAAAACCATATCACTACAACAGGCCATAGCATAAATATGGTAAGCCAGTGCATGTCACCACACTCCCAGTTGTTGTCAATGACTAACAAAATACCTTTTAAGAACTACTTCAGAGTCAGGAATGGCACACTCTGAATTAAGACAAAATACACTGGTTCGAAGTGTCTTATTTTAAACTTCATACAAGTCAAATTTACATTTTAAATACTCCCAGAGGGAAAGTGAGTTACTTTAAATATTTTGAACCAAGTATGCATGCTTGTTTTTTTTTTAAAAAATGCATCTCTGATGGGAATCAAGAATAATGGGAATCTGCAGTACGTTAATCAGGGTGATCTGAAAGAACATCTGAGGTGGAAATTAAAAGGGTTTGCTTACCCCCAATTCCGAGAAATTCTCTTGGGCTTTTACCTTATTGGTGCATGACTAACATGAAACAGGATCAACTGCCTATAGTAAAAAAGCACCACCAAAACATACTGATTTGCGAATATACCTGGTTTCATTCACTACCCTTCACACAATTTTAACTCTTCTATATTAACAGTTATCTTCGAACAACACAAAATCTTACTTCCCAGACACCGACCTCAAAAACAGTAAAAGTACATATTAAATTTGCTTTCCTCAGTGAAAACAGTGCTTGTTAAATACAAGTGCCAAAAGCAAAGTTATTTTTAGAACCAAGAGATTCTGCTCACCACTCAAGAATTACCCTGAATGGCACAAAGGGTTGCTGAGGTAGATAAATAAATAATTCATTAGATTGTGTTTCCTATTTTATTAGGATCCATCCTAAGAAAACATTTGTAGAGTGTCTTACAACGTCCTTGGGATATCCCAAAATACCTAGTAATCAATGGCTCAGTTTTAAAAGGCAGCTACTATTGTTATATCTGGATAAGCTATCCACGGCAAGATAACACAAATAGCAATATGCTGCCATTATAGGAGCGTTTGATGGCTCTGGTCTTGTACTTGCTGGAGTTTAGAAGAATGAGGGAGATCTCACTGAAACCTATCAAATACTGAAAGGGCCTAGGGAATTTGTTTCCTATAGTGGGGGAGTCTAGGACCAGAGGACACTGCCTCAGAAAACAGAGGGATGTCCTTTTAGAACAGAGATTAAGAGGTTTTTTTTAAAGCCAGAGAGTGGTGACATTGGGCAAATTTAAAGTGCAGGGTTGATAGATTGCTAATCAGTAAGGGCATCAAAGGTGATGGAGAGTAGGGTGGAGAATGGTGTTGAAAAGAATAATAAACCAGTGATGATGGAATGGCAGAGCAGACTCGATGGGCCAAATGGCCTAACTCTGCTCCGATGTCTTATAGTCTTATTAGATTAAGACTTAAATGCAAGCACTTTGAATTAATTTGTTTTTCCCTTCCATGAAAAGCATTCACCAAAGCAGAAAAAATTCATGATTTATTACCTACAGTATCTCAACAAGGCATAAGAAAGTCCCTTTGAGTCTTTTATACTGTAACCTTAATCAACATAACCTGAAAAAAGGCTTCACTATGAAATATTTTTAATGGATAGAGGAGGATATAGTGATGCAACAAAGGAAACACATTTTCAAATTAATATGAGATCAGTCATTATAAACCAGAGGAAATGTAGCCAGGGGAGGCAAATTCAATAGACACAATGAAAACTGAAGACAATTTAAAAATAACTTCTAGGGTGTAATCCTTCATGCATTCTTTTACTGAAAGTCACCTTCACTGTCAAGTAAACAGACTATCAGAGGGTTGAGTGGAATAAGCACCACAAGTGTCTGACATATTGCATTAGCCATTCTAGCACAGTACTTTGAGGGAAGGTGGAACAAAGCAGAAGAGGACAGATGCAAAAAGGCAGCAATTTATGAGAAGTAAAAATACTGAAGAGAGGAGTAAGGTGGTGCTGGTAAGAGAAGACTTTAACATAAGGATGATGAATCTACTGATGTAGTAACGTTATACTTTACATTTGAAAATGAATGGTGCCAGGAAGGAAAGAGGCAAACACAGGTAGGAATGCATGGACGAATGCAAGACAATCATACAACAATCATGCTCTGACCTACACAGCCACAGATGGGTGTAATTATTTATTTTTAGGCAGTTGTACAAAAAACAGAATCCAGTTATGCAGCTCTCCTCGATAGACAAGATAGTTAATTATACCCAGCATTCTTCCTCCAAATCTAAAGGCACCGAGTTCATGCAAGCTCATATTCTTGCTCCATAATGTAAAAGGTGCACCAGCATAGGATTCCCACTCATGGCTGCATTTTCATTCCCAGATCTGCTACAGGAGTTTTAACATGACACCTGATTCCTGATTGCTTTATTAGTACTCCAATCTATCAATACATTCTTAGTAGTCTCCTCTTTTCTCGTAGTCAATAAATAAACCCCTTGCCTTTTGTTACATGCCCACCAGCTCTCTACTCTTTTCAGACATAGCTCTCAACTTCTCATCCATCAGACCTTGTTCCTGCACCCTTGACCAATTTCTATTAAACAGCAAACTTAACTTCCTGCTTCGTTATAAATGGTTTGTTTACCTCTGTTGTCCCTGACTACTTCCCCTTTCAAACATCATTGCAATCACTCCCAATTCAAAATTCCATCCACAACAACTCGTGCCCTTGGCAATTACCAACCCACTTGCTAAGACATTGGCATATTAATCAAAAATCCTGATTTTGGGGTCTTGTTTCAAAACTCCAGTTGTTCATTTCCCTCCATAGAATTTTCTGAGTTCTGGCATTTTGTGTGGGTTGCTCAAGGTTTTCAGCATCTACAGAATCTGTGTCAAGGGAACCATATACTCTTACTTCCCTCAAAACAACCCATGATTTTTATTTTGTGGCTTCTTTTGAATCAGCAGATCCTCAGTGTGGTATCCCTTTAGTACTGTAATGAAATATAAGACTGGATTATGTGGTTAGGTCTCAGGAATGGTACATGAACCAATGTTGTACTGACATAAGACAAGATAAATACATACTATGAAAAGTAAATTAGAAATTAAAAACCCTGAAACGCCAGAAAATGCACACAACAATGTACTGCAAAGAGGAACTGTTTTGTTTTTGCAAGGACTTAAAACAGCTCCAAATACATTTTACTTCAGTTCTAGTTATTCTTAACGATATTGTTTAGTACTTATCATGATAAGTCATGAAGTTTATAGACACTTCATTTTGTACTAACTGCATCCATTACTAAGGCCACAGGCAAAACTAAACTATATATAACATATTGGCAAGAATGCTGCAGTCTGGACCCAGAAATTAAATGTCATTATGCTAATCGGCTGTTTATAGCATAGTGAAAATAAATAAATATCTTGCAGAACTATACTTTTGTGTCAACTATATACAGCAGTTGATCACTATTTTTAGCTACATAAAGTGCACAGCGCTAGTGTGCGATCACACAGGTACAGTCACATACAGTGCTCGTAAGTAGGTCATGGGAATACTTTACAGTTGATTAGCAAGTCATGGAATGGAATGTGTACAGAATTCGAACAACTATTTTTCTCCTTTCTCCAACCTTTGAGTGAAAAGCAGGGAACTGTCTGTAAAGTTGATCTTATTTACAAAAATAAAGGATGAACTTGACAATGCACACAAAAGGACTTGAAAGGATTTTGATTAAAACTGCAATGACCTACTTTCTAGCTTTCTTTAATGGGAGCTTCCCATAATAAAAATTTTAGTACAGCTTTTTCTCTTGAGAGTTGTCAAGTCAACAGCTTAACACCATCATCATAGTCTGATACAAAGCAAAATCATGAAATATGTTCAGCAGAATAAAAATCCTTTGCTCGTAACATGGGGTATATTTTCATAGGTACAACTTCGACCAGAGTCAAGAGGTCATGAATTCAAGTCCCCATCATCAAGGGGATAAACTCAACTCATGCTTTACTATAGTACTAAGAGTGCACTATCATTTTTCCTGTGAGATATAAATAGAGGCCCCGTCAACTGTTCTGGTAAACCATTATTTGATCAGGCCAGAAAAGTTTTCTTGGGGGTACTTGCTAGCATTCATTCCTTAACTAGCACATGGATTTACTTCAGCATTATTTCATTATCTGTAGGAGTCTGGTGAACAAACCAGCTGACCCATTTGCCTAGGCAACAAACTCCAGATTAAAAGGTTATACATAGAACTTTGGATATCTCAGCACATGGTGGCAGACAATTAAATACTAATTTTTAAATGATGAATAAGAGAAGCAAATATTGTAGGTCTTTCAGTAAGTAGGGAGGTGAAGGGGAAAAAGACTGCAGATGTTGGTGCACTCGGCCAGGCAGGCAGCAACTGTAGAGAGAGAAACAGAATATTTCTGATCAATCACCCTTCATAAAAGCTGAAAACAAATCAAAGAAGGGTAAAGTGTGGAGCAGCAAATAAAATTTGTGACAGGACGGCAGACCAAATTTATCTAGATATCCTTTATTTTAAAGATTGGCAGGTAGATTTAGGAGAGATAAGAAAAAAGGGAATAAAATGGGACCAAATTGTTCAGGAGCTGGCCATTAAAAAAAAGTGGAGCTTAAGGGGCAACACAGTAATATGTTGAGTAAAGGTGCCATCTCACTGCACAAGCAACCTCGGTTCAATCTTGACCTTGGCTGCTGTGTGAAGTTCACACATTCGTGATCATATAGGTTTCCCATGGGCATTGTTATTTCCTTCTGTGTCCCAAAAACATACAGGTTGTTAAATTAACTTACCACTGTAAATCATCCTTTATGTAGATACATGGTAGAATCTGGGAATGCACGGAGACTGGTCAAGTTAACGGGAATGTGGAAAGAAATAAATAGTATAAAAATGCAACTTAATAGTTGGCACAGATTTGACAGACTGGAGGCAGTTTTGGTGCTGTATCTCTTCTCAATAAAAATGGGTTGAATTCCCTCGTTTTGAGATAAAACTTGTTTAAAGGGCACTACATTTTTATACTTTCTGCATGATTCACGTATTACAAAATATAATTCAACAAAATGGAAATCACCTTTTTTGTTATGGTCATCACATTTGCCACCCTCACTGCAGATATTAATTGCTTTACTTACTGAACTAAGACAAAGACAATACAACTCAGTATTTTCTAACAGCCAAGCTAAAGAGACAGAAGGGCTAGATTTCCTTAGAAATAAATTCCCATGAACAACTTTCAACTGCAGGACAGAAGAAAAAAGTAACAGCATGTAGGTCTTGGCAAGGAAAAATCTCGTGTTATATCTTTCAAAAACAAAGATTAAAAATATATACTTAATGTTTTAAATCAAGCTTTCTTGAACCTCAGGTGGTGGTTAAGGCACTCAGGATAGAAGGGAATCAATAAGAAAACCTAACTCAAGGACAAAAACAGCAAATAACAGAAGGTATTTACAGAACCTTGGTTAAATTGCTGCAGTATCTTTGCTATTCACTTCCATTTAATCATAGAGGTCTTTAATGTGAACCAAATCAATGCACATTTACAGCACTCAGATGTCATCATGTGAACTTGCACTGTCAACTGTTTGTGCAGTTCACATGTAGTCCATCATGACTTCGGCAAGTCCCACTCTAGGTGGCAAATATCCAAAACCAATTCTTCATCTCTCTGTACATTCTTTTATTTGTCAACACAAAAGATTCAGCAGATGCTGGAAATCAAGAGCAACATACAAAATGGCTAGAGTAACTCAGCAAGTCAGGCAGCATTCATGGAATGGAATAATGATGCAGGGTCTCAGCCTGAACTATTGACTGTTTATCCCCCTTCATAGATACTGCCTGACCTAGCAAATTCCTCCAGCACTTTGCTTTGTTTGTTATACCCTTAACTTAGTGATGCTGACCGCAACAACTACTAGCCAAGCACTGATTCCAATTTAACATTCTCATCCCCTCTACCAAGCTTTTTGCACTTCCAGCCTCTGCTAAATCCTTGATTTCCAACACTTAAACTGCAGATGGTGCCTTGTCCCCAGATGCTGTAGTTCATTTCACGAATTCTTCAGGCTCTGGAAGGTATACCATGAAATAATTATTTTTGTCAAGCTATGATATGCAGGTTGTTGATTGTTCTCAGGTCCACCCTGTTACCTGCGTCATTATCTAAAGGTTCCCAATTAGAGGAAGTGTAATATTAAAATGATTGTGTATTGTAGAAATTCATATTTTTCATGATATATTTTGGGCTCAAATCTAGGTGGGTTCCTAATCTAATTTTTCTACTTATTTCTTTGTAAACCTTTCTTATGCCTGTCATCTCCTCCATAATTCTCCTGACATCCAGTGAAACTAGGGGCAGTTTGCAGACGTCTTTGTGATGTGGAGGAAACAGGCAGTGTGCAAACCCCACACAATTATCAGCTGAGGTCACCACCCAAGAAGCTATGGAGCCATGAGCTTCAAACGGTTTTCTCTAACAGATCATACAACTACAGGTGAGAAATGTCAGGCAAATTCTCTCTTCCTCACTCTGCACCCTCCATTATCTGCTGTGAATTTCTTGCATAGTTTTATTTTTCTGAAGAGCATTTCACCTTGTTCTGGTTAGCACAGGCTGTTATTGGTTTTCTTGCATCTGACAAAGTGAACAAGGATTTTCACTCACCTGATTATTGATTCTCAGCAGGGAAAGCACTTTTGCCATGATTGCACAAGTCCCAGAACTCCCAAATCACATAACAAACATTTGAGTACTAAAGTCCTATCACTTTTGTGACATTGGAAGTGTTGCAGCTAGGCCCCACAACAGTAGCAAGTTAAAAGACCTGTGGATGTTTATATTTTTATAATATGTAACATACATATACAGACACATCTATATAAACATGGTTAACAAAACTGATTGAAACAATGTTTTAGAGAAGCATAGATCCTTTGCATACTGAAGAGAAAGTACTCTCCTAAACACTACCTAGGCCTCAAATGAAGTATTGCATTAATTTCTGGGCATAATACGTTACAAAATGTGTTAAACAGTGTTGAGGTTGAGATGGTCATGTGCTTCAAATTCCTAGGAGTGAACATCACTGATAGCCTGCCCTGGTCCAACCACATAGATGCCACTGTCAAGAAAGTTCACCAATGCCTCTAGTCCCTCAGGAAGCTATAGAAATTTGGCATGCCCCCATTGACTCTAATCAATTTTCATCAATACACCACAGGAAGGATCCTATTGATGCACCACAGCTTGATATGGCGACTGCTATACACATGACCACAAGAAACTACAGTGTGGCGGCTACAGTTCAACACACCAGAATCAGGTTTATTATCAGCTGCATGTGTCGTGATATTTGTTAACTTAGCAGCAGCTATAGAAGAAAAAACAATAATAAAAAAATCAGTAAATCAATTACAATATACGCATATTGAATAGATTAAGTATTGTGCTCAAACAGAAATAACATATTAAAAAAGTGAGGTAGTGTTCACAGGTTCAATATCCATTTAGGAATAGGATGGCAGAGGGGAAGAAGTTGTCCCTGAATCACTGAGTGTGTGCCTTCAGGCTTTTGTACCTCTTACCTGATAGTAATAGTGAGAAAAGGGCATGCCCTGGGTGCTGAAGGTCCTTAATAATGGACACTGCCTTTCTGAGACACTGCTCCTTGAAGAGGCTAGTACCCAAGATGGAGCCAACTATACTTACAATCCTCTGCAGCTTCTTTCGGTCTTGTGCAGTGGCCCTCCCATACCAGACAGTGATGCAGCCTGTCAGAATGCTCTCCACGGCACATCTACAGAAGTTTTTGAGTGTATTTGTTGACATACCAAATCTCTTCTTGACACCCAGGAACTTGAAACTGCTCACTCTCTCCACCTCTGATCCCTCTATGAGGATTGGTATGTGTTCCTTCATCTTACACTTCCTGAAGTCTACAATCAGTTCTTTTGTCTTACTGACATTGAGTGCAAGGTTGTTGCTGCGAACACCACTCCACTAGTTGGCATATCTCACTCCTGTACGCCCTCTCGTCTCCATCTGAGATTCTACCAACATTGACTGTATCATCAGCAAACTTTTAGAAGGTATTAGAACTGTCTAGAGAGAGTAGAGCAGTGGGCTAAGCACACACCCCTGAGTGCACCAGTGTTAACTGTCTGTGAGGAGGAGATGTTATCACCAATCCACACAGATTGTGGTCTTCCAGTTAGGAAGTCGAGGATCCAATTGCAGAGGGAGGTATAGGCCCAGGTTCTGTAACTTCTCAATCAGGATTGTGGGAATGATGGTATTAAATGCTGAGCTATAGTCGATGAACAGCATTCTGACAGAGGTGTTTGTATTGTGCTGGTGGTCCAAACCCGTGTGAAGAGCCATGAAGATTGCATCTGCCGTTGACCTATTGTGGCGATAGGCAAATTGCAATGGGTCCAGGTCCTCATTGAGGCAGGGATTCAGTCTAGTCATGACCAACCTCTCAAAGCGTTTCATCACTGTAGATGTGAGCGCTACCTGGCAATAGTCATCAAAGCAGCTCACATTATTCTTCTTAGGCACTGGTATGGTTTCCTTTTTGAAGCTAGTAGGAATTTCCGTCTGAAGCAGTGAGAGGTTGAAAATGTCCTTGAGTACTCCTGCCAGTTGGTTGGCACAGGTTTTCAGAGCCTTACCAGGTACTTCATCGGGACCTTCTGCCTTGCGAGGGTTCACCCTCTTTAAAGGCAGCCTAACATTGGCTTCAGAGACAGAGATCACAGGGTCACTGGATGCAGCAGGGATCTTCACAGCTGTAGTTATATTCTCCCTTTCAAAGCGGGCATAGAAGGCGTTAATCGCTGCCATTCATGGTATTGGGCTTCGCTTTGTAGGAAGTAATGTCTTGCAAACCCTGCCAGAATTGTCGTACGTGTGATGTCGCCTCCAACCTCGTTTGAAATTGTCTCTTCGCCCTTGAAATAGCGCTCCGCAAATCATACCTGGTTTTCTAGTACAGATCTGGGTCGCCAGACTTGAATGCCACAGATCTAGCCTTCAGCAGATGACATACCTCCTGGTTCATCCACGGCTTTTGGTTTGGGAATGTACAGTATGTCCTTGTAGGCACACAATCATCCACACAGGTTTTACTGAAGTCGGTAACAATTGCAACATACTCATCCAAATTTGAAGATGAATCCCTGAGTACAGTTCAGTCCACCGTTTCAAAGCAATCCTGTAAGCGCTCCTGTGCTTCCCTTGTCCATACCTTCTTGGTCCTCACCACTGGTGCTGCAGTCTCCAGTCTCTGCCTAAACTCAGGGAGTAGAAGTACAGCCAGGTGATCAGACTTCCTGAATTGAGGGCTTGGTAGGCATTCAGTGGTCCAGCGTGTTGTTTCCTCTGGTAGTACAAGTGATCTGTTGATAGTAATTGCTTAGTGATTTTTCCAGGTTAAAATCCCCGGCCTGGTTAAAATCCCCCAAAACAATGGTGGAGGCATTATGGTGTGCTGTTTTGTGCATGTGGAACATCATGGAAACCAGCCTCCCCTCCAGGGACTCCATTAGTAAAACATCCAGCTTACTCAAAAAAAAACCCACCCTGGGCATGCTGTCTTCGCCCTGCTCCCATCAGACAGAAGATATAAAAACCTGAACGCATGTTCCACCAGAGTCAAGCACAGCTTCTACTATGCTGTTATATGACGACTGAATAGTTCAATAAAATGGACTGTTGCGCTCATAATCGACCTCACTATGACCTTGTACCTGCACTGTACTCTCTTCAGTTGTTACACTTCATGTTATAGTTTTACCCTGTTCTACCTCAATCCACCATGTAATGATCTGATCATTGTACATTTCCAATTCCCTTGAGTAGTCATGAAGGAGATCTACCAAAATGGACTAGAGTGAAGGAATATTAGTCATTGAAAAGTTGCAGTTGACTTTTTAGCAGTAAGGACACATATACAAGATCATGAAAGCTTTTGATACACTAAATAAAAGGAAACTTTTCTCCCCCCAGTGGCAGAGGATATTTTTGGAACATAAGAGCAAGAGACAATAGAAATAATTTATATTTGTTCTGCAAATTGCCATGACCTGCAATAAACTTCCTACAAAGGGTGGTGGAAGCAGATTCAGCCAGAATGTTCAAAAAGGGAAACAAATAGGCCATGAAGAAAGTAGAAAGGAATAGGGCCAATTGATTTCGGAGAAGCTGACGCAAACATGAAAGGCCAAAGAGCCAGCCCCTGGGCTTTACGCTACCTCGCTGGTTTAGTGATCCTTGTTGAGGAAAAATACGGGCCAGAGTACGAGGGATAAATGAGCTGCTCTACTGTAAGAATATAGCATTGAAAGGTTTTCCTATCCACCCAAAAAAAAGCAGAGGAGCCTATTAATGTCCCATCTGCAAAGCAGCATTACTGACTGCAACTCATCACAAACTGAGAGTCATAACTTCAGGGCCTGTAGAACTAAGATTGATGATGACTGATGGAAATCACAGCATGTATAGCCCCATGTCAGCTGAAAGGAGTCAGCCAAAGCATATGGATACTGACTCTGGAAGAAAGGATTGAAAAAAAATTGCAGCTACTCTTCAAACAACTAGCACAGGAAATTAAAGAAAGAAACACTCCAAGAAATGCTCTGCCACAATGACAAGATAAAAACCTGACTGTCTGATGTCTGCTCTGAAGAATAAATGATGATCTAATTGAGTTCAGTACAGAGCCTTTGGCTGCACACATCTGGAGTATTGCCCAGTTCTAGACAGCAGGAAATATTGCCCTTGGAGAAGATGCAGTGAGAATAATACCCTTGTATCTCAGTTGGTATGCAGGACGTGTTCTGAGGAAAGAGGAATAAGCAATAAAGTAGGTAATCCTGTTATTATTTATAGAGAGATGCATTACTGGTAGTGCCGCTCTGCTGGGAACCTTGCACGAACTCTTACTCTCTGCAATGCTGCGTGGAACTGTGCTAGAAACCTGGTGTCAATCCATGATGATCCATCCCACAGCTTGATGCCTTAAAGGGCTGGTTTTCAGTGGGCCAGCATGAGCAATGTGGTCACTTAGCACTTTGGCAGGCTCACTGAGCCTGGGCCATAGCAACACCTGTTCCATTTATTTCCATCAGCTCAAGTCCTGTGGCTGCCCATCAATTCCTGTTGGACATGACAGAAGCTACCATTCTCCTTGCTTGTGTAGTTCTGCCCAGCAAGATTTCAACAAAAAGAAATCTCTGGACTGGAGAGGAGTTGTGCAGTGGCACAAAGAGGGGTAGATGATAGATTTAACTGCATTCAAAAGAGAAAGAGAAGGACTGCAGGACCCAAGCAGCCACTGCTCATGTCCATTTCTGGCCCACACTTACCATAGTGTCTAGGGTACAGCCCGCCCAGCTCTTGCTCTCTCATGCAACCACTCCATGGCAAACTATGGGGATATTCATTGCTGGGAGAGTGCCGGTAGAGGCCAATGCCACAGCACAGCAGGATACAGCAACAAGGACCACAGGGGCTCACACCATGTTCGCAATACTGCTGCACGTTGCGTGACCAGATGTCTAATTAGAAGTACAAGGGCAAACGTTTAGACTGAAGCACCAAGGGCACTCTAATGAATTAGTGCTCTGCAGGACGACACTATGTGGAGTCCAGTGAACTACGATTTAGAAAGCTAAACTGAGAATAGAGTCCACAATCTTTGCTTTGTTCCACAGAGTTTAAAAGAATGTGGGGTAGCATAATCAAAGTCTTTTAACAGATGCAAGAAATAAATAGAGATAGCATAGAGAAATATTTTCCTAGTTATATCTGGAACAAGCACATCCTAATACTGAAGTTATGGTTCAAAAGGGTATCAGCCAAATGGGATTAGCTTGGTTGTGCATCTTGATCAGTATGGATCAGAAGGGCTAAATGACCTGTTCAGTGTTGTATGACTACGTGCCATTCAGGAATGAATTCAGCAAAATAGAAAAGTGCAATTCTGAAACACTCTCCTTCAAATGGCTGCGAACGATTGAAATTTTCAAAAGTGATACTGGCAGATTTTTGATATACTGTATAAGGAAACAAAGACTCGTTACTGAATAAAAACAGGGTCTAAATAGACAGAGAATCTTATTGACATTTACAAAATCTAGGGTTTCAAGGCCATCTTCTGTATCCTCATTCTATCCAGCACTGTATACAGAGGTTAACACTTGCTCTTGGCAGGTTCTCTAACAACCTAGGCATTGATAAACGCAGCTCGTCACACATTAAGATACCTTCATTGCCAATATAATGTTGTCAATAACATTTTAAAGAGCAAACATATTTATTTGTATAAACTTCTAAAGCATTCACTTGTGACAATAACCATGACCATTTAAATAAAACTTGATTTCAAGCTGTTGAAATAGATACTTCTATTTAACTATCAATAATTCTCCACAATCTTGCTTCTGCAAAAAGCATGGAGATATGGATTTAACTGGATGGAATTGCTCATTACTGCAGGACCCATAATACAAAGCAAATCATTCAGAAGACAAAATAAGCTTATCAACATCTAAAGATCAAAACTGCTTTAGAATTGGGGGTCTGAGAATCATCTGCCAAGTGTGATTGATTACTTATCAACCTATGAAGAGCTGCATGAATCAAGTGTCATCTTGAGTTCTGTTCTCACGTACAGAATATTGTTCTACTAAAGATCTTAAATTGCAGTATGTGGAAAATTAAAGGCGGGAATTTACATAGGATTTTAATATATATTGTGGTCATATATTGGTTTAGTGATATGCATTAATTTAGCGTTCAGCAAAGACTGCAACTGTGTGCTAATTTTATGTAGTATAGGCTCAATACAAATAAAATCAGATTTAGGCAGACTACATACAACCATGGTCAGATTCGGAAGCCTAAAATATATTGCCAATCCAAATATGATATAAACTTTGCAGATTTACACAACTTTTTAAAAATTAAGTGTAATAAAATAGTATGCAAATACATAAACTTCTGGAATAGACTAATGACAGAGTAAATCCTGATAAGGTGCAAGAAACCCTCAGTAGATTTTATTTTACTGTTAAACAATAAGTTTAAATTAAGCTATTGAGTAAACTGCCTACAATAAACTAGATCTATAGCCTATAAGAACATAGTCACATGAGAAGTTCAACAGTAGACAATGTAATACAATGAGAGACAAAGTTATGGGTAGAAATGCCAGAGACTGCAGATGCTGAAACCTGGAGCAAAAAGCAAGATGCGGGAGGAACTCAGGCAGCAGGTACGGAGGGGAATGCACTCTCGACATCTCAGGTTAAAACTCTTTATCTGGAACATCGAACATCCATTTACCTCCATCAGCACTGCCTGACCAGCCGAGCATCTTTTGTTTGCTTTACCTATAGGTGTTTTTCCAGACTAAAATGATGTAAATGAGTTGGTGGTAGGAGGCAGCTCAGTGTTGCCACATACTGGGAAAATATTTTGGTACTTTAGAGCAAAAACCCTAGGGCAATTCAATTCAGCCTAAAGGAATATATCTGCAAATAACTCTAGGAATTCTATAATATGCATTACATATATGAGACAGATTGGGGAGGTGGGCAATATACAATATGAAAATCTCAATTTCTCTCTTTTTGTATTTACACAGTTTGTGTCTTTTGCATACTGCAGTCTTCCATTGACTATATTATGACTATTATTCTATTATGGATTTATTGACTATGCCAGCAAGAAAATGAATCATGGATGTATATTGTGACATATATGTACTTTGATAATAAATTTACTTTGAACTTTGAGGGCAAGGTAGCTGAGTACAGTTGTTAAGATACAGGCAAACAAAGGTCAAATGAAAAATTTTGAGGGTCAAATTAATTTCAATTAAGACAGTACGATGGTGAAGCTAACAGAGATGCAGCCGCACAGCTCCAGCCACTAGATTTGATCCTGCCCTCCAGTGTTGCTTGTGCATTCTGTAACCATGGGGGTTTCCTCTGGGTGCTCTGGTTTCCCCAGGCATTTCAAAAAAATGCTAATTGGTAGATTAACTGTGTACTGTAAATTACCTCTCATACATCAGTGCATGACACAGTCTGGGGAGAGCTGATGAGAATGTCAGGAGAATTAAAAAATGGATTCATCTACAATTAGTGCATATAGGTGGCTAATAGTCAGTGTGGACTTGTCCACCCAAAGGCCTGTTCCCATGCTATTTTTGACTGAAAGAAAAAATAACATTTGCCTCATGTTTCCAAATAGTGGGGTGGAATGTGTGGGGGAATGGAAGTTGGAAAGATACTATGGAGGGCACAAATAGGGTAGGCAGCAGTAAACTTCTCATAACAGAGGTGTTGATACCATGAGGATTAAGAGGTTTAGAGAACGTACGAGATGATTATTTTTCACCCAGAGATTGGTATACATTGTCTGAGGTGGCAGTAATGCCACTTTCAACGTCTGAGAATGTCCAGACAAGCACTTGACTCACTGAGGTTCAGAAGACAAGTGCTGGTAAATGGGATTCGTACAGATGGGCAGCCATGATAGAACAGGCCTGTTTCTGTGCAGTATGACTTAAGAGATAGTGTTTTCTTTTTTGTTTTGTATAATGCTACTCCTATTATATTTATTCTAAACAATCAACCACACACACTTAAATACAACAGAGTCACTAAGATTAATTAATTTGTTTAACAATGTTTTGCCAGTAATAAAAGCAAATCATACTACTGTTTCACAGCGGAACAAACTGGTTTAAAAGGGTAGATTATACTGCAAATGCAAGCTGCTCTCCTTTTACAACGGACAGATACTGCCAAGACCTTGTCTTTAATCAGAAACAGCGTCACTCGAGGACACAGTCAGACAGCTAAGTTACAGTCTCTAAGTGAGACTTTCAGCAAATATTTATAACCACTCGCTTACTCAGTCTCTTTGGCATCCTTCCAGCTTCCTCATTTATTCAGAGCAAGCACTAATCTGGGAGCAGCTCCTACAAAGGAACCCATTAGGTTAGATTATATTTTAAAATGAACACATGCTTTATTGAATCTTCTGAAAAGCCACTACTGTACTAGGCGAGGCCATTAGTGTATTTCTTTAAAAAAAAGGTCCTGTGTGCAAAGGTTTGTATTCTTTGTGACTGCCATTACACACCCTTCCAGCTTTCATTTCACTGTTGTGCTGTTTTCTCTTAAAAATCTGGTTAAACTACCTGCAAGTTACAATATGTTTCAGTAATTGCTTTCACTGACTATTTAAGTTGCAAAAATTGTAAGCTACAAAATTAACTTACAAAATTATTATTCACGATCAACTTGCCAGCTAGACAAAGACTTGAATGGAAGCTGATGATACATTCCCCTATTCAGTAAAATACCTCATACACTGTAATGCACGAATGTTTAACGGCATTTATGAGGCAATAAGCATTCTAAGGTTTCATTTGGTAAGTCATTGATAATCCAATTGTTCTTCATTCATGTTAATGATTTGGACTCCAGAGAACTAGAAAGTGGATTTCATGATTTTAGAATTATGTGAAATAGTCACCACCTTTCGCTGTAGTTTAAAATTGGGGTCAGCAAAAACAAAAATTACTAAATTGGCACACACTCACTTTAAGAGTTTATCATGGTTGGATTAATAAACTTTTAACTATCGGGGATATAGGAAGGTGGTGCTGAGAAAGAGATAAGCCACGACCTTGTTGAATGTTAGTGTAACCCGTAAGGAGATGAATGGCCTATACTTCCCTCTCGTATGAACAGTACATCACCTCTGGGATGAGGAAAAAAGTCACAAGAGGAATTATTCCATTGGCACTTTTGGGGTGATACTTGTTTGATTTCTGATAATTTTTTGATGATTCTGCGGCTTTCATTAGTGCAATATCCTGAAAGCATGAGAAGATTCACCTCCCCGCGCCCCCCCCCCCCGCCACCCCCAGCTTTGGGTATTGGTGATCGAGAACTAAGCTTTTCTAAGTTAAAGAATGCATAGTTTTTGCCACCTTCATTATATCTATTTTTTGACGAGCTAAGAAGCAAACTGCAGACTGAACAATACTCAACATTGCAAACATTGCAAGAATTCAACTGTTTGGATCCTCAAGCATGCTCCGCCAAGATTGTGACTGATCTTCCACGTCAATCTAAATTTCCTAATCCCTTGACTCTTCCAATATCCAAAAATCTATCAATCTGGGTAAGCTAAAGTTTTTAATCTGTTAACCTAGCCAGTTGCAGAATGAAAGGAAGTTAACATTGGAATGCAGTTACGTGCATGATCTTGGAGGCTACTAACCAGACTCGTTTATCCAATTAAGATACCGCACTGAGGTCAGCTTCTGTTCTTCCATGAGCCACATTTGTATATTACTGAGTAATCTACGTTAGATTAGTTACGACACCGAGTCATGTCATCTGCAGAAATTCTCTGATGACTCAGCAATAGTTAGGTGCATAAAGGGAGGATGGAAGGATGAATACAGGGCCTTGGTGGAGGACTTCGTCAAGTGGTGCAAGCTGAATCATTTGCAGCTCAACATCAGTAAGACAAAGGAGATGGTGATGGACTTTAGGAAGACTAAGCCGCCACTTCTCCGTTAATATTGATGGTGAGGACGTGGATGTGGTGAGGACCTACAAGGTGTACCTGAATGACAGACTTGAGTGGAGCGCCAACACAGAGGCTGTGTGCAAGAAGGGCCAGACCCCCTCTACTTCTTGAGGAGACCGAGGTCCTTCGGAGTATGCAGACCTCTCTTTCACATGTTCTACCAGTCTGTTGTCGCCAGTACAATCTTCCATGTGGTGATGTGCTGGGGCAATGACATCAACATGGGTGATGCCAATAGGCTCAATAAGATTAGAAAGGCTGGTTCTGTTATAGGAGTCAAATGGACACACTGGAGGCTGTGGCAGAACATGTGGAGAATCCTGGCAATTCTGGACATTTCTCACCCTCTACATGCCACCTTGGCTGAACAGAGGAGCACTTTTAGAAATAGATATAACAACTGCACTGCTCCAAAGAACACTGAACAAGGTCATTCTTATCCTTGGCATTACGCTCTTAATGAGCCAACCTACAGCCAGGGAAGTGATGACCACCTTCCTGTTAGACTGTTCGAGGTAACTTTATTTTTTTTCTTATCTCTCTAATATTTGTATATCTGTGCAATTGTAATGCTACTGCGACACTGTAATTTCCTTTGGAATCAATAAAGCATCTATCTTATATGATGTTGATTGCAAAGCTTTATATGGGACTCTGCTTTGTACTTAAGTAACAGAACATCTTGGCTCCTTTTTAGAGAACTGATGGATATACACTCTTAACAGACACCCTGAACATAAATTAGCAGAAGAGATGCAGGCAGGGTTTTAGGCAATCTCTTGTAAAGGGCAGAAAGTCAACATGTCTAGTACACAAGATAAACCAACAGTTTCCAACTATCCATCTCCTCCCTTCAGTTTTTCAGGTGTTTGACGTTTTCTGTAACGACTGAACTCCATTAATACTCTGTATTGAAAATTAAATTCAACTTTAAAAAAAAAATCAATAAATGATCTTGCTAGTTGCTAATCTAGTCTGCTAAATTTTCCTGAAGGCATAGTGTCCCACACAATCACCAGTTTCCAGAAAGAATTTTAAATATTATACTTCCTCTTCCAAGTCTTCCTCTTGGTATGTTGTTGCCCAATGCTCACAATTGTGATTGTCAGCCTATTTAGCATTGCCGTATTTCCAGCTTCCGAAGATTGCTAAGTGTGATGAAGAAGCAGAGAAAGCCAGAAGTACAAAGAGGCAAGTTATCAAAAAGTTGCAACACACTCCAATAAGATTTAAATGAAGGCTTCTGGTTTCCCTCTGGAGTAATAAAATTCCAGTTCAGTTCAAGTTTAATTATCATTCAACCATACACAAATACAGCCGAATGAAACAGCGTTCTCCCAGGGCCAAGATGCAAAACAGACGCAGCACATTTAAAATAGCAAACCTACAGTCACGCAAAAAAAAAAGCTCAAGTTCCTGAGTGACATATCTTGCAAATTGGTGGTGCAGTTCCAGCATGCAGATGAACAGATGCATGCAATCCAGCTTGCACTTCCATTGAACAAATTCTGGAGCCCAACTCCCAACCGAGCATAGAAGCCATGCTACACTGCTCCTGGCATCTCCTCTCCTAGACTGCAGCAGCAGGCAAGCCCACAGCTTGAGGCCTAGTCCTCGCTACAAATGAGGCCGCACAGCTCCCCTGCTGTCTACAGCACTAACAAACAAGGGAAACAAGACTGCAGCATCTTACTTTATTAATATCCAACAGTGTCTTTTGATTGCGAGAGAAATATCCAAGACAGACACCCATTGTTATACTGCACACTGCTTTTGTGCACTAACTCAAATGTCTTCAATGCCTTCCTGTAGCAGGCAGCAACATGGTCCACACCAAGTCAAGCTCTTCCGCCAACAAGCAGCTTGCTAATGATGTAGACCTGCAGTACCCAAAGTTCTTAAAGTCAGCAAGTGCACCACCATCTTATCAGAAATTTAAAAATGTGCTGCAGAAGCCCTCATGGAATCATGGTTGGACCATGCTTGAAGTATTCTGCACAGTTCTGTTGCAAGATTATGAAAAGGATATAGGATAGGACTGAGGAGTCCTGTAATTGATGTCATAAAATCTTGATAACATGGACACGGTGAATGCTCCTGTTCACAGTAAAGCAGGAGAAAAGACTGCCCATGCATGATGATCATTAAGAAATCAAGTGGAGATAAAGAATTTAAAAACATGTTTGCCTAGAGAGTGGTAAAAATGTGGAATTTGCTACCACAAGGAGTAACTGAGCACAACAAATAAAAATGTTAAAAGCATACAGAGGAGGAATAGATGGGATTGCAGATAAAGGCTCGAAGAGTAAGGCAGAAAGTAGCTGGAGTGGAGTATGAAATGCTTGGGATGAATTCTGTGCATTTGTTTAGTATCCAGTTAACACTTTACTACTCAAAAGCTGCAAGGATAAGAACAGTATTTGGGATTATAACATTAACAGACCTTAGTGACCTTATCTTAGGGAATCTAAGGATAAGCAGTTACTGCAGGAAGACGGCACTGAGTTAAAAGACTCAGCTGTTATTTTACTGAACGATGGTGCAACATGAAGGGCCGCAGAGCCTATTTGTACTACTTGCTTCATACATTGTGTTCTAACTTGATGTAAGAGGATAAAACATCCAATGAATGTATACATTCCCCTGCACACACTTTGAAACCACAGAATGATATAACAAAATCCGCAGATTGGCTTAAACAAAAAGCACCAAATTCAGCAAGAATGCATTAATAAAGTTTAGACAGGTTGAGATGCTATTCCTCTCGAGATGCCTTTGTGAGTAACAAAATATAGTCATGTCATATGATTTTAGCAAAACTAAGAGAAACTTGCATCAAGAACTGGAGCAAATCTTGGTTTTCCAGTTGGGCTTCCATAATTCCAATATATTTTTTTATTTTTAGATGGGCACTTTTGGGAAGTAGTTTAAATAATAGGTGAGAGTAATCCGTTAAAACGTAGTTGGCAACATCCTTCACTCTGAATGGAAATTTGTCAGTCTGCCAGTTTATGCCTGGCAAGAGTTTAGCTTGAGGTGGCAGACGTGTCAAAGCTCAAATTAAATTTATCAAAGTACATTTATGCCACCATATACCACCCTAAGATTCAATTTCTTGAGGGCATTCAGAGCACATACAATGAAGCACAATAGACAAACAATGTATAAAAGACAAGTTATGTAAATACAAAAAGAAAAAATAATAATAAATATTAAGAACATGAGTTAAGGACTCACTTTCAAAGTCTCTATAAATTGTGGAATTAGCTCAGAGTTGAGGCAAATTAAGTTATGCACTCTGGTTCAGAAGCCTGATGGTTATGGGGTAATAATTGTCTTCGAACCTAAGGCATCACCATTACCATTTTGTCTGACAGTCAATGCTACTTAAGTGGTGGAAGTTTCCATCTGTACAGGAAACAACATCCAAAACAGTACAATTTGTATCCCTACATATACCATTTAGAGACAAGTCAATTAAATATGGAGGTGCTTTGAAAGGGTGGTGTAAAATTTATAGCAGACACAACAGATTATTTTTAATTTGTTAAGGATTTTCTTTACAATTGTTTTAACAGAACCTTTTGCTGGGCATTAGTTCTACAGTCTTCTTATTTTGCATTTTACTTTTCAAAATTTGATTAAAAGCAGAAAGACCATAAAGCACTAAACCTTACCTGAGACCGAAAGTTTGAGATGGTTGTTGTTTCTATGTCCTTCTTCCCAAGAATTTCCATTTTTACTGGAGTGTTGGGGAAGTTGAAAGCAAAGTAATCCAGAAAGTCTGGCAGGTAGGCTGCTGCTCCATGTATGATGGCCATTACGTAGTGCGCTGCGCTCTTCTCATTTTCACTGAAAGTCAATGCAAGGAACTCTTCAGCAAACCTCTCCATCTCCATAGGAGACAAGAAAGAGAGTTCATCCATGTAGGCATGGAGTACTGGCGCACCACCATTTGGCTGATGCTCCACATGAATTAAGTGGGCAAATTTAGAGGAACCTGTCCGCAAGAATCCTTTCCGGACACAGTAGTCTCTATGTGATAAGTATGGCAACTGTGCACATGAGGGGATGGGACAATGGCTCACTTTCAGGTCCAACCTATTGAGCTCTTCCTCATGCTTAATCGAAGCTTGGTTGATTATACTCGATTCATCAGAAGAACCTTGACCCAAAGTATCAAGGGCAACACGAGTGAGCCCTGCGCAGGTTGTCTGCACCTCTTTATTGTACATTTTTAACTGCCTTGGTCGTTCACCTTCTCTATGTTTCTTTTTCTTCTTTTTCTTTGTTTTTTTGCCCAAGTATTCATCAGGTCTCCGACTTTTCCCGTTTTCATCAGAGCCACCTGTGAGGGGGAATAAATGTTAATACTGCATCAAATACATATAGTTCAATAATTGAAAATATTCTAACCCATTAAAGCATGACAGGAAAATTTATCCTGCCATCCTTTCACACAGAACATTAGTATCGTTCTCTTTCATATAGGTGGCCTTACTAAATGAATTGAGGCAAATACTTCCTGATATCACAACAACTGTACATGGACACAAAGGTCCAAATGGGCTCCTCCACTGCCAGAAATTTCTGTGAAAAATGTATTGCTGTTAAGCACTTTGGAATGTTTTCAGATCAAACTAATTATATAAATCCAAGCTCTTTATTGCTATAAATTTTGAATTGTCATTAAAATAGTTGACTGCCTCCCCTTCTCCATTTGACTATTTAATAACATTGCAAAACTTTAGTTTTATATATTCCTCAGACCAATTTTCCTAGCACAAGCTGAGTTTTTTTAAAGTTAGCTAATGCTTATTACTTAGATTTGCCTTATTTTAAACTTTGCTGTACAATGTGACAGGATAAAAGACTGGTTGACTGGCAAGAAGGGAATAAAGAGGATCATTTCTGGTTGGTTACCAGTGGCTAGAGGTGCTCGTCAAGATTGTTTCATTTCATGTTATATGTCAATGATTTGGATAACGGAATTAATGGCTTTATGGCCAAGTTTGTGGATGATACAAAGATAGATGAAGGGGCAGGTAGCAGCGAGGAAGCAGGAAATCTGCAGAAGGATTGAGAGAGATTAGGAATATGGGCAAAGAACTTGACAGATGAAATACAGTGTAGGGAAATTTATGGTCATGTACTTTAGTGAAGGAATAAAGGCATTGACTATTTTCTAAATGGTGAGCAAATTCAGAAATCAGAAGTACAAAGGGACTTGGAAGTCCTCATACAGGATTCCTTAAAGGTTACCTTCAGGCTGAGTTGGTATAACAAAAGCATTCATTTCAAAACGACTACAATATAAAAGCAAAGATATAATACTGAGGCTATATAAGGCATTGGTCAGACCGCAAAGAGATCAAATCACAAAGAGAAAATCTGCAGATGCTGAAAACCCAAGCAACACACACAAAATGCTGGAGGAATGCAGCAGGCCAGGCGGCATCTATTGAAAAAAGTACAGTCGATGTTTTGGGTTGAAATCCTTTGGCAGGACTGGAGAAAAGAAAAGCTGAGCAGTAGATTCAAAAGGTGGGGAAGAGGGGAGAGAACCACCAGGTGATAGGTGAAACCACCCCCTCCTGCTCTCTCCCCTCCCCCTACCTTTTAATTCTACTCCTTACAACACACATCAAAGTTGCAGGTGAACGCAGCAGGTCAGGCAGCATCTCTAGGAAGAGGTGCAGTCGATGTTTCAGGCTGGGGCCCTTCGTCAGGACTAACTGAAGGAAGAGCTAGTAAGAGGTTTGAAAGTGGGCGGGGGAGGGGGAGATCCAAAATGATAGGAGAAGACAGGAGGAGGAGGGATGGAGCCAAGAGCTGGACAGGTGATAGGCAAAAGGGATATGAGAGGATCATGGGACAGGAGGCCCAGGGAGAAGGAAACAGCAGGGGGGGGAACCCAGAGGATGGGCAAGGGGCATAGTCAGAGGGACAGAGGGAGAAAAAGGAGAGTGAGAGAAAGAATGTGTGTATATAAATAATGGATGGGGTACAAGGGGGAGGTGGGGCATTAGCGGAAGTTAGAGAAGTCAATGTTCATGCCATCAGGTTGGAGGCCACCCAGACGGAATATAAGGTGTTGTTCCTCCAACCTGAGTGTGGTTTCATCTTTACAGTAGAGGAGGCCGTGGATAGACATGTCAGAATGGGAATGGGATGTGGAATTAAAATGTGTGGCCACTGGGAGATCCTGCTTTCTCTGGCGGACAGAGCGTAGGTGTTCAGCAAAACGATCTCCCAGTCTGCGTCAGGTCTCGCCAATATATAGAAGGCTACATTGGGAGCACCGGGCACAGTATATCACCCTAGCCGACTCACAGGTGAAGTGTCGCCTCACCTGGAAGGACTGTCTGGGGCCCTGAATGGTGGTAAGGGAGGAAGTGCAAGGGCATGTGTAGCACTTGAGCTGCTTACAAGGATAAGTGCCAGGAGGGAGATCAGTGGGGAGGGAATGGGGGGGACGAATGGACAAGGGAGTCGCGTAGGGAACGATCCCTGCGGAAAGCGGGGGGGGGGGAGGGATAGATGTGCTTAGTGGTGGGATCCCGTTGGAGGTGGCAGAAGTTACGGAGAATAACATGTTGGACCCGGAGGCTGGTGGGGTGGTGGGTGAGGACCAGGGGAACCCTATTCCTAGTGGGGTGGCGGGAGGATGGAGTGAGAGCAGATGTACGTGAAATAGGGGAGATGCGTTTGAGAGCAGAGTTGATGGTGGAGGAAGGGAAGCCCCTTTCTTTAAAAAAGGAGGACATCTCCCTCGTCCTGGAATGAAAAGCCTCATCCTGAGAGCAGATGCGGTGGAGACGGAGGAATTGCGAGAAGGGGATGGCATTTTTGCAAGACAGGGTGAGAAGTGGCATAGTCCAGATAGCTGTGAGAGTCAGTAGGCTTATAGTAGACATCAGTAGATAAGCTGTCTCCAGAGACAGAGACAGAACGATCTAGAAAGGGGAGGGAGGTGTCAGAAATGGACCAGGTAAACTTGAGAGCAGGGTGAAAGTTGGAGGAAAGTTAATAAAGTCAATGAGCTCAGCATGCGTGCAGGAAGCAGCGCCAATGCAGTCGTCAATGTAGCGAAGGAAAAGTGGGGGACAGATATCAGAATAGATTCGGAACATAGATTGTTCCACAAAGCCAACAAAAAGGCAGGCATAGCTCGGACCCATGCGGGTGCCCAAAGCTACACCTTTAGTTTGAAGGAAGTGGGAGGAGGTGGGAGGAGCCAAAGGAGAAATTATTAAGAGTAAGGACTAATTCCGGTAGATGGAGCAGAGTGGTGGTACAGGGGAACTGATTAGGTCTGGAATTCTACTCCTTAGCTTTTTTTCCCTCCAGCCCTGCCAAAGGGATTCTGCTTGAAATGTCAACTGTACTTTTTTTCCATAGGTGCTGCCTGGCCTGCTGAATTCCTCCAGCATTTTGTGTGCGTTGCTAAGTATTGTGAGCAGTTTTGAGTCTCTTATCTAAGAAAAGATGTGCTGGTTCACGAAAATTATTCTGGGAATGAGAGTTAACACGAGAAGCACTTGATGGCTCTGGGTCTGTACTTGCTGGAGCTTAGAAGAATTGAGAGTGGATCTCATTGAAACCCACTGGATACTGAAAGATCTAGGAGGAGTGGATGTGGAGAAGGCATTTCCTATAGTGGAGGACCAGAGAGCACAACCTCAAAATACAAGAACATGAGGAGGAATTTGTTTATCCAGAGGGTAGTGAATCTGTGGTACTCATTGCCACAGACGACTGTGGAAGCCAAGTCACTGGGTATATTCAAAGCCGAGGTTAATAGGTTCTTGATTAGTAAGGACATCAAAGGTTGCAGGGAGAAGGTGAGAGAATGGTGTTAAGTGATAATAGCTCAGTAATGATAGAATGGATGTGAAGGGCTGAATGGTGTAATTCTACTCCTGTCTTATTGTTTTAAGTAGTTTCTTAGCAAACACAGTAGAGATTTCAAACATATTTGCTTCTGCATGCACACACCTGTGTTTTTATTTGAGGGCCCTACTCTAATATTCTTAACAGTTTTATTTAAAGGCTTGGCACTTCAAAAGATCACCTGAAAGAGAATAAAATTCTCTTAACTGGACATGATTTGGCTACAATGCTCAAATGAGGTAAAAGAAAAATTTCAGAAAAAAGGTTTCATTATATGACACCAGTAAAAAGAAAATACAAGATACTTATAAGTGAAGACGTATATGTCATCTCAGGTTATAATATTGAGATATACTGACAATGTGGGCATAGAGTGCACCACAATCACAAAGGCTGCAGGAATACAGTACTAATATACTGCAAAGGCACTGTCATCACAGAATCCTGCAGAAAGCCATTAATAGGTCTTTACTAAGCTGATGCTCTCGATGGTTTTTGCAGCAAAATGACAAGTGTGTTTTTTTCTTTGAAATAATGAAAAAATGCGGGACATTCTTTCCAGATTACATTTACCAAAAGATAATGGCTTCAAAAGATATCAGCACTTAGAGATCAAGTCTTGGAGTGCATCCCATTCTTCCCAAGTATTGTGCTTCTGAAAAGAGTAGAGAGTGAGATGTGGATACATTTCAAGGCCTTATATGGATTGTGTAACGGATAGTCATCACCAGCACACTGCATTGCTTACATTCATAGTGATTTTGGGACAGAAACTCACTTTCTAAAATAGTACGAAGAAACATGCTTGACTTGCTGCTCAAGTGATATAGACACTAAAAAATAATCTTGTAAGTAAAGGAAAATAGTTTGAAATAGCAACCATCTTAAAATATCCCAATTAACCTTTTACATTCAGCATCCCCAGTCCTGAATTAGCTGAATATTATTAACACTTCATTCTTTAGAAGGTCTCTGTCTGGAAGAGTGGTATTACTAAATGGTAGTCTTGTGCAGGGTATAATTAAGCACAAACTGATATAATAAATACCAATTCTGGCTACTCAAAAGGTTAAACAAAAACAAGTGTTTATTACTGAAAGGCTGGCAGAATGATATGGTGTAGGGCAGCAGGACGTAGCTAACTTCCTCAGACAACAAGGTGGGAGGGAAGAGGCATGTGCTAAGTGAAGAAAAAATTGGCAACAAACGTTCTTGTACATCAAAGATATCTCTTGGCAATGTAATAACAAAGCAGTACTACAGTTGAAAGGAAGTCAGTTATAACCAGATCTGAATATAGTTTTCATGATTCATTGCCTTGCCAAATTCCACTATAAACCTGTAACATTTTTGTTCCCACATTTTGCTGCGATAATGTAGCTATGTCAATTACCTCTTCAGAATCAGCTCAGAATAGTGGTAATTGAAGTTATCCATGCTGGTTCAAGAATCTCTTTATAGGTGGAGATACACACGAGAAACCAGTCTGACATACAAGTCTCTGTCCTCAAAACTGGCTCCAATTTATACTAGCCTCAAAGCTGAAAACTGATCTTGTCACACTTGGTGCTGCGCGGTGCACAGATGTTAGGAAATGAAAAGTACTATGCTGCTGCTTTTGGAGCTAAACTAAAGGGTACATGATTGACATAGTTATATTGTCATGCATGGCTACATGCAGCAACAAACCCAATACATGGATATTGCCAGATTTGGCTGGATCAAGTATACAATGACCATGATATTATGATCTGGTTAACAGGATCAACTGATCTCTTTCAATTTTAGTTCCACCTTGTTATTCAGCAAGGCTTACCATCAATCATGGAGGTATTTAAATTCCCACTCTGATCAAACAAAAAGTATCATTCTAAAAATTGCTTCATTAAAATGCAGATCGTGGGAAATTTCTTCAATATGGGATAGCTGCTGAAAGCATTCACAACCATATTTCAGCTAACAAAGAAAAACTCCCAGACATCCCACCTTTGATCAATTAATAACTATTTTTTTCTTGTTAATTCCAAAACGAAAAATAGTCATATAAAGTTAAGACTTGACTAAAGCACTGTGGGTCTAGTGAGTTGCAGGGCAGCTTATCCCAAATTCGTCTTGATTTTGAAACCAGTTGACTGCAATGCTCAACAGAGATCAAAGCCAAATATTTGCCATTCAAATCTGAAAAAGTGGGCTCCCTCGTCAAGCTCTACAAGAATCCTTAATTTGGAAATTCTAAATACAAGGCAAACAATCGACACATTTATTTCCTGCTACATGTAGTAATGAATGTTTCTGGAGCTTTTAATTTTGGCTAGCTATTCCATGGGCCATGACATTAGAACCTTGACAACAATCACAATTTGAACCTAAAGAAATGTTGATTCCCCACATGCATAGAAGATACTAACCAATATCATCCGAAACAGAAGTTCTTCAAACCTTGATCTCTGGACTTCATTTCCAGCCTCAAATACATCCAACTCTCATCATTCTACATAGTGACCATTTTTTTCAAATATGCAGCCCTTAAGATTTAGAATTCCTTTCTTAAACATTTCCATTTTTCCCCACCTGAGAGTAATCATCAAACCATAGAACAATGCAGCACGATACAGGTCCTTCAGGACAACAAGTCCACGCTGGGTACAATGGCCACCCACCTTGTCCTAATTAGCTGTGCCAAACCCTTATTCCAAACACACAATCAAAAGAGGTGGCAGAGGGTTGCACACTCAGCCAGCTCCATCACGGGCATAGCCCCATCAAGGACATCTTCAACACGTAGTGCCTCAAGAAGACAACATCCTCATTAAAGACCCTCACTATCTGGGACATGTGCTCTCTTCTTTACCACCATTGAGAAGGTACAGGAACCTGAAGATTGTACCTTATATATTTTTAAGATATCTTGTACCATACTGCTACCACAAAACAAATTTCATGACATATGTCAGTGTTTCTGATAAGCCCGATCCCTCCATGTACCTATCCAACTGTTTCTTCATTGATATTATTACACCTACCTCAATTACATCGTGTGACAGCTCACTCTATATACTCAACACAGTTGGGGTGGAAAGGTTGCCTCTCAGGTCCATTTTAAATCTTGCCCTCTAACTCGAAACCTGTAGCCAATAATTTTGGACTCCCCTACCACTTACCTTAAACCTGATTTTGATAGTCATACAAAGCTAGTTCTCTGTCCAGAGATTTAGCTACTAATTCCAATAGATTCTGACATGTCTCACTTGGTTGAACACCACATCAAGGTATAAGACTGGTTGTAACTGGCATTCTAGAGATACAAGCCTAAAAATGCAATTTAAAAAAGAGCTCATATTGCCACAAAAGTGAAATCTGCAAAGATCCAAGTAATGTTCAAGCCACAGTCTAATCTTGTACGAACAGAAAAAAACCCGCACATTATCTCAGGATTGTGCATGATGCTCAAAGTTTCCCCAGTATCATACCAATACTTACCACTCATCTGACTTCATAAAAAGAAACACAACATAAATAACTGTCATATTGCAGGGCTTGATACATTTCTCACAATATAGAACTATATTGTTGAATGATTTCATTGACTAAAATGCTTTTGTACATCTTCAGGTCATAAAAGACACTAGATCAACATACATTACTGACACTGTAGCCCTCAAGTTCAAAGCAGAACTTATTCTATGGGTCAAGAAACTACCTTGGCTATAGCAAGTTGAGTTGAATGTACAACACTGTTTGGGTTTATTTTTCATTCCGTTACCAAGGTACCAAGTGCGGTAGACTTTGACCAGATAACCAGCATAGACAAGAATGCTGCACTGTTAGTCAGATCATTACCAGGAAGTAACTGGCACCAACTTTAAACAGTACTTTACACTTTGAAGTCCAATTAAAACACGGCTTGATGGAAACATGGGAAGGGCAAGTTTTGACTTGGAAAAAGCAAAACAATTCCAGTGAGATTCGCACAGCAATGGTAATAGCAAGAACATGTGATTTTTTAAAAAATTGTTTATCTGGCATAAATGTATACAGATTCAGTGATAATCCACTAACAGCACTGCAGAACAACTGAAAGCTATTCATAAATTAGCCAGCCAAGGTGGTGCAAAATGCCTGGAGTTGTCAGTACAGGAAGAGTTCGCCCTTAGCGCACATTAGTCAACTCTTTTCCTCATCAACACCTGACTATGGAATTGCTTTAATATATAAATAACACTTCATTTGTGTTATGAGAACTAGAGAACATTCAATGTTGACTTAGTTTTTGCTATTTTAAGTCACTTTCAATTTGTTTTGGATCTTTACATATTACTAAACAGGTAACATACAAATCTGATTTTTTGAGATCAACAGCATGTAAAATAGTGTCAGCATTACAGATTTTGCCATTACCTCTTTACTGAGCAGTAAAAGGACCATTAACATACAACACATCCCAACTCCAGCACTTGCATAGGGACAAGGTGCACGTAACAATTCATAAAATAAAAATCACATAGTTACACAAAGACTGCTCAACCTCCTCTCTTTCAAGGACATATTTGATATTAGACAAGGAAGCCTGGCATGGTAAATTGCTCCACTTTTTACTTTTCTCACAATTGCTTCCACCCAGTAACACATGCAGGGATTTAAAAATATAGGTCCCCCCCCCCACCCCCAGGCCCATCTGCAATCAAACTAAAACAACCAGAATACATGGACATCATTAAAAGAGGAAGAGTACAAAGAACATTTACAATGATGCTGCCGAGTCTGGAGGACCTGAGCTATAAGAAAAGACTCAATAGGTTAGGACTTTATTCCTTGAAACATAGAAGATGAGGGGAGATTTGACAGAAGTATACTAAATTATGAGGGGTACAGACAGGGTAAATGGAAGCAGACTTTTCCACTAAAGTTGGGTGGGATCACAACCAGAGGTCAAGGGCTAAGGGTGAAGAGTGAAAAGTTTAAAAGGAACATGAAGGAAAATTTCTTCATTCAGAGGATCATGAGAGTGTGGTACGAGCTACCAGTACAAGTAATGCAAGTGAGGTTGATTTCAACATTCCTAAACGTTTGGATAGGTACATGGATGGCAGGGATTTGGAGGGTTATGGTGCCAGTATAGGTTTATGGGTGTAAACAGTTTAATAGTTCAGCATGGACTAGATGGCCTGAAACGCCTGCTTCTGTGCTGTATTTTTGTATGACCCTATGCTTCACAGTGATAACAAGACAAAAGCAAGCAACAAGTTGAAGGATTTTTATGGTGGGTGAGCAGAAGGGTAAAGAGACAAGATTGAAGTAGCACATTAACTCATGGAAGAAAATTCCAGGAAGAGGAAATTAGATGAAGGCATGGTCTTTGATGATGAGGTCATAGGAATTAGAGATATCCTAGAGATTTGTAGCCTTATACAGGATTGCGCAAGGCCACATTAAATTCAAGGCTAGGATTCTTCAATGAGTCATGAGAAACAGGAACAGGCTATTCAACAGCAAATTTACTAGTATTCACTGTGTTTTATAAACAATTCCATGTTTTTATCATTCTTGCATGAAGTATTTCTTAACTTCTCTCTTAACTTTATGTTCCTTCTCCTACATACTCCATCAGCAGAAAGAGGTTTCTATCTATCTAGCCTATCAATGGACTTGAGCAGAATTATCTGGGCGGCAACAAATGTATTGGGTGTATCATCTAAGCAAGCCCATGACAGGCATCCATCTGATACCCATTTACAGAATAAAAATGCATCAGAATGTACACAAAGACATACAAATCAAGGTGATAAATTTACAATCTTGTATTCGTATAGTGCAACACCCCAAAGCACTTTGCAACTAATGGAGTATTTTTAAATACATTTAATATTGTAGACAGGCAATTTAAGCAGAGCAACTAAATCATTAGTTTTAGGTGAAGTCTTGACTTGGACACAATGAAGAATTCTGCTCTTGAAATAATGGACTGTATGCTTATACGCAGAGATAAATAAGGATTCGGTATACCATCTCCTTTGGAAAGCATCTGACACAGTCATGTTCCATTTTTATTGCAATTAACTACTACACACCCCCCTCTCTGCCCACAGAGGATTTGAAATACGGTTTAAACTTTATGGCTTGGATGCAAAAGTGTTCTTCATTCAGTTGTGGCAATGAATTTCTGCAGCCCTTTACCAATGACTCCACAGCTAATCCATGAAATCTCATCAAGGCCTTCAGCAGGTACTACAGGTAGACATTCACCACCATATTTGGGTACCTAAGTGTGAAATTAATTCAGTTTTCGAAATTGTCCTACAAACACGACAATTCAATCAGATTAAGAAATTTTTTTCTTGGGATAAACATCACTGTTGGAATGTATAACTTGGAAAATAACGTGATGTCCCACAAGGAACGTGTTGATAATGTCCAATTATGTAGATAGGTGTTTGGCAAAGGTATCTGTTCGTCCAGCACTAAGAAAACCCCCTTGCTCTTTAAAATGGTGATGATTGCATTTGGGCTTTGAAGTTGGACAGCCTACCCTCTTGTTGTGCCTCTCCATTTTATTCAGCTATATCATGTCATTCCTCAGCCTCTTTCACTCTATAAAAGAAAGACCTAGCTCAACAAATCTCTCCTGATAACACAAGACCTCCAATCCAGGAAATATCCTTGTGAATCTCTTCTGCACCTGCTCTATCTCCATTACATCCTTTTAAAAATAAATTTATTATAATTCTGAAAGCCTAAATGCCAAATATAAAACCACAGTTGAAAAATTTTTAGCAATTTTGATTTGTCTGACTTCTGAAACTGGAGCACAAAATCTAGGCTAATTTGCACTATGCAGCTGCAGTAAGGGATTGTTGCAACGCCAAAGGTGTCAGCTTTCAGGCGAGACAATGACGTGCACTTACACAGCAGGTCTACCTCAAAGAATGTCCAACAACAGCTCACAGGTGCATTAGCAAAAAAAAACTGCAATCAGAGGAGATAATCACCAAAGACCCAGCCTTGGAGAATGAAGCAGTTATATAGAAATGCAAAACCTTCTACCTGTACAGCTGAAAGACCAGCCATTAATATTGAAAAAAATGGAAGTTTTAATGTACAAGAGGCCAGTATTGGTAAACTGAGAGAGCCTGGAGAATAGCAGAATTGGATGCTACACTGATATAGAAAGGAAAGACAAGAAAACAGGAAATTGGTCATTATAACACTCAACACCTAACTGATTCCAGAACTATATACTTACTTTCAAAGACTCTACAACTCATGTCCTCAGTTTTATTAATTCTGATCAGTTTTTCTGTATTTGCAGAGTTTGGCTTCTTTTGCATATTGATTGTTTGTCAGTCTGTGTTTGAGTGTAGTTTTCAATGATCACTACACTTTTTGTTTGACTGTAAATGCCTGCAAGAAAATAAATCTTACGATAGCCTATTGTGATATTTGTGTTTTGATAAGAAATTTACTTTGAACTTGAACTTTCAACTTTTTTTAAAAAAAACAAGGAGCCTACAAACTTCTGCTAATAGGATAGCAAACACCATAGTGTTAGTTAACAGAGCTTGATGCTAGAAATGGCCAGTAAATTCACATCAAGGCTCAAGATGTGGGTGAGGGTATGAGACAGTTAAATTCAAAGCTGAGTGATTTAATGGATATGCAACTTGGCTGTCTTGCTCATGCAGCAGATTCAGTTGGACGTCAAATGCAGGTTCCATTTGGCTTCACAAGTGAGTATTAAAGATTCCAAAATGTAAATTACAGAACAGGGCTGTTTTCCCTGGTAATCATGCTGGAAGCAAACATACAAGTTGTAAAGAAATTACCTGGGCTCCAAACAGAATCTTTACAGCTTTGTTCCCGCCCCCCCCCAAAAAAACAGGTAAACACTGGAAATACTTGACAGGTCAAACAACATCCAGGAGAAAGAGTTAATCCATCAGGTTGATATCCTTTCCTAAAAATGACTTGATGTTTATTCTAAAAGTGTCTTAAGTATGTGGGATATTCTGCCATGGGGGATGTTACTTGGCTAGACTGAAATGCCCCAGAAAGACATTTTAAAACCAATGACCGCTAACAGTCAGCAACTGCTTTTCCAGTTAAAGGATCATTGCAGGCTGAAGGCACTTGGCTAAACTGAATAAGATGGCAGATTTATTTTAAGTAAATTTATAAGCCCATAAATTACAAGATATACTTAATCCAGCATTTTTCACCTTGTACTCTCTTGCTAGCCTACTTCCCAGCCCCTTAACATTAAAAATAATTAACAGTACATCTGATAAATAATGAAAATACCAAGACCATACTTCTAATCTAACCCTCTTTATCCCCTTTACCAAAATAAACAGTAACTACATCTCAAAAGTTACAGAACATCCCAAGCACATGATGCACCATTATGCCTCTTCAAATCCAGTAAATAAATCAAATCTAACTGAGCTGCAGGTACAAGCAACAGAGGACATTGTTGTGTACTGAGTTAGGACAGATGGAATTGTCTACCAGCAAAATAGCATTACTATTAGAAACACCCATGTTCACTCTCAGCAGCATGTCCCATTTCACACCAACTATCCCTATCATTCAGTTTGGATGTTAATCCAGAGCCTTCTCTATTCCCCTGACTAAAAGTGAAAAAAACACCATCACCATTTTGAAGAGCAAGGGAGTTTTCCCAGTATACTGGACTAACAGATACCCCTCCTCAAATATCTAAATACATAATTGGTGATTATCAAATCATTCCTTGTGGGACTGCTTTATTTTCCCAATTACAGATACTTTACTTTGGTGATTCTACACTTTTGGATGCTCAACTGCGAAAATCAACATTTGAATGAGATTTCTTTTTTCTCCATAACTGATCTTCAGTCAATAAAACTACAACCCAAAGAGGACATTGCAAATCATAGCCAATGCTCATTTTTTTTAACAGATCTATCACACTTCACAGTGAAAAGTTTATTCCCAAGACACCAAAATCTCATAGCAAATTACAGTTTCAACCCTACAAATTTAAAAGCTAATCCAGTTACAACCACCTGCAAGATGCACAGCCTAATCCTGTTTTGAAAATTTTGTAAACTTCAAGTGTATTTCCATGAACCAGTTTAGCAAAGATCAAAATTTCATTTTGTAGTTGCAGCAAAATAATTTATCATAAACGACACAATTTTACAAAAGAAATTGAATAATAGTCTGAACCATATTTGTCACTAAAAGACATGCCCCAAAACTGGATGACCAACGCTAACAAACTGAGTTTAATACAGGACAGACTCTCCAATACAATGCAACTAAGGAAACAACTTCAGTTGATGTTGTGCTTTGAATTTCTCAAAGCGCATTGTCGCTGATGAATTTATCTCCCCGTGTCGGTATGAAGGCGAACATGACAGTCAATTTAACATACCAAGATGACACAACCAACACAAGCAAATGATCAAATTTTAGCTCTGAGTGTCGTAGTTTGGCTCAGAAAACTTTATCCCCAATCTTAAGATTCGGTATGAAAAAAAAACACCCCAAATCCCCAGTCTTACTCATCAGCAGCAGCTCAGTTTTCAGATGCTTGCGAGCTCAAGACCCACTACTGAAACACGAGCATGTAATCGGTTGAAGGATACTGCACTACGGGGAGGTCCCGTTTAGAAAGTGGGACACCCGAATGTTTGCACAGACCCCACCGAGGGCTTTAAATTTTCCGCGTGGCTTCAGCAGTTCCATCTAACACATGAAGACCCTCGTACCTTTGTGCGGAGGCCCGCCGTCGCTATTCTCTTTACGCGGCCGGTGCTTCTTCTCCTTGTCCCGGTGTAGGTGCTTATCTTTCGGGTTCCTCGTCTTGGGGAGGGAGGTGGCGCCGGCCGCGAGGGCGGGGGCTGGGCGCGGGCAGGGGGTAGGCCCGGCGGCAGGGATAGAGCCGAGGCCGGGGCCAGATCCCGTCGGTGGCGGCGGACACACCGAGTACACGGCGGCAGGTAGACCACCGCTGACATGAGCGGGGGGCGGGTAACGGAGCGAAGGGGCCGAGGTCGCGGGTCCACGCATAAGGCCGTGATGGTGAGTCTTACGGCGCTTGGCGGCTGTGTGTGGGCCGGAGCCCGGACCCGGGTCGGGTCTGAGCCCGGCGGACTCCCGATCCCGCGACTCCTTGTTCGGCGCCTTCAGGCGGATCAGGCCGAGCTGCGCCATCGCAAACCGGCAGTGACGTCCCGAGCTGCCGGAAGGGCCCGACGGAAAGAGTGGCGCGTGCACCGCAGCACGGTTCCCGGAAGCGGGGCAAGTCAGTGGTAGTGGCGTCATAGGATCGGCCGGCCTTCCCCGCAGCGTGGAACCAGCAACCCAATGTCGATGAGGTACGGTCAGTCAAGGTCCTCCCTGTGGGTATTTACTTAGTTCAATTAAACTTTCACCAGAATAGTTGGTTTGAGTGGGCCGTTCTAGCTCAACCTGTTTGTACCAAGAATGAAATCATGTTGCAGTGTATTCTCAATCAAGAGTGACTTGCAAAGTGCTGGAGGAATTCAGCAGGTCAAGCAGCGGCTGTGGAGGGATGGGGTGAGTTAGGTAGAGATAGTTCTTCGGTCCAGTTAAGTTGTTTCAGGTTCAAATCTACAGCATATTGTTCTCCCTAAATTGGGGGGGGGCTTTTTGTTTTAACACAGTTAACGAGAAACTTCGATCCCCATGTCACACATCTCCCCATCCAGAACTAAAAAATAGAGACTCCGATAATCCGGCACCCCGAGTTTTGGGCGTGGATTGTCTCGAGTTTTTTTTCTCTCCGAGGTTACTCCAGCACACTTTTAATTAACTTATTTTTGGATGCTGGGCAGTGTTTTAGTGTTCCAGTGAACAAGCTAAATTTAAAACGATCATAGTAGGTTATAGGGTTTAAAGAGGACAGGGCTGAGGAGCGTTTAAGGGGAACATGGGGATATAGGACAAAAACTCGAGAAAATCTGCAGATTCTGGAAATCCAAAGGAGAACACACAAAATGCTGAAGGAACCAGCAGGCCAAGTGGTTTCTCTGGAAATAAACAGTTGACATTTTAAGCTGAAACACTTCATCAGGAGTGTTGAAGAAGTGGGAAGATGCTAGAATAAAAAAGTTGGGGGGAGGGGAAGGAGGTGATAGGTGAAGGCAGGTTGGCATGAGAATTAAAGGTCTGGAGAGGAAAGTGGACCGTAGGAGAAAGGGAAGAAAGAGGGGCATCAGGGGGAGGTGATAGGCAACTGAGAAGAGGTGGGAAGCCAGAGTGGGTAAAAGAAGAGGGGATGGGGGAGGATTTTTTTTTTACCTGAAGGAGAAATTGATACTCATGCCATCAGGGTGGAGGCTACCCAGACAGAATATAAGGTGTTGCTCCTCAACATGTCACAAGAGGAGGCCAGGGACTGGCATGTCAGAACAGGAATAAGAATTGGAATTAAGATGTTTGACCACCAGGAAGTTCTGCTTTTGGCAGATGGAGCAGAGGTGCTTGACGAGGTGGTCCCCTGATTTATGATGGGTCTCACCAATGCAGAAGAGGCCGCAGCGGGAGCACCACCCAGCAGATTTGTGGGTGAAGTGTTGCCGCACCTGGAGGGACTGTTTAGGGCCCTGAGTGGAAGTGAGGGAGGGGGTGAATAGGCAGGGAACAGGATCCTGTGAGCTGTCTGAGGCAAAGATTCCTGAAGATCTTCATTAAACACTGCAAGCACGTTTTCAAATTGACGTGCTTTAATGATTATGGATTATTAATCAATCTGATGTTGGATTATCAGAGCCATTCTCTGTAATGATGTACCACCATCAGTTTGCTGTAATTTCTGGAACTCCCATCTGACAAGTCTGCTGAGTGCCTTCACCACAAAGTCTAGAAGCGTTCATGAAAGTGGCTCACCATCTTCTCAAGGACCATTTGGAATGGAGAATAAATGCTGGCTTTGTCAGCAATATCCTTCTAACTAGCACAGCTGGAATAAGCAGGTTAACTGTTAGACCATGTGTTTTACCTCAGTCATTGGGAAATTATTAAAGAAAATTCTGAGGCAGGGTTTCCCAACCTTTTTAATGCTGTGGACCCCAGGTTGGAAAGCCCTGTTCTAAGGGATAGAATTTATGAACATTTTGAAAGTCAGGGATGGATTAGGGTATTGCTAGGATTGCCTTGCTCATCACACGAGTGAATTTTTTGAGGAGCTAATTAAGAGGTTTGATGCTTGCAGGGTAGTAGAAGATGCCTATATGGACTTACTAAAGTCATTTGCCATGACCACCCAGCACATTAGGCTGATCCAGAAGATTAAGATATACACGTCCAAGGCAAGGTGGCTAATTGGATCCAAAATTGGCTAAGTGAGAGGAGGCAGAAGGTCGTGGTTGAAGGAAGCTTTTCTAATTGTGGGTCAGTGGTGTCCCACATGAATCTGTGCTGGGACCTTTGTTTTTTGTGGTATATATTAACAAACTGGATGTGGATGTAGGAGGTATGTTTAGCGTATTTGTGGATGGCATGAGAATTCGAGATGTGTTGGATAGTGAAGAGGGTCCATAAGGCAGAATATAGATCAGTTCAAAAGCTGGGCAGAGTGTTGGCAGATAGACTTTAATCCTGAAAAGCATGAGGCAATACAGTTTGAAGAGTCAAACAGGGGTAGGATATATACAATAAGTGGTCGGGAACTAGAGAATGTTGATGAACAGAGAATCTCGGAGTCCAAGTCCATAGTTTCCTGAAAGTAACAAAGGAAGACAAGGTGATGGAGAATTATATGGGATGTTTACCATAGTCATACAGTATGTCAGTGATATTAAACCCGATTCTCATTCTGACCAACAGTTGGGACATAATGTTGCCACTTTACAAAACACCATTTAGGCTACACTATTGTGTGCAGTTCTGTTCCCACACTAAAAAGGATGTGATTGCACTGGAAACAGTGCAGAGTAGATGTGTTACATTACAAGAGGCATGGATAGGATAGATAGTTAATATCTTTTCCATGTCTAGGGGTATCAAAAACAAGAGGACATAGATCTAAGAGTATGGATATGATGGGTAGAAGGGTTTTTTCTAGTACATAGTAAGTACTATGACTCTCAGCAAATGTAATGCCTTCTTTACATAGTAGTCTGCTGGATGTAGGGATTGTGAATTCCAAAATAAAAACAGAAAGCCACGCGACTCGTTGGTGTTTTCTTTGAACTGGTTCGATGGATTTGTTTGTTTCGTGGCTGTCAGTGGGGAAGACAAATCTCAGGATTATATACTGCGTACATACTTCTGATAATAAATACACTTTGACTCTTTGAAAGTACTTAAAATACTCCATAAGTCAGTATCTGTCACAAGTGAAATAGGACTACTAACAATGCTTGTTCATATGGGTAATATGGTTCGAATCGGACCATTGGTGCCACCTATGTGGAGTGTTTTCATTCTTCCCCATGACAACAAAGGTTTTGCTGGGTGAGCCAGTTTTTTTTTGCCACATCCCAAAATGTGCTGGCAGTTGGTTGATTGGTAAATGATTCCGAGTGAAAGTGAATGGTGGGAGAATCCGGGTGTTAATGGGCACTATGAAAGACTAGAGCACAGGGAAATGAAGGTGTGACTGTGATTCCTGGGATTGTTAGAGATCAGACATAGCGTCAGTGGGTTAAATGACATTCTCATGGTACTGTACAGCATGCACATAGGCCAATCAGCCCAATTTGTTCATGTTGACTAGTGGGCACCTTTCTATATTAATTTCATAACCCAGCACTTCTCTGACCCTCAATGCGTAAGCAATTCAAGTGCTCACCTAGACTCTTCTTAAATGCCATCAATAAGTCAGCTTCAAGCACACTCTCAGGCATTGCATTTCACTCTCTGGATGAAGAAGGTCCTCCCATATCCCCTTTAAGTCTCTTCTCCCCTACCCTAAACCAAGCTTCTATATGCCATGGATCCCTAACATTAACTGAGGGATCCATGGACCCCAGGTGGGAACCCCTGCCCTAAACCTGTGTCCTCGAGTTTTATTGCCTCTGATGTGAAGGTTACCTGAATCCTATCCTATCCCTACCCCTCATGATTTTATATTCCTCACTAATGACTATTCCTCCGGTCCAAGGAGAACAGATCCATTCCCCAGTCTCTGCTCATAACTGAACTATTCCATCCCAGGCAGCTTCCAAGTGAATCTGTCCTGCATCCTCTCCAGTGCAAGTACATCCCAGCACCTTGGTGACTAGAACTGTACTGAGTATTCCAGCTGGGGCTTGACCAAGGTTTTAGAAAGTTGGAGCATAACCTCCTTACTTCTCTTTGTAATTTCCTGGTTAATGAAGGGCATTATCTTATATCCCTTCCTAACTATATTATCTGCCTGTGTTGCAACCTTCAAGAATCCATGAACTTGTTTTTCAGGATCCTTCTGTCCCTCAATATTTGCTAAAACCCTACCATTTGTGGTGTATGTCCTTGTCTCATCAAAAATGCATCAGCTCACATTTAAACTGCTTCTGTCATTTTCTAGTCCATTTCACCCACGCATCAAGGCTATAACCACCTTCCACACCATCAATAACTGCAATCTTTGTGTTATTCTTTTTCTTACCTGTTTTGCCTCCCACATCCACAAGCAAGTCATTCAAACATATTACAAGGAGCTAGAGTCCCAGTATATATCCTTTTGAGGTCCCAATAATCACAGCCATCCGACTGCAGAAACAATTCTCTACCATCACCCTTTGCCTCCTATTGCCTAGCCAGTTTTGGGTCCAGTTCGCCAACATGGATCCCATGAGCCCCTAACTTGCTGAACTGGTCTCCCATGCAGAACCTTGTCTTCGTAAAACACCTCTTTTGCCCTGCCCTCGTCAACGCGTGGTGAGTCAGAGAGGATCTGCCGATAACAAAGTCATATTGGCTGCCTCTGATTAGTCCCTGACTTCCCAACTGATCATTAATTATATCCCTCAGATTTTTTTTTCCGTTAATATTTTTTTTATCAGTGGTGTTAGGCTAACAGGTCTAAAGTTACTAATTATTTCCCTGCTATCTTTCTTGAAAAATGAAACCACATTTGCTGTCCTCTAGTCAGCTGGTACCTCACCAATGCCCGGTGAAGATTCCTTTCTCATACGAGAAATATTCCTAGAGGGATCGGCCTAGGATATCTTACCATCAATTATCTTTTTCCAAATGTCAATCATTCAACATATACATTCTTGTATGTGACTGTCTTCTCAGAGCCAACTAGGTGGTTAAAAAAAATCATCTCTTTACTTTATTGCTGGGGTTCCCAACCTCTTTTAAGCCACAGAGCCTCATCATTAACCGAGGGGTCCGGTTGGGAACCCCTGCCTTATTGTCATGCTTTCTGGTACCTCAATATAGCAAAACTTTCAAAGGCAATAATATAAAAAACTTTTTAAAACTATTTCTATGATTGACTGCTATCAGTTGCTTACAATAGTTCTGGTGATTAAATATTACAACAGCATAATACAACAGTTCCAGTAATTAAATATTAATTCAACAGCTAATGAATAATTGCCAATAATGTACCATTAAAATGGAAATTAACTTTTTTTTTATACCCAGGCTTTAAAGAATAATTATAAAAGCAAACTTTCCACAAGCTGCCTTTGATGTTGGTTTCTAAAAACAAATACATTGGGAATGGTCGGAGATGCTAAATGGTGAATACCTATAGTGATACTGTGCAGTAGGTTATAAAGACTTGTGTGGCGTTGATCAATGAAGCTGAAGTAAAGCAATACATCAGTTTGCTGGGTAGCTATATTGTTTCCATCCTCCACTATATCCTGGTGAGATAGGAGTACTGAGTTGAGTAGTTGCGGGAGACACAGGCAGCTCGTGATTGCCTTGTATGAGGCTGTTGGAGAACATGAACTGAGACGATCAAAGCAGCAGGTAATATCCGTGGCTCGGGCTCACAGACTCTTCTGTCTCAAAGGGCATCTAATTTTTCTTTCCTTATTGAATTTGGCTTGTTCACTGTCAGAATCAGAATTGAGTGTATTATCACGGACGTCCTTTATGTTGTGAATTTTGTTGTTTTATCACTTTGCTTTCATAGAGACACTCGGTCTCCCTCTCAATGCCATAACTTAATTTCCCCACCACACACTCACCATCCAATCCTTTACCTCTCACTGCTCCTGTGTCTTAAGCTAACCTTTAATACTACACAGTTAAGTTTTCAATCTTTCTGCTCTGTCACTGATACTTTAAAGTTCACTCATACAATTACAGTAAAGCTTCTGGCAACATGGCTTAGCCCAATTTACATGTCAAATCGTGTTTTTCCTCATCCCTGTGGCAAGCTATTGCTCAGATTTCAGTCAACTTTGAGAGTCTTGTCCAAAGCAGAACAATTTTCCATATGTTCGCTTGATAAAGTTTTGATACTGAGCTGAGTGGCCACCCTTGGTGGGGGACAGGAAATTTGGGCACCACGGTAGCATGATACTCTTACAGTTCAGGGTGCTCCGGAGTTTGGAGTTCAATTCCAATGCTGTCTGCAAGGAGTTTGTACATTCTCTCCACGAACTGCATGTGTTCCCTCCGGGTGCTCCAATTTTCCCCCATATCCCAAAGACGTACGGGTTAGTGGGTTAATTGGTCATTGTAAATTGTCCTGTGATTAGGCTAGTGTTAAATAGGTGGGTTGCTGGGCAATGTGACTCCTTAGGCCAGAAGGCCTGTTTGTTTGTTTCTCTCTCCGTCTCTCTCCCCCTCCCCCTCTCTCGCCCTGTCTCATTTTCCATAAATAAATAAAAGCCCAGAACAGGGAGCTGTCAGGATCAGAAGGTTGCAGGTCTGGTGGGGATGTGGTTTACAGAGTTTGGGAGGCTACGTTCCTGGAAGGATTTGAGCATGAAGACATTTTCTAAATTACATTATTAGAGGTTATGAAGGCAGAATATTTTCCGTGAGACCATTTGAAAATATGAGTGTTTTATTATTGTTGGCAATAGTGTGATTAAAGCTATAATTAAACCTCCATTAACTTTAAAAATCTGGAATTAATTGCAATGATTTATTTTTAATTGTTCAACTGTTTAATTAATTCCTAGAGAATAGCACAAAAACAAAGAATTAGCATTAGTAATCGTGGCACTAGCTTCTACCTATTTCCTATGACTACAGTGGAATTCTCAGTCTGTTCCTATAATAAATTTATGTGCTTCTATAAGATGCAGCTGGTTCAAAGGGATGGGACCAGGGTGCTTATAAATTCCCCAAAGACATTTCATTTTAAACAAATTGTTCATTGGACAGAGGTTCCTCTGGTGTTTAGTACAAAGAAGCAAGATCATATTATGAGATTGAAAACAAAAATGAATAGCCTGTGAGCTCAAAGCTTGTCGACAACAACGCAGGGATCACTTAACTATGTGCGTTCAGTCTTATGTTATTTGTTTCTTCTTGAGCACCACATTTTGGCTCCATCTAGTGATTACCTAGCACACTGCTCTATTGCCACAGCAAGCAATAAATAGATCATCATATCAAACCCAACAGGAATCGCGCAAATCAGGTGGATTAATTTGTTCATCTTGCATCCAATGATTTCTTCGTAAGGTTCCCGTTATCAGAGATGGCTTCCTTTCTGAAAGACAATCTTAGCCACTATATGCTTACATTCGAAGAAATGGATATATTTATCAGCATCTCGACACTCAGCACAATTCTCGAACTGCTGTTAACACCTAATCTTTTTTCCATACTGCAAGAAATCTTCTCTGTGCCCCCCCCCGCCCCCACTGAGTCCTGCACTGGGTATGTTCTGTCCAGGCTGTTGAGTCCACTGCCACTCCTCTGTACCCAACTCCCGCCAACCCTCATCCCACAAGAAATCCTCAGCCTATACCATACACCATAGTCATAGGTTGCAATTCCATGGTACTTAACTGGATCCCTGCAATTCACAAATGGCATTGAATGCATTCTACCCATACCCCTCAAACCATCCCATTGTTTCTTGTGGGAAATGAAATAAAAAGACCAATTCCAGTGAAAATACAAATCCCAGCCATTCTTTACTGATATGATCGAGTTTACAACATGTTTGCAGCAGATTCATCCCCAACCACTGAAAATGTCTGTGTTGGGAAAATAATCAAAGCCAGATAGAAAGGAAGAAGACTCCAAATCTCTCACTCTCAATGTTCCACCTCAGACACACCAGTGTGCAGTTCATTATGTTCATAATTGATGGTAACCCTGTGGTTCTTCAAATATGAATCTGTGCTTCATCAAATAGACCGGAGTCAGAACCTTTTAGCAAAGTGTTATGGATTCATTCTTTCTGTTCAGTGGCCTGTTTATGAAGTAAATGATTTCGGAGAATTTGCTTTCAGATGTGCTTTGTTTGTAATGAGGGAGAACAGGAATTCTGCTTTTCACTTGCATGACGGAATTTCTCGTCCCATGGGAAACGGGGGTCCGGAGGAGCAAATTCAGAAGACAACCCCAGCCTTGCGCATCAATGCTTTTAACTTATGGCTGTGGGAAGAATTCACTGAGGGTAGTGTCAGACCCAGTCTGGAGAAGGATTTCTTGCTCCTTTTGGTTTCACAAAGCGATTCTTGAACCCTACAATAAATAAAAACATAGAGTGTTACTACAGAGAAATCGACGGATGTTTATGCTCCATTGGACCTTCAGTCCACACTCAAACGCTATAGAATCTCCTTCTAACTTTTCGCTCCTCTTGTGCTTACCTCATTCCATCTTACAGACAACGATATTATTCGGTTAATAATATCGATGAGTTAGTAAAATGGGAATAAAACCGGCAGTTAGAAATTAATCCTGAGTAATGTAATATTTAGAAGGACTAATTATGCTAGGACCTAGACATTGGTAGGACACTAAGAAGTGGTATGGTAGAGAGGGACCTTGGTGTAGAAGTTTAAGAACTGAAGACATCAATGTAGGCAGAAAAGGTTCTGAAGACAACGTACATGATACTTACCTTCATTAGTTAGTGCATAAAAGCGGGGAGATTATAGTTCAAAGGAGGGATTGAAAGTACATTTATCAAACTATGTATAGTATACAGTGTACAACCCTGAGATTCTTCTTCCCCACAGACGGTCATGAAACAAAACCATGGAACCCGTACAAAGAAAAACATTAACCCTCTCCCACGCACAAATAATAAATCATGCAAATGGCAACAAAAAAGAATGAGTGAAACACAAATTATAAAACACAAAAAAGAGTCAATATTCAGTTCAGATCAGTGTTAATTATCTGCAGTGCTACTAAATAAGAAATTGGTTAGTCCACAACTGAAAAAGTGTGCAATTCTGGTAACCACACTAAAGCCAGAATGTGATTGTATTGTGAAGGCTGCAGCAGAGAACATTGACCAGCATGTTGCCTAGGAAAGTACATTTCAGTTATGAGAGAATGGATAGGTGGAGAAAGCTGAAAGGTGGCCTGATTGAAGTATACCGGAATGGAGAGGGTAGATACTGAACAGAGAGCATGGGTTTAAGGCAAGTTGCATGAGCTTTAGAGAATACTTGAGAAAAAACTTTTTTCCACCCAGAGGGTGATGGTACCTTGGAACATGTTACCTGAACTGATGGTGGAGACAGTACTGTCACAAAACTGAAGTACAGTATGGTTGTGTTATTTTTATGTTCTATATAGATGAGCACATGACAACTATGGGCCTAGTGCTGGAATATGGTATTATTTTTAAGTACATGATGACTGGCACCAACATAGTGGATCAAAGGCTCTGTTTCCTTACTGTATTACTCCTTAATGATGGGTTAAAGAAGAGGTGGATGAATAAATGATGGAGAATTTGGGGAATGCAAAGTTCTTAATTTGTTGCAAGGCAGAGAAAGGTTAGGGAGAAGCTAGATAAGCAGAAGGGTGAGCATTGCAAAATTCAAGCATTGTACTGCTGTGTCAGTGAGCAGAGAATTGATGGGTGAGAGATTAATTGTGTATAAGAATACAAATAGCTTTTAGTATTGTAACATGAACAAAATCACTGGAGAGACACTGAAGCTAGTGGATATAGAAGTGTTTTATTCAACAAAAATGAACAGCAGGCATCATGTTGAGACACGCTTGGAGGAAGAGGCCATCCTGACCCAACATTTTTATGACATGGCATTCTTATATGCTGAAGATCAATGGTAACAGCAGGACAATCCTATAGCTAGAACGTATCTACAATGCTTCCTTTCAATTACATATAGTTTTTACACACCTTCTTCACACCCACACTCCAGATACCCAAAATGAATTTTAATCAACATTGTCTGATTTGCAATTAACTCCTGTCTACAACTCCAGGAAAACTATTGTTCAGGGCTGCATTTTAAATTCAATCTATAATCCACATTCATATCTGAAGATTGGTTGCTGGTGAAATCAATATTTGCAAATATGTCCCAACTCCGGAATATGCCCTAACAGTGGGTAAGCAGTGTTGCCACCAGAAGCATAGCGACACCTGCAGGCTGCCCCAGCACATATTTGACTATCTTAGTTGTTGTCAGAAAAGACGCATTTTATTTATACTTCAATGTTTTGATGTACATATGGCAAACAAAGCTAAATTTAAAGATGAAGCCACACTCAGGTTAGAGGAACAACACCTTATATTCCGTCTGGGTAGCCTCCAACCTGATGGCACGAACATTGACTTCTCTAATTTCCGCTAATGCCCCACCTCTCCCTCGTACCCCATCCGTTATTTATTTTTATACACACATTCTTTCTCTCACTCTCCTTTTTCTCCCTCTGTCCCTCTGACTATACCCCTTGCCCATCCTGTGGGTTTCCCCCCTCCCCCTTTTCCTTCTCCCTGGGCCTCCTGTCCCATGATCCTCTCGTATCCCTTTTGCCAATCAACTGTCCAGCTCTTGGCTCCATCCCTCCCCCTCCTGTCTTCTCCTATCATTTTGGATCTCCCCCTGCCCCTCCCACTTTCAAATCTCTTACTAGCTCTTCCTTCAGTTAGTGCTGACGAAGGGTCTCGGCCTGAAACGTCGACTGCACCTCTTCCTAGAGATGCTGCCTGGCCTGCTGCGTTCACCAGCAACTTTGATGTGTGTTGCTTGAATTTCCAGCATCTGCAGAATTCCTGTTGTGTGCGTTTTTAAACTTTTAATCTTTTTTGAACTCTATAACTTATGGATAGTGGAAGATGGGATATCAGTCAGGACAACTTTGGAATAGCTGAGTCCAGAAGCAACAAAAGTAGGAGTGGATCTTTCAGCAGCTGATGAGTAATATGGGGGGGGGGGGGTGGAATTTTACTTCACGTGCCTTTGTGTTGAACTGAAAATGTAGCTGAAAGGTTAGTCTAGGGTAAAATGGGATATTGAGATCGTGAATAGCAAGATTCAGTTTGAGACAGTGATCAGGGAAAGGACTTGGTTGCTAGGGAATAGTATTTTGTAGCTCAGGCAGCATGAGTGGAGAGACAAACAGTTGACATTTCAGGTCGATAATCCTTTATTAGGATCGTTCTCATGAAAGGTCACTGACCTGCCATGTTGGCTCCGTTTCTTTCTCCACAGTTACAGCCTATTGAATACATTCAGCATTTTGTTGACTTTGCTTTTGAATGTATGTTTTTTGTGTTGTCAGGACAAAGACAATAGTTTCAGTCTCCCCAATGTTTAATTATGACCCATTCGGAACTGGTTGTGGGAGAGGCAGTCTAACAACAAATAGGCAGGGTGGAGATCAAAGGAAGCAATGGTAAAATCGAGGTTGTTGTCAGCACAAAATTGGAACTGGACACTACGTTTCAAAGTTCAAAGTAAATTTATTATCGAAGTACACATGCTACCATACACTACCCTGAAATTCATTTGCTTGTGGGCATTCACAGTAGATACAAAGAAACTCAATAGAATCAATGAAAAAATACACGTGAAGATGGACAACCAGTGTGCAAAAGGTGACAAACTACAAATACAAAACTAAAAATAAAATAATAATAAATGATTAAGTAATAAATAAGACTGAGAATATGAATTGTAGAGTCCTTGAAAGTGATCCCATAGGTTGTGGAATCAATTCAGTGATGGAGTGAGTGAAGTTATCCAGTCTTGTACAGGAGTCTGTGTTTGAGGGGATACTAACTCTTCCTGAACCTGGTGGTGTGAGACCCAAGGCTCCTGTACCTCCTTCCTGATGACAGCATGAGAAGTGAGCATGACCTGGAGGGTGGGGATCCCTTGATGAAAGATGCTGCTTTCTTATGACAGTGCTTCTTATAGATGTACTCAGTGGTAGGAAGTGCTTTACCTGTATCCACTACTTTTTGTAGGCTTTTCCATTCAAGAGCATTGGTGTTTTCATACCAAGCCATGATGCAACCAGTCAGTATACTCTCCACTGTGCATCTAGAGAAGTTTGTCAAAGTTTTAGATGCCATGTCTACTCTTCACAAACTTTGAAGAAAGTAGAGGCACCTGCCACACCTTTGTATTTGGCACTTAGATACCTGAAACTGATAATGCTGAGGAATTTAAAGTTATTGACCCTTTCCACCTCTGAATCCCTGATGAAGACTGACTCATGGACCTTTGGTTTCCTCCTCCTGTGGTCAATATTCAGCCCTATGGTTTTGCTGATGTTGAGTGAGTGTTTGTTGTTGTGCCACCATTCAGCCAGATTTTCAATCTTCCTCCTATATATATCACCAACTTTGATTCAGCCAACGATACTGGTGTCATCAGCTAACTTAAATATGGCATTGGAGCTGTACTTAGCCCCACAGTCGTAGTATAAAGTGAGCAGAGCAGGGAGCTAAGCACATAGCCTTGTGTACTTATGCTGATGGTGATTGTAGAAGAGATGTTGTTGCCAATCCAAACTGACTGAGTTCTGCAAGTGAGGGAATCAAGGATTCGGTTGCACAAGGAGGTATTGAGGCTGAAGTTTTGGAAGTTATTGATTAGCTTTGAGGGGATAATAGTGTTGAAAGCAGAACAGCCTGATGTATGTATCTTCACTGTCCAGATGTTCCAGGGCTGAGTGAAGAGCCAATAAAATGGCATCAGCTGTTGACAGGGCCTGAAGACTGCACGGCCCTTTATAAACCATTATTAAAAGAAAATTGCAGCTGTGCAGCACCAAGGCTCTGTGTATGGGTGCAATTCAGTTACTCTGCAGCTGCGCAGCTTAGAGGCAGCAGTGTTTCTCAGGCAGGAGTTGATGTTTCATGACCAACCTCTCAAAGCACTTCATCAGTGCTTCTGGACAATAGACAAGTTACCACGTTCTTCTTGGGCACCAGTATGATTAAAGTCTGCTTGAAGCAGGTGGGTACTGATATCTTCAAGCAAGAGGTTAAAGATATCAGTAAACACTCCAGCCAGATAATCAGCGCAGGTCTTTAATACAGGTAGGCCAGGTAAAGTGTCTTAAGCACCCACTGCAGGGAGGTTGTTCTAAAAGCAATCAGCATCAATTCCCACCTAACAATTTCTGCATGAGAGGTGAAGTTCAGTAATCAGAAAGAACAATTTGGGATAGAGATATAGAGATATAATTTGAATGACATCTCCAAAAGGGGAAGGAGCGGCAGAGAGAGAGGGACAGTTAGTAATTTTGTTTTGATGGCCGTCATCTTGTCCGTTGATCAAATTATCTAGAGCATGTAGAATCTCTGTGTTTCACACAAGCAGGTGGCTAATATTAGTCACACTTTTTGAAGGTTTGCTGGTGTCTACGATGAGGCGTGAGCCAGGCTTAAAGGTTGGTGTTGGAGAGGAGTTTGAAGGTGAGTAAAGCAAGTACAACAATGTAGCTTGGTTGTGAAGGTGGAGGATGCAGATCTTTGGAAATGGCTTTAGGTATATTTCCATGCCCCTGACAGTGATTGTCTGATAACCAAATTAATTAACATGGTTGCTTAAATACCCACAACCCTCTGCATTTCAGAAAAAGCTCTATCAATTATCAGAACCAGGACAATGAATAACTTGGTATTGAATAATTTCTTTCTAGCTTAAATTCGCTGCCAAGCAAACTCTAACAAAGCACATATTTTGTTCCAAGGCAACTGAACTTCCTGCACAGAAAGAAGATTGGAATACATTCATACTTTTAAAATTAGTTCTTCAGAATGGGATGGAATCAATGAGCAACACAGCAAGGATACAGGAGCTTCAGTCTAATGGACCATGCCAACCACGATGCCCACTCAGTTAGTCCCGTATCCCTATAAGCCTCACCCTTCCATGTACCGATCCAAGTGCTTCTTAAATGACACTATTGTACCTACCTCAACCACCTCCTTTGGCAACTCATTCCATAAACTCTGCATAAAAAAAATTGCTCCTTAGGTCTCCTTTAATTTTTCCCTTCCCACCCTAAACCTATGCCCCTGAGTTTTGGACTCCCTTCTCCTGGTGGAAATACTGTTATCATCCGCCTTATCTTTGCCTCTCACAATTTTAAATACTTCTCTAAGCCTGCTGTCATTGATACTGGATAACATAGATGTTTTTGGTGACAAAGTTCAGCTTTTGAAAGAACAATTAATTATTCCAAGTCTCTGTGGACTGTGTATGGAAGAAGAACCCTATTGGTTAAAAGACAAGTTGAAGGTTTGTGAGAGTGCCGGATGTATTTATGCACATGTTTAGTTTGCTGTGATTATTTTCGGTGCAGATTGAGGGCCCAGCACTACTCTTGCCTTGGACTCAGTATTGCTTTCTTTCCCCCACTGCACAGCATAACTGCATCGTGCACCGACCGCCTTCAGGACACACTACACTGACCGATCAAAGTTTCTTTGGCAGCAGATCAAAGATCTGCACAGCCAGCAGGTGCATATGATCCTGAACTTTGCTTCCAACTTCCTAGCCCAGGCTGGAAGTGTATCAGTGTTATCTCATTACCACGTAGTCAAACACTGAAACTGTCTGACCAACAGCAACAGGAGAGAACCTTCACCATACAGGCTGCTTCCCACCAACTTTCAAAGGGCGAAGAGCTGGGAACAAATGAGCAGACCCTGCACCTTGTAACGTGGTACAAATTAAAATAGTTTAAAAAGTTGTCATGGTGAACATTTTAACTATTGTCTTTTTGTTTAAACTTAGGACGTCACAGTTAGCACAATGCTTTACAGCGCCAGCAATCAGGGTTCATTTCCTGCCGCTACCTTCTCCCCATGGCTGCGTGCATTTTGTCCGGGGTGGTCCGATTTCCTTCCATATTCTAAAGTTATATGGGTTAGTGAGCTGTGGGCATACTACGTTGGTGCCGAAACTGTGGTAACGCTCACGGGCTGCCACCAGCACATCCTCAGACTGTGCTGGCCATCAAAACAAATGGTGCACTTCACTGTGTGTTCCAATGTACACTTGACAAATAAAGCTAATCTCTTAACTTCTAGGACTGGTCAGCTCTTCAGCTTTGACTGTGTGTGTCAGAGTTGTTAGAAGCAATTGCCTTAATAAACAGATGTCCCAATTTTACGGACACGATGATGTATCAGGTTCTGCGTACAACAGGAAACTCACCAAAGTTTAGAAAGGAGCGGCTCTGTTCTGAGCTTGGTTCAGCCACAGGAGTCCTGGACAATGCAGGGACGCTGCTTATCGCTGTAGGCACATAGAGAGACATATGCAATGATGCATTAACTATTGCCACCTATATGCATTCACTGGACTTCAATGCTGGCAACTTATGTTTAAACTACAGAAAAAAAATACCATTTATGCTCAGGTAGGCAATAATCTTCACTCAATAAGCTAGTGATTGTTACTTTGAAGACTTCAATTTGGAAAGTGCTTTTCACAATATGTGATTGGCACCAATATTTTATAATAATTTTACTTTTCATTGTATTCACCAGTGTAATTGAAATATAGCAACATTTCAATGCAACGAAAGTTGTTACAAAGATTCAAAGTGCATTTATTATCAGAAAATGTATAAATTATACCACCTGAGATTTGTTTGCTTACAGGCAGTCGCAGAGCAAGGAAAGCAAGAAAGTCAAATGTCAATCAGATAATTAGTGGAGTCATAGAGAGAAACTGCACAGAATCAGGCACCTTGGCCCTTTGAGTCCGCACTGACATTTTTACACTGATCCTGGTTTACTCTTGTCAGATTCCCAGATTCTAACACTCATTTCATACACTATGGGAAATTTTCAGTGGCCAATTAGTTTACCACTTCAAATGTGTGTAGGATGTGAGAGGACAATAAAACGCCCAGAGGAAACGCTTGTGTTTACAGAAAGAATATGCGATTCCACTGGAGGTTAGGATTGATCCTGGGGTTGCTGGAGCTGTTAGACATTGTGCCAGTCCTGCTCTGTTTTATCAATGTCAATTAGCCAGGATACTAGAAGAAATCCCCTGCTCTTTTACTGTTAATTGAGACGGGGGTGATCTCTGAGTATAACAACTCATCTCAGGAATGACTCCACTAGCTCCACCAAACTTACGTTTGAGTGTGGTGCTCTAATCCCATGACTTTCTGACTCAGGAATGAGATTGCCATCAATCCAAAGACTGAAACTAGGAACAGAAAGCATTTTCTATGGAAGGTACTGATCAGTTCATGTTTATTATATTACAGGATGAGGAAGGAATGTTGATCAGGGTACAGGTGACAGTTCTGTGTTACAACCAGCACCCTGGTATCTTTTTTTTTAAGATTATGAGGACACGCAGTCCTCTTTTATTGTCATTTAGTAATGCTTATTATCTTCAATGCTTATTACAACAAGAAGGCAGGACCTCGATTTAATATTTCATATGCAAGGCAGCACTTATGGCAGAACATTGCCTTTATCCCAGGGTTTGTTCGTTATGTGCTGTGTTGTACGACATAGGTGATCGTGGTCTTTCCATGATTGTCGGCAAGTTTTCTGCAGAAGTGGTTTGCCATTGCTGCCTTCTGGGCAGTGTCTTTACAAGGCAGGTGACCCCAGCCGTTATCAATACTCTTCAGAGATTGTCCACCTGGCATCAGTGGACTTGTGACATGCTCGAGCTGCTCAAAGGAGCATCCACCACCTGCTATGTCTTCATGTGACCTTGATCAGGGGTTGGGGGGTGTGATGCAGGTTCTACACCTTGCCCAAGGGTGACCTGCAGGCTACAGGAGGGAAGGAATGCCTTACGCGGTCTTTGGTAGAGATGTATCTCCACCCTGTCACCCACTTTCCCAAGGTAGGGGAGTCTAAAATTAGAGGACATGGTTTAAGGTGAGGGGAGAATAACTTAAAGGGGATCTGAGGGGCAACTTTTTCAATCAGATGATGGTGGATACATAGGACTCAGCTCTCGGAGGAAGTGGGTACAATTATAACAGTTTATAGACGGGTACTTGGATGGGAAAAGTTTAGAGGGATATGGATCAAATACAGGGATTAGCTTGACATGGTTTGGCATGGAAGAGTTGGGCTGAAAAGCCTGTTTCTGTGCTGTATAAATAACTTGATGATAATTCATTAGCTAATACATTTGGAGTGTCAGCCTAGTGGTACAGCAGAGTTTGAACCCATGCCTTTTGAAATTGAATGGAATGTCCTGAGAAAGGAGTCTGAACCACAACTGTTGATGAATATGGGACTACAGATGCTCGCCTCTTTAGAGAATGTTTAAAATAAAAGCACAAAGTGCTGGAAATGCTAAATGGGCATTTCTGTGGGAAGACCGATGTTGGTCATGAATAGACCGTGCTGTTGCTGAACTTCTATGTAATGAATTGGAAGAGAGAACCTCTTCACAAATGTACTACACTTCTACAGTCCCATCAGTCCTTGCAATCTTCTTTCAACTCTTTGGCAAGGATTTGAAAGCGGGGGAGAAACAGTAAACAGTGCGGAGTGGGACAAAATGATTACTGCCTTGAAAAAGGTGCTGTACCTACTGGATGGAGAAAGGCTGATGGAGTTCTTCCTGATTCGATGTGACCTTATTATTTGCATGTTATAACATCTATCTATAAATATTAATATTACTGCAGAAACAGATCTACTCACTTTTCTTCATACTTCGTAGGATTTTCATACTCTGTAGGTAAATGCACAGAGAGAGAATGAATTACAACTAGGATTTGTGCAATGCTTTGAGTTATTACAACTCTTTTACCATTTTGATTTCCGTCCCTGCCAGCAGTGAATTTAGAAACAAACCCGGCGAGCTGAAGGAACAATGATAGCTGGGGGATTCTTTCACTGAAACGAGAACCAATAGCTGGCTCCGGCATGAAATACTTTATTTTGAGATACAGCCTGGAACAGGCCATTCTGGCCCAACGAGCTGCATCGCCCAATCGCAGGACAGTTTACAACAGCCAACTAACCTACAAACCGGTGCATCTTTAGAATGTGGGAGGAAACTGGAGCATCTTGAGAAACCCATGCATTTACTGGGTGGGACGTACAAACTCCTTACAGACAGCATTGGAATTGAATTCTGAACTCTGACACCCCGAGTTATAATAGTGATGCAATATCTAGGATAACAAAGTATAAATGCTTACTATATGGTTTAACAGAGGGTTGGGTACAACGGAGTGCCGAGCAACCTGGCTGACCTCCAGTTTCACAGGACTGATCTTATCAAGGTTGTTAAATTGTGAAATGTGTACAAATAAAAAGAAAAACAGCTTTGCCCTCCAGCTGTGCTGTGGGAAAATGATCCAGAACAAACCTACAGCTATTCAGGAGTGAAATCAGTCAGGAAGAAGAATTTCACAAAGACAAGCGATTCTGCAAATGCTGGAAATCCAGAGCAACATGCACACAATGCGGGAGGAACTCAGCAGGTCAGGCGGAATCTACATTTCACGCAGAATAGAAACCTGGAACACCTTCCAATTAATCAATTGCAAAATTCAAGAATGAGGCTGATAGGTGTTTGCTGTGTAAAGTCAGCAAGGTAGGTGGAGAAAGGGCAGCTGCAGTACAAGTCGGCCATCTGCAGCAGAATAGTGTCCAAAGGCTGAATCACCTACTGTAATGACAGCTCCCAGAAATGAAACTTAACCCTTGTGTCTTAGCGCCATCTGCTGTAATTATAAGGTTCTGCAGTTCATACAATAAAAAGTGAAATACACTCAGTGGTCACCTGCTTGTTAATACAAATATCAAATCAGTCAATCGTGTGGCAGCAACTAAATGCACAAAAGCATGCAGAAGTGGTCAAGAGGTTTAGTTGTTGTTCAGACCAAACATAAGAATTGGGAAGAAATGTGATCTAGGCGACTTAGACCTTGGAATGATGGGGCCAGATGGGGTGGTTTGAGTATCTCAGAAACTGCTGATCTGGGATTTCCACGCACAATGGTCTCTAGATTTTGTGGAGAATGGTGTGGCAAACAAAAAATAAATCCAGCGACCAGCAGTTATGTGGGCAAAATTCCCTTGTTAATGAGGGAAATCAGTGGAGAATGGCCAGAGTGGTTCAAGCTGACATGAAGAGGACAGTAACACAAATAATCATGCATTACAACAGTGGTGTGCAGAAGAGCATCTCTGAATGCACAACATGTCGAACCTTGAAATGGATGGGCTACAGAAGCAGAAGATTATGGACATGCACTCAGTGGCCACTTTATTAGGTACCTCTTGTATTTAATAAAGTGACCACTGAGTATACTGTTGATCATGTAATGGAAAGTAAAATATTATTGATGCATATAACCTATCTACTGCTAAGGGTCAACAATTAGTGCAGGTAGATGTTGAACAAGCAAGGAGGAAAGGAAGAGAATTTAGAAAAAGATCTATTTATTTACATTCACTGAGGGTAATGAGAATATTAGAAATAGATACCTGAAAAGAATCTCATGTTTAGAAATAGAAATAGTCCGTTTAGCCTTTTGTGCCTGCTCCACCTTCAAATAAGATTCTCTCTGATCTTTTATCTTAGTGCTACTTTCCTGTATTAACCGCACATTCCTTGATCCTATTAATATCTAAAATCCTATTGATCTGTCTTGTATATATTTAGTCTCCACTATTATCTTGGCTAGAGAATTCAAAGATTTACTGCCCTCAAGGTAAAGAAACTCCTCCTCAATGGGTCTTCCCCTTTTTTCGGAATATGGTTATTGATACCCCAGGAGAAACATTGCTAGGAAATTATTGACTCTGCATCAACTTTGTCTGACTTCACAAGAATTTTGTACAAAACATAAAATCATTTCTCATTTTTCTCCACTCAGAGTATAGGCTCAGTCTGCTTCAACTCTCAAACACACTACCCCAGAAATAAATCTGGTGAACCCCCTCTGTATTCATCTTCACAAATGTCCTTACATAAAGAGACCAGGCATATAATATTCCAGCTAGAGCAAGAGTTCTCTCCATGTGCACTCTGATCTTCTTGTATTAGAGGCACATTGGACAATACACCACAGAAACAGGGTCCTTTGGCCAACAAGATCTGTGGTGCATGCTGTGGCAAATCAAACTAAGCCTCTTCCACCTGCACATGATCCACATCCCTTCATTCTTGCATACTCATGTGTTAATCTAAAAGCCTCCTAAACACACTTTCATATCTACTTCCACTGTCTGGCAACCCATTCCAGGCATCCACCGCTCTCAGTGACAAAATATTTGCCCTGCACATCTCCTTTTAAATTTTCCCCTTCTTACCTTGAGACATATCCTCTACATTTAATATTTCTACCCTGGGGAGCAAAGATTCTGACTGTCTACCCTGTGTATGTTCTGCATAATTTTATAAACCTCTATTAGGTCTCCCCTCAGCTTCTCATGCTCCTTAGAAAGCAACCCAAGTTTGTCCAGCTCATACCATCTAATCCAGGCAATATCCTGGTAAACCTCTTCTGTATCTTTTCCAAAGCTTCCACATCATCCTTCCTGTAATTAGTGACCAGGACTGTATACAACCAATGGGCCACTTGTCTTCCTGCATGTTAACTTTGTTGGGTGTGTACAAGAACACCCAGATCTCTTTTCATTAGCACCTTTCAATGCTTCACCCCTTTTAAAAAAACCCCATCTTCTTATTTTTTTTCCTTGACCTATGTGGATGACTTTCCACTTTTCCACATTATGTTCCACCCATCACACTGCCGCTCAGTCACTTAGTCAGATTTGGAATGCATTGCCTTTTTTGATAATAGAAGCAATCCTAGCAGTATCTTTCACTAAGTGGAGAAGGTTTGTAGGATTGGAAGAGGAGACTGAGACTAATCGAACGAGCTTTAGAAAGAACCAGTGCAGGAACATGTCACCTTGCTACACTTCATTATTCTGTGTACCTTCAATAGGGCTGGTAGAATGAGTGGTTAAAAAGGTCACTCAATTGATCTGTCAGCAACCACTACCGGTGAAAATGTCAAGACACATTGAGATTCATTTCTGGCATTCTGGTAGCTGGATGCAGTTAATCACTGAAATCAATTTCTATCAGTTTGAGGACAACAAACCTAGACATGAGATGAGGGAAATCCCAGCGATGGAAATCTCTTAAGTACCTTAGGTCTAAAGTCACCTCTTCCTCCCCAGACACGCTACACTCTCTGTGCGTGAAATTCATCTTGCACTGCCGTTAATATCAGAGGGGAGGTTCAGGAGCTTGAAGGCACACACTCAAAAACAGTTTCTTCCACTCTACATCGTCAGATTTCTGAATGGTTCATGAACACCACCTCACGATCTTCCTCTCTTTTTCCACTACTTACTTAATTATATATATTTCTTATTATAATTTAGTGTTTTTTTAATATCTTGCACTGTACTGCTGCTGCAAAACCACAAATTTCAGGACATATGTCAGTGATAATATACGTGATTTTGGTTCTGATTCACTGTGTCATATATTGCTACTTTCTGCAATAAGTCTATTTCATTTGCTTTTCAAACGAGCTCATACACTGAAGTAAACAGAAGTGACTTAGGAATGGAGTGCAGTGTGCAGCTTCTTTCATAACCAAATGTTGGCAGTTTTCATCGTTTCAAACCCTGACAACCAGTTTCAATGTGGTTTGATAGGTCCTGCTTATTTCAAAGCATCCAGTTTATAATTGTGTCCTTCCATTCTGTGACTCCATTCTGTGTTATGCCATTCACTTGTATTTTTTTTTAAAAACTGCCTAATCAAAAGGCTACTACCAATTCCTCAGCTGACTTTCCAAGACTGACTTGAAGACTCCATGAATTGATTTATCTCCAAGACACAGATGGAGCAAAAGCCCGGGGAGAAAAATCATAATGTTTTTCATTCTCTCCGAACATTTTCATGTTTAGTTCTACAAATATCAGAGATAGTGATTAAATCAAGTGACCAATTCGAGGCCTATAATCCTTTCAAGACTCCTCTGCCATTCAATATAAACATGATTGGATCATCAGCAACACAACATGCTGGAGGAACTCAGCAGGTCGGGCAGCATCTGTGGAAACGATCAGTCAACGTTTCGGGCCGGAACCCTTCGTCAGGACTGAAGAGGGAAGGGGCAGAGGCCCTATAAAGGAGGTGGGGGGAGGGTGGGAAGGAGAAAGCTGGTAGGTTCCAGGTGAAAAACCAGTAAGGGGAAAGATAAAGGGGTGGGGGCGGGGATAGGCAGGAAAGGTAAAGAAGGAATAGGGGAAAGCACAATGTGTAGTAGAAGGAGGTGGAACCATGAGGGAGGTAGTAGGCAGCTGGGGGAGGGGGCAGAGTGAAACTGAGGGAGGGGGAGGGAATTACTGGAAGTTGGAGAATTCAATGTTCATATTGGATCATCATTTTTCATGCCATACACCCATTCTATCCTCATACCGTTTTCTGAGATGTATTTATTTCTCAGCCCCCTGTGGTAGCAAATTCCACGGGCTCGCCCACCCACCGCAAGTGAAGAAATGTCTCCTCATCACATTCCTAAAACTGTGACTGTGACACCCTCATTCTGGACATCACAGTCAGGTGAAATATCCTCTTTGCATCCAATCTGTTTAACCCTGTGAGAATTTCAGTTAGATCCTCTCATTCTTCTCAACACTATGGAATACAAGAACACTAATGTATCGGGACCGAGTAGCTTGTTAAGTGTTCAACCAATCCACACAAGCAGAGAGCATTCCATCATGGTCCTGCCTCATGCCTTGTAGATGGCAGAAAGATTGGGACAACAAAACAGAGCCACTCACTGCAAGATAGGAAGCCTCTAACCTACTCTTTTAGGCACACTACTTATCTGTCCAATTGAATTTGTATTCAGGGACAACCTGGCTCTACAGTAGAGAATGGAGCTATACTTTGTGCTCGCATAGTGTGCAGGAATGGAAGAAACCAGAGAGAGGAGTGGATTCAGCCCAATACATCATAGGCAAATCCCTCCACACCACTGAAATACTGCCTCAGGAAAGCAACATCTACCATCAAGATGCCATCTTCTTGTGAATATGATTGGGCAGGAGGTACCTAAAACTGAGGTCCCAGTGAACACAAGAACAGCTACTTCCCTTCAACCATTCAGTTCTTGAACCAACTTATACAACCCTTATTACTACCTCAGTGTGACCACTTTGCACTACTCTGGATATGCTTTATTTTTCTAATTTTGTTCCTTCTTGTATAATTTATGTTTAATTTATATTTCTTTCTTTTTGAATGCTGTGTCAGTAATGTTATGCACCTTTTAAGTTTTTCATAGCACCAGTGCACACGTACTTGTGCATTTGATGATAAACTTGATTTCTACTTTGACAAATGTTACTTTCCGCATGAGACCAAGATGAGGCTACCCTCAGGGTGGAGGAGCCTCATCTTGTGTCTAGGTACCCTCGAACTGATGGCATGATTATCAACTTCTCCTTCTGGAGAACAAAATTCGGGCATCTCCACCCTTTCCTCTGTCCTGAAGAAGGGTCTCAGCTCAAAATGTCGACTGTCTTCTTTTTTTCATAGATGTTGCCTGACCTGCTGAGTTCCTTCAGCTTTTTGTGTGTGTTGCTTTAGCATCTGGAGATTTTCTCATTTTTCTGCCCATGCATGCAAAGGCCTACTGCATGGATTTATAGTTGTCTCATTCTCTAAGGAGCTGCAAATAAAACTAAGCATAGATAAATCATCCTTAAAAATCCCCTTGTATTGGAAGAGAGATTATTGTTGAGGCAGTTCCTCCAGTGTTGATATGCAGAGGTTTGAAAGGTTGACCTTCCATATCCACAACCATATTTCTTTGTGTGATATGTGGCTCCAAGCATTGGCATGGTTCCTCCTTGAAGCCCATTAACCTCAGAGTTAGCAGGGCCCTTCACTGTCATTCTCAGCCAAATGCTGACTTGATAGCAAAATGGACAATGTCACCTCTCCACTGGAACTCTTTATGCCAAGGCTGTGCTGAGGTCTGGAAACAATGGACTTGGCAAAACTCAAATTGGGGCTGTAGCAAGGAGATGGTTGGTGAACATGATTAGTGGTTAACAACACTAACAGTGACATCTCCATCACTCTGTTGATGAGTCAGATTAAATTCGATGGTAAGTACCATTGAAACTAATGAATTGATAAGAATTATTAATGCAGATATGAAACTGGAGTCAGATCAAAGACCAGTTTGGGCAAGGGTAGGATGTTACTTTCTCTAAAGGCAGATTTAGTGGCCATTTTATTTTGGGTATTTTAAACCTGTATAGTGGGACTAAACACACCCAAAATGCTAGGGGAACTCAGCAAGTCAGGCCACATCTCCTGAAGGAAATAAAAAGTCGATGCTTTGGGCCGAGACTACTTCTGGGTGGCATAGTAGCACCACGCTTTACAGTACCAGCGACCTGGGTTCAATTCCCACCGCTGCCTGTAGGGAGTTGGTATGTTTTACCCATGATCGCTTGGGTTTCCTAGGGTACTCCAGTTGCCTCCCACATTCCAAAAGACGTACTGGTTGGTAGGTTAACTGGTTATTGTAAATTGTCTCATGATTAGGCTAGGATTAAATTGGGGATTGCTGGGGAGTGCGTCTGGAAGGCCTACTCTGTGCTGCGTGTCAATAAATAAATAAATCAATCAATCAGTCCTTCATCAGAGATGATGAAGGGTCTCAGCATGAAAGGTTGACAGTTTGTTCCCCTTCTTAGGTACTGTCTGACTTGCCGAGTTCCTCCAGCATTTTGCGCGTGTTGCTCTGGATTTCCAGCAACTGCAGAATCTTGTGTTTGTAGTGTGATTCAAATTCATTTTCTTGATTACAGCTCTACTAGCATTTCTACACTTCCTGGCTGAACCTTGGTGGTGTGGTCATTGTGGCCAAAGCATCATAGATATACCGTGTATAGATCGTGTTGGTACTGTAGACTCCACACTGATAAAGGAATTTCTCAGTCATTGCAACAATTCATTAACACTTCATTCCGCTGATGTTTCAACAAATGATTTTAATTCAAAATTGTGAACTGCCCTGATGACGTTCCAGTCTGGGTCAACAAAACTGAAGCTGTCTGCCACATTGAGCAGATGAGATAAATGAGTTATGGATGCCATTAAAGGGAAGCCAGGTCAGAACATGAGGGAAAGAACAGAAAAATGTGGCATTGGGAGCTGCTGATGGGAGTGGGGTCAAAGGACATTGTCTGTGTAGAGTCAACAATGAGCATTGACCAGTTAAGCCGAATTCAGTGCTATAACCTCTGTTTAACTCTCAGTTATTTCTGCTTTCTCACTGTGCTACTTAAAAACAATTCCCCAGAACACTTCCCTAAATGGGCATCAACTATTTCTCCTTTTTAAAGCAAAGCCACAGTAAAAAGTTTAATTTGCCATAAGATATAACCAGTTCAAATACAGGGAACATTGAGGAATGCCTTGTGTTCAGTGAGGATAATCAAGGAACTCTTGTTTACCTTGCTCCTCATGAAAAGCTTATTCGCATCAGGTGATGATCTGGGACAGGACATCTCAGGAGATGGAGCTGAGTTGGAGGCACACTGTGACAAACCTGTACACAGATTTAAGATAAGACACATTTAAGAAATAAGTTGCAGAAGGGCACAGTTAAGAATCCCAAGAGATAGCAAGGCCTTCACCAGGAGTCAGAGGTAGACGGAGACATGGGTATCATATACAGTAATCAGTGGGAAGACTCATCGCAAGGCTCAGAGGGATTTACCACAGAAAATGTTGCAAAAAGTTACAAGGATTACAGATGGAATTCCCAGAAAGCAGAAGGATGTGTGGGAGAGGGAGAGGCACAGGGATACACATTGAGTGATTCACTAGCAGTGAGTCTGAAGCATACTTATTGGACTTCTAGTTTAATGCCAACATACACGTACAAGTATGGCAGTGGGTTAAAACAGACATTGCAAGAATTAATGATACTCACTCAATGAACTTGGAAGTGCTAACGATTCAGCCTTCCTATCTGTAAGAGAGGACAGATCTATGAGTAAATAGGTAAAAAGAAACCAACATAAATAAGTAATGCAATGCCTTCGCATTATTAGGTGGTAGAGTAGTGCAGCAGTTAGCGTAATGCTTTCTGCATCAGTGATCGGGGTTCAATTCCAGCCACTGCCTGTTAGTTCTCCCAGTGAACACAAGGGTTTCCTCCAGGTGCATCAGGCTCCTCCCACATTACAAACATGTATGGATCGGTAAAGGTTAGTAAGTCGTAGGAGGGCTATGTCGCACTGGAGACATGGTGACACTTGCAGGCAGCCACCAGCACAGATTTGGACTGTGTTGGTTGTTGACATATTTTACTGTATTTACATGTGACAAATAAAGCTAGTCTCTTTTTCTCAATCTTATTAATTGATCTTCCAGTAGATGCCATCTCACTTTCCCTCCTCAGTCTACACAAATATTAAAACTAAAGGGTCTGTATTGACCACTGATATTAAAAGATTCATAAACTCCCAAGTTAATTAAAATTCACTCAAGTTGCATGCAGAGTCAAGAGGAGCAATCAACATTGTTAATATCAGAAATAGAGGCATGGTTGATAATTTTTTGAATTAATCTGCAGATTTACTATACAGTATATTAGACGTACATACATAGCCAAATAGTTACTAGAATTATAGACATAGTTATTAGTTACTACATTTACTAGTGCAGTTAATAGCTGTTCTAGCCACAGGGTAATATAAATTTTGCTGTCAAGGCTAACAGTTACAAATAAAATTAATCACTTGAGTTACATACATAATAAAGTTAGAAGAATGATAAATAACTTTAATATGGTCACACAAACCCTTTTCATAGAGTGTGCGAACAAGATGAGGAGGATGAAGTTTTCTTATTATTGTATTGATTTAGAGATACAGCGCTTCAGCAGGGTCTTTTGGCCACAAGCCCAGAGCACCCGATTACCCTATAAACGCGTACGTCTTTGGAATGTGGAAGGAAACTAGAGCATCCGGAGGAAACTGATGCAGTCACGGGGAGAACACAGAAACTCCTTGCAGACAGCAGCGGAATAAATTAATTATCCTTCATTCAATGTAGAAATATTAGGTTCATGTCAACTCACCCTTCCTAAAGCCTCTCAATTTCAAACTCTGTAACAATAAAACAGTAGATCAGTTTTTGCTTACACAGTTTGTAGTTAATTAAGTTCTGACAGAAAAAGCAGAGTTAGTTTCTCACAGATAGAACCAGATAGTGATGAGAAAAGGATCATTTTCAATTAGCACAGTCTTCATTCAGTCAAGGAGAAGGAAACTCATTGATGTGGACCTCAGACCTGGCACAAAGCAGCAATCCCTGTCCATCTATATGTTTCTAAGACCTGAACTACTAATAGCTTCTGGAAGGATACTGCTTCCACAAAAATCTTCCAAATTCAGTAGCAGCATCAGTGAACCATCATCAACATTCTCTCCCAGGCCAAACATTCCAATATTGACATCCAAATTGCGCTGCTTGCTCTTTGGCCATACCTCATCATTTGTGTGCCCAACACCAGATTCCCACACACAGATTTTCTCCTTGGAGCTCGAAGAGCTTGCCAGGCAGACAGATGAAAAGATTAAAAGGTGTGGTCAAAGCCTCCCTTGGAAAATGCAGCATCTCCACTGACCTCTGGGAATCTCTGGCTCATGGCCATTTAGCTGAGGAGGATTTGGGGACAGTGACACCAATGCATTGGCCTTGGATAAATGGCAGAAGGAGTGAACCATTTCGTAAACTACCCACTCGGCCATCCTGTCAGGTAATGCCAGCTCCATCTATGGAAGAATCTTCAGGTTCCACACTGACTTCATCAGCCACCTCAGAACCTGGAGAAGAAACGAGTCGTACTGTGCTACAAAAGGGAAAAAACTAGAAGCTACTGGAAAAAGGGGCATTACAGTAAATAAGAGGTGCAGGAGTGCACCTCAAAATCTGGAGAGCAGTAGAAGGGAAGAGTATTCAGGAAAAAATTCTCAGTGGGTACATAGTAGGACAAGAGCTAGAGAGAACAGACAGGCAGATAGAGGGGCAGGGGGTTGCAGGGATGCAAAGGTCTGAAACAATGAAGGAACTCAAAAAAAATACAGTGACTTTCAATGCAGAGATTAAGAGGTCATGCAGATTTGGAAAATTCAAGGAAATTGATGAAAGAGAAATGGCTTCAGTCAAAGTTAAAGTAAAATTTATTATCAAAGTATGTATATGTTACCATATACTATCTTGAGATTCATTTTCTTGTAGGCATTTACAGGAAAAATAAAGAAATATAACAGAATTTACAAAAAACTATATATAAGCTAGGTTGAGTTGGTGGTGAAGATGTCAAATTCAACGTTAGCATTCATTTCAAGAGGACTAGAATATGAAAGCAAGGATGTAATGCTGAGACTTTATAATGCACTGGCCAGACCACACTTGGAGTATTGAAAGCAATTCTTGGGCCCTTTATCTAAGATGTGCTGCCACTGGAGAGGGACCAGAAGTTGTTCACAAGAATGATTCTGGGAATGAAAGGGTTAACCTATGAGGAGCTTCTGATGGCTCTGGGCCTGTACTTGCTGGAGTTGAGAGGAATGGAGGGTGGGGGGGGGGGAATCTCATTTAAACCTATCAAATGTTGAAAGCAACACACATTAAAGTTGCTGGTGAACGCAGCAGGCCAGGCAGCATCTCTAGGAAGAGGTACAGTCGATGTTTCAGGCCGAGACCCTTCGTCAGGACCCTGTGTGTTGCTTGAATTTCCAGCATCTGCAGAATTCCTCATGTTTGCAAATGTTGAAAGACCTTGATCAAGTGGATGTGGAGAGGATATTTCTTATAGTTGGCGGGGGGGAGGTCTAGGACCAGAGGGCGCATACTCAGAACAGAGGGACGTCCATTTGGAACAGAGATGAGGAGAAATTTCTTTAGCCAGAGGGTAGTAATTCTGTGACTCATTGCCACAGATGACTGTGGAGGCCAAGTCATTGGGTATATTTAAAGCAGAGTTTGATAGGTTCTTTATTAGGGTATCAAAGGTAATGAGGAGAAGGCAGGAGAATGGAATTAAGAGGGATAATAAATCAGCCATGATGGGCCAAATGGCATAATTCTACTCCCACGTTTTATGTACATATAAACACAAACTGAAAAACAAACAATACAGAAGATGACAAACTCTGCAAATAAAAAATACTGAGAATATGAGTTGCAGAGTCCTTGAAAATAAGTCTGTAGATTATAGAATCAGTTCAGAATTTATCCACACTGGTTCAGGAGCCTGATGGTTGTAGGCTAATAGCTGGTCCTGAACCTGATCGTATGGGTCTTAAGCTCCTGTATTTTCTGCCCGATGATTGTAGTGAGAAGTTAGCACTCCTTGTAAATGTGCTCCATGATGCGAGGGCTTTGCCTGTGATGGGGTTATTGGGCTGTATTCACCACCTTCTGTAGACTTTTTCATTCCTGGGCATTGGTGTTTCCAAACATGGGCGTGTTGCAACCAGTTAGCATAGTGTTTTGCTGGGAATTAAGTAATTGGAAAAAAAATTAGGGTGGAATAGGAGAGGAGAGAGTGATAGAAAGGAGTTATAGGCAGGTGGTCACACCGGGGGCCATGGGAGACAGACAAGTGAGTCACAGTCAGGAGTGGGAAGGGGAAGAGTCAGGTACTGGAGAGTACCCCTGTGGCTGCCCCCCTGAACAATAAGCACTCCTGTTTGAGTACTGTTGGGGGGGGACAGCCTACCTGGGGGGAGCAACAGTGGCCGTGCCTCTGGCACAGAGTCCAGCCCTGTGGCTCAGAAGGGTAGGGAAAGGAAGAGGAAAGGCAGTAGTGATAGGGGACTCTATTGTTAGGCGGTCAGACAGTTTATTCTGTGGATGCAGGAAAGAAACTCGGATGGTAGTTTACCTCCCAGGTGCCAGGGTCCAGGATGTTTCAGATCGCGTCCAAGATATCCTGCAGTGGGAGGGAGAACGGCCAGAGGTCGTGGTACATATTGGTACCAATGACATAGGTAGGAAAAGGGAAGAGGTCCTGAAAAAAGACTACAGGGAGTTAGGAGGGAAATCGAGAAGCAGGACCACAAAGGTAGTAATCTCGGGATTACTGCCTGTGCCACGCGATGGTGAGAGTAGGAATAGAATGAGGTGGAGGATGAATGCGTGGCTGAGGGATTGGAGCAGGGGGCAGGGATTCAGATTTCTGGATCATTGGGACCTCTTTTGGGGCAGGTGTGACCTGTACAAAAAGGACGGGTTGCACTTGAATCCCAGGGGGACCAATATCCTAGCGGGGCAGTTTGCTAAGGTTACTGGGGAGAGTTTAAACTAGAATTGTTGGGGGGTGGGAACCAAACTGAAGAGACTGGGGAAGAGGTGGTTGGCTCACAAGTAGAGAAAGCTAGGAGACAGTGTGTGAGGGAGGATAGGTAGGTGATAGAGAAGGGACGCACTCAGACAGATGGTTTGAGATGTGTCTATTTTAACGCAAGGAGTATTGTGAACAAAGTGGATGAGCTTAGAGCATGGATCAGTACTTGGAGCTCTGATGTGGTGGCCATTACAGAGACTTGGATGGCTCAAGGACAGGAATGGTTACTTCAAGTGCTGGATTTTAGATGTTTGAGAAAGGACAGGGACGGAGGCAAAAGAGGTGGGGGTGTGGCATTGTTGATCAGAAATAGTATCTTGGCTGCAGAAATGGTGGACGTCATGGAGGGATTGTCTATGGAGTCTCTGTGGGTGGAGGTTAGGAACAGGAAGGGGTCAGTAACTTTACCGGGTGTTTTTTATAGGCTGCCCAACAGTAACAGGGATATTGAGGAGCAGATAGGGAAATAGATCTTGGAAAGGTGTAACAATAACAGAGTTGTCGTGATGGGAGATTTAAATTTTCCAAATATCGATTGGCATCTCCCTAGAGCAAGGGGTTTAGCTGGGGTGGAGTTTGTTAGGTGTGTTCAGGAAGGTTTCTTGACACAATATGTAGATAAGTCTATAAATGGAGAGACTGTACTTGATTTGGTATTGGGAAATGAACCTGGTCAGGTGTCAGATTTCTCAGTGGGAGAGCATTTTGGAGATAGTGATCATAATTCTATATCCTTTACGATAGCATTGGAGAGAGATAGGAACAGACAAGTTAGAAAAGCGTTTAATTGGAGTAAGGGCAATTTTGAAGCTATCAGGCAGGAAATTGGAAGCTTAAATTGGGAGCAGATGTTCTCAGGGAAAAGTACTGCATAGGTACGTTCCAATGAGACAGGGAAGTTATGGTAGGGTACAGGAACCGTGGTGTACAAAGGCTGTAATAAATCTAGTCAAGAAGAAAAGATTACAAAAAGTTCAAAGAGCTAGGTATTGTTAGAGATCTAGAAGATTATAAGACTAACAGGAAGGAGCTTAAAAAGGAAATTAGGAGAGCCAGAAGGGGCCATGAGAAGGCCTTGGTGGGCAGGATTAAGGAAAACCCCAAGGCATTATACAAGTATGTGAAGGGCAAGAGGATAAGACATGAAAGAATAGGACCTATCAAGTGTGACAGTGGGAAAGTGTGTATGGAACCGGAGGAGACAGCAGAGGTACTTAATGAATACTTTACTTCAGTATTCACTATGGAAAAGGATCTTGGTGATTGCAGCGATGACTTGCAGTAGACTGAAAAGCTTGAGCATGTAGATATTAAGTAAGAGGACGTGCTGGAGCTTTTGGAAAGCATCAAGTTGGATAAGTCGTCGGGAGCGGATGAGATGTACCCCAGGCTATTGTGGGAGGCGAGGGAGGAGATTGCTGAGCCTCTGGTGATGATCTTTGAATCATCAATGGGTACAGTAAAGATTCCAGAGGATTGGAGAGTTGCGGATGTTGTTTCTTTATTCAAGAAAGGGAGTAGAGATAGCCCAGAAAATTATAGACCAGTGAGTCTTACTTCAGTGGTTGGTAAGTTGATGGAGAAGATCCTGAGAGGCAGGATTTATTAACATTTACAGGTATAATATGATTAGGAATAGTCAGCATGGCTTTGTCAAGGGCAGGTCATGCCTTATGAGCCTGATTGAATTTTTTGAGAATGTGACTAAACACACTGATGAAGGAAGAGCAGTAGATGTAGTGTATATGGATTTCAGCAAGGCATTTGATAAGGTACCCCATGCAAGGCTTATTGAGAAAGTAAGGAGGCATGGGATCCAAGGGGACATTGCTTTGTGGATCCAGAACTGGCTTGCCCACAGAAGGCAAAGAGTGGTTGTAGACAAGTCATATTCTGCATGGAGGTTGGTGACCAGTGATGTGCCTCAGCGATCTGTTCTGGGACCCTTACTCTTCGTGATTTTTATAAATGACCTAGATGAGGAAGTGGAGGGATGGGTTAATAAGTTTGCTGATGACACAAAGGTTGGAGGTGTTGTAGATAGTGTGGAGGGCTGTCAGAGGTTACGGCGGGACATTGATAGGTTGCAAAACTGGGCTGAGAAGTGGCAGATGGAGTTCAACCCAGACAAGTGTGAAGTGGTTCATTTTGGTAGGTCAAATATGATGGCAGAATATAGTATTAATAGTAAGACTCTTGGCAGTGTGGAGGATCAGAGGGATCTTGGGGTCCGAGTCCATAGGACGCTCAAAGCAGCTGCACAGGTTGACTCTGTGGTTAAGAAGGCATACGGTGTATTGGCCTTTATCAATCGTGGAATTGAATTTAGGAGCCAAGAGGTAATGTTGCAGCTATATAGGACCCTGGTCATACCCCACTTGGAGTACTGAGCTCAGTTCTGGTCGCCTCACTACTGGAAGGATGTGGAAGCCTTGGAAAGGGTGCAGAGGAGACTTACAAGGATGTTGTCTGGATTGGGGAGCATGCCTTATGAAAACAGGTTCAGTGAACTCGGCCTTTTCTCCTTGGAACGACGGAGGATGAGAGGTGACCTGATAGAGGTGTGTAAGGTGATGAGAGGCATTGACTGTGTGGATAGTCAGAGGCTTTTTCCCAGGGCTGAAATAGTTGCCACAAGAGGAAACAGGTTTATGGTGCTGGGGAGTAGGTAGAGAGGAGATGTTGGGGGTCAGTTTTTTTATGCAGAGTAGTGAGTGTGTGGAATGGGCTGCCGGCAATGGTGGTGGAGGCGGATACGATAGGGTCTTTTAAGTGACTTTTGGATAGGTACATGGAGCTTTGAAAAATAGAGGGCTGTGGGTAAGCCTAGTAATTTCTAAGGTAGGGACACGTTTGGCACAACTTTGTGGGCCGAAGGGCCTGTATTGTGCTGTAGGTTTTCTATGTTTCTATGAGAGGCCACGTTCTGGAATGAAGGCCATGGTTAGATTTCAGTGGGAGGGAAGTGTGGTGGAGGCTATGCAGTTTCCATATTGAGGCTTGACTTAACACACAACAGAGTCAAACAAGATGATTAAAAACAGCTAGAGGTAGAGGTAGTGATTAAATAAGAAGATTTTTCCCCTCAACTCAAGTTGCTTTTCAGAATGGGAAGTTGAACGTGGATCAATCCCAGTGCAAATACAAACCAAATGTTTAAATATAAAACAAGATTTTCTTTACAAAGCCCTTTCAAACCCATGCTAGATGTATAGCAAAGCTTCCTTTATTTCCCATCATAGATTCCGTTCCCATATTGGTAGATCTGGATATAGGCACAGAAAAACTGTCTTCACTGTCCCATCAAACATAGCTCTATTCTCCCTTACAGCAAATGAACTCTCACAGGTCAGCTGATCATCTGACCGTAAGATGTGAGCTGGACAGTGATGACATTATCCAAGTAACAAATAGGGTTGGTTCTTGCTCTGTTCATTGGAAGCACACTTCTCAGTGAATTCCAGAAAAAAAATAACTCGGCCCCCTTATGTACATGTAAAAATGGTATAACTTCTGTTTTAAGTGACCACAGAAGGCATCTGAAGTATGGATGAATTTCAAATTGAATGAAGTGCTCAATCAGGGCATCAGATATCCACTACTAAATTAGTCAGATTCTCCCTTGTTTGGTGCTTGCAGAAAAAAATAACAGGTATAAGACACAACAATTCCAATATAACAATGAAAAAAGGCCCAGATTTGCTGTCATAAATCCACTAGTCTGATACCTTACTCCGTGTCTTCACATTAACGGATTCCCTGAAGAGGTCTGTCTGGGTGTGGCCACTCCACTCTAAAGATGTCCCAACTTTCAAAGAGGCCGGAGGAACAGGTGCTGGCTCTACATCAGAAGAGAATAAAATGTGAACTGATTCAATTTGTATCCTGCATATAGAACACCAACATTGGATTGATGAGGATCGCTGGATGGAAGTGTGCATTTATTGTACAAACGTAGGTTTCTGTTGTGGTGGGAGAAAACAACACTTTCTGAAGTTATTGTTCCTGGCTAGGATAAGTTCTGGGCACTCTCAGTTAGATGAGAAGTCCAATTATTTCTGAACTTAACTGGTTCACAATTTGGCTCAGAAATTCTGCACAGTTCTTCCCATTCAGAGTTGTGACCTGGATTGTCAGGAGAGATCATAAGTCCTGTTAGCAGAATTCTCCATGCAGGCCAGTAATACTCTAGTTGAGATGGACAGGACAGATCTACTTAACATGATCCTTGGGATCCACTTACCATCACCATTAGAAAAGACAATTGACGAAGGGTGGAAATGGCTCGTACGAGAGGACATAATTTTAAGGTGACTGGAAGAAATTATAGGGTGGACGTCAGAGATAGTTTTATATATACAGAATGTTAGCACTGCCAGAAGTGGTGGTAGAAGATTAGGAGATTTAAGAAACTCAGATAGGAGAGAAGAAAAAATGGAGGGCTATGTGGAAGGGAAATTTTAGATTGATCTTGGAGTAGGTTAAAAGTTTGGCACAACATCATGGACTGACGAGCCTGTACTGTGGTGTACTTTTCTACGTACTATGCTCTATGCACTTACCAGGAGTTTCTGGCAAAATGTAGGATTCGGGAGTTCTCTCTGGCAGAGGAGGGGGTGTTTCTTCATCAGAATCTATGAAATAGAAACGAAGCAGCGAATTTATTTTGTTACCAAAGCACATCCTCAAAAATGACTTGAAGTCCCTATAAACTGCACAGATTAAATAAGATTATACTAACATCATACTAAGGAAGATTGTTGACTGTTGCAAGCTCTGCACCAGGGTAGGTAACCCTGCTCCTTAAAGGAGTTATAGTATTCAACTTTCCTACTTTGGAGAGGAAATATAGTGAAGAAAAATCTTGAAACACAGTGCAAGCAAGTCCCATCACACCCATGAACACATTGTCATTGTCACTGCAGTTGGGTGCTGAGGTAAGTGAAGGCAGAGTGTATACTCTGCTGTGCTCATGAAGCAGTGAGTGATATCAAGATTGTAAGAAAAAGAACTTCGATTAAGTATTGTTCAGAGGTGTACTCACTGTGGTAATGCAATGCAGCAGCCAATTTGGGTACAATAAACTCTCACATAAAGCAATATGATTATGATTGGATCATCTCTTTAATTTGTTATTTCTACCAGTGGGGGAGTCCCAAACAATGGTAAATAATTACAAGGTAAGGGGCCAGTGACACAAAGCCAAGTTGCATAGAAAGTTCTTCTGCCTTGAGATGGTGAATCTTCAGAAATCTCTACCCCTGAGTACAGCATATGGAGACTGGAGCACTGGAGGTATTTAAAGAGGTAGACAGGTTTCTGAAAGATTGGGGCGACATGGTAGCGCAGAAGTTCGCACAATTGCTTTACAGTACCAGCAGTCACCAGAGTTTGATTCCCGCTGCTGTCCATTTGCCCCGTGCCTGCATGGTTTTCTCCTACATTCCCAAGCCGTACAGTTGGGTTAAGTTTAATGAGTTTTGGGCATGCTATATTGGCGCTGGTAGTGTGGTGACACCTGGGGGTTGCCCCAACACCATCCTCGGACCTGATTGCTGACAAATAATGACATGTTTCACTGTACCTTTTGATGTACACGTGACAAATAAAATTAATCTCTTTCTTTGTGGTCCATGTAGAACTGCTGCAGAAGAGAAATTGAGGCCTGGGGCAGATCAGCCAAGCTGGATGGAATCACATGATGGGTTAGAGGGGTGAGGAGACCTACTTCTGCTTGTATTTTAGACCACAAGACCATAAGATAAAGGAACTGTAAAGTTGACTGGAAAGGGACACTGGCGGAAAGGACAGCAGAGCAGCAGTGGCTGGAGTTTATGTGAGAAGTGAGGAAGGTGCAAGACAGGTATATTCCAAAAAATTAGAAATTTTCGAAAGGAAAAAGGATGCAACTGTGGCTGATAAGAGAAGTCAAAGCCAAAGTTAAAGCAAAGGAGAGGGTATACAAGGAAGCAAAAATTAGTGGGAAGACGGAGGATTGGGAAGTTTTTAAAAGCTTACAAAAGGAAACTAAGAAGGTCATTAAGAGGGAAAAGATGAACTATGAAAGGAAGCTAGCAAATAATATCAAAGAGGATACTAAAAGCTTTTTCAAGTATATAAAGAGTAAAAGACAGGTGAGAGTAGATATAGGACCGATAGAAAATGACGCTGGAGAAATTGTAATGGGAGATAAGGAGATGGCGGAGGAACTGAACGAGTATTTTGCATCAGTCTTCACTGAGGAAGACATCAACAGTATACCGGACACTCAAGGGTGGCAGGGAAGATAAGTGTGCGCAGTCACAATTACGACAGAGAAAGTACTCAGGAAGCTGAATAGTCTAAAGGTAGATAAATCTCCCGGACCAGATGGAATGCACCCTCTTGTTCTGAAGGAAGTAGCTGTGGAGATTGCGGAGGCATTAGCAATGACCTTTCAAAAGTCGATAGGTTCTGGCATGGTTCCGGAGGACTGGAAGATTGCAAATGTCACTCCGCTATTTAAGAAGGGGGCAAGGAAGCAAAAAGGAAATTATAGACCTGTTAGCTTGACATCGGTAGTTGGGAAGTTGTTGGAGTCGATTGTCAAGGATGAGGTTACAGAGTACCTGGAGGCATATGACAAGATAGGCAGAACTCAGCATGGTTTCCTTAAAGGAAGATCCTGCCTGACAAACCTATCACAATTTTTTGAGGAAATTACAAGTAGGCTAGACAAGGGAGATGCAGTGGATGTAGTATATTTGGATTTTCAGAAGGCCTTTGACAAGGTACCACACGAGGCTACTTAACAAGATAAGAGTCCATGGAATTATGGGAAAGTTACATACGTGGATAAGGCGTTGACTGATTGGCAGGAAACAGAGAGTGGGAATAAAGGGATCCTATTCTGGTTGGCTGCCAGTTACCAGTGTTGTTCCACAGGGGTCCGTGTTGGGGCCGTTTCTTTTTACGTTGTACATCAACGATTTGGATTATGGAATAGATGGCTTTGTGGCTAAGTTTGCTGATGATACGAAGATAGGTGGAGGGGCCGGTAGTGCTGAGGAAACAGAGAGTCTGCAGAGAGACTTGGATAGATTGGAAGAATGGGCAAAGAAGTGGCAAATGAAATACAATGTTGGAAAGTGTATGGTTATGCACTTTGGCAGAAGGAAAAAACGGGCAGACTATTATTTAAATAGGGAGAGAATTCAAAGTTCTGAGATGCAACGGGACTTGGGAGTCCTCGTGCAGGATACCCTTAAGGTTAACCTCCAGGTTGAGTCAGTGGTGAAGAAGGCAAATGCAATGTTGGCATTCATTTCTAGAGGAATAGAGTATGGGAGCAGGGATGTGATGTTGAGACTCTGTAAGGCGCTGGTGAGACTTCACTTGGAGTACTGTGGGCAGTTTTGGTCTCCTTATTTAAGAAAGGATGTGCTGACTTTGGAGAGGGTACAGAGAAGATTCACTAGAATGATTCCGGGAATGAGAGGGTTAACATATGAGGAACGTTTGTCTGCTCTTGGACTGTATTCCTTGGAGTTTAGAAGAATGAGGGGGGATCTCATAGAAACATTTCGAATGTTGAAAGGCATGGACAGAGTGGATGTGGCAAAGTTGTTTCCCATGATGGGGGAGTCTAGTACGAGAGGGCATGACTTAAGGATTGAAGGGCCCCCATTCAGAACAGAGATGCGAAGAAATTTTTTTAGCCAGAGGGTGGTGAATCTATGGAATTTGTTGCCACGGGCAGCAGTGGAGGCCAAGTCACTGGGTGTATTTAAGGCAGAGATTGATAGGTATCTGAGTAGCCAGGGCATCAAAGGTTATGGTGAGAAGGTGGGGGAGTGGGACTAATGGGAGAATGGATCAGCTCATGATAAAATGGCAGAGCAGACTCGATGGGCCGAATGGCCAACTTCTCCTTTGTCTTATGGTCTTAAGGAACAGAATTAGACCATTTGGCCCATTGAATCTGTTCTACCTTTCCATGCCTGCTGATTTTCTTGAGTTCATGTTTGAGAAATAAATATTGACCAGACAATATTTACCCTGAATAATGTTATGTTTTGATTTAACCCTACCAGAGGGCAGAAGTTAACAAAAAAAGCTCCTGATAGTATAGCTGTCCATTAACTCAACTGAGTCATAGAAAACTACAGCACAGAAACAGGTCCTTTGGTCTAATCTGTGCCAAGTGACTTAAATTGCCTAGTCTCATTGACCTGCAGTCAGACGATAGTCCTCCATAAACCTCCAATCCATGTACCTATCCAAACTTCCCTTTAACGTTGAAATTGAGCTCGCATGCAGTACTTACGCTGGTAGCTCATTCCACACTTTCTCATGTCCCCCTTGAACTTTTGACCTTTCACACTGAATTCATGACCTCTAGTTGTAGTCCCCCCCCCCAAGCTCAGTGGAAAAAGCCTGCTTGCATTTACCCCATCTATAACCCTCATAATTTTGTATATCTCTATCAAATCATCCCTCATCTTCTACATTTCAAGGAATAAAGTCTTAAACTATTCAATTTTTTCTTACAGTTCAGATCCTCCAGTCCCAACATCATTGTAAATTTTCTCTGTACTCTTTCAACCTTATTTACACCTTTCCTGTAGGTAGTGACTAAAACAGCACACAATACTCCAGAATAGGCCTCACCAATGTCTTAATACAACTTCAAAATAACATCCCATCTCCTGTACTCGGTACTTGGAGTTATGAAGGCCAATGTGTCAGGAGCTTTCTTTACAACCCTATCTACCTGTGACACCACTTTCAATGAATTATGGAACTGTATTCCCAGATCCCTTTGTGCTACTACACTCCTCAATGCCTTATGTTCACTGTGTAAGAGCAACCTTGGTTGGTCCTACCAAAGTGCAACACTTTGCACTTGCCTGCATTAAATTCCATCTGCCATTTTTCTGCCCATCTTACCAGCTGGTCCAGGTTCAGCTGCAAGCTCTGCAAGTCGTCTTCACTTGTCCAGTTCACCCTCAATCTTAGTGTCATCTGCAAATTTGCTAATCCAGTTAACCACACCATCATCCAAAATTGCTGAGATAGATGACAAACAATAACGGACGCAGCACCAATCACTGTGGCCCATCGCTAGTCACAAGCCTGCAGTTAGAGAGGCAACCCTCTACTACCACTCTCTGGCTTCTCCCACAAAGCCAATGTCTAATCCAATTTACTACCTCATCTTGACTGCCAAGTGACTGAACCTTCCTGACAAACCTCCCAAGTGGGACCTTGTCAAATGCCTTGCTAAAGTTCATCTAGACAGCATCCATTGCCTTGCCTTCATCAACTTTCCTGGTAACTTGCTTGAAAAACTCTACAAGACCTACCATGCATGAAGCCATGTTGATTATCCCTTTATACAAATATTCATATATCCAGTCCCTAAGAATACATTCCAATAACTTTCCCAGTACTGATGTCAGGCTCACTGGCCTATAATTTCCTGGTTTATTTTTAAAGCCTTTCTTGAACTGGAATAATATTGCCTATCCCCTAATCCATCAGTATCTGCCCTGTCGCTAGGGATGATTTAAACATCTCTGCTAGGGCCCCTGCAATTTCTGCACTTGCCTCCCACAGGGTCCAAGAGAACACTTGTCAGTCCCTGGGGATTTATCCACCCTATTTTGCCCCAAGACAGCAAACACTTCCTCTTGTAATCTGTGTAGGGTCCGTGACCTCACTGCTGTTTCATCTCACTTCTGTCTATCTCTCGAGTAAATGCAGATGCAAAAAGACATTTTAAGTTCTTCCCCATCTCTTTTGGCTGCATGCATAGGTGACCACTCTGATCTTCAGAGGTCCAATTTTGTCCCTTGCTATCATTTTGCCCTTAACATTACTATAGACTGTCAGGATTCTTCTTCACCTTGTCTGTCAGGGCAACCTCATGCCTCCTTTCAGCCCTCCTGATTTCTTTAAATGTTCCCTTGCATTTCGTACACTCCATAAGTACCTCATTTGTTCCTACTTGCCTATACTTGTGACGCACCTCCTTTTTTTTCCCTTAACCAGGGCCTCAAATCTCTTGAAAACCAAGTTTCCCCAAAACTGTTATCTTTACCTTTTATTCTGGCAGGCATGTACAAGCTTTGTATTCTCAAAGATTCACTTTTGAAGGCCTCACACTTACCAAGTACACCTTTGCCAGCAAACAGCCTGAACTAATCCACACTTGCCATATCTTTTCTAATACAGGTCGACCTTCACCAATCCGGCACCATTGGGATCTGAGGAGTGCCAGATTAGTGAAAATGCCGAATCACAGAAGGATCACGTTAAGCATAATCAGTGCTGGATTATCGAAGGAACCGGATTACAGGTAGTCGGATTAGTGAAGGTTGACCTGTACTGTCAAAACTGACTTTTCTCCAATTTTGAATCTCAACCTGAGGACCAGACCTATCTTTTTTCCAAATTTACTTTGAAATTAATGGCATTATGGTCACTAAATGCAAAGGGTTCCCCTACGCAAACTTCTGTCACCTGCCTTGTCTCATTCCCTGATTGGAGACCAAGTATCGCACACTCTCTTGTTGGGACTGATAATGGAAACTTTCCTTATCAAATCTGATTAACTCTATTCCATCTAGTCCTTTTACAGTATGGGAGTCCCAGTCAATATGTGGGAAGTTAAAATCATCTACTATAACAACCGTCTGTCTCTAGCAATAGTTTGTGATCTCTGTACAAATTTGTTCCTCTAAATCCCACAGACTGTTGGGTGGTCTATAATGTGGCACCATTAAACCTTTCTTATTCCTCAGTTTCATCCATTAAGTCACACTAGATGAGTTCTCCAGTCTTTCTTAACTGAGCACTACTGTGAAATTTTCCTTGACTAATAACGCCACACCTCCACCTTAAATCCTTCCCAGTCTGTTGTGCCTTAAACAACAGAACCCCAGAATATTGTGCTGCCTATCCTCCACCTCCTGCAACCATCCCATTAATGGCTACATTATAATTCCATGTGTTGATCCATGCCCTGAGTTCACCTGCCTTTCCTACAATACTTCTTGCATTGAAATATACGTAGCTCAGAACATTAGTCGGATCATCCTGAACTTTTTGATTCCTGACTTTGTCTGAGGGCTTAATGACATCTGTCTCCATGACCTCTCCACTATCTGTCTGGCACTCTCATTCCCATCTCTCTGCAACTCTAGTTTAAACTCCGCCATGCACTTCCCACTAGCATATTAGTCACCCTCTAGTTCAGGTGCAAACCATCTCATCTGTACAGGTCCCACCTTCCCAAAAGAGAGCCAACTGATCCAAAAGTCTGATACCACCGCCCCCCCCCCCCACCCCATACCAATTCCTTCACCATGTGTTAAATTGTATGAACTTCCTATTTCTGGCCTCTCTAGCATGTGGCACGGGTAGCAATCCCAAGATCACAAGCCTGGAAGTCATGTTCTTTAACTTAGCACTTAACTCCCTGAATTCTCTTTGCAGAACCTCATCACTCTTCCCATCCATGCCATTGGTACCCACATGGACCACGATCTCTAGCTGCTCACCCTTCCACTGAAGAGTGCTGAGGACTCGATCCAAGATGTTCTGCACCCTGGCACTAGTGAAGCAACATGCCATCTGGGAATGTTGTTCTCATCCACAGACCTCATTTCTGTTCCCCTACCAAGTCCCCTATCACCACAGCTCGTCTCTTCTCTCCCTTTCCCTTCCAAGCCACAGAGCTAGACAGTGCCTGAGACCTGATCATTGTTACTTTCCTGTGCTACGTCATCCTCCCTAACGGTATCCAAAGTGGTACACCTGTCTTTGAGGGGGTTGGTCACAGGTGTACGCTGCACGTTAATCCTTTTCCCCTTCCTGACTGTCACTCAGTTTCCCGTGTCCTACACCTTGGGTGTAACTACCTCACTATATGTCCCACCTATCACCCCCTCAGCCTCCCAACCAATCCAGTGTACATCTAATTCCATCTCCAACTCCTTAATTTGGAGTGTTAGAAGTTGCCACTGGATGCACTTCTTGTAGGTGAAGTCATCTTCTCACTCAAGCCACTCCTCGCTGAAGTCTTGAGGAGCTAAAGTCTCAACACACTGTCCAGTCCAATAATGGCCACTCCACTTGCCCCACCTTACTATTTGTTCTTTCCAATCAATCCTGATTGCTGATTGGCTGCTGTTTAAACACCAAACCATCGTGAATCGATGCCTTTTGTACTCAATCAGCGAACATGAGTAAGCTTCCTCTTCTCACCTTCCCAGTCACTGATATGTCGCTGTTCAAACCGAGGTCCAGCGAGGGCTAAGGCATTGAATGAAGTCCTATGTCTGTAGTTTCTGTGGGGTGGGGGGGGGTGGGAATTAAAACTAAATTCCAAACGATCATCAGTTCACTTCTTATTGGGCACTTACAGTATCTTATTGGAACAACTTGCTTTTTTGTCCAGGTGGGTTCAGGTTGGTGGGTTTGAGATTAAGAGATGGGATTGAATATACAAAGAGTACAACCCAGCCATCTAAACTTATTTTCTACTCTGTCACCAATTTCACAGTGGAAATTAGCAATGATAAAGTAGCAGACACAATCTACAGGGACCTGTGATCTTCACAAAGAATTGACTGCTGCACTATAGGGATAGAGAGGCCAAGACTATTTTATACAAGCCAGCACTCAAAAAGTTTGATGTAATTCCCCATCCATCCATTCCATTAACCACCCTACCACAAAAATGGAGAGCACCCTCCCTACCAGATATGTACCTTCCATTCAGCTACATTTCAGTACCCTGTTCCAACTTTATCACATTGAGTTAGTACAAATAATTAGTTTGTCATGTAACTTCAGAATGAAGTTAAGACTTAACCACACTGAGCCAGTTTCATGGACCATTCAGGAATCTGATGTCAGAGAAAAAGCTGTCCCTAAAACATCAAGTGTACATCTCCAGGCTTCTGGACCCCCTCCCCAATGGTGGTAATGAAAGGAGCATATGTCCTGGCTCATGAGGGTCTTTAATGATGGGTGTCGCCTTCTTGAGGCACCGCCTTTTGAAGATGTCCTCGATGGTTGGAAGGTTTGTGCCCATGATGGAGCTGGTTGAGTCTAACACCCTCTGCTGCTTCTTTCTCAATCCTGTGCATTGGAGCCTCCGTACCAGGCAACGATGCAAACAGTCAGAATGCTTTCCACTGTGCATCTTAGAAATTTGCTCATCTTAGGTGACAACACTACCTCGCTGTTCCTCTTTTGTACTATCGATTAATTTATCTATCAATCTACTTATTATTGTAACTTACTACAATAGTTTTATGTACTGCTGCCACAGAACAACAAATTTCATGATATATGGTACGTCAGTAATAATAAATCTGATTCTGATTCAGGACTCCTTTCCTACAGGATTTCTGATAGGCTTCACGGTCACATTCTCAACATCAGACTTTACAATACTGTAATTGCCTTGCGTACTTACCACTTTCTTTCACAGCTTGTGATTCAGCAAAGCTATGATGATCCCACACTTCCTCCATGTGTTGGGCACCAAGGGGTTCAAAGTAACTTGGGCAGGATGGCAACTCACTATACTCGTTCTCAGACCGGTGCCTGTTCGACACCAAACTGTCCAGGTGTTGGCAGAGTAGATCTGGACGGGAGAATGTGCTGTCCTCCACTGCCGAGCCAGGAGGTGAAAAATAAGGATCTTCGATGGAATAGGTAGTAGGAAAAATGCACTGGGAACTAAGGTGCATGAAGGATTGTCTCCCTGTGTTTTTAAGAACATTGGTATTGTCTTCTTGAGCAGCTTCCCAATGATAGGGACTCCTGTTTTTTCCAACTGGTGGTAAGCTATTGCATTTGGTTGAGGGAGAATCATTAGAAAGGATACTCAGCAATTCTAAAGAACCTAAATGGTTGTGTTCTTTGGTTTCCAGTGATGCATTTGGTTCATCGAGATCCTGACTTGTGATGCTAAATGGATTTGATTTGGCCCTGGTTAAGCATGACTTGCTTGCAGACTCTGTTGTGTGATGAGGCAGTTGTTCCAAGTTCTGCGATAATTCACCCCATGACGTCTTTTCAGTGGTCCTGTCAAAACCCAGGCTCATCTGACTCCCTGGCCCTCTCTCGGGAGGACATCCTACAATACACAAAGGGTCCTGAATGTGTGGAAAAATATCTTCACATTTACTGAAGCTACTGTTCAAGTCTGATATTAATCCATGAGACTGGCTGTGTCTAATAGGGAAAAATCCTGATTGATCCTCTAATGGTAACTCTTGTGTCATGAATTGCGAAATTTCTTCTTTTGACGACCTGCAAAAATAAGAATATGCAGTTAAGTAAATATCCTGGACATTTAGTCAACTGTAACTAAAAAGCTTCTAAATTACATTTTCGAGCTTTTATCCTTTCACTGAACTATTGTGAAAAATTGTAGTAAATCTAATTTTTTTTCTTGTCAATTGAAAAAATTCAAAAGCATGGTTAAACATCAAACTTAGAAGTGACTTGAGTTGTTATCATCATCATGTGCTGTGTCTTTGACCATGATCGTTCTTGGCAAATTTTTCTACAGAAGTGGTTTGCCATTGCCTTCTTCTGGGGCAGTGTCTTTACGGGTGACCCCAGCCACTATCATTACTCTTCAGAGATTGTCTGCCTGGCGTCACATAGCCAGAACTTGTGATATGCACCAACTACTCATACGACCAACCACCACCTGCTCCCATGGCTTCACGTGACCTTGATCGGGGGCGGGGGGGGTTGCTAAGCAGGTGCTGCACCTTGCCCAAGGGTGACCTGCAGGCAGCCGGAGGGAAGGAGCACCTTACACCTCCTTTGTTAGGGACACTTCTGCACCCTACCAGCAAATTATTGAGTTGTACCTCACTGAAATTATTTTCAAGACAATTGAATATCTTTGTCTAGCAAAGGGTTAAGTGTTTAAGTTGGTCTGAAAACATTGAAGATATAAACTAAACTCACTGCAGAAACTAAGTCCATCTTTTCAAGCCTGAGTATTCTTTTTCAAAGATGACATGTTATTTGCTCTAAACTAACTTCATTGAAAATAGTTAATTAATATTTATTGTCAATTATCTTCAGCTTTTAATTGTTGAAGATTGTTCTAGTTTCTGTCTCTCCCTGACTCTGTTCATTCCAACGCAAAAGGCACAAGAGGAACTCGGTGGGCAAAACAGCATTAAAGGAAGGAAATGGAGAGCTGGTGTCTTGGGCCAAGACCCTTCATTTGAACTGGAAAGGAAAGGGTAGATATCCAGTACAAAGGCGTGGATGGAGGGGGATGCAAGGTGATAAGTAGAACCAGGTGAGGGGGTAGGGAGTGATAGGATGGGAAAAATATCAGAAGATGGGAGATAATAGGTAGGAGCAATAGTGGGGTAATGGTGGTGGAATATAATAGGAGAGCACAGTGGAGCGTGGAATAAAGGGAGGGAAGTGGGGTGATGAGCTGATGGGAACAGTGTGTGGGTAATGGGCTGATGAAGAGAGAGAGAGAGAGAGAGAGGGGAATGGCAGGGAAATAGAGGATATTTGGATCAGAAGAAGAAACAAAAGGAAAACTAGGAGAAAATCCATACCCTCATATGCCTATCACCTCCCACCAACTGGTTCCAACAATCACCGTGAGCTGTTACATAAGAACATAAGAAATAGGAGCAGGAGTCGGCCATCTGGCTCATCGAGCCTGCTCCACCTTTCAATAAGATCATGGCTGATCTGGCCATGGACTCATCTCCACCCACCTGTCTTTTCCCCATAATCCTTAATTCCTCTACTATGCAAAAATCTAACCAACCTTGTCTTAAATATATTTACTGAGGTAGCCTTCACTGCTTCATTGGGCAGAGAATTCCAGATTCACCACCCTCCGGGAAAAGCAGTTCCATAGAACCATAGAAACTACAGCACAGAAACAGGCCCTTTGGCCCTTCTTGGCTGTGCCGAACCATTTTCTGCCTAGTCCCACTGACCTACACACGGACCATATCCCTCCATACACCTCCCATCCATGTATCTGTCCAATTTATTCTTAAATGGTAAAAAAGAACCCGCATTTACCACCTCGTCTGGCAGCTCATTCCATACTTACACCACTCTCTGTGTGAAGAAGTCCCCCCTAATGTTCCCTTTAAACTTTTTCCCCCTCACCCTTAACCCATGTCCTCTGGTTTTTTTCTCCCCTGGCCTCAGTGGAAAAAGCCTGCTTGCATTCACTCTATCTATACCCATCATAATTTTATATACCTCTATCAAATCTCCCCTCATTCTTCTACGCTCCAGGGAATAAAGTCCTAACCTATTCAACCTTTCTCTGTAACTGAGTTTCTCAAGTCCCAGCAACATCCTTGTAAACCTTCTCTGCACTCTTTCAACCTTATTTATATCCTTCCTGTAATTTGGTGACCAAAACTGAACACAATACTCCAGATTCAGCCTCACCAATGCCTTATACAACCTCATCATAACATTCCAGCTCTTATACTCAATACTTCGATTAATAAAGGCCAATGTACCAAAAGCTCTCTTTACGACTGTATCTACCTGTGACGACACTTTTAGGGAATCTTGTATCTGTATTCCCAGATCCCTCTGTTCCACTGCACTCCTCAGTGCCTTACTATTAACCCTGTATGTTCTATGTTGGTTTGTCCTTCCAACGTGCAATACCTCACACTTGTCAGTATTAAACTCCATCTGCCATTTTTCAGCCCATTTTTCCAGCTGGTCCAAGTCCCTTTGCAGGCTCTGAAAACCTTCCTCACTGTCTACTACACCTCCAATCTTTGTATCATCAGCAAACTTGCTGATCCAATTTACCACATTATCATCCAGATCATTGATATAGATGACGAATAACAATGGACCCAGCACTGATCCCTGTGGCACACCACTAGTCACAGGCCTCCACTCAGAGAAGCATTCTCTACCACCACTCTCTGGCTTCTTCCATCGAGCCAATGTCTAATCCAATTTACCACCTCTCCATGTATACCTAGCGACTGAATTTTCCTAACTAACCTCCCATGCAGGACCTTGTCAAAGGCCTTACTGAAGTCCATGTAGACAATATCCACTGCCTGCCTTTTATCCACTTTCCTGGTCACCTCCTCGAAAAACTCCAACAGATTGGTCAAACATGACCTACCACACACAAAGCCATGTTGACTCTCCCTAATAAGTCCCTGTCTATCCAAATGCTTGTAGATTCTGTCTCTTAGTACTCCCTCCAATAACTTACCTACTACTGACGTTAAACTCACCGGCCTATAATTTCCCGGATTACTTTTCAATCTTTTTTTAAACAACGGAACAACATGAGCCACTCTCCAATCCTCCGGCACTTCACCCGTAGACAGCGACATTTTAAATATTTCTGCTAGGGCCCCCGCAATTTCAACACTAGTCTCCTTCAAGGTCCGAGGGAACACTCTGTCAGGTCCCGGGGATTTATCCACTTTAATTTTCCTCAAGACAGCAAGCACCTCCTCCTTTTCAATCTGTACAGTTTCCATGATCTCACTACTTGATTCCCTCAATTCCATAGATTTCATGCCAGCTTCCTTAGTAAATACAGACGCAAAAAACCTATTTAGGATCTCCCCCATTTCCTTTGCTTCCGCACAAAGCCGACCACTCTGATCTTCAAGTGGACCAATTTTATCCCTTACAATCCTTTTGCTCTTAATATACTTGTAAAAGCTCTTTGGATTATCCTTCACTTTGACTGTCAAAGCAACCTCATGTCTTCTTTTAGCCCTCCTGATTTCTTTCTTAAGTATTTTCTTGCACTTCTTATACTCCTCAAGCACCTGATTTACCCCCTGTTTCCTATACATTTCATACAACTCCCTCTTCTTCTTTATCAGAGTTGCAATATCCCTTGAGAGCCAAGCTTCCTTATTCCTGTTCAATTTGCCTTTAATCTTGACAAGAACATACAAACTCTGCACTCTCAAAATTTCCCCTTTGAAGGCTTCCCACCTACCAATCACATCTTTGCCAGAGAACAACCTGTCCCAATCCACACTTTTTAGATCCTTTCTCATTTCTTCAAATTTGGCCTTCTTCCAGTTCAGAACCTCAACCTTAGGACCAGATCTATCCTTGTCCATGATCAAATTGAAACTAATGGTGTTATGATCACTGGAACCAAAGTGCTCCCCTACACAGACTTCTGTCACTTGCCCTAATTCATTACCTAACAGGAGATCCAATATTGCATCCCCTCTAGTTGGTCCCTCTATATACTGATTTAGAAAACTTTCCTGAACACATCTTACAAACTCTAAACCATCTAGACCCCTAACAGTATGGGAGTCCCAATCAATGTATGGAAAATTAAAATCCCCTACCACCACAACTTTGTTTCCTGCAGTTGCCTGCTATCTCTCTGCAGATTTGCTCTTCCAAGTCTCGTTGACTATTGGGTGGTCTGTAATACAATCCCACTAATGTGGCCATACCTTTCCTGTTTCTCAGCTCCACCCATGAGGACTCAGTAGACAAGCCCTCTAATCTGTCCTGCCTGAGCACTGCTGTAATATTTTCCCTAACAAGCAATGCTACTCCCCCACCTTTCATTCCTCTGCCTCGATCACATCTGAAACATCAGAACCCTGGAATATTAAGCTGCCAGTCCTGCCCCTCCTGTAGCCAAGTTTCACTAATTGCTACAACATCATAATTCCACGTGTCAATCCACGCCCTCAACTCATCTGCCTTTCCCGCAATACTCCTAGCATTGAAACATATACACCTCAGAAGATTTTTACCACCACTCACAACCTTTCTATCAGCGGATTTGTTTAAACTTTCAATGTCATTTATTTTCACCCCAGCCATACTGTCAGCTCTGGCACTCTGGTTCCCATCCCCCTGCAAATCTAGTTTAAAGCCTCCCCAATAGCACTAACAAACCTCCCTGAAAGGATATTGGTCCCCCTGTGGTTCAAGTGTAACCCGTCTCTCTTGTACAGGTCCCACCTGCCCCAGAAGAGGTCCCAATGATCCTGAAATCTGAAACCCTGCCCCGTGCACCAGTTCCTCAGCCACTTTTCCTCCTCCAGAGCATCCTATTCCTACCCTCACTGACACCTAGCACAGGTAGCAATCCTGAGATTACCACCCTTGAGGTCCTGCTTTTCAACTTCCTACCAAGCTCTCCATACTCACTGTCCAGGACCTCTTCACTCTTCCTTGCTATGTCATTGGTACCGATGTGCACCACGACATCTAGCTGCTCACCCTCCCACTTCAGAATGTCATGCAATCGATCAGAGACATCCTTGACCCTGGCACCCGGGAGGCAACAAACCATCCTGGATTCTCTGTTACGACCACAGAACCTTCTATCTGCACCTCTAACTATCGAGTCCCCTATCACTACCGCTCTCCTCTTTCTCCCCCCTCCCTCCTGCACTGCAGAGCCAGACTCAGTGCCAGAGATCCGGCTACTGCAGCTAGTCACAGGTAAGTCATCCCCCCCAACAGTATCCAATGTGGTATACTTGTTGTTGAGGTGAATGGCCACAGGGGAACCCTGCGCTGCCTGCCCTTTCCCCTTCCCTCGCCTGACAGTGACCCAATTTCCTGTCCTCTGCTCCTTTGGCATAACTACCTCCCTGTAGCTACGATCTATAATCTCCTCATTCTCCCGAATGATCCGCAGGTCATCCAGCTCCTGCTCCAGTTCCCTAACGCGGTTTGTCAGGAGCTGCAGCTGGATGCACTTCTTGCAGGTGTCGTTGTCAGGGACACCGGAGGGCTCCCTGACTTCCCACATCCTGCAAGAGGAGCATTCCAACATCCTGCCTGGCATTCTCACTGCACTAAACAATCTGAACAAAAAACTTACCGGAACCTACCCTGGCCTCTGCCTGTTCTCGCCGAAGCCTGTTTGAGCCAAAGCTGTCCCACTCTGACTCAGTCCACTCCGACGATGGCCGCTGTATATGGTTCCTCCTCATCTCCGTCCTAAATCTACTCCCCTGAATCTTGAGGCTATATCCACCCCTCAAGATTGCTCCAGTCCTTACCTCCACCTTTAAATACTGAATATCTCCCCCTTTCTTTTCAGTCCGGACTAAGGGTCTTGACCCAAAATATCCACTCTCCAGAGATGCTACCTGACTCACTGAGTTCCTCCAGCTCCTGTTGTGTTGCTGCAGAAACCAGCACCTGCATTCTCTTTTCTCTCCAATCTTCCTTTCCCCCTCCTTATTTCCCTTTCAGTATTTGATCTGACATTGTACTCATCCAGTATAATTTACACTGTCTGGTTCAGGGTCTAGTGTTTATTAATAGCTCTTGAAAATGACTGATTATGGACTGGTGTCTACTCAGTTTACAAATGCCTCTAGGTGGCGACAGGCTTTTGTCCTTCCTGTTCAACACCACCTGAATCGAACTGAATTCAGCTCACTGTCTGGATTCACCCCCACTAGGAAGCTCCATCAAGCTACGCTTATCAGAGCCGGATGTGAAGTGTACTGTATGTGGTCTGTGTATGTAGTGTTGTAGATGCAGTAAGTTCTAATTGTACTGGTCTACAGGAACTCCAAAACAAGCATCTGGTACTTTATTGTAGAGTGCCAATAACTAAGGTATTTGTGTATTATTAGAATCGTCACTGATATCACTGATATATGTTATAAAATTTATTGTTTTGCAGTAGCAGTACAGTGCAAGACAATAAAAATTACAATGGGCACTATATGACTTAACTACAATGGTTTTTCTTTGAAACACCTTTTTTTCCACAAATATAAAACATACATTTTCAGTCTGTTAAGTGGGTTTCTAGCATGTTGAGGCTTCAACTTTGTTTGGGTTTCAGGCAGAATAGTTAATACTGGATTTGAAGAGTGAGAGATATCTTGACTTAACTCATTGACTTCCGTCTCCTTATCACTTGCTAATCCCATATCCACTGTTGGGGAAAATAAACCAAGATTCGATTTTTCTTGTTTCGTGCTCCAATCACTTGGTGAGCCTTTCTGGTTCACCAAATGATTGGAGGAAGAATACCTCTGATTGGAACATTAGATTTCTGACCTTCCCTCAATCTTTTACTAAACACCACTTTGGACTGCAGATCTGTCCATTTTCCCAATATCTGTGTTCTGAGCATCACACTGAATCATCAGTCTTAATTCTCATGTTCTCATTTTGTCTGGATTGTTTTTCTCTGTCTCTTCCAAATGAATAATGATTTTCTTTGAAATGTACCTCTCCACTCTCTCTTCCAAATTAGGTTGTCCCAAGCTCAAGTTGTTCAAAGTCTAGAATGGATCAGCTAATCTGGTTGAGTGAATCATGGAGTAAATTATGGTATTAAAAGACTTTCAAACAGGTTCGTTAATCAATGAATCATTGTCAAAGCGGAACTATCATGGAAACTTCCTTCAGAATGTAAATGAAACTTTCCATTGAATTGCTGGGTACATGATGGTATTGGAGAAAGTAATGAATACTTGTTACTAATACATCTCATGAATCACTGAACCAACTATCTGTTAGCTGTTGTCCACTGTTTGATACCATCTGTTTGGATTTATTGCAAAGACCCATCTCAATCTCTTTTTTATAAGTTCTTCTGTCAGACAGAATCACACAAATCCCTCTTCAATTCAAATAATAAAAGGCCTAGATAGGGTGGATATGGAGAGGGTGTTTCCAATAGTGGGGGAGTCTAGGGCCAGAGGGCACTGTCAAGGAATACAAGGATGTCCCTTTTGAACAGAGTTGAGGAGGAATTTCTTTAGCCAGAGGGTGCTGAACCTGTGGAATTCATTATTACAGACGGCAGTGGAGGCCAAGACATTAGGTATATTTAAAGTGGAAGTTGATAGGTTCTTGATTATTAAGAGTGTCAAAGATTACGGGAAGAAGGCAGAAGGGTGGGGTTGAGAAGGATGATAAAACAAGCCATGATGGAATGGTGGAGTAGACTTAATGGGCTGAATGGCCCAATTCTGCTCCTACGTATTATGGTGTACATCAACAAGGACTAGAAAGTTACTACCGTTCTGACAAAGTAGTAAATTGATCTCCTTCAGGTGCAATTTCAGGTAACCCACTCCCCCTATGTTCCTTTATTACCCAGCAAGTAGTGGGAGTTTCTGCTAGTGGGAGAACCTTGACCAAGGAGAAATGACTATAAGATTAGGGGACTGCCAGTTAAAAATGAAGACGCATAGGAACTTCTTTAAAGTGTGGTGAATCTTCTGCCCTGGAGAACTGTGGAAGCTCCAGCTTTGGAAATATTTAAAAGAGGGGATAAACAGCAAATTCGTGGTAATATTGAACTGGAACATAGGAGGAGATGAGGGCTCAGCATATCATTCCAGGGAGTTTTCATTTTTAAACTTACATAAGGAACCACAGGTTAGATGAATGTACCTCAGTAATATGTCCCCTGATCCTGTTAAAAATACTACCTCACTCTATGGCAAAGACTGCATTGAATGGTTGAAATCCTCCTCGAATGGATTAAGATATTTGTGATATCTCAAAGTAACACATACAGAATGCTGGAGAAAAACCCAGCAGGAAAGGGATAAAACAGTTGACATTTCAGCCCGAGACCCTTCATCAGCATCTTGTGTGTGTTACTCTGGACTTCCAGCATCCGCGGAATCTCTTGTTTTGTAATATCGCAAAGATTTTCTTTTGCCTCTGATGGGCAATGTTCATGCAGCAATGTAACAAATGGTATTGAAGGTTTCCCCTAATGGTCACTGACAGTGCAAGCTATGCCTTAAGAGTGAGAGTGACAGATAACATATTACTGAAGCACATACATAGAACACACGGGACATCACTGAAAGTCAAGCATTTTTGAGGATAGTATATGCTAACTTGCAGATATACAACTGAGAGAGAATCCCCTCTCCAAATATCCAGTGGGTATGTGACCATACACAGTACATTCTACAGGTTAGTGAATAGTTTGCAGCAGTTTTCAAAATACCTCCATTCTACAACAGTTGGCAATTATTTGCCCCCTAAATTCACAATAAGGGCAAATAGCTGCAAAGACTAAAGACCAACAAGGGCTGTTCACTGACGATCAGTTTGAAAATCCACACATATGCAGATTAGCAGTGAGAGGCATGCGGTGGTATGAGATGACCTAGAAAGCATAATTCCATTACTTGGTCTGCTCGGGAAGAGCAATACTGTACCTGACTCAGAGCAGGTCTCAAGATCTCTATTGATTGTCTCTATGTTACTTATGATCACCATCCTTATGGGTTTGTGCTCACCACTATTAGAAAATAATCATCAGCAAAAATCTGCAAGCACATTTTCTATTTTTCGTTTCCATGTCTGACTATGCCACGGTAGCATAGCGGTTAGCGAGATGCTATTACTGCTCGGGGCATCGGAGTTTGAAGTTCAATTCCGACATCATCTGTAAGGAGTCTGGTCATCTTCATCGTGGAATGTGTGGCTTTTCTCCAGGTCCTCTGGTTTCCTCCCACAGTCCAAAGATGTACCATTTAGTGGGTTAATTGGTCATTGTAAATTGACCTGTGATTAGGCTAATGTTAAATTGGCTTTGCTGGGTGGTGCAGCTCGAAAGGCCTACTTCTCACTGTACCTCTCACTATCTAACTAAACTAAATGGTGATGGAATGATACAGTTGGTAGAACCGTTGCCTCACGGCACTAGCCGCTCAGGTTCAATTCAGACTGCTGTCTGCGTGGAGTTTGCACGTTCTCCTTATGACCACGCTGGTTTCCTTTAGGCTCTCAGGCTTCCTCCCACATTCCAAGGATTGGTTGCTTAAAGGGCTGTTGTCAATTGCGCTGGAGGTGTAGGTCAGTAGCAGAATCTGGGAGCAGTTAAAAGGAATGTTGGGGGGGAGGGGTAATGTGGGTTTAGTGTAATTTGGTGCTCAGTAGTTGGTAGAGACTTGAAGAACTTAAGAGCCTGTTTCCATGATGTAGGATTGTACAACTCAACTCTGCTCTGTCTCTCTCCACAGAAGCTATCTGACCTGCTGAGTATTTTGAGTACCCTCTGTTTCTGTGCAAGCCCGGCAGTGTCCGGACTGAGGAAAGGCAGGTGAGGAAGGTTACACAAAAGTGCCTGTTATTTTTGTGTATCTGCTTAGAACTAAGGTGTTTTTGTGAGTGTTGCCCTGTTGGAAGACTGTGACCTGAAGTGGAGGAGAGCATTTGCCTTGGAGAAACAACTTGAACCAGAAGTAAAATACATAAGGTGCTGGAGGAATTCAGGAAGTTGGGCAGCATCTATGGAGAGAAATAAACAGTCGACATTTCAAGCTGAGCTATTTCATCAGGACTTAGAAGATCACAGAATCTCTTATGATCTTGAACTAGAAGATTCCACCTGAAATGCTGGAAATGCTGAGCAGGACAAGTGGCATTTGTGGAGGGAGGAACCAAGGGGTCATTTCAGTTTAGTGAGCTCGCATTGATCTGAAATGCTAACCACTTCTGTCTCTACAGAGCCCTTTGCCTTGCTGTGGATATCCAGCAATTCCTGTTATTATTCAAACTTCCAGCATCTGCAGAATATTTTCTTTTGGATTTAGCCTACTGGTATGAACAGACACCATCTGGACAGTTGGCAGAGTGACAGACTGTAACAGAATGGCAGTGCTGTTTTTTAGTGAAGAGACAGCTGCCTAGAGCTCTCTGCAGTTACTGCCAATTTGCTGGCGTGGAGTCTGGACAGAATTTATTGGAGAAGAGATTACTATGGTGCTGTTACACTACCTGCCTTTTAAAAGTAGTATCTCCAGTCTGCCACTGGGTGGCGGTGTGGAGATACGTATCTACCAAAAGAGGTGCAAGGTGCTCCTTCCCTCTTGCTAGTCTGCAGATCACTCTTGGGCAAGGTGTAGCACCTGATTATCCACCAAACACCCCCCGCCCCTGCAGGTCACGTGAGCCATAGGAGCAGGTGGTGGATGATCTTATGAGCACCTGGTGCAGATCACAAGTCCTGGTTATATGACCACTGATGCCAGGCAGACAATCTCTGCACAGTGTTGTCACCTGTCTTGTAAAGGCACTGCCCAGAAGAAGGCAATGGCAAAGCACTTCCGTAGAAAAATGTGCTAAGAACAATCATGGTCACAAGACCATGATCACCTACATCACACAACCTGGCACGTAATGATGATGATGAAGATCCAGAGCCACAATGACACGGATCTGAGTTCCATGGCAGCAAGTTGAGCTTACACTGCTGGAGCTAGACAGAAGAGAAAGAAAGAAGCTTATTCCTCCTTCCTTTCCAGTGCTGACGAAGGTTCTCAGCCTGAAATGTTGACTGTTTATTCCTCTCCATAGATTCTTCCTGACCTGCTCAGTTCCTCCAGCATTTTGTGTGTGTTACTCTGGATTTCCAGCATCTGCAGAATCTCTTGTGTTTATGATAAGCTAGACATCAGAATGTTTCGTCTTAAGCTAAGGTACCAGCCACTCAGTGTTGCATTGGCCCTGAGTGGAAATGTCCATCTTTTCTATGATGGTTTCAGTGAACTCTTCTGAAGGGCCCTCTGCAGAAGGTTGATGCAAGACTCAGGAAGGTGGCAGGATATGCCTTCTTCACATTACCACCATCAGGAGGTGGTACAGGAGCCTGAAGATACACACTCAATGGCTTAAGAATGGCTTCTTCCCTTCTGCCATCAGATCTCTGAGAGGGACATGAACCCATGAAGACTACTTCACTGTTTTGATCTCTTTTTGCACTATTTATTTATTTTTAAATATATTTCTTACTATTACTTATAGTAATTTTTATGTATTGCACTACTGTTATCGCAGAACACCACATTTAATGACATGCACTCAGTGGCCACTTTATTAAGTACACCTGCTTGATAATGCAGATATCTAATCAGCCAATCATATGGCAGCAACTCAATGCATAAAAGCATGCAGACATGGTCAAGAGGTTCAGTTGTTCTGACCTTGGAATGATTGGTGGTGCCAGATGGGATGGTTTGAGTATCTCAGATCTCCTGAGATTTTTGCACACAACCATCTCTAGAGTTTACAGAGAAGGGTGCTGAAAACAAACAAACAAAAAACTCCAGTGAGCAGGAGTTCTGTGGGCGAAAACGCCTTGATGATGAGAGGTCAGAGAAGAATGGTCAGACTGGTTCAAGGTGACATGAGGGTGACAGTAACTCAAATATCAACATGTTACAACAGTGATGCGCAGTAGAGCATCTGTGAACACGCAACACTTCGAACCTTGAAGTAGATGGGCCACTGTAGCAGAAGACCACTTCAGGTTCCACTCCTGTACTTAATAAAATGGCCACTGAGTCTATGTCAGTCATAATTAAACCTGATTCTGATTCTGTTCAAGCTCCTTCAAATTGGAAAGTTGCCTCTGACAGCTTTGCTAGTACTGCACACCGATTAACAAGAGAAGCTTTGTAACCTTGCCTGTGGGCAGGAGGCACCTCTGCTTCCTTTGCTTTTGCAATTTTGTTCATCTTTGAAATCTGATTTCACATGGCTGGTGAAGCTATAGAGCAATAAGCAATATTTTGCACTTGTGTGCTTAAAGCAGATTACTTGTGTCAGACATGGCAGAGAATATCACCATGATCCCGCTTTCACGGCTGTGGTTTGGGCAATGAACCACAGTGTTCGATTGAAGGCCTGCTCCTCATGACTACAGCCACACACTGGAGAAAGTTATTTTCCATTTGTGCAAAAGGTACCTATCTATGTGTGACATGAATCAAAATCAGAATGATTCCAAGTAATTGAGTCACAGAAACAGGCCCTTTGGCCCACCTAGTCCAAGCCAAACTATTATTCTGCCTGTTCCCATCGACCTGCACCTGAACCATATCCCTCCCAACCATGCTCTGTACCTATCCAAATTTCTCTCAAAATGTTGAACTCAAACCCACATCCACCACTTCTGCTGGCTGTTTGTTCCACATTCTCAGAACCCTCTGAGTGAAGAGGTTCTTTTTAAGCATTTCACCTTTCAATCTTAACTAGACCTCTAGTTCTAGTCTCACACAAACTCAGTGGAAAATACACTAGTGAAATTTAAGAAACTGCTAGACAGGTATATGGAGGAATTTAAGGTGGGGGGTTATATAGGAGGCAGAGTTTAAGGGTCAACACAATATTGTAGGCAAAAGGGCCTGTACTGTGGTGTACTATTCTATGTTCTATGTAAAAAGCCTGCTTGCATTTACGCTATCTATACTCTTCATAATTTGATATACCCCTTTCAAATTTCTCCTCATTCTCCTACGGTCTAGGGAATAAAGTTCTAACCTTTCCCTATAACTCAGGTCTTCAGGTCCTTGCAACTTCCTTGTAAATGTTCTATGCACTCTCTCAATCTTATTTGGTAGTCTTAGTAGTAAAAAAAAAGGAGAAATGTGCAAGGGTGTGGCTGTGACAAGTTGGAAGGAGCGAAGTAAGAACCCTGAAGCTTACAAATTGGAGGCAACTGTGGGATAAAGAAGGTACATGGTTGTAACGAAATAGATCATGAAGCCACTGTTAACTTCCCTAGTTTCACCTCCGTCACTTGTCAACAGGTTTAGTAATGTTACACCAATAGCGGTAAGCAATGCTTCCTTCCTGGTGCTAACGTTAGTTGTTGATGATATCAGTTTGCCCGTGATCTACAGCTGCAGCTCGGACTGCGGTTCTCTACGAGCGGTGGGTTCTCGGACTTGCCACTTGGCCTGGCGTTTTGCTATCTCCAGCAGCGGCCTGGAAGGTGTTCGCCTTCGGGGTGCGGCCCCGTGGACAACCCGGTTCCTCATGAACTGAAGTGACGTGGGAGACTGAAATGTTGAAACAGCAGGCAGTGTCAGAAGGAGACCCCTGTATTCAAGCATCTCTCTCTCTCACTCTCTCTCTGTCTGTTGATCCTTGAGTTTGGGACTCGAAGAAGCGATGCAGAAGATTGTAACATCGAAACAGCAAGCTGCTGGTCTCCTGCTCTCTTTGTTGCGGCAGCGATCTCTCTGTCCCTCACTAGCAAGAGAGAGCCTGTCTGAGATACCGACGTGTTGGGTTATGGACTAGTTCTCGATGGACTCTAGATCAAGGTTTCTTTGGGGGATTTTGCTATTGCTCGCAATGTGGGTGATGGGAGGGGGTTGTCAGTGCTTCTGCTGGTGCAAGTGGAGGGAGGGGCAATGCTTCTGCGGCTTGTGCGTAGGAGGGGGAAGGGGGACTTTGGGTTTCTGATGTTTCTGTCATTCATTCTTTGGGATTTTTCTGTTTTGTGGATGTCTGTGTAAAGTAGGAATTTCAGGTTGTATACTGTATACATTCTCTGATATTAAATTGAACCATTTGAACTCTGTAGGAGGGAGGAAATGTTGATACTGAACTATGTTTTGGGGTCGCACGTTGATAGTGCGTTCAAGCTGCTGAATGTGAATGTGAATATTAAAAGCAGTAACAAGAGCGAGTGAATGTGTACTGGGAAAAATAAGTAGTCGGCCTGGGTTCTGATCAGTAGACATTGTTGGTAAGCGAGCATTGTCGGAGAAAGGCAGGCAAAGCGTTTGAAGAGAAGAGTCATTTACTACTCTTGGCAACATCCGTCATATCACCGGATTTCTGCAGCCTTGCACACACACACATCCTTGGGGCTTGACTTCTGGCACTGAAATGCTACGGACAATCATTGCCTTCAGACGGCATTTTGGAATGAACTGATGTCCTGTAGAAATATTACCATGTGCCAAGATCACCACAGCGTGTCAAAATCTCCCGAGTATGTTGTGCCAAGTTCTCCAGCGCAGTTTTGCCAAGCCTCTTTCTTCTGTATTGCATCATGATTGAACGTCTGCCAGGGCAGCAGAAGCTCCAAGATACCTGCCAGTACTTGCAACCCAAAACACTTCAGCCTTGGAATGCTCTGCAATATTAAAGGGGCAAGTTCAGTCAAGTGCCTCCATCTCCACACAGTGGCAATTTTATTAGGTACAAGAGGTGTATTTCTGTATGTTCATGGTCTCCTGCTGATGCAGCCCATCCACTTCAAGGTTCGACATGTTGTGCATTCAACGATGCCTTCTACACACCGCTGTTGTAACACATGGTGATTTGAGTTATTGTTGCCTTCCTGCCAGCTTGAACCGGTCTGGTCATTCTCTGACCTCTTGCATTAACATGGCATTTTCACTCACAAAACTGCTGTTCAGTGGATTTTTTTTTTTTTTTGCACAATTCTCTGTAAATGCTACAGAGAACTGAGTGTGCGAAAATTCCAGAAGAACAGCAGTTCCTGAGATACTCAAACCACCCTGTCTGGCACTAACAAGCATTCCATGGTCAAAGTCACTTTGATCAAATTTCTTCCCCATTCTGACATTTGGGGTGAACAATGGACTATCTTGACCATCTCTGCATGTTTTATGCATTGAGTTGCTGCCACGTGATTGGCTGATTAGATATTTGCATTATTGAGCAAGTGTTTAGGTGTAGTTAATAAAGTGGCCACTTGCAATGAACGTTGAAAACCAAGGCTCCCACATAAAACATGAACTTCCTTTCTGCAGAAACTTTCACCTCATTCAGGAGCTACACCGAGTCCTTGCTACATCCAGAGAAGCAGGGAGGGATCAAAAGTTTCTGTGCTGTCATGTGTAGCCTGTATTGCAAGAATTGTATAAGACTAACTTGAAGCAATCAAGCACCATCAGTTTCTGATCAACTTCCATGACAAGTAGTGGACTTGCTCCTATACAATTTGTTACATTACTTTTTACTGTTATTACTGTGCCTTGCTATTTCTATACTAAGCAATCTGTTAATAATTACGAGAATTTGCAATTATATAATATTTTTAACATTTTGTAAATCTGTTACTTAAACGAAAAACAGGATGAGACTCTTCATTGGCAGGTTTATTAAACAATATTCAACATCGATTCCGATAAGATATTAGAAGAGTTGAACATAAGCTAGGTCAAAGAGAGGAAAAAAAGAAAGACACACACAAACTCTGCAGGTCAAGCAGCATCTTTGGAGAGGAACAAACATTCGACTTTTCGGGCTAAGACCCTTTGTCAGTTTATTGCCCTAAAAATGCTGCATGACCTGCTGAGTTCCTCCTGTGCGTTACTCTGGACTTCCAACATCTGCAGAACCTCTTGTGTTTACGAAGAAAGGTTTTCACTTGATAGTTCAAGTTTTAAAACAGGTTTTAATGGAGAAGAAAGAGACAGAGAAGTATTAGGAAGTAAGTCCAGACTCAGGGTCTGGAAAATTGGAAGCATGGCTAATACTGGTGGAGCTAAAGCAGGAACTTAATAATAAAATAAAGAATCTTGTGGAGATCATGACTTGTATACAAAAGTAGTTACTGGCTTATGAATCTAAGTTGATATTTTCCACACATGGTACCTGTGACAAGGTGAGTCTGTCAACATTTTGATGGATCTTGGTGGCCTCTCTGGTCTCTCTAACGTCACAGGCAGCTCATCAACCTGCTGAGGCATCAAAAGAATACTGTTAATTAACATGACTCCCAAGATATTGATCACTGAACAGGAAGACGGATCTATTAACATCACAGAGTTTTGAAGACATCTGTAAGTAAAAACACGATGATTAAACTTTGATTGGCTATTGATTGGAAAAGTTGGCTATTTGAAACTTAACAATGAAAACTCCTTAAAGACAGAAGCAAAACCCGAGCAACATCATCACCAAGAGGGGTATTAACACAAGGGACTGTTGTCAGGGAAACCCGTATAATGCAATGAATGGTAAAGATTAGTTAAATTTGTTATTTTTGTAACTTAGAATAATTTCTATATATTGTACTGTACTTTTGGTGGTTTGTGTGGAGATATGTCTCCACCAAAGGAGGTGTATGGCACTCCTTCCCTCCGCTAGCCTGCAGCAAGGTACAAGGTGGCAATGTGTAGCACCTGCTTAGCCCCCTGATCAGGGTCATGTGAAGCCATGGGAGGAGGTGGTGGTTGGTCGAATGAGCAGCCGGTGCATATCACAAGTCCTGGTTATGCGACCACTAGCACCAGGCAGACGATCTCTGAAGATTATTGATAATGGCTGGAGTCGCTAATCTTGTAAAGACACTGCCTAGGGGGAAAAATTGCCAAGAACAATCATGTTCATTGGCCACGATCGCCCACATCAGATGACATGGCACGTAATGATGATGACGATCATACTCCTGCCGCAGAACAACAAATTTGATGACCGATGTCAGTAATAAAATAAGCATGATTCTTAAATTTATTGAATTACTGAGGAAGCATGAAAAGCTTTTGCAGAAAATAGGAAAGAAAACAGACAGCTGAAGCTGCAAATAGGAAAATGCGCAGTGATACCAAGTTCAAGTACATTGCCATGCAGACATACACATGTATACAGGTAGTTGAAACAATGTTCCTCAGGGACACAGTACATAAATCACAAACAGCACATAAAATATTATTAGCATAATACTATTAATAGATAAAGTATTCTGTGGATATACAAGTTGACTTAAAGTACAAATACTGTACAATATATAGTTAAATATACAATAGTATAATGCTTTTGGCACTGTCGTAAGTAACGAGTACTGAGTGGTAGTAGGGTGCTGAGAAGTAATAACATGCTAAAGGGGAGAAATACATATTATGACAAGGTTTATGGATTTAAATATGTTCCCATCACGGAGTCTGTTACTGACTCTCCTTTGGACGTAACAAATTATGCAACATTCCACAACGAAAGCCGGAATTAAAGGAAGATGTGGAGCAGAATTAGTGAACCTGATGTCATGGAACAAGACACTTCAGTGACATGGAGAGAATGGGGGAACTGGATTTGTTTTCATTAATGAAAGTTAAGGGAAATTCTGAAGGGGGATGTTCAAAACTTTAGTTTTGAAACAGTAGATCAGGAGAAATTATTTCCACTGGCAGGAACGTTAATATTCAGAGAACATGAATTTAAGAAAATGTGCAAACTTCCAGTGGAGGAATTGAGAACATTTTTGTTGAAAGTAATAAGTTATTGTGTCTGAAAGAGATTCAATATTAAAAACATGTAAAAGGGAATAAAACAGATACTTGAAATGGTAATTTGATAGGATTATGGGGAAAGAGTAGGCCTGTCGATGATCTGGATAACTCTTTGAAAACACCAGCCCAGGCCTGATGGAATAAAGGCCTCCCTCAGTGCTTCAGATTATATGGAAAGGATTTGCCAGCAGTGGTGCAGCCAGTGAAACATCTTTGAAAATTGCATAACGCTCTCGGAATGGATTAGGGTTTTAAGCACCATGCAGCTGATATTACAGGGAGCTATGCAACACGGAAACAGGCCCTTCTGGCTGACTGAGTCCACATTGACCACGATGTATCAACTTACACTAATCCCATTTTATTCTACCAAGTTCCCATCAACAACTAACAGCCTTCCTGCAATTTCTATCATTCAGCTAAACCCAACGGACAACGTTCTGTGGCCAATTAACCTATCAGCCCATGACTTTAGGGATGTGGAAGGTAAAATGACTTAGTATGGCAATTACTCTGCATGTGGCCGAGAATCTACAGACAGTTGTGGACACAGCTCAACAAGTCACAGGAACCAGCCTCCCCCCTTCCCATGGACTCTATCTACTCTTCTTGTTCAGTAAAGCTGCCTTGACAAACTCATATAGATATTTGGTGGAAAGCAAACTGACTGGCTGTATTATGGCCTGGTATGGGAACACCAATGCCTTTGAGTGCAAAATCCTGCAAAAGGTAGTGGATTTGGGCCCAGTACATAACGGGAAAGCCCTCCCAACCATTGAGCTCATCTACATGAAATGTTGCTGTAGAAAGGAAACGTCCATCAGCAAAGATCCTCACCACCCAGGCCATGCTCTTTTCTTGCTGCTGCCATCAGGTAGAAGGTACAGGAGCCTCAGAACTCACACCACCAGGTTCAAGAACAGTTACTATCCCTCAACCATCAGGCTCTTGAACAAAATGGATAACTACACTCATTCTATTTCTGCTGACATCACTTTAATGACTCTTTATTTTGTTATTTCATGCTCTCATTATTCATTTGCTATTTATATTTGCATTTGCACAGTCCATTGATCCTGTTTACAGTTCCTGTTCTATAGATTCGCTAAGTACGCCAGTGAGAAAAAGAATCTCAGGGTTGTATGTGGTGATATGTATGTACTCCGATAATCATTTTTATTTTGAACTTTGAGCATGATCTGCACTGCACCCTCTTTTATAGCTTTTACATTTTATTTTGCAGTTGTTTTACTGTATTTTCTGTGCGAGGAGTGGCGCCCCACATAGACTTCCAATCTGCGCCTTGTAAGGTATGAAAATGCCAGACGCAGGCCTGTCATGGTCTGAGTCGATGTTCTCTCCCCTTTACTGTTATCTAGCTCAATGCACTGATATGACCTGTATAAAAGTATGCAGGATCTAGGTACATGTGGCAATAATAATCTTATATCAACTTTAACACACAGATGTAACTGTACTACTGGTGATTAGGGACTTAATGCACTTAAAACATACTCATTAGGGAAAAATATGTATAAAAAGTGTATTAATACACTCAGAATTTCCGAGCCTCAGTATCTGTAGTTTTAAGGGAACATATGCAAACACACAAACTCATGTAGAGATTGGAATGAAGAATTAACAAATGTATAAGTGTGGGTTCCGTCTGTAGCATGACCTTACTGTCACTGCTTTAAGTCCAACTATTTGTGGTTTTATTCCTCTCCCATCCAATCTAATCCATAACTCTAGTCCTGACGAAGGGTCTCGACCTGAAACGTCGACTGCGCCTCTTCCTAGAGATGCTGCTTGGCCTGCTGCGTTCACCAGCAACTTTGATGTGTGTTGCTAATCCATAACTTGTTGGGAGAAGTCAATATTAGGTGATGTGCTAATAGTGCCTGCTAATTCCAGCATGACCCAACAGTAACTACATTTATAAGTGACTACACACATTAACAGAGGCTGGTATAGTGATGGACAAGGGCTACTTAAAGCTAGACTACGCTACTTACACGGGAAGTGGATTTTTATCTGCAGTAGGCGATGCAAGTCTTTCTTGAGCTTATTCTGATCCAGCAGACATTGAAAATTGTTTGACACTTGGATAGAGGAGGGCTGCAAAGTCATTGAGTTGCTCTCGGAGCAACATTGGAGGAGATGGATAGGAGTGGGGATGTACTGCATCTACAGAGCATTTGGATGCTCTCCAGATCAAGCCAGGAAGGCAGTGAGAGCAGATGGTGTCAAGCTCAGTGCCAGAAGGCAAATCCTGAGAGCATGGGTGCTGTTCAATGACCTCAAACCTGCGGTGCTCAAGGTCAATGAAGACACCTTCAAATGCCATGTCCCACCAAATCTATCATCAGTATCAGACACTTCTCTACACTCCCACCATTCACCTAACAATTCTTGTCAATCAGGATTCATAGCATACGTTCATAGGTGCACCTCATCATCACACCCTGAACTGTATTGTAAGCCTAATATCTACAGTATATTGCAAAGCATATCCTAATCAATCCTGATAGCCAGCTTGTTCTCTTAATACTGACAGCCTTCCTCTTCCTCCTCTTCTTTCCTCTCATAGCAACTCCGTCCATTATATCTTTTGTTTAATGTGTCTGAGAGCAACTGGTTCGTACAGGAGGCATGACATCAATAGAATATCTTTTTAATCCTTGCTACCTCACTGCATTTTGACTTGGGCAACTTGAAATCAGTCTGCAACTGTTAAACACTGGCAAATTATAGCAACAGGCAGTAGAGATTAATAAAGTTGCAGCTACCCCCTGCATACATAGTGTGCATTATGGAAAACAGCCCTCATGACTACACCAATATGGCAGGAAGCACAATTGGCCACAAATCTCTACATGTGATTTGAACACAAGGTGGAAGCAATATGGTGCTTTCATCTTAAACACAAGAGATCCTGCAGATGCTGGAGGAACTCAACGTGTCAGGCAGCATCTATGGAAAGAAATGGTAGTGTGGAGGAGCAGAGGGATCTGGGGGTACATGCCTACAGATCTCTGAAAGTTGCCTCACAGGTAGATAGGGTAGTTAAGAAAGCTTATGGGGTGTTAGCTTTCATAAGTCGAGGGATAGAGTTTAAAAGTCGTGGTGTAATGATGCAGCTCTATAAAACTCTGGTTAGGCCACAGTTGGAGTACTGTGTCCAGTTCTGGTCGCCTCACTATAGGAAGGATGTGGGAGCATTGGAAAGGGTACAGAGGAGATTTACCAGGATGCTGCCTGGTTCAGAGAGTATGAATTACGATCAGAGATTAAGGGAGCTAGGGCTTTACTCTTTGGAGAGAAGGAGGATGAGAGGAGACATGATAGAGGTGTACAAGATAATAAGAGGAATAGATAGAGTGGATAGCCAGCGCCTCTTCCCCAGGGCACTACTGCTCAATACAAGAGGACATGGCTTTAAGGTAAGGGGTGGGAAGTTCAAGGGGGATATTAGAGGAAGGTTTTTTACTCAGAGAGTGGTTGGTGCGTGGAATGCACTGCCTGAGTCAGTGGTGGAGGCAGATACACTTGTGAAGTTTAAGAGACTACTAGACAGGTATATGGTGGAATTTAAGGTGGGGGGTTATATGGGAGGCAGGGTTTGAGGGTTGGCACAACATTGTGGGCCGAGGAGCCTGTAATGTGCTGTACTATTCTATGTTCTATGTTCTAAATCAAGAACCGACGCTTTGGGCCAAGACCCTTCACCAGGACAGGAAGTGAAGGGGGAAGGAGCCAGGATAAGGTGGAGGGAAGGGAAGGAGTACAAACTAGAAGGTGATAGGCGAAGCCAGGTATGGCACTCACAGTGCATCTTCCTTCTCTCCCAAAACAAATGCACACCACAGCACTGAATTTTGAGGCCATAATGTCAGCTGAGTTTCACATACACAGTTAACTGGAGTTTTGCACAAATTGATTTGCAAACCTCTCTCTGTGTTTACACAAGCTCACAGAATGAACACCGTTTGTACACATCCTCTTGTGAGCTACACTGGGCCAGTAACTTCACACCCTATTTCTGTAAACAAGGTTGTTACTAGTACAGGGCTGAAAATGAACATGCAGGACTTCCTGAGATAGACCACAGGCGCTCAGTACTTTAGTATTTTAACCTCTGCTAACAGGCTATTGCGAAACTGAGCTGGTCAAACACACTAGTAATAACTTCAGAAGGAACCAATGTAAATGATATTGTTGTGTACAGTGAGAAATGAGGAAACCTGCTGCAGTTTGAAGAATACATGATTTTATCTGCTGTAGATTCCTCTGATGAGGACTGACAGATTGAAGCTGTATGCAAGTCTAGAAAGCCTATAGTAACATCAAACTATAGAAACTACTTCTTCACTCTTTGTTAGTGTCCTGAAACTGTTGAGGTCATGGTCTGAGTTCTCTCTTTACTTACACTGCTGCACAGCATTTCCTGTTTTAACTTCTCATGTCTCTCAAACCCTATATCTTTTGGACACTTCCTTGCTGTTTCATGGTATCTCATTCACAGATATTTAAAAAATTGTTGCATATTAAAGGATCCAGGCATGAAATAGGAGGAATGTGGGGGTAGAGTTTCAGAGGGTCTGGGTCAGGAGGGTGATGATGATGATATACATTCAACCACAAGCTGTGTCTTGGTTTGGAGTAAATATTTGTATCAGATTGCCAAATTTCTTTGAAGACATACCCAGAAAATCCATTGGAAGATCTACTGTTAACCATATGATCCTCCAGCCTCCCCACAAACATTGATCAGCTTCATTGTACATTTTGATGGAAGGAAAACGACTCATTCCTTGATTGGGTTAATTCTTCAATCAATTACATTTCCCTTATTCTCTATTTCCAATATTTCTCCAAACTCATTGGAGTCATAGAGTAATAGAACAGTACAGCACAGAAACAAGCACTTTGGCCTATATGGTTGATGCCAAAACTACTTAAGCTAACTACTCCCATCGACCGGCACCAGAACCAAAGCCCTTCATACCCTTCCCATCCATGTAGCTAGTCAAATCTCTCTTAAATGTTGAAATTGAGCTCGCATGCACCACTTATGCTGGCAGCTCATTCCATACTCTCATGACCCTCTGAGTGAAGAAGTTTCCTCTCACGTTCCCCTTAAACTTTTCTCCTTTCCCCTGTAAACCAAGACTTCTGGTTGTAGTCCCAACCAACCTCAGTGGAAAAAGCCTGCTTGCATTTACCTTATCTATACACTCATAATTTTGTATAGCTCTATTAAATCTCTCAATGTTCTACATTCAAAACAATAAAGTCCTAACCTATTCAATCTTCCCTTATAACTCAGGTCTTTCAGACCCATTAACATCCTTGTAAATTTTCTCCGTACTCTTTCAACCTTATCTTTCCTGTAGGTAGGTGACCAAAACTGCACACATTACTCCAAATTAGGCCTCATCAACATCTCATGCAAATTCAACATACTATCCCATCTCCTATAATCAATACTTTGATTTATGAAAGCCACTGTGCCAAAAGCTTTCTTTATGACCCTATCGACCTGTTCTACCACTCAAAGAAGAAATTAGAAACCTGCTTGAATCCTTGTGTGGTTTTTCCATGGTGTCTGCATTGTCACAGAATTTATTCTTAAGCATCTAGAAATTCCTGGAAAGCTCATCCTTATTTGCATCCAATAATTACTCTAAATCTCACTACAATGAGTCAGCTTCCTATTCAATGTCATCAGTAGTCTAGTTTGTAACATACTGAATCTTGAAGAGCAGCAGGAGAAAGCTGAAAATTGTTGTTCCCCCCCCCCCATGGGAAAGTCATTTATTTCCCTTTTGCTAAAACTTTGGGTTCAAAGTTACTTCTCCAGCAGAACTGGCTTTTTGCTCGCCATCTGTTTTACTACTTCCGGTTGTGTGTGTGGGGCTTCCAATCATCGCACACTCATACTGTGCAGAAACCACAGCCCTTCTGTCTTGTTCCACAGAAGAGGAGGAAATTAACATGTACAAAGCATTCCATAAATAACCAAACTGTCCTAGTGTCAATGGTACCCATTCTCACAGCTGCTGACTGGCTACTAATGGACAAACCAATGTAGTGCAAATCTTTTATCTGCAATCCGGACAGACTGCCATATGCTTGCAAGCCTGAGCTTATCTTGGAAAAGCAGTACACCTTGTCCTCTCCACCTTCTATCAAGAGCTGTCCAATTTTTTTCCCCAATTAATTAGCACAATTATTTCCCCGGAATCTTTTGCCTTGAAATTCACTTTGACAGCTATTACCATGTACACTGCTTTCTAACTCAGTTGATGGGATTAGTTTGCCACAGAACAGAAAACATTAAGAGGAAATGATTATGGTTATGAATGATTATGAATGTTCTAGACTAAGTAGTTAGGGAGGAACCACTTCCACTGCTGTTAGGGAGTGAAACAAATTTGAACTAATCAGCAGAACAAAAAAAATCCAAAATGAAATTTCTTTATGTAGCATGTTGTAATGATGTGGGATATTTTACAGATCCAATTGCAGCCTTCAAAAGGGAGCTGTGTAAGTACTTGAAAATGAAAGTATTGTTGGGTTTTCGAGAATAATGTTGGGTTGGGGGGGGGGCTACAGATAATTTGCTGAAAAGAAACAACTTTTGTTTCTGGCACATACTCAATGATTCTAAGTAGTTGATTAATACACAAGAAATTCACACTGAGAACATTGTGAGAAGGGAACTTACCACTTCCGATAATAATGAATGTGAAAGTTATCTTCCTGAAAACTCTAGTGTCCCCATTTGAGATGCACTGAATTGTCACAACAGACAACCATTTTATACCATTTTATCTTGCTGAAAACTGTACTTGTGACCCATACTTAAAATTGATCAATTTAAGCATATTTTAATGGCTGAAGATATGCTGCCTGATGCTCCTGCCCCAAGGACACAAAGGAATAATACCAGGAATGAGAGGTACAGTACTGTGCAAAAGTCTTAGGAGCATATGGTATATATTGCTAGGGGTGCCTACGACTTTGAAAATATGGAGCAGAGAGCAAGTTTGTAAATCTGGTGGGAGCAAAGGATGTTGGGTATGACGAGGATGGAGCACTGTGGGAGGGGTGTGGGACAGGTGGCAGAGAATGAGGGCCAGGGGTTGCGGTGGGGGGGGGGATGGCATGGGTACAGACGCACCCAGCCTGAGACACCAGGCAAGGTCATTTGATTCCAAACAGTTGGTTTATTGATCATTATGGAGTGTCTCTCTGGTGCTACCCACTCCCTCTCCTCTCCCATCCCTCTTTCCTAACCATGATTCCCCTCTCCCTGCCCCCTCCCCACTCTCAGTCCACAACAGAGACCCATATCAGAATCAGGTTTATCATCACTCATTGGTCATGAAATTTGTTTCTTTTTGTGGCAGCAGTTCAGTGCAATAATAAAATTACTGTGCAAAGGTCTTAGGCACCCTAGCTATATATACACAATATGTGCCCAAGATTTTTGCATAGTATGCTATATTCCCACACATATACAATGAGCATAGTTTTATGAATGCAATCTTTCCATTTTTCATAATAGTTGGCAGAAAATGGCTCACTAATTTATAATAAGAATGTTCCTTCTGTGTAGGTGGTCTTTTGTTTCCATCTCCACTGACTTCAAAGTTCAAAGGAAATTTCAAAGTAATTTTATTATCAAACTACATATACATGACCATATACTACCTTGAAACTCATTTTTGCAGGCATTTACAGGAAGAAAAGAAGTTTATGAAAACTCAATACAAGTAGTCAAAGACTGACATATTCCAATGGCAACAGAAGACAAACTGTGCAGGTAAAAATAATACTGAAAAAAAGAGCTATAAAGAGTCCTTGCAAATGAGTCTGTAGGTCATAGAATCAACTGGTGAATGAAATTATCCACACTGGTTGAGGAGCTGGAATGTTGTAGGGTAATAACCATTCCTGAACCTGGTGGTGTGTGACCTCCAGCCTGATGGTAAAAGCAAGAGGACAACATGGTCTTTATGGTCGGGGCCTCTGATGATGGATACATTTCCAAGCGTCGATATGGAGCTTAGTCTAATGAATGCAGATTTTCCATTTTTCATAATCACATTCATAAAACTATACTCCTTATAGATGCTTGGGAAATATACCTTTCATTAGAGGTTTTATTCCTTTGTGCCTTTGTGAAAGGAGCATCAGGCAGCAGGTCTTCAGTCATTAGAACATGCTTAGCTCGGTCACAAGTAAAGTTTTCAGCTCGATCACTTGGGATAAAATGGTTGTCTGTTGTGCAAATTCAGCACGTCTCAATGGGACACTGGAATTTCTAGGAAGATTATTCTGTCAGATCCTCTCACTTATTTAAGGCAGTGAGTGTGGAGAGAATTTGAAAAGCTTAAGAGTACAATGGACCAGAAAACATTGAAGAGGAACTATTCTAAAGTCTCACTGGGTGGTCACGCTTATTTCACTCTCCATAAACTAGTAGCTATCCAAAGCTTTGCTGTCCATATTTTAGTTGGCACCAGTTCCAGTTTAAACATATTATTTATTTACTGATTGATTGAGATATAGTGCGGAATAGGCCCTTCAAGCTGTGCTGCCCAGCCACCCCTAATTTAACCCTAGCCTAATTACGGGACAATTTACAATGACCAATTAACCTATGAACCAGTATGCCTTTGGATTGTGGGAGAAAGCCAGAGCCTTTGGGGAAAGATTATACATTCCAAGGGGAAGATGTAGACTCATTACAGATAATGTTGGAATTGAACTCTGAATTTGGATGCCCTGAGCTGTAATAGAGTCATACTAACCTCTACACTACTGTGGCACCCATATCGCTGACCATCTGTCTCCTGGTGCAGCACCTTCTTAATTTTAAGACATATCCTTTTTTTCAGAACCCCTCCATGATCAGCAGCTCCATGCCTGGAGCCCAATCCTACGTATCTTAGACACATTTGCACTCCTCTAACTGTGGCCTCTAGTGCTTCCCTATTTTGGGTTCTGTTTTTGGTGGTAAAACCCAAAGATCTAGAATTTCCCAATCTCCTCACTTCTCCTCCTTAAAACCCACTTTCTACTGATTTTAATATTCTCTCATGTGGAGTAAAGCCACATTTTCTTTCATTATGGTCTTGTTAGGTGACCTGGGACATTTTTCTACATTAAAAGTGCTACACATATACAGGTGGTTGTTACATTAATTAATTACGTTTATTTGTGTATTCAGTGTTCCTTAATGAGGGAGAACAGGCCAGTGGTGAGATACTACAAATAACAACTCTATAATTGATGATAATGTAAACAGTTAATCATCAGTTTCTGATCACTGAAAACCACTAACAATTTTATCCATTAATATTTTATTTCGAATGATTCTTAATTCCTGTTTTGGGGCATTTTTTATTTTTAAGGTTGAAGGCAATGTTAAGGAAAGATGCCTTAAAGATACAAGACCGTAAAACCCATAAGATATAGGAGAAGAAGTAGGCCATTTGGCCTACGAGTCTGCTCCACCATTCAATCATTGGTTGATCCAATTTTTCCAGTCATCCCTAGTCCCCTGCTTTCACTCCATACCCTTTGATGCCCTGGCTAATCAAGAACCTATCTATCTCTGCCTTAAATACACCCAATGACTTGGCCTCCACAGCCACTTGTGGCAATAAATTCCACAGATTTACCACCCTCTGACTAAAGTAATTTCTCCGTGTCTCAGTTCCAAAAGGATGTCCTTCAATCCTGAAGTCATGCCCTCTTGCCCTAGACTCCCCTACCATGGGAAATAACTTCACCATATCTAATCTGTTCAGGACTTTTAACATTCAGAATGTTACTATCGATCCCCCCTCATTCTCCTGAACTCCAAGGAATACAGCCCAAGAGCTGCCAGACGGTCCTCATAAAGTAACCTTTTCATTCCTGGAATCATTCTCGTGAATCTTCTCTGAACCCTCTCCAATGTCAGTATATCCTTTCTAAAATAAGGAGCCCAAAACTGCACACAATGCTCCAATTGTGGTCTCACAGGTGCCTTATAGAGTCTCAACATCACCTCCTTGCTTTTATATTCTATACCTCTAGAAATGAATGCCAACATTGCATTTGCCTTCTTCACCACCGACTCAACCTAGAGCTTAACCTTCAGGGTATCCTGCACAAGGACTCTCAAGTCCCTTTGCATCTCTGCGTTTTGAATTTTCTCCCCATCTAAGTAATAGTCCGCCCATTTATTTCTTCCACCAAAGTGCATGACCATACACTTTCCGACATTGTATTTCATTTGCCACTTCTTTGCCCATTTCCCTAAACTATCTAAGTCTCTCTGCAGGCTCTCTGTTTTCTCAACACTACCCACTCCTCCACCTAAAGCAAATTTAGCCACAAATCCATTAATACTGTGGTCCAAATCATTGACATACATCGAATATATTCACATATTCATATTGATATATTCACATTTGAAAAAGTTCAGAGACCAAATATGTAAAGAAATTTAATTAAGGGCAAGGATATCTTCAATCCACTAAGAATTGGGCTGTTTCATGTTGAGAAGAGCTTGCAAAACTATTCAGCCATAAGAAAGCACAGAATAAAATAGATTACCTCATCAATACTGAAACTTGGATTGGTGTTTAAGAGTTCTAGCTGCTTCTCAAATAGATCAGTGATTGCTCTGTAGACCAACCCATACTGCTCCTAAAATTGGGAAACACAACAGACTGTCAGTCACTGGATGCTCTGGCTCAAGTCATCTGTTCGACAGAAACCTGCAGGGACATGATTAAGGCTGTCAGTAATGGATTAATGTTGGGCAAAACACACACACACACACACACACACACACACACCACACACACACACACACACGCGCGCACACACACACACACGCACACACGCGCGCACACACGCACACACACACACACACAGGAATGCTCAGTTAAAGACGATAGGAGAAATGATGTATTTTCACTCAGAGGGTTGCCAATCTTTGTAATTCTCTACCAAGTGTGTGGACACTGATTCATCACAAGTAAGACACATTTTTAGATGAAGTTAAGATCAAATATCACATCAACCATTATGTTATCAAATGAAAGTGCAGGTTCAGGGAGTGGTATGGCTTACTCCTGCTCATATTTCTTATGCTTCCCCTCTGCCAAAGATTCCTGTGGTCACCTCCAATACAACTTAACGGAAAGTGAATGTCAATAAAAGTTCTTGAAATTTCAGCGAGGGGTGGGCCGATAAGAGGATCTTTCTGGTCTATGAAGTGCTCTACTGTTTCAAGCTGAGGCAAGCTTCCTTTGCTGAAGTCATCTGACTGTAATGGTGCACTATTTTACTAGATCTATTTGTAGATAAGGGCAGGAAGTACACTAGTTAAACAGTTTAATGATCTAAAACTTAAGAAACTGAAATTTTGTTTCATGTGTGAAGGCTTTTTCAAACAGTATTTTGATCTATTAAAATATGTAGCACTACTATTGATGTCTGTGCATTTTCCTCTTGTGATAACCTATAAACGTCCCACCTATGGGCTGAAAAGGGAAATGTTAACATAGACGTCAGCAGGAGACTTCATTCTCACCACACGTATAAACCTGCAACATACAATTGAACTGAATGCTTTCCACTAGTCATAAGATTAACCTCAAAGTAATTAAACAAGAAGTGTGGAGGCAAGAGTGAAGGTTAGACAGAGACAGACAGACAGACACACACACACACACAAAGACAGAGACAGAGAGAGAGAGAGAGAGACACACGCACACAGAATGAGTGAGAGAGAGACAGACAGACAAGATAAAACATGAAAAATTTGGCCTCAACTTCTGTTGTGCTATTTCTACACACCCTTCTTACTTGATCTAGTGTATTTTTGATCCACTACCACTTTAAATATTTCCAGCAGCCTAGTTTCCACCACCTGTCAGAGCAGAGATTCCCATTCTCTCGACTACCTCTAGCCCCTGCAACTTTGTACACACTAGTTTTCAATTGAACATGATCTTTTGTCTTTCCATTAATCACTGACTGTGCCTCTTTCTCATGGAATCCTGCTTTATGATTAGAGTAAACTCATGCTGGGTATTATAGACCAGCTTTTTGAATGTCTGCCACTGTTCCTTTACTAACTTGTCTCTTACCTTAGATAACTCACACCTCATACCATTATAATTGCATTACTGAAATGGAGGACACTGGTTATGGACCTATGGTGTTCAGTCTCAAGCTGCATCTTGTGGTCACAACCCACCTAGGAGGTCTTTAATCATAAGATCCTTATTAACCCTTCCCCTTTACGTCAGTTTTGTTTGTTGTTTTTTTTAATTGACATACAGTGCAAAATAGGCCCATTCAGCCCTTTGCATTGTGCCGTCCAGCAACTCCCCCATTTAACCTGAGCCTAGTCACAGAATAATTTACAATGAGCGATTAACATCCTGACTGGTACATCTTTGGAATGAGGGAGGAAACTGGAGCACCTGGAGGACACCATGCAGTCATGGAGAGAATGTACAAACTCCTTACAGACAGTAGCGGGAAATGAACCCAGGTTCTTGATACTGTAAAGTGTTGTGCTAACCATTAAGCTACTGTGACACCCGTTATGTGCCGTGTCATATGACGCGGGCAATTATGGTCTTTCCATGACCATGGCTATTCTTGGCAAATTTTTCTACAAAAGTGGTTTGCCATTGCCTTCTGGGCAGTGTCTTACATAAGACCAAATTTTTAAAAAAAAATCCGATCCTGGGTGGGCATTGTACTGCTCCTAGAAGCAATCTCCAATGCATTCCACAAATATCTCATGAGAGTTTTATTTCTGTCTCTACCTTAGCATTATTAGCTTTTTTTTGGAGAAGAATTAGTTGTTTAGAACCCTTGTCTCATGGAATATTGGAAGGCATCTTGGTATTTCAGGCAATTTCAGTACTCAGTGGAGGTCTGTGAGACAGAATAAGTCATGAGGAAACTCTGTAGGAGAATGGGATTCTGAACAGGCATAGATTTGATGGGCCAAATGTTCTCTTCCTGAAGTTTTGATGTAAGAAAATACGAAAAGTGCTTCAGTATTTTCAGGCATCCCAGGATCCTGTCAGCAGCTTCTAAGGATTTCTAGATACGAGTTTGGAGTTTCCCATGAGAACGCCAATATTTAAAATGGGAGGGAGTGCAGAGTCTATGAAACACAGTACTCAAATTCAACTTTCTCTTTTCTTTAAGCCTTATTGATTAAAAGACAAAGGATCTTTTACCTCTATTGTTCTTTTAGAAAACACTAACATTACATGTTCCCTACACCTTTATAGCACTACTCGTACCTTGGTTTGTACAACTGATGGTCTCTGAGTTCTCATTTCTTGAATCAAGGCAAAAATACTGAAATTTTCTGGAATTATCTGAAAATGTAAATACAAGTGTTTAGTATGACATTAAAAAAAAATCCAAAGCCCAGAGCAGCTTAAGTCAAACCACAAACAGGAGAAAATGAGCAGATGCCGGAAATCTAAGCAACGCACGCAAAATGCTGGAGACCAGGCAGCATCAATGGAAAAAGTAAACAGTGGACATTTTCAGCAGAGACCGTTCAGCAGGACTGGAAAGAAGATGGGAAGTTAGAGTAAGAAGGCGGGGGGAGTGGAGGAAGAACTAATAGGTGGTAGGTGATAGGCAAAACCAGGAAAGGGGTGAAGTAAAGAGCTGTTAAATTGATTGGTGAAAGAGATAAAGGACTGGAGGAGGGGGAATCTGATAGGAGAGGTTAGAAGACCATGGAAGGAAGGGAAGGGGGGGGGGAGCACCAAAGGGAGGTGATATGCAGGTAAGGAGATAAGGTGAGAGAGGGAAATGGGAATGGTGAAGGAGAGGGGGTGGGGCAGTTACTGGAAGTTCAAGAAATTGATGTTCATGCCATCAGTTGGAGGCCTCCTGTATATCGGTGAGACCCGACATAGATTGGGAGCTTGCTTCAGCGAGCACCTATGCTCCATCCTGCAGGAAAAGTGGGATCTCACAGTTGCCACCCATTTCAGTTCTACTTCCCATTCCCATTCTGACATGTCAGTCCATGTCCTCCTCTAGTTCTGCGATGAGGCCACACTCAGGTTGGAGGAGCAACGCCTCCAACATGATGGCATGAACATCGGTTTCTCAAACTTCTGGTAATCACTCTCCCCTTCCACCTTCACCATTCCCTCCCTCACCTCATCTCCTTACCTGCCCATTACCTCCCTGTGGTGCTCCTCCCCTTTCCCTTTCTTCCATTGCCTTCTGTCCTCTCCTATCAGATTTCCCCTTCTCCATCCCTTTATCTCTTTCACCAATCCACTTCCAGCTCTTTACTTGACACTCCACCTCCCAGTTTCACCTATCACCTCCCACCTTGTACTTCTTCCTGCCCTCCTCCCTGCCTTCTTAATCTGACTTCTCATCTTTTTTACTGTCCTGATGAAGGGTCTTGGTCTGAAATGTCGACTGTACTTTTTTCCATAGATGTTGTCTAGCAGTTGTCTAGATGTTCAGTTCCTCCAGCATTTTGTATTTGCTGGTTACGTAAAATCTGTGGTGAGAGGAACAGAGCAGATTATAGGGTATGTGTGGTCAGTGGATGTTAAATCTGTATAGAACACCAGGCCTATCACACAGTCACTGGGAGAGTTGTGAAGTGTAAGTGAGATTGGAGACATTCCTGAAATGAATCTCATGACTTTTCCACAAGAACTAACACATAACGTTACCGATGAGAGTCAAATTGAGACAAATCTGGTGAATCAAGAGCAGACAGAATGTCTTAGATGAGATATGATTCCCTCAGTTAAGATATGTATAGTTTATTCTAGGGATACCTACAGACTGCATGCCCTACAGAATAATAACATTGAGGACAGTTAGTCACATAAAGTACTTGGCAGTTTTAAAGCAGCAATTATTGTTCACTATTGTGTTCATTCATTTCAAAATAATAAATTTTAACATATTTGCACACACAAATTGTAGATTTCCTCATTTTATGATCTTTGCAGTGGTTTTGGTGTTACTTTTGTGGACTTGTACATTAACCAGATGATGATGACCATCAAGTGCAATGTACTGGTTTTGGGGAAATTCTCACCAATCTTTACAGGATGGTTGAAGGTGGTGGTTTTGTTTCCCTAACTACCCATCTTTGCATGACTTATGTGCCAAGGGGTTGGTGGGAAGAGTTCTCATCACGTGAATTCTATCATGCTGAGTAAACTTCCAATAATTCGGTGTCTTGTTTTGCCCTTTCCTCCACCTTTGATTCTCAATTAAGCTGAATGAGGCTAAGTCAGATCCAGAGCCTCCCGTTCCACAGGGGTGTATTCTGTTGTGGAGCGTGATGTTGCAATGAGTGTAGAAGAAATGCACTGTTGACATTTCATCATGATACCTGCTTAATCTTCCACAGCCTTTTCCTTCGATCACTCCTTTGTGAGCTGATCTTTCCCCTTCCTTGTTTGAAGCTAGTCAGTAAGGAAATATGAACTGGTGCTCTATTCCTTTATGTTCAAATCTAAATGATCTAATCTGTGGCCCACTGCCTGACACAATTGGTATTGGAAACCATATCTGGGAAAACATGGATCTTACTTTCTTTATCGTGCATTCTGTGATTGTGCTAGACCTGACCTGTTCTATTTCTCATCACTTCAAATGGCTGCCAATTAAAATTGAAAGGTTGTCCTTTTTCTTTTAGATTATGATTAGATTAGATTATGAGGACACGCAGTCCTCTTTTATTGTCATTTAGTAATGCATGCATTAAGAAATGATACAATATTCCTCCGGTGTGATATCACAGAAACACAGGACAGACCAAGACTGAAAAACTAACAAAAACTACATAATTATAACATATAGTTACAACAGTGCAACAATACCATAACTTGATGAAGAACAGGCCACGGCACAGTAAAAAAGTTCAAAGTCTCTTGAAAGTCCCACATCTTGCGCAGACGGGAGAAGGAAGAAAACTCTTCCCTGCCATGCCCGACCACAGTCCAACTCTGAGTTGTCCGAAAACTTCGAGTCTCCGATCAGCCCTCCGACACTGAGTACCGAGCGCCATCTCTATCCAAACGCTTTGACCTCAGCCTCGGTTGCCAGCAGCAGGCAAAGCCGGGGGTTTTGGGCCTTCCCTCCGGAAGATTCTTGATCGCCCAGTAACAGCGGCAGTGAACCAGCATTTCAGAAATTTCTCCAGATGTTCCTCTGTGCTTTCACATCTGTCTCCATCAAATCAGAATTGTCTACGGCCCCTATTAACAGATACGATATCATTTCACCGGAGCGCTGTGCACGCTGCGTCGTGCTGCCATCTTCTCCTCCCGCCGTGTAATTGTCAAGATCCTTGCAGCTTGCCAGACAGCATTGAGCTTCTTGGCTTTTTGAATACATGTATTTACTAATCATCATCTTAACTAGCAGTATTAAGCCCTTGTGTTTTCAGTTTAATCTTGTCAAGTTAATCGTGGCTGGTGGTCTATGATGATTTAAGCAGAACTCTCAGTCGGTGCCTTAGTGGGGTCATTGTGTCAGAGAGGATGAATTCTCGTGGTATCGCACATTCGCTCCTCCAAAGTTCTGATCCCAATGTTTAATCTCTTGTTTCCCTGTCTCTTCCTGGGGAACCTGCCGTTCCTCTGCACCTGGGTCTAGTCCTTCGTGAGGGCATTATGACAATAATCGATACGAATCTGCAGGAATGCTGCAGTTACCTTTCCACTGCTGTGGTGGTGCTTCAACAGGTTTTTCTGAATTCCTAAACCTTGATAAAGACATTAAAGACCTTGAACCAGAGGGAATAACTTCACTCAATTCCACCGTACTGTTCCCACAACCTATGGACTCATGTTCTTGATATTTGTTGTTTATTCATTATTATTATTTTGCTTGCTTTTTGTTTTTTAGTTGTTTCTTTGTATTTACTGTGAACGCCTAAAAGAAAATGAATCTCAGGGCTGTAGACAGTGACATATATGTGCTTTGACAATAAATTTACTTTGAACTCTGAAAGACTCTAGCTGCATATCTACTGGCTAGATCTTTTATGCCTTTATCTGTGCCAGGCCAATTGCCAAATTCCATAGACACTGCCTTTATATTCATTTAGCCCTCATGTGCTTTGCATGTAAAGTCTCCACATGCTATGAAATCACTTCTTTGTGTTCCCATTTTATGCAATTATTATTGCAACAATCTGTAGCATCTGGCTTCATGTCTTCAATCTGACCAGTGTCCTGTTTAGGCCAATTACCGCAAGTGTACTCATATACTTGTCACTGTCTTTACATAGTTCTTAATAATATTAATTTAAGTCTATGTTAACTTACATTTGTCATGTTTGTAATGTACTGTTCTGCTTCTGCAAGATGCTAGCTTTCATTTACGTATACCGTGGGTATGTATGCCTATGGCAATAAAGTTAAACTTGAAACTTGAAATTCTGTGTCTGTGAAGTCATTTTACACTGCCCATTGAGTACAGAACATAGAACATTACAGTACAGGGCAGGACCTTCCACCCACAATGTTCAAAGTAAATGTTGTACTGACCTTGGAACCTACTCTAACATCACTCAAATCCTTCCCTCCTACATAATCCTCCATTTTTCTATCATCCTTGTGTCGATCTAAATGTCTCTAATGTACCTGCCTCCATTGCCGCCCCCACAAAAATGCCATCTTTTTGTGTTTATTGGAGTTTCTTCATCAGGTCATGTTGACAGGAGTTCCGATGACAGGTCTTCAACATGACATGTTAACGAGTTGCTCTTTCCACAGATACTGCTTGACTGGCTGAGTTCTTCCTGTATTTCATGTTTTTTTTTGTGTGTCAGATACGAGCATCTGCAGATTCATTTGCTTTCCAGCCTTGCCAAGGAACCCACAGTGGTATTTTGTTTGAATGCTCCGTGAGTACAAAGAATTTGGCTCCATAAGCCAAACCGCTTTAGATTTCTTAGGGTTGCCTTTATGGGAAAAGCATACTCTGGTTCCAGAATTGGTATAGATCAGGGGTTCCCAACCTTTTTTATGCCATGGACCAATATCATTCACCAAGTTGGGAACCCATGGTCTAGGTGGACAATTGATGATTGGCATGAATATCCTCAAAAATGGTTCCATTCCATCTTTGCCACATAATGTGTGTTCTCATGCTCTAATGAAGTCCATTGCACAGTGACACCCTTATGGCATTATAGTATGTATTATTTACTTAAAGAGTTCTGCGTGCACTTGCATGATACTTTCTACCAGCACCGATGCAGTCCAGGGACCAGACCACGTCTGAAAGCCTTATAGTGTTCCTAAACAATGTTACATACAACACACCAACAAACTTTTATCAAATGCAAATGATGGCATTGTGCATCAGAGACTGAAGACTCTGCTCAGGTCTTTATGTATTTCCCCAAGCAAAACAATCTGCACTTCCTCACCCCTCATATCTTTGAAATATGTATTACTGTTTGCTTTAGGTGAAACGTTGGTTCAAAATTGATCCAAAATACTAGAAGGTGTTAAATATTCCTGCCAAAGGGTCTCAGTCTGAAACATCGGCTGTTCTCTTTTCCATAGATGCTGCCTGGGCATGCTGAGATCCTCCAGCATTTTGTGTGTGTTGCTTTGATTTCCAGCATCTGCAGGTTTTCCCTTGTTCGTGGTTAAATATTCCTACTGTTTTAAGGGAAAGGAAGGGAAGGAAACAAAATCCAGTGACTCTGTGAGTATCCTAATAATCCACTGGAATTGAGTTTAAGAATCAGGTGCGATCAAGTGCCCATAACTTACTACCATGGCTCTGTTTGTTGTACTGTTCCCACAGCATTAATAAACAACAAGAGAAAGTATATGACTGGCTGGATGATAATGGAAATAAATATGAAATATCATTAGTTGCTATTTTAATTATTCTGTTTACTTCAGATATTTTTATTGCCACTAGAATAGCAGCAAGACATTTTTAGACTTTTCAGTTCCCTGTTGTGAATCGAAAACGTGGTTTTAGTGGGGCTTTGTGAATGCAAATAGAATGAAAATTACCCCGTCCTTCAGCATCTTCCATGTATAATCAATGGCACATATTACACCTGTCCTTCCACAGCCGGCACTGCAAGGTAAAGGAGAGACAGAGTTGGACATTAGTTCAAGTTCAATACTGTAGTCATTCAACCATACACATGTATACAGCTAAATGAAACATCGTTCCTCAGGGGCCAAGGTGCAAAGGTGACTACTCATATAGTCACACAGAACACATACAATATTAGTGTAAGTCTCGGAGTGGCATGGACTGAGGATTGACACGTTGACATAGAGGGCAAGGCGGATGTTTGTGTAAGATTTTATAATGTTATTAGCACTATTATAATAAAACCAGCAGTCATATAAATATGTGAAATGACAGCAACAAGACATGAAAATCAATCAGTGCAGGATGAGAGTGTGTCTGTGAGTTGGGGGGGGGGTGAGGTTTAGGAGAATATAATGGAAAATGAAACATTTTTTATCCAGATAGCAGGAGAGTTTGTCTCCTCAGTGAGAACATGATATTCACTTTGAAATTTAAAAACTTCGAAAAGCTTAATCTCATTGCTATAAACAATTAGTCAAGGTTGAGTTTGGTTCTCAGCTGGGCATTTTGATCGGGAGTTTTTACACTACACTCCCTGATTTCAACCCATTGCCAGGCTCAGTGTTCTAGCTAAGAGCAGATGCTGGCGTACCTGGGTGGATAAAATAGAAATGTAGTCAAAACAACTTGTCTAATCTTTCAACACCAATTTTCATTTTGGAAGTATGTTTTGTGCGCTAAAACACTGCAAAGCACTGCACACCAGTGTTATTAGACAAAACGTTTCTGAAAAAAGCCAACTTTGGAGACATGTATATGGTAGGGCAAGAAGAAGTTGGGGAGACAGACAAGGTGCGAGACCATAGGTGAATTTGAACATGAGGACAACAATCTTATTGGTCAGAAGCCAACATAAGTCAGGTACAAAGCTCTTTCACCTTCCAGTTTTGCTGACTTCCATCCCCCTCTCTCTCTGCCCCAAGAGCCTTGCCTGTAATGTGGTGTTCCTACAATACTACACCTCTAAGGCATTTCTCTTATTCCCTTTGAATTGTACATCCCCCTTCCTTCTCTCTGTATCCTCACCTACATAGAAGGCACTCTACTAAAATAATAATTATTTAATTATTTATGGTGCAACTGTAACAAAATCCAATTTCCTCGGGATCAATAAAGTATAACTATGACTATCAAAGAGAATTGAACTGCAAAGCCAAAAATTCCAGAGTCAAAACACTGAAGCAGCATGAGAAAAGAACAGAGGGAGGGGTCCACTCGGTTGAATGCCTTCTTTTTCATTCTAAGACTTAATATATCTCAGAAATCATAAAGGGCACCAGGGTTTAGTCAGATAAATACGAGCCCCTGAACCTTGGGAAATGATTCGAAGAGTTTCTGAGGTACAGGACTAATCTGCTCTGAGAGAAGCAAGGATAAATTAAGGTTAGACAGCATGGCTTTGCTGAGGAAAGATAAATTTATCTAATTTGATACAATTTTTCAAAGTAGTAAGTAAGATTCAAGATTGTTTATTGCCATTTTTCAGTACTCAAGTGTGAAGAGGAGTTAAATGATTGTTATTTTGAATCCGATGCAGTATCAACTAGGTTGAGCGTGTTGGGATTGGGATTGTGTAAGTGAACTCCTGTAAGGACTTGGACAAGGTTCTACGTGGGATACTGGTCCAAAAGGTAAGAGACCATGGATGTTGTTGGGGAGGAGAATTTCAGCTAAGTGGAGAAACCCCATGGGCTCAGCTTCCTTATCATGAAAAAGAAATACAAAAGAAATACACCAGGGGACCCAAATATAAAACTATAAGGGGCTCAGAAAGGATAGAGGGAAACTGTTCCTTTTAGCAGGGGTATCCATAACCAAGAGAAGATTTTGCAAAGAATTTTCATTCAGAGGTTTGTTAAAGCATAGTGTGCATTGCCCAAGGACATAGTGGAGACAGGTACTCTCATTACATGTAAGAAAAGTATTCAGATGAACACTTAAATACAATGGGTTGGAAAAATGGATTATTATAGGTGGGTACGTGACAGTCAGCATTGACACGGTGGGATGAAAAGCAATGGCTTCTATCACTCAATGGCTAATTGTGGAGAATCCTCAGACACTTTGCATCCAAGCTGCTTTATTCTAAGGAAATGGAATTTTCTAACCCATTCTTTCCGAGGACCTGGTGTTACCTGCTCAATATTTCCCACCTCTCAATAATAAGAGGCTGAAATCCAAGCTAAATTGATTGGCCATTTTATGAGGTACACCTGCAAACCTGCTCATTAATGCAAATATCTATTCAGCCAATCATGTGGCAGCAATACAATTCATAAAAGCATGTAGGCATGACCAATAGGTTCAGTTGTTGTTCAGACCAAACATCAGAATGGGCAAGAAATATGATCTAAGTGACACTGACCACAGAATGATTGTTGGTGCCAGATGGGGTGGTTTGAGTATCTCAGAAAATGCTGACCTTCTGAGATTTTCACATACAATAGCCTCTAGAGTTAACAGAGGATGGTGTGAAAAACAGAAAGCATCCAGTGAGTGGCAGTTCTGTGGGCAAAAACACCTTGTTAATGAGAGACGTTAGAGAACAAGGGCCAGACTGGTTCAAGCTGACAGGAAGTTGACAGTTAACCACGCGTTGCCACACAAGAAGTAACCGCACGCTACAATGGTGGTAAGCGGAATGTACCTCTGAACACTCAACACATTGAAACTTGAAATGGATGGGCTACAGCAGCAGAAGACCAAAGTTCCTTTCCTGTATCTAATAAAGTGGCCATTGAGTGTACGCCACTTAAAAAAAATCACCTCATGGATGATATTCTGTTTTTCTATTATTTAATGGCCAAAGATTTTTTTTTAAACTGTACAGAAGTGATATTTCAACATTACACTTTGTAAAAGTGGGAGCAGCAGAGTTGGGCTAGACCCAGGAATTGTAATGCAGGAGAAACCAGTTATTAAGTCACTAGTGTGGGCAGACGCAAAGAATCCTTCAAGGGCCAGAATAATTTACATGAAAAGGCTCACTTGTGGTCATCCTCTATCACCTTCTCCCTCCTGTCACCCACGCCACATCCTGCTCGCTGTCTTGTTTTCTCCGCAGTCCCAACTTCAGCACGTCATATATCTGCTCGTTACATATGGTGTTCATTTGTGCTGCTCCTTGCATGATAACACTTTTGTTTATCTGATATATTACTTGTCCATCCCTGAACTGTACAAGTTAGTGGAACACAGATGCAGTAGTAAACACTTTGCCACTATAATGGCCAACTCTGATTCTGCCTCCTTCTCACCAGTCAGACAAGGAAACTATGTACATGGATGCTCAGTAATCTCCAGGTTCCCCCTTACACACAATCATGGGATTCCTTCATCGTAACCCATTCAAAATCCTGGATCTCCCTTCTGCAGAATCTTTACACCATGAGCCACAGCCATTCAACAAGATAGTTCACGGTAACTTGATGTGAGCTAGGAATTGGCAATAAAAGATTTGGTGGACAAAGGAGAATCATTCAGAGTGAATTTATTATCTAAGTAGATATGCAGTGTGTCATTATATACATCCCTGAGATTCATTTTCTTGTGGGCATACTTAATACATCCATAATAGAATAATAACCATAATAGAATCAATGAAAGACTACATCAACTTGGGCATTCAACCCAACATGCAAAAGGCAACAAACTGTGCAAATACAAAAAGGAAAAAAAAGTAATACATGTATAAGCAATAAATATTGAGAACATGAGATGACAAGTCCTTGAAAGTGAGCCCATAGGTTGTGGGAATATTTCAATAATGGGGCAAGTGAAGTTATCTCCGTTGGTTCAAGAGTCTGATGGTTGAGGGGTGGTAACCATTCCTGAACCTGGTTTGTGAGTCCTGAGGTTTCTGTACCACCTTCCTGATGGCAGTAGTGAGAAGAGAGCGTGCCTAGGGTGGTGGGGGTCCCTGACGATGGATGCTGCTTTCCTGCAACAACACTTGGTGTAGATGTGATCAATTGTTGGGAGGGCTTTACCCATGATGGACTGGGCTGTATCCACTACTTTTTGTAGCATTTTCCATTCAAGGGCATTGGAGTTTCCACACCAAGCTGTGATACAGCCAGTCAGTATCCTCTCTGCTACACATTTAATTAAATTTGTTAAAGTTTTAGACGTCATGCCAAATCTACACAAACTTCTAAGGAAGTAGAGGCGTTGTTGTGCTTCTTTTGTAATTGCACTTTATGTGCTGACCCCAGGACAGGTCCTTCAAAATAATAACACCAAAGAATTTAAAGCTCTCCACCACTGATGATCGACCGGTTCATGGACCTTTGGTTTCCTCCTCCTGAAATCAATAATCAGCTCCTTAGTCTTGCTGACATTGAGTGAGAGGTTGTTGTGGCACCACTCAGCCAGATTTTCAATCTCCCTCCTATATGCTGATTCATCACCACCTTTGTTTCGACCTACAAATCAGCAAACTTAAATATAGTATTGGAGCTGTGCTTAACCACACAGTCATAAGTATAAAGCGAGTTGAGCAGGGGACTAAGCACACAGCCTTGTGGTGCACCTGTGCTGCTGGAGATTGTGGAGGAGATGTTGTTGTCAATCTGAACCGATTGGGTTCTGCAAGTGAGAAAATTGAGGATCCAATTACACAAGGAAGTACTGAGGCCAAGGTCTTGAAGCTTATTGATTAGCTTTGAGGGGATAATTGTATTGAATGCCGAGCTATAGTTGATAAAGATGCATTCTGATGTATGCATCTTTGCTGTCCAGATGTTCCAGGGCTGAGTAAAGAGCATCTGCTGTGGTCCTGTTGCTCCGGTAGGCAAATTGGAATGGATCTAAGATGCTTCTCTGGCAGGAGATATGTTTCAGCAGCAACCTTTCAAAACACAAGTGCTGCTAGATGATAGTCATTGAAGCTGGTAACCACATTCTTCTTAGGCACTGGTATAATTGAAGCCTGCTTGAAGCAGGTGGCTGCCTCAGACTGCTGAAGCGAGAGGTTAAAGATCTCAATGAACACTTCAGCCAGTTGATCACTTCAGGTCTTTAGTACATGGCCATGCGCCCCACCTGGGCTGGATACTTTTTGTGTGTTCACCCTCCTGAAGGCTGCTCGCACGTCAGCCTCAAACTGAAATCACAAGATCATAGGAGGCTGTGGGAGTTTGTGACAGTTCCTCCATGTTTTGACAGTCAAAGCGAGCATATGAGGCATTGATCTCAACTGCAAGTGAAGCTGAGTTGTCACCTATGCCGCTTGATTTAACTTTATAAGAGTTATTCATGCCCTACTGGAACTGTTGAGCATCCTACATTGATTCAAATTTAGTCCAGTATAGCAACTTCACCCATGAAATGGCTTTCCAGAGATCGTACTTGGACCTCTTGTAACGTTCTTGGTCTCCAGACTTGAATGCCTCTGACCTGGCCCTCAGCAGATCGTGGATCTCATTATTCATCCAGGGCCTCTGGTTGGGGAAGACTCTGAATGATTTTGTGGGGGGCACAAGCATCTACAACTGTTTTAATAAAGTCCATGACAGCCTTGGTGTATTCATTCAGATCCATAGATAAGTCCTTGGACATGAAGCAATCGCATAGCTACTCCTCTGCCTCCTGCAACCACCTCTTTATTGCCATAATCTCTGGATCTCTGATCTTTAGCCGATGCCTGTAAGCATCTAGGAGATATTATCAGATTTACCAATATGCAGTCTGGGCATGGAACGGTAGGTATTCCTTATCTTAGTATAACAGTAGTCTAGTGTGTTGGGACCTCTGGTGCTGCAGGTTATATGCTGATGTTAATTGGGCAAGGTTGTCTTCAAACACACCTGGTTGAAGTTCCCAACTATGATTTGAAATGCATCAGAATGGGCTGTTTCTTGTTTGGAGACAACATAATGCAGTATCTCAAGCATTTGATTATATTCAACCGCTGATAGTATGTAAACTGTGGTCAGGCTTATGGAGGAGAACTCCCTAGATAGGTACAATGGACAGCAGTTGACTGTTAGGTGTTCAAAACTTGGGGAACATGAGTTTGACAAAACTGCCACATCGAAGCACCACCAGAAGTTTATCATGACACACACATCTCTACCTTTTGCCATTTCCAAATCAGCAGTATCGAATATTTCGTAAATCAAGCTGCCTTTGGGCCTGATCACTGTATCTAGCATGTTGGAAATAAGCCATGTCTCATTCAAACATAAAACACAACAATCTCTCATTTCCTTCCAATACAGCAATCTTGCACTCAGGTCCTCAATTTTCTTCTCCAGCGACTGAACATTAGCTAACAAAATGTTGGGTAGAGGGGGCCTTATCTCTATGAATTATAGCCAGACTTGAAAACCCCACCCTACCCCTTGCCTCACTTCTGGCCATGGCAATGAACCTTCATCCATTTAGAGATGCTGTACTCGCTTGCTTGAGAGTTAAGTCCTTATAAGATCGTGAAATCTGTAGATCTTTAAGTTGATGTAAAAGTACATTGCTCAAAGGGAAATTACATGCTGCAGATTGCAATGAAAGTGATTTAAAAGAGGTATATTTATAAGTATTGTACATAGGCTGCAGAATGTCATCATGGTTCACCATCAACAAATTAGGATAATACAGTTCACAGGATAAGATCCGAAGTTCTTTCTATCTACATTAGTACTGAATATCTATTAAAACAGTTTTGAGTATGACAGGAAAACTTGAAATAATTTGCTTGACAGAATTGTTTATTGGCAACAATGGAAAAATAAAACTATCAGAAGAATATTTTTACTGCTAGGTTTTTCTCTTTTGAAACCTAGAAGGTATTGGGAATCAGCATTCAGCCAAAAGAAGCCATGAAGGGCTGAACTTGTGTTTGTAAACGTGTGATCCTTATGGCTATTCAGTTCTTTAAGCTCTTAGCAATTGCTGGCTTACCTGCAGTGGACACAGATGGGGACATCGTCATGCGGCTGAATCTTCCGCATGTCCACTATCAGTTCCAAGATGGGATCTATTGAAGATGGAATGTCATGATCTGGCCAATTGACATAGTGAAGTTGATAAATCGTCCGATTGAGCTGTGTTAGATAAAATCATATGTGTCAATATTTATCAAATGGAATTTACTGACTAACTGGAAGTGAGGAAATGGTCATCCCCACTTTATCTGCCAATGTCAATATTAATCAAACCATCTCTTACGCAATACAATATTTAAGTATATGTCACCAGCCGGTAACTGATGAAATAATACACACTTACTTAATCAAAACCACTCTTATTTTACCACTAAACAAAAAATAAAATTAAAATTTACAATCACACCCTGAATAAAAACAAGTACAGAGATACCTTGACTAAGTTAGTGATTATCACAGATTTTTTTTAAACCTTCTGATCAGAAATAAAATTATTTGTAGGTGGATTCGCAATTAATATTTAGTTGATTACTAATAACGTCAGGTGATTGGTAGCTATGATGAAATAATAGTAAGATAACCAGATAACTGAAAACATCCATAAAAGTTACCAAAAGTTAATCTTCATTGGACTTGGTTGGTTCTGATGGGAACCTTGAGCATCTGTCTGAGGTGAAGGACTGAAATAGGCTTGTAGCTTTGTGCAGCACGTGCTAACTCATGGTGAATTGAAAGAAGCCAGTCTTTGGTAGAGTGACCTAATTGATCCTACTTCCCCACTCTGTACCCATACCCTGTAAAGTCCGAGCAACTTATGTCATTTAAACGTCGCAACTGAATTTGCTCCTACCACCAGACTGCGGACTCTAGACAACAACTCAAAGTGCATCTCATGGCCTCTCAGTTTCTTCTACAAATCAACTTAAATGTGTGTCCACTGATTATCAACCATTCTGCCACTGGAAAAAAACCTCTCTTTATTTAATCAAAACTATTCAGGGCTTTAAATACCCCAATCAAACATTTCATAACCTGGTCTTATCCAAGGAATCCAATCCTATTTACTTCAGTTATTCCAAATTGGTATCACTCACTTTAAACCCTACCTTTTCATATGTTTGTATTCAGTGGTGTGCAGTTTTATGCAGAAAATATTTTCCAATTTGTTTTGTTGTTGAAAATACAAATTTAGATATGAAGATCTTCCTTATTATTATATCATTGAATCTAAGCTACCATGTTAAGTGTATAGGGCAGCACAGTAGCATAGTGACTTGCATAATGCTTTACAGTGCCAGTGATCAAGGTTCAATTCCCACCACTCTCTGCAAGGAGATTATATGTTTTCCCTGTGACCATGAGGGTTTCCTCCAGGTGCTCTGGTTTCGTCCCATATTCCAAAGATGTACAGGTTGGTAAGCTGTGGGTGTGCTATGTTGCTATCAGAAGCATGGCAACACTTGCGGGCTGCTCCCATCAAATCCTTGGACTGTACTGGTCCTTGAGCAAAATGACGTATTTTATTGTCTGTTTCCATTTAAATGTGACAAATAAATCTAACCTTAAAATCTTAGAAAAGTGAAAGAAAAATGGTTGTCCTAAGGAGCCAACAGTTCTGGGCAATTACACTATGTCTGACTATGATTGGTATTCACATCCTTCATGGTAACAATTAGATACAAGTCTTTTAAATTATTTTACTCACATTTTGGAAATGAACTTTCAATGTTCTGAGAATGTATTCTGGTTTTACCTCCTCATGTTCCTGGAAGAGGAGAGACACATTGCAGAAGCATTACAAAACGGAGAGTACTTGGCCAATATGTAGAGTCACTTTTTTAATTCAAGCAGAATAAAATGGGTGACAAAGCCATATAAATATCACAGTCCAACATCCAGTGACACCCTCAATCACTGCTGGAGAATGAGTTGCTGGAGGAAGTAGTTGAGGCAGGTTCATTAACAATATTTAAAAGGCACTTGGTCAGGTACCTGGATAGAAAAGATTTAGAGCGATATGGGCCTAACATTGGCAAATGGGTCTCACTCAGATGGAAATCTTTGTCAGCATGGACCACTTGCACCACAGGATCTGTGACTCTGTGTGGGAAGTCATGAATACTTCCAGTGACCCAGTAGGAAATGTCTCCAATTAAACTAGGCCACAAATCAATCACAAGGCGGAGAATCTCCTGTTCCCCAGCAACCAAGGAGTCCGGAGGCAGAGAGAGAATGGTAGACCAAGAGGGGCTGACTTGTAGTGGAGGATTCTCCTGAGAAAATCTGGAGCCTCTCCCACATACATCCCCTTTGGATAGTGTAATCCCACTGGGCCCTAACATACTCAACAAAAATATCACTCAAATCCTCCCCACCAACCCCCCTCCCCCCACCTCAGACTCTCTGACCATTCATTCCCCCTATAATCCCCAACTCCTCTACCAATCAATAATGGCCTTTGGAAAGTCCACCAATTTATATTCCCTTTAAATACCATTTGGGGTGTGGTTCTTTGGGTTGTCTGCTCTGACACTGTGGCATCAATAGCACAGTACAGCAGCATAGCGGTTAGCGTATGCTTTACCACGATCATGATCACAGATCGGGATTCAGTTCCCACCGCTGTCTGTAAGGAGTTTGTACCTTCTCCCCGTGAGCACATGGGTTTCCACAGGCACTCTGGTTTTCTCCCACATTCCAAAGACATACAGTTAGGGTTAGGGAGTTTTGGGCATACTATGTTGGCACCGGAAGTGTGGCGATATGTGTGGGCTGCCCAGCACAATCCTCACTGATTTGATTTGATGCGAACAAAGCACTTCACTGCATGTTTGCATGCTGCGATGTACATGTGGCAAATAAAGCTAATCTCATCGTAACCTCAAACCTCATGACGGAGGGGAGCAGGAGAGGAGGAAGAAGAGCAACAACATTGGGATCTCTTCAGGGAGAGGTATGACCTGTACAAAAGGGACGGGTTGCACCTGAACCTGAGGGGGACCAATATTCTCGTGGGCAGGTTTGTTAGAGCTGTCGGGGAAGGTTTAAACTAATTTGGCAGAGGGATGGGAACCAGAGTGAAGGGACTCAGGATAGGATAGATGGTAAAAAAGCAAAGATAACGTGCAGTCAGACTGTCTGGAAGGGCAGGCAGATGTTAGGGTAAAATTGCAGTCAGCAGGGTGAGTATAAGTGCATTAGGGATGCAGATTGTCGGCTATGATGTTGTGGCCATCATTGAATGTGGCTGAGAATGGTTGGAGTTGGGAGCTGAATGTCCAAGGTTACACGTTATATCAGAGCAATGGGAAGGTAGGCAGAGGAGGTGGCATGACCCTGCTGGTAAAAAATGGCATCAAATCATTAAAGATGTGACATAGGATTCAAAGATGTTGAATCCTTGTTGGTTGAGTTAAGGAACTGCAAGGGTAAAAGGACCCTCATGGCAGTTATATACAGGTCTCCAAACAGTAGCTGGGATGTGGACTACAGATTACAGGAAATAGAAAAGGTGTGTCAAAAAGGACAATGTTGTGACAGTCATGGGAGATTTCAACGTACAGGTAGATTGGGAAAATCAGGTTGATAATGGAACTCAAAAGAATGAATTTGTTGAGTGTCTATGATTTGGCATTTTAGAGCAGTTTGTCATTGAACCTACGAGGAGATCAGTTATACTGGATTGGGTGTTATGTAATGAACTGGAGATGATTAGGGAGCTTAAGATAGAGGAACCCTTAGGAGCCAGTGATCACCATATGATTGAGTTCAACTTGAAATTTGATAGGGAGAAAGTAATGTCTGACATAGCAGTATTTCAGTGGAGTAAAGGAAATTACAGTGGTATGAGAGAGGAGTTGGCCAAAGTAAATTGGAAGGAGATGCTGGCAGGGATCACAGCAAAGCAGCAATGGCTTGAGTTTCTGGGAAAAATGAGGAGGGTGCAGGATAGATGTATTCCAAAAACAAGGAATTACTCAAATAGCAAAATAGTACAACTGTGGCCGTCAAGGGAAGTCAAAGCTAATGTAAAAGCAAAAGAGATGGCATACAACAAAGCAAAAGTTAGCGGGAAGATAGAGGATTGGGAAGCTTTTAAAAACCCACAGAAAGAAACTGGAATAATCATTATGAGGGAAAATATGAATATGAAAGCAAGCTAGCAAACAATATTAAGGTGGATTGAAAAAGCTTTTTCAAGTATATTAAAATTAAAAGAGAGATTAGAGTGGATTTAGGACTGGTAGAAAATGAGATTGGAGGAATATTAAGGGGGGCAAGGAGATGACAGATGAGTATTTTGTATCAGTCTTCACTGTGGAAGACACTAGCAGTGTGCCAGGTATTGAAGGGAGTGAGAGAAGAGAAATGAGTGCAGTTACTATTCTCAACATGCTGGAGGAACTCAGCAGGTTGGGCAGCATCCGTGGAAAAGATCGGTCGACGTTTCGGGCCAGAACCCTTCGTCAGGACTGTCCTGAAACGTCGACCAATCTTTTCCATGGGTGCTGCCCAACCTGCTGAGTTCCTCCAGTGTGTTGTGAGTGTTGCTTTGACCCCAGCATCTGCAGATTATTTTGTGTTTGCAGTTACTATTACAAGGAAGAAGGTGCTCAAAAAGCTGAAAGAGCTAAAGGTACATAAGTCACCTGGACCAGATGACCTGCACCCTATGGTTCTGAAAGAAGTAGCAGTAGAGATTATGGAGTAGATTATGGATCTTTCAAGAATCATTGGACTCTAGCATGATTCCGGAGGTCTGGAAAATTGCAAATGTAACTCCACTTTTTAAAAAGGACGGAGGCAGCAGAAAGGAAATTATAGACCAGTTAACCTGACTTCAGTGGTTGGGAAGATGCTGGAGTCAATGGTTAAAGATGAGGTTATGGAGTACTTGGTGACACAGGATGAGATAGGACCAAGTCAGCATGGTTTTCTCAAGGGACACACCTGTTGGAATTCTTTGAGGAGATTATAAGTAGAATAGATAAAGGGGATGAAATGGATGTTGTACATTTGGATTTTCAGAAGGCCTTTGACAAGGTGCCACACATGAAGCTGCTTACCAAGTTAAGAGCCCATGGTATTACAGGAAAGTTACTAGCATGGTTAGAGCACCGACTGATTGGTAGTAGGCAGTGAGTGGGAATAAAAGGATCCTTTTCAGGTTGGATGCCAGTGACTAGTGGTGTTCTTCAGGGGTCGGTATTGGGACTGCTTCTTTTTATGCTGTACATCAATGATTTAGATGATGGAATAGGTGGCTCTGTTGATATGAAGATTGGTAGAGGGGCTGGTAGTATTGAGGAAACAGGAAGGCTGCAGAAGGACTTAGACAGATTAGGAGAACGGGCAAGAGAGTGGCAAATGAAATACAATATTGGAAAATGCATGTTCATGCACTTGTTAGAAATAATTGTGCAGACTATTTTCTGAATGGAGAGAAAATCCAAAAATCTGAGATGCAAAGGGACTTGAGAGTCCTTGTGCAGAACACCCTAAAGGTTAACTTGTGGGTTTAATCAGTGTTGAGGAAGTTAAATGTAATGTTAGCATTCATTTCAAGAGCTCCAGAGTATAAGAGCAGGGATGTGATGCTGAGGCTTTCCAAAGCACAGGGTAGGCCGCACCTTGAATATTGTGAGCAGTTTTGGATTCCTTATCTAAAAGATATGCTGGTATTGGAGAGGGTTCAGAGGAGGTTCACAAGGATGATTCTGGGAATGAAAGGGTTATCATTTGAGTAATGTTGGATGGCTCTGAGCCTGTACTTGCCGGAATTTAGAAGGATGAGGGGGGGATCTCATTGAAGCCTTTTGAAGGTTGAAAGGCCTAGACAGAGTTGATGTGGAAAGGTTGTTTCCCAGGGTGGGGGGAGCCTCAGGATATGGGGGCACCCATTTAAAACAGAAATGCAGAGAAATTTCTTTAGCTAGCGGGTGATGAATCTGTGGAATTTGTTACCACAGGCATTTGTGGAGGCCAGTTCGTTGGGTGTATTTAAGGTAGAGATTGGTAGGTTCTTGATTGGCCACGGCATCAAAGGTAATAGGGAGAAGGACAGGGAGTGGGGCTAAGGCGGAGAAAATAGGATCAGCCATGATTGAATGGCGGAGCAGACTTCATGGGTCAAATGGCCTAATTCTGCTCCTATGTCATATGGTCTATGGTCTTATAATAATACCAGGGGATTCAGTGGTTATATAAAGGCAGATATGAGTTTCTCAGGTTTGTTGTTTCCCAACTGCCAGGGTTACAGACATGCCACACTGCAAAAACTCATTTCAGGGAGTTAGCACCATCAATTTGCGGGAGACTTCCGGGAGAGGTGGGATGTCTGCAATAGAGTAGCTCCTAAGCAGCTAGCCAGCTAGTTTAAATAACATTAGCTATGCTAATGAACAAATGACACCTGTTAAACTCACCTCAACATGTCTTTTACAGTCTTAACCCACCATGGGCAATAGAAAAGTCACTGTTGCAAACAGTGCAGCGAGCAACACTGTCATTATTTTTGACCCCTATTAGGCAGTGCCTCACTTTAGTGTAGCCTGGGGTGACGTACGTTTCATATTTTCTTTTTTTGGAACACTCTTGCTCTTTCGCTTGTGGTCGCTCTCTCTCGCGCTTGCTTTCTCGCTCTTGCTCTCTCTCATGGTCGCTCTCTCGCACTTGCTTTCTTGCTCTCACTCTCTCGCTCTCACTCTCGTGGTCGCTCTCACTCGCGCTTGCTTTCTTGCTCTTGCGCTCGCTCTTTCTCGCGCGTTCTCTCACACTCCCTCTCAAAGAAATCAATTTCCGGGACATTGTATATAATTTGTGGGCATCAGGAAGCCACTATTAATTTGCGGGAGACTCCTGGAACTTCCGGGAGAGGTGGGATGACTGGGGTTAAAGCCATCACTGAGTAGGTCTGAACCAGGAGGCTGATACAGGGGGCCGAAAAGCCAATGAATATAATGGTATAAACAGTAAGAAGGATCACAACTTGCGGGTAGAGTTTATGGAGCTGGGAAAGAGACTAAACAAACAAAAGAAAACTTAAAATGCAGTAATCTCAGGATTACTTCTAGTGTCACATACAGAATGTGTGAGATAGAACAGATGCTTGAAGAAATGTTGCAGTTGGAAGTGCTTTGGATTTGTGATACATAGGGATTATTTCCGGAGAAGGTGAGACAGAATGCAGCTCCATAGGACTTAGACCAGTATCCTTTGTAGGGGTGTTTGCTGGTGCTGTCAGGGAGCGTTTATACAAGCACAGCAGGAGAATGGGAACTTCCAGAAGAATTCAGGAAGCTGAGAAACAAAGCAGGAAGTGGAGGTTATTAAAATAGTTAAGCAACAAAAATAGCAGAAACAAAGGCATGCAATAAAAGGGGTTAAAGTATAGAAATTGTCAAAATTAAAGGGGATATCTTTTAATAATACTCTAAACTAAGTAGGGGTGGTTAGTTAAAAGCATAGATAGAACTAAAGTAGTATGATCCAATTGGCGTTACAGAAACATAGCCGCTGGATGACCGAAATGGGGAAATGAATGATTAAGGATATTTAGGAAGGATGGAAGAAAGGGAAGTAGTGTGCCACCATGAATGAGGAAGGTGACTAGTAGAGTGGTTGGTAATGATTTTGGCTTAATAGTTAATGATGTAGAATGAGAATAAAATTGGGTTGAACTAAGAGATTAGAATGGGTAGAAAATATTGATTGGAGCCATTTATTGGCCATGAAGTAGATGCAAAAATTAGACATAGTGTAAATCAGGAAGTTAGGAGTGCTTGCAACATGAGTAATAGTGGAACATTAATCAACACATAGATTAGTAGTCAGTTCGGCAGCACTGACGTAGAGAACTACTTCATGCAATGTAGGTGGTGGTTCTTTAGCTTAATATGTTGAGGAACCAGCTAAGGAGAAAGCAATTTTAGAAGGCATGTTGTCCTGTGAGAAAGGGTTCATTAACAATCTTGTAGTAAAGGGACCTTTAGGAAAGAGGGACAGAATGTTGCATTGAGTTTAAGAGTGATAAAACTAGGGCTTCAAACCTCAGCAAAGAAGCTATGAAGGAATACAGAGAGTAATGAATGTAGTTAGTTGGTGGAACACATTGAAAGATTTTCCAATGGATAGGAAATGTTTTGTATTCATAGAAATAATGAATGAACTGCAAAAACATATTATTTTATGTCCAAATTCCCCAACAGGAAAGGTAATTCATCCGTGTCTAATCTGAAGAATTAAGGACTGCAGTAAGTTGGCAGTAAATAAAATTGCCTGAAATAACAGAGAATTTGAGAATTGTGAACTTTGGAATTCAGCAGAGCACCACCAAGTATTTGATTAAAAAAGATAAAATAGAATAATTTATAGATATTGTAAAATGAAAAAGACTGTTAAGGGAATGTAGGCCCCTTATAAGCACAGTAGAGTGAACCAAGTTATTGGCAGAGGAACTGGACAAATACTTGGTGTTGGTCTTCATGAGGAAAAAACACAAAATATCTGCCAGACAATTAGAGACTCAAGGGGCCAATGAGGATGACAGACTGAAGAAAATAAAGTTGATGAGATGGAATATTGTTACAAGGAACTGATGAACTATATTTGCCAAGGTTTGGAAGCGGTGGCTAAAGAGATGGTGGAAGCTCTGGTTCTCAGCTTTCAACAGTGATGGATTGGGCAGTGATGATGTTCAAGTGGGACAACAGGCAATTAGGAAAGCAAATATTTTAACCTTATTATGAGAGGATTAATTACACAAGTCTTATTGCAATTGAAGAATTACATGGTGAGATCTCCACCTAGATTATTATGTGCAGTTTTGTTTTTCTTACTTAAGAAATGATCAAGAACTTTATAAACAGAGAGTTGAGCTTCAAATGGAACATAACCTTTTATTACCATCTTCAATTGAAAGTCAATTAATCAAAACTAAGAGTCAATTTTATATACATGGTGATAAAACTGGGAAACTTTTAGCTAATCAATTGAAATCGGCCTCGGTTAAACGACAGATTCTTAAAATTCGTAAACAAGATGGCACTTTGACAGTTGACAATGACGAAATTAATAAATCCTTTCAAGAATTTTATACCTCTCTTTATCAATCAGAATTTCCTGACGACTCCACTATAATGTATGAATTTTTTAAGAAATTGAATATTCCAAAATTATCATCTAGATGTACAAAACTAGATGTACCTATTACTGTAGAGGAAATAAAGAATGCTATTTTTTCAATGAATTCAGGTAAAGCACCTGGTCCAGATGGATTTACAGTAGAATTTTTAAAAATTTTCTCAACTACACTAACTCCTTGGCTATGTAGCATTTTTAGGGATGCAGTTTCAATAGGTAAATTACCACAATCTTTCTGTCGAGCTTCTATTTCCCTAATTCTTAAAAAAGATAAGGACCCTACTGAATGTGCATCTTATAGGCCTATATCTCTGCTGAATGTTGATTCTAAGATTTTTTCTAAAATATTGGCAACGAGATTGGAGAATGTATTACCCCAAATTATTTCTGCTGATCAAACTGGATTTATTAAAAATAGTTACTCTTTTTTTAATATTAGGAGATTAATGAATATTGTTTATACGCCTTCACCCAAAATTCCAGAATGTGTCGTTTCATTGGATGCTGAAAAAGCTTTTGATAGAGTTGAATGGGTATATTTATTTAATACCCTTGAGAAATTCAATTTTAGTCCGATATTCATTTCCTGGATTAAACTGATATATTTTACCCCTCTGGCCTCGGTATTCATTAACAACCAAAGATCCCCTTTCTTTCATTTATTCCGTGGTACTAGGTAGGGTTGCCCTCTTAGTCCATTACTATTTGATATTGCTTTGGAACCGCTAGCTATTGCCATTCGTGACTTCCCTAATATATTTGGCATTACTCGTGGAAATGAGACTCGTAAATTATCACTATATGCAGATGATCTACTATTATATATTTCTAACCCAGGAAAACCTATTCCGGCAGTATTAACTTTGCTTGCCCAGTTTAGTAGCCTTTCTGGTTATAAACTGAACCTAAGTAAGAGTGAACTCTTTCCATTAAATATGCAGGTTCTTATTTATAGAAATTCTCCATTTAGATTGATTACTATTATTTTACTTATTTGGGAGTTAAAATTACTAAGAGACATGGGGATCTATTCAATTTCAACCTTTTACCATTAATTAATCAGGTTAAGCAACTGATTACTAAATGGTCCCCTTTTTCTCTATCATTGATTGGCCGTATTAATGCTTTTAAAATGATTATTTTACCCAAATTTTTATATTTATTTCAAGTGATACCGATATTTATTCCTAAATCTTTTTTTGATATTATTGACTGTAAAATTTCTTCTTATATATGGCAAAATAGAAATCCCAGATTAAGTAAAAAATACTTACAGAAATCTAAGAAAGAAGGTGGTATGGCACTGCCTGTCCTGAGATTTTACTACTGGGCAATTAATATCCGATACTTAATATTTTGGACCCAAGATTGGAATATAACTCCAAGCCCACGTTGGGTGAACCTTGAAGGCCATTCTGTACAAGGGTTTTCTTTAGCCTCCATTTTAGGAACTTCATTGCCTTTAGCACTATCTAAATTGAATAAACAAATTTTCAACCCTATAGATAAACATACATTGCGAATATGGTTTCAATTTCGTAAATTTTTTGGCCTGAATGAATTTATGTTATCAAGTCCTATTATATCTAATTTTTTTTCCAACCTTCAGTAATGGACCAAGCCTTTTTGATATGGAAAATGAAAGGCATAATATGTTTTCGCGATTTATTTTTGGATAACTGCTTTATGTCTTTTGAGCAGTTATTTGAGAAATTTGATTTGCCTAGATCCCATTTTTTTTTAGATACTTACAAATAAGAAATTTTTTAAATATTACATTGCCTACCTTTCCGACTTCCAATCCTTCTGGCACTCTTGATAAAATTTTAGGCTTTAATCCTTTACAGAAGGGATTAATAGCAATAATTTATGATATAATTATGAAATTACAGCCAGATATATCTGACAAAATTAAAAATGAATAGGAAAGAGAACTTCAACTTTCCCTACCTACAGAGAAATGGAATAAAATTTTTCAATTAGTTAGTACCTCTTCTATATGTGCTAAACATACTTTAATACAATTTAAAGTAGTACACAGAGCTCATATTTCCAAAGATAAACTAGCTCGTTTTTATTCCCATATAAACCCTACTTGTGATAGATGTCACTCTGAAGTGGCTTCTTTAACTCATATATTTTGGTCCTGTCCTTTTTTGGAAAAATATTGGAAAGACATTTTTGATATTATTTCAACAGTTCTATGCTTCGATTTAAAACCCCATCCTATTATGGCAATCTTTGGATTGCCAATGGTAGAACATAGATCTTTGTCTTCTTCAGCCTGTCGAATGATAGCTTTTGTTACTTTAATGGCGAGAAGATTTATTTTGTTGAACTGGAAGGAAACTAATCCTCCAACTACATTCTAATGATTTTCTCAAAGCATATTAAGTTTAAATTTAGAAAAAATTAGAAGTGATATTTTTGACCCTTCGGTTAAATTTGAAGAAACTTGGAAACCTTTTATGCAACATTTTCATATGATGTAATCTGACCTTTCCGAATCTTTTTTCTAAACTTAAATTATATGAGGAGAGGAGCGGAATTAATGACACTATTGAACATGTCCGATATAAGCTGTTGGTCTAGCCCTGTTTTGTTTTTTACCTTGGGGTTTTTTTTTCTTTTTTTTTCTTTTGGGTTTTTTTTGTTTATATATTTTTTTTCTTTTTATTTCTTTTTTAATGTTTAATCTCATTATGAGTTTGGAAGTCTTTTATGTCTATGTTACTTAAAATTCATTTTATATATGTTGATGAACATTTTTCCAATCTCTTTGTACCAACTTTGTTATTGAGTTTGTAATTTTGAAAAATTAATAAAACGATTTAAAAAGAAAGAAGGAAAGAAATGATGTATTTAACAGCAAGGAAGTGCAGCAATGATTCATCAGATTTATTCCGGAGATGGCAAGTTGGCTGCATTAGAAGAGATTCAAAAGACTAGACCTATATTCTACAAGGTTTAGAAGAATGGTATGAGATCTCACTTGAACCTACAAAATTAATACAGGGTACGCAAGGAAAATGTTTCCCATAGCTGAAGAGTGAAGAACTAAGAGTCACATTCTCAGAATAATGGACAGGCTGTTTAGGGAAGGTTTGATAATGCTGCACGGTGGTGTTCAAACTGGAGTTGCGGGGGGATGGGAACCAGAGTGCCAGAATAGTTAGTGGAGAGGTTGTGAAGACAGATGTTGGCAAGACCTCAGACAAAGTTAGGAATCAAAACGTTGAGCATGCAACAAAATAGAAACAGTGTATACAGGACTGAAGGTGTTGTATCTGATTGCATGCAGTATACGGAATATGGTAGATGAACTTGCAGCACAGTTGCTTATTGGCAGGTATGATGTTGGAAGCATCATTGAATCATAGCTGAAAGATTATAGCTGACAACTATAATCCAGGGATACACAGGTAGTTTTGAGGAAGTAGAGAGGCTACGGAAGGACTTAGGCAGATTAGAAGAATGGACAAAGAAATGACAGATGGAATACAGTGTTGAGAAGGGTATGGTCATGCACCAATTGGTGGAAGAAATAAAAGGGTTGACCATTTTCTAAATGGAGAAAAAATACAAAACACTGAGGTGCAAAGGGACTTGGGAGTTCTTGTGCAGGATTCCCTAAAGGCTAATTTTCAGGTCAAGTCTGTGGTGAGGAATGCTAATACAATGTTAGCATTCATTTCAAGAGGACTAGAATACAAAAGCAAGGATGGAATATTGAGACTTTATAAAGCACTGCTGAGGTCTCTCTTGGAGTATTGTGAGCAGGTTTAGGCCCCTTATCTTAAAAACGATGTGCTGAAACTGGAGAAGGTTCAAAGGAGATTCTTAGGACTAAGATGAAGACCTTAGTAGGGGGGTCTTATGAATTCTCCAACTTGGATTAATTCAGAAGTTTAGACATTCAAAAATGGAAAGATTTTTGGATATTAAAGAGGAATTAGGGGAAATGGAAATGTCACTGGGGCAGAAGATCAATCGTGATCTTCACAATCAAAGGCGGGAGGAGAAGATGGCAGCGCGACACAGCTCTCCGGTGAAATGATATCGTATCTGTTAAATAGGGGCCGTGGACAATTCTGATTTGATGAAAGACTTGAGAAGCAGAGGAACATCTGGAGAAATTTCTGTAATGCCTGGTTTTGCTGCCGTTGCTACTGTTCGATCGAGAATCTCCGGAGGGAAGGCCCCAAAATCCCTGGCTTTGCCTGCTGCTGGTGACCGAGGCTGAGGTCGAAACGGATAGAGGTGGTGCTTGGTACTCGGTGTCGGAGGGCTGATCAGAGCTCGAAGTTTTCGAACGACTCAGAGTCGGACTGTGGTCGGGCATGGCGGGGAGAGTTTTCTTCCTTCTCCCGTCTGCGTGAGATGTGGGACTTTCGAGAAACTTTGAACTGTTTTACTGTGCCATGGACTGTTCTTCATCAAGTTATGGTATTGTTGCACTGTTGTAACTATATGTTATAATTATGTGGTTTTGTTTGTTTTTCAGTCTTGATCTGTCCTTTGTTTTTGTGATATCACACCAGAAGAATATTGTATCATTTCTTAATGCATGCATTACTAAATGACAATAAAAGAGGACTGCGTGTCCTCATAATCTAGTCTAAATCTAAAATGATCATATGGAAGGCAGAACAAGATAGAAGGGCTGGATGGCCTATTCCTGCTCCTATTTCTTGTGTTATTGTGTTAATTAACAATTGTAATTTGTAGTTAACGAAGTTCATCCAGTCAATGGCTGATCCATATCTAGGAAGAAAGGTTCCAGTTGTTTATGGGTTATAATATACCTACAGCACAGAAGGAAGGCATCCACCCATAGAGCTTCCTTTTTTGCCCAATTTTATCTGTTTACCATTTCCTTCCACACAGTATCAACACACTTTCTTCTTCTGTTATTCTAATTCCCTCTTGCAATATTAATAACCTTTATAAATAAAAAAAATCCAGCACAAAACAAATGGCTTTCTTCGTGTTTTGTTGTTTTTAAATGCTGGTGATCAGAATGTGATGAACATTTTCATCTTGTACTGCAGACAATAAAATCTAAAACAGCATATATTTTTTAGAGCTAAACATGAGTATAAAATGTATTTTGACAGGATTATTGAGAAGACAACAAAGACCATAACAAATAAGGAGATAGTCCACTCACAGTCAAAATACTCACACAAGCAATACTGAAAGGCCCAGTACAGAATGGATCTTCTCCTTTACTGGCCCAATATCGCTCACATTTTTTCTGTAAGGTAATGAGAGAAACAAATCTCAGAATTGTGCACCAGAGTAGTAGTTCATTTGTTCCCATCATGATATTGATGGCTCTTTGATAAAGGTAGCCAATTAAATTCACTTCTTGGATTTTCTCCAAAACCCAAAATTTTACTTACAAGTTATTATCCAACCTTCTCGGAAAGTTACCATTGAATCTGCTTCCACCATTCCTTTGGGCTGTATATTCCAAATAATAACAATCTTCTTCTTATCTCTACCATCTCTTTATCTTATTCTTAATTTCTGTTCTCTGGTCACTGACTTCCCTACCAATGGAAACTGATTTTGCCATCTTCTCTATCTAAACCTTCATGATTTTGAAGATTTTTATTAAATTTACCTTTGGGAAGATAGATAGATTTTCCAATATCTTCTGATGACTGATCCCTCACCTCTTACTCAGTGCTAAGACTCTGCAATTCTTTTGAAGACCTTGATGCTCTTCCTAAAGTATGCAGCAAGTCATAAAAGGTATAGTTTAACTTCACAGAGTCAGGGATTTGAACAGTATGGAAGTGAGCCTTCATCTTACCATTCCACCTTCCCCATCTACATTAATCCCATTTACCTGCATTCAGTCTATTTTCTTGTATGCCTTGCCTATAAAATGTCTAAGTCCCTGTTAAACATCTGGTTCCACCACCTTCTCTGGCAGCTTCTTTTAGATATCTATTACTCTGTAAAACTGCAAGATCTTGACCTGCAGTGTCAACCATTCCTTGGCCTCCATAGATGTTGCTTGGCCCACTGATTTCATCCGGCAGTTTAACTTTTGCAGCAATATCTTGATGAATCTTCTCCGTACTCTCTCCAACACAATCACACAATGTGGTGATTAGAATTACACAATACTTCTAGTGTGGTACAACCAGTGTTTCATAAGGTTGCAAAATAATCTGCCAGTTTCTATATTCTATCTCTATCTCTTTTGGTGAAATAAATCTGCTCTTTTGATCTTTCAAGTGATGGAAAAAAATTGTTTTGGGTAAAGTAAATGTGTACTTACCCGTCCCATCTCAAACTCACGACAGGCCATGACAACTACCTGGCAGAATGAAGGAACACAAACATGTTAGGGAGATGGATTCTAAGGCTGAATTTCAACCATTCATGCAGCAACTTGTAAGTATATGAAGAAAGAATTTCTGCTTATTGTCGCCAAACAATTCATCCTAGAGTGTACAATCATCACAGCGATATTTGATTCTGTGCTTCGCGCTCCCTGGAGTACAAATCAATAGTAAATAGTAAAAATTTAAATTATAAATCATAAATAGAAAATAGAAAAGGGAAAGTAAGGTAGTGTAAAAAACTGAGAGGCAGGTCCGGATATTTGGAGGGTACGGCCCAGATCCGGGTCGGGATCCATTCAGCAGTCTTATCACAGTTGGAAAGAAGCTGTTCCCAAATCTGGCCATACGAGTGTTCAAGCTCCTGGGCCTTCTCCTGGAGGGAAGAGGGATGAAAAGTGTGTTGGCTGGGTGGGTCATGTCCTTGATTATCCTGGCAGCACTGCTCTGACAGCGTGTGGTGTAAAGTGAGTCCAAGGATGGAAGATTGGTTTGTGTGATGTGCTGGGCTGTGTTCACGATCTTCTGCAGCTTCTTCCGGTCGTGGACAGGACAACTTCCGTACCAGGTTGTGATGCACCCTAGAAGAATGCTTCATAAAATACATCTTTCATAAAGTGTCATCCCAGTTTCAATGTGATGGTGCTGACAAATGGGAGAAACATTTTGAGGAGCAATACATTTGAGAAGGCTCCTGCTCCTGGGTACTCATGTGATAAGAGATGAGGTTTTGGAAAAGTGCTGTTACTAAACCTCCCTATTCAGGACAAGTCATAGAACTGATTCTAAAACCACACACCAGATAAAGCAGCAGCCATGAAAAGAGGAAAAGAATTAAAGTTTTAGGTCAAAGACCTTTCATCAGAAGAGGGTCTTTGGATGAAAACCCAAGATTTGATCGATCTAAGCATCAGGCCAATTTGGAGGGGTCAGGTGCGGTCTGAAATGTGGAGGTGGGCTACAGGCCGAGAGTGTATCAAAGCGATGGGGCCCAGGTCCTAGACTGAAGAGCAGCCTGAGGTTTGGTAGATATAAACACCAGGCCAGATGGATTGAAAAGGCAGGATGTTGGGACCAGAGGTGAGGGTTGGGCCAGTTCTTCTCGCTGTTCCATGATGTTTAATCAGCTCTGCACTGAACTGAGCCCAAGGCTGTGGCCTGCTCCGTCTGCTCTGCGCTTCATGTCAGTGGATTCACTTTCATTCTGAATGCCATTTGCTTACTTTTATTGTTTGCATGATTTGTTTTTTTTTCCTCTCTCCACATTGGGTGGGTGTTTGATGGTCTTTTTTCTTTAATGGGTTCTTTTGGGTTTCTTTGTGGCTACCTGTAAGAAGACAAATCTCAGGGCTGTATAATGTATACATACTTTGTTAATAAATGTGCTTTGAACTTTGATATGCTGGCTCTCTTTCCACAAATGTGACCTTTCCTGCTTAGAGCATTGAGCTTTGGTACATGAGAGGTTGATAACCCAGTATCCCTGTATCATTAAAGCAGAGTGAAGAGAGGGAGTATATGCATATCAAGTCAGAAGAGCCACTGTTGTGAAAAAGATAAAAGGTTTGAAGAAAACTGATTGTGAAAGGTGGAATTAATTTGAATGGATGTTGGGGTTATTGAAATTGACAGTCAGGGAGTTGGAATCTGATGAAGATTACTGAGAATGGGCGTCACATATGGAATTCAGTCATGGGCACAAGTCCTTTGTGGATTGTTGTCTGGTTTATGATTAGATCATGATGTCTAAAGTCCAATTCAATTCACAGTTCTGAGATAACAGACAGTTTCTGCAGGCAGCATAATCTGATTAATTTTCAGGACTGACTGATAATTATCAAATAGCGTTCATACTGCACAAGTCCCAGGCAATGATCCACTAAAAGAGCGAGCTTGACTAAATCTTCTCTGATCAAATCCCCCTCCATCAATCTCTTGGAAACCTATGCAGTCACAAGGAGAACATACAAATTCCCTATAGACAGCAGTGGGAATCGACCCCAGATTGCTAATGTTGTAATATAGGCATTAATCACTACTTACCATGCTGTCCAAATGCTTATATTATCTAAAATATAGATTTGGAGCATGATGGAACACTGTCCACTTCTCTGATTGTGTATAACTTCAGTAACACTCAGTAAGATCCCAGCCATTCAGGACAAGCCAATCCTCTTGTTGGCACCCATCTTTGCCCAAAAAATTCACTCCCTCTGACAAGGGCATACCCTGGCTCCAGTCTGTATAACCCACTGCAATTAGTTGCCTGGGCCTCTCTGTCAGCACCTTCCAAGCCCATGATCTCTACCATCAAGAAGAACAAGAATAGCAGATAGATAGGAATGCCACCAGGTAGAGATTCTCTTGGACGATCCCTGCTGCACCTGACGACCCTGTGATCTCTGTCTCAGAGGCCAATGATAGACTGTCTTTAAAGGGGGTGAACCCTCGCAAGGCAGAAGGTCCCAATGGAGTACCTGGTAGGGCTTTGAAAACCTGTGCCAACAATCTGGCAGGAGTATTCAAGGACATTTTCAACCTCTCACTGCAAGGGGCGGAAATTCCCACTTGTTTCAAAAAGGCAACAATTATACCAGTGCCTGAAGAATAATGTGAGTTGCCTTAAGGACTATCGCCCAGTCGCACTCCCATCTACAGTGATGAAATGCTTTGAGAGGTTGGTCATGACTAGAATGTACTCCTGCCCCAGCAAGAACCTGGACCCATTGCAATTTGCCTATCACCACAATAGGTCAAGGGTAGACACAATCTCAATGGCTCTTCACATGGCTTTTGACCAGCTGGACAACACAAACACCTATGTCAAGATGCTGTTCATCGACTATAGCTCAGCATTTAATACCATCATTCCCACAATCCTGATTGAGAAGTTACAGAACCTGGGCCTCTGCAATTGGATCCTCAACTTCCTAACTGGAAGATCACTATTTGTACAGATTGGTGATAACATGTCCTCCTCGCTGACAATCAACACTGGTGCACCTTAGGGGTGTGTGCTTAGCCCACTGTTCTACTCTCTCTATACCCATAACTGTGTGGCTAGGCACAGCTCAAATACCATCTATAAATTTGCTGATGATACAACCATTGTTGGTAGAATCTCAGACGGAGACGAGAGGGTGTACAGGAGCGAGATATGCCAACTAGTGGAGTGGTGCCACAGCAACAACCTGGCACTCAACGTCAGTAAGACAAAAGAGCTGATTGTGGTTCAGGTCTAAAAGCTTGTTTGTATGTATCAAATCATTATACAATGCTTCAAGGTACAAAAAGGTTAAACAAGGTGGAGAGCATTTTACTGGCTGCATCATTTTCTGGTATGGGTGGGGGGGGGGGCTACTGCAGAGGGTTGTAAATTTAGTTGACTCCATCTTGGGTACTAGCCTACAAAGTACCCAGGACATCTTCAAGTAGTGGTGTCTCAGAAAGGCAACGTCCATTATTAAGGACCTTCATCACCCAGGGCATGCCTTTTTCTTACTGTTACTATCAGGAAGGAGGTACAGAAGCCTGAAGGCACACACTCAGCGATTCAGGAACAGCTTCTTCCCCTCTGCCGTCCGATTCTTAAATGGACATCGAATCCTTGAACACTACCTCACTTTTTAAATATACAGTATATTATTTCTGTTTTTTGCATGATTTTTAATCTATTCGATATACATATACTGATTTACTTATTTATTATTTTTTGTCTATATTATGTATTGCATTGAACTGCTGCTGCTAAGTTAACAAATTTCACGACACATGCTGGTGATATTAAACCTGACTCTGATTCCGAAGTCTCACCATTATAACTTGGAAATGTGCCATTGCTCCCTCATTATCGTTGGGTCAGGTGAGACTTGAACACCTCGGTATCATTGTGCAATTCTTTTGATTACTATAATGGTGTCATAATCACAATACAATCATGAGTTGGTAAACGATTAAATACTAAGATGCATTTAGATCTTTAGTCAGATATCAAAGGCAGTAACTAAAATATGGAAATTGCAGGCATTTAAGATTCAGTGAGTTTTAGCCGCTACCTGATAATTGTAAGGTAAACAGACATTTATGAGTAAAGATCGTTTGATAGGCCCAGACCCCAAACTTACTGTTTTTTTGGTCCTTTTAACAAATGTGACTATTTATAAACCATGTACGACATCATCTTAAAGGCAATGCTGCTCATGTAAATAAACAGCAAATTGTGTTAGAAACTCTGCCAGATAAGACTGACCTTTAATTGCTTGCTGAATTTCATGCAACAGCACAGTTTCTTGCATTGATTTTTTTTTGGAACTGATGTTGCCATTTCATCAGCACAATGACTTCCAGATTTACACTCAGGATAATTTCTTAACCATCTTGATGAGGATCACCACCAGATAAAACAAGTATTCCAAGAGTTTTAGAAGCATGGGACAGAAGTAAGACGAAGCAGCATAACTCTCAATTTACCATTCCAATTCACAGCCTTCATTCACAATATAGGGTATATGAACAGAATTTGGAAGGGCATTCCAGCCTACACCAGCTTTTGTATGTGTAATCCTATCAGTCCCACTCCTCACCTTCTTGATCCATAGCCCTGTGACTATATTACTTTCAAGTATTTATCCAATTCCTTTTGGAAAGTCACAATTGAATCTACTTTCAGAGAGTATATTCCAGAAGTTAACTACCCATGCCTTTGGGAGTTCTTTTGCCAATCACCTTAAACCTATGTCCACTAGTGCTTGATCCTTTTGCGAATGAGAACATGGTAATGTAGTGGTCAGCACAACAATTTACAGTACCAGCGACCTGGGTTCAATTCCCGCTGCTGTCTGTAAGGAGTTTGTACATTCTCCTCGTGACTGCACGGGCTTCCTCCCACTGTCCCAAAGACGTATTAGTTGGTAGATTAATTGGTCATTGTAAATTGTCACACGATTAGGTTAGGGTTACATTAGGGGTAGCTGGGCGGCAAGGCTCGAAGTGTCAGCAGGGCCTACTCGGCGCCGTACCCCAATAACTAAATAACTGTTAATATTTGTATATTTGGCCAAGACCCTTCATGATTTTTGCAGCCTTTTGTATCTCATAGTTTTCTCTGTTTGAAGGAAAATAACCCATTCTTCGCTTGTCTCTCCTTGCCACTGAACTCTCTTACATCCTTGCAAATGTGCTGTCCAGAATCAGGCATGATACACATATGGAGGTGAACAAGTGACTTATATTGATCCAACTTAACTTACTTACTTTTGCAGTCCGTGATTCAGGGTTAGACTACAAGACCATAAGACATAGGAGCAGAATTAGGCCATTTGGCCCATCGAGTCTGCTCTGCCATTCCATCATGGCTGATCCTTTTTCTCCCCGCCCCTCCCCAGCCCCACTCCCTGGCCTTCTCCCTGTAACCTTTGATGTCATGTCCAGTCAAGAACCTATCAAGCTCTTCCTTAAATACACCCAATGACTTGGCCTCGACAGCAGCCTGTGGTAATAAATTCCACAAATTCACCACCCTCTGGCGAAAAAAAAGTCTCCAGGATCTCTGTTTTATATGGACACCCCTCTATCCTGAGGCTGTGCCCTCCCCCACCATGGGAAACATCCTTTCCACATCTGCCAGCTTCAACTGTTTTCTCTCTCTCCTTTCATTGAGCTATTTTGGGAACAACAAATATTTGAAAATGATCATGTGGACAGCAGATAAAAATCTGATATTGTCCATTTTGCATAGAGTCCTGAGTTCGTCAGTCCAGGAATCTTAAAAAAAAGGTCTACTGAAATTTCAAAACCTGTCCTGCAGAAGTGCAGTGATGTCAGGCAATGAAGCTAATGTCAGAATCACACTGAATAGAAAGCTGTCATTCAGTCTATCACATCAGTTCATTGAAAGTGCCATGAGATTAATTCTGCTCTTGTTCTTTTTCCTTATATTCCCACAGAACACTTCATTTGAGCTGCTGAAGCCCCAATACTCCAGGGAATGCGAGTTTAAAATTACATTGCGGCAATTCGGGAATGTGGATTCTTTAAAAAAAAATCTGGAGCTGAAAATCTGCCAATTTTCAATGACCATAATGTTGAACTGTTATGAAACCAAAGATGGCTTTCTAATATCCTTTAGGGAAGGAAATCAGCCATTTTGACCCAACCTGGCCTACATCTGGTTCTCATCCCAAGCTCATTACCATCCATTAACATGGCTCTTCCAACCAGTCAGTGGTATGGTATTTAATTAAAAGTAAGGGACTTTTTGGAAAAATAGTAAAGATTAAAAATAAATAATATGTAAAACAATTATGGATCATATTCAAAATCTGCTACACTACTAACCTATGGCAGTACTTATAAAAAGACAATGATCTGAAATAGTAATACTGTAGCTCCCTCCACATGCTGCCTGACCTGCTGACCATTTTCAGTATTTGGGGTTTATTGTGGATTTCCTGCACCTGCAATATTTTGCTTCCATTGAGAATTATTCAGTAAGGATATTTTACTTGACTGAAATAGTCCCAAGTGGTGCACATGTTAAAATTTGGTTTGAAGAAATATATTAAAAAAAACTTACTACAACATTGTACTCCCATAGCATTCTCCAGAAGTCTATCACTGTGTGCGGCAAAGGGCCCTGTGTTGCTATATAGGCTTGTGGTCCATATACACCCTTGGAAAGAAAGTAATTTATAAGTGTCAGCTTTGGTAAATTGACTATTGCAAAATATGCATTACTCAATGAATATCAAGTCACATAATTTTTTTTTAAATGGAAAGCAATGTTTTGTTAGAGTTGAATTTTGAGAAAGAACAACTCTTAACAAGTGTTATATTTTGAAAGGGTATGCTGGCTTGGTTTAGTATTTAACAGTCTTACTTCTGAATCAAGTGATTGTAAATTTTAGTTTCCTTCTTCAATTGTGTCCAATGATAACGAACTTTCTCAGTGCAACTCTGAGCAAGTTCTTTGTCATTAGACACAATTGCACTTTCTTTGATATTTTAAAACAGGGGCTCATTCAATGCTACACATTTTCAAATATTGTCCATTGCCAGTGACTATTTTGTCAACAATTTTGTCCAGTTTCCCCTCATTAACTCTATCTTGTTCTCTCTCAGATGGCGTTTTCCCAGTCTAATAATTTGGTTATGATACTATCCAATTCCATCATTATTTTAAAGGATATTTGCATTCAGATCACTATTTCCCCAACATTTTGCCCTGCTCCCTTCACACAACTTCTAAAATTAATTTCCTATGACCAGGTATAGCAATGCTATCATATTAGAAAGTTTCTTATGTTTAATATAATTGGAAAAAAGTCAGTCTGTTCCCTCTTTATCACATCTCTTTGCCAGTTTATTTCATTTAGTTGAGATCTTCCACAATTATAATGTGATTTTTATCCGTTTTATTTTGCCTTGCATTTAACTGTTATCTCTTCCTACTAATTTGGCAATGTTATTTCATTTCATTTATATCACTTTTTATCCTTCATCTCAACTTATGTAGGCTCTCCCTCCAGCATTCTATCCATTCTTTCCTCAACCCTATATTCTTTCTAACTTATATTTCCCTACAGCCTGACCAATTCATCCACCTCTACTGTTTCCATATACATTATTGCTTGCAATAGTTATCTGCCCTGCACTGTCAACACTTCTTCACTTCCGGTTATTTCTTTTCTAAGGTATGTTGCCTTGCTGATCATACTGTATAAAGAAGAGGCCTTTCAGCCCATCATAACTATGGAGCCATTCAAGTAACCTCATTCTCTTGTTTTTTTCCCTATAGCCCAATAATTATTTCCCTTTCAACTATTTATCCAATTCTTAAGATGGGTGAAAGAAAAAGGAATAGACAGTCGGAATCGTTTCTCCCCCCCCCCCCCACCACCACGAGGGTAGAAACGTCAATTACTAGAGGGTGTGTATTTAAGTTGAGAGGGGAAAGGTTTAAAGGAGATGCGTAGGGCAAGTTTTTTTAAAAAACACAGACAGTGGTAGGTGTCTGGAATGACTGCCAGGGGTGATGGTGGAAGCAGATATGATAGTGGCACTTAAGAGGCTTTTAGATATGCAGGACATGGAGGGATATGAATCATGGGCAAACAGAAGAGACTTTGTTTAATTTGTTTGGTACTGACATGATGGGCAGAGGGGCCATGTACTGTATTATTTCAGGTTCTTTTTTTTAAAAAGAGTCAATCTGCTTCCATCACTATTTCAGGCGAAGTATTCTAGATCACAACATAATGTCTAAAATATACATCTTCATACAGATGGTACAGAGGTTTAATGAGCAACACATTGGCATAGCAGTGTGTGAAATTGCCTCGTGCTTCAGGGGAAAGGATTTGCTCTTTGAGCACCGTCTGCTCATTCTCTTCAGTTCCCTGTGGTTTTAACTGAATATTCTGGTTTTCTCCCACATCTCAAAAAAAAAGAGACTCAAAAAATAGTGTTGAGGGACATAAACAAGAGAAAGTCTGCAGTGCTGGGAATCCAAGCAACAGACACAAAATGCTGGAGGAACTCAGCAGGGCCAGGTAGCATCTACTGAAAGGGCTAAAGAGTCGTCGCTTTGGGCTGAGACCCCTCATCAGGTTCCACCAGCATTTTGTGTGTGTTAATGGACATGTCTGAGGGAGAGGGAAATGGAATTCCCCTGGCAGCAAGCATGAAGGGCTGAATGGCCTTTTCTGAGTTGCCATAAGGTACAAGATACTACCAATAGTTCATCCAGCAATCACTTTAATAATGTGATATCTAATTACCCATCTCTCCGCAGTTGAAAACAATTCTTCCTGATCTATTCCATTAAAAAATTGTGCAAAGTTCTCGAACACCTTCCATGGTTTCCCTGATTAAAAGTGTCCCTACCTATTTCCAGGAGCTCTGCTGCCTTCACCAGTCATTGAGAACACATTTCCCTTCCCACTGTGTAAGTGCTGTGGTTTGATCCAAAATTATTTCAAGTGAAATGCATTGGCCAATTTTTTTTTGGCAAAGTTTCCATTTAAAAAGTGCATACCTTGATGAAACTTGCATTGATGTAATCAGAATCATTGTCGGAAATGATCAGTGACAGCTGCACTCGGCTGTGATCAACTGAAAACAGGATGCAAATATTAAAACACACACGCACACACAACATGTATTTTCCATTTCCTCATTCTGCCCATTTAGGTAAAAGGAACTGATCTGTTCAACTTAGTGGACACTTTAGTTTCAATTGAATGAGCAAGTTCAGAAATTAAAAATGAAAACTGGTGAATATATGATCCGGGTCACTCAAAATAGATTAGTCAACAACAGAAGGTCATTTAAGTGCATAGGGCCACTTTTATTTTAAAAACAAGCTCAGGAACTGGATGCCAGAGTAGATGGTTGATGGGCGGCCTGGTAGCATAGAGCTTAGCGTAAAGCTTTGCACGCCGGTGACCGGGGTACAGTTCCCGCTGCCGTCTGTAAGGAGTTTGTATGTTCTCCCTGTGGCCACATGGGTTTCCTCTGGATGCTTTGATTTCCTCCCATGTCCCAAAAACTTACGGGCTAGTAGCTAATTGATCACTGGGTATAATTGGAGGGCGCAGGCTCATGGGGCCAGAAGGGCATGTCATCATATTTCTAAATAAATAAATAAATAACAATAAATAGATAACAAGCAATAATTTTGTATCTGAAGCCTGGCGTGTAGGTTAGGATCGGATCAGGTCCCTTTAGAACTGCTACCTACTCCCATGACTTTTTGTATCACTGACGTCCATCCAAAGGACAAAGAATTAAAAAGCATTAAAAGTGAAGGCTCTTTTAATTCACCTTCTGCCACCCTGGAATTTACATTCTACAATAACTGAGTTATTGATTAATGGCATCAAATCAATCTCAATCGATTAATATACAACAGAGCCAGGTAAAAGGTGAGGAGACACCAGTGGTTGAGACCCTTGAGCTTCAAAGTTCTCCGCTCCTCTCAAGTGTGTTAAAGGTAATATCCTGTGGACTGAATGGAGCTGTTAGGCAAAAGCAGTTATCTTTAGGCATAGAGACGTTGTGGGGCAAGTTCAGCAGGACAGGGGTGGCTATAATCTGGCAGCAAGTGGACACAATTTCACAGCACAGGTAGATGGTTGTTGAGGAACTGCAGTGATAAGAAAGAGTCAAATAGAAGTACAAAGGGTGTCTCCCTGGCCAAGGAGGAGCAATGGATGTGGTGACAAAGCACTGAGGAGGAAAATCAACTGAAAGGACAAATGGGAGATGGAAGCAAACAGACCTGGCTTTCTCATCAGAGCTACAGCGGTTCGACAAGGACCCAACATGTTCCCTGTGCCTGATTCCAGCAACCCTCCTGGCATATCCTGGCAAGCTGCAAAACCAGCCTCACAAAAGGCAGATGCACATGGCACCAGGTCTTGAAGAGTCTGGCAGCAGCAATCGAGACCAAGAGGATAACAACCACCTCCTTGCCCCCTAAAACAACTAACGTGCTGGCACTGGCAGCATTTGTCCAGGAGGGAGTGAAAAGACCAATTAATCTTCCTCCTAAGCCAGAAACAGGACAGATGAACATGACCCGTGAGTGGAAAATGCCGGCGGATGTCAATAAACAACTCTCTACAACCAACCTTAGGGCAGACTTGGTTCTCTGGTCCAATTCATTACAGATCACCTACATTGTAGAACTTACAGTCACATGTGAGGATTCAGTGGCTGAAGCATATGAGTGCAAGAGGCTACGCTCTGCAGATCTAGCAGCTGAAGCTCAGTGATGGGGCTGGAAAACCAAAGTTTGTCCTGCAGAAGTGGGTTGTAGGGGATTTATAGCCACATCCGCCATCAAATTGCTGAAGGAACTAGGGGTCAGACTCTATGGCAAACCATCAGAGCCACATCAGAGGCAGTGGAAAGAAGCAGTCATTGGCTTTGGATCAAGCATAAAGACCTCCCCTGAGCTCCAAGATAGCATCAAGAGAATGGGAGGACACAACGGGGGTTGAGTCTGGGAGGCCTAAAGTCATCGTCAAGCCCTCCAGAGATGTAGTGGGCTAATCGATGAAACATCGAGGAAGGAGGGTACCCACATGAAAATCCCCGTGTGTCAACCTTGTGCCACTCCCAGCATCAAAGCAGACTCGAGCAAGTGCTCATGACCCATTGGCATGAGGGATATTAACATCTTATTCTGTGTTTTTGATTTTGTGGACTGAATGGAGCAGTTCGGCAATAACAGTTATCTGATCTGTATTTGGTTTCTTTAAGGGACAGGAGACCATGTTGAATGCAGTGGATCTTCTAGTTTAGTGTGCTGCAGATTTTCCCTTTGTTTTCTCCATCCTTCTATGCAACAGTTTGGGTTCTAACTATTCCAAGTTACGGCGCAAATGAAGACATAACTGCTTCTCTCTCCATAGGTATTATCTGATCTTCTGAATATTTCCAATTATTTTTTGTTTGCAACAGTCTTTTACAGTCATCTTTATCTAAACCCTTTACAATCCTTAAAACTTCAATGATATCATTATTTTTCATCGACAATTTACAGAATCTCCTCTCAAAATCCAATTCTCCTTTATGTGGTCACTCTCTTCAGTAATCATTAATATCTTTTCTGTAATGCAGCAACCAGGATTGTACATTCTTAGTACATATTCATAAATACTTTCTAAAATGTACATGTGAACGATGTGAACTCTAAGATCTAGAACTACATTCAGGTAAGTGTTATCAGGTCAGGTGATTTAGCCATATGATGGAACTCAGGTGGAAGCCAATTTCTCTTGGAAACTTAATCAAGATAAAGTTGTCACAGGAATGAACAATAGAAACTATTGTGACAGAGAAGCAACAAAAAAAAACACACCTAGCAGGTTCAGATTAAACTCTGATAAACTCCTACAGATGTTTTTTTTTGTACACATCCATATTCAAATCTAGGATTATAACGAAAAGAATACAGTTTCTCTGTAGAGTTCAAACAACATTTCAAGAACTGTTTCTGCTCTGAGCTCACTCTAAAAGTGAAATGCTTCAATTACCACACAGCTTTGCAGATGGAAGCCGAAGACCCAGGAGAGTCACAGAGCCACCAAATTTATAATGTTCTGATACCAGCTTTTCATCTTTATTGATTTATTCACTCATTGCTATTTCAGTCTGATATAAAAATATAATTCTATGCATTTCCTGGACTATCTTTCAGGAATAAGGTTTCCAGAAATGTTCTAACTTTTGCACGGGTTTTCCAGGGGTCCGCCTGCAGTGCGTAACGTAGTACTTAGGGGTTCATTAGGATATCACTGAGTGTATGTTCCTGGACTTCTGCTGCTACAGCCAATGCATCAAACTTCACGGTTTGATGCATTGTGCGTTCAGAATGCTCTTCTGCACACCACTGTTGTGACACACGGTTATTTGAGTCGCCTTCCTGTCAGCTTGATGCAGTCTGGCCATTCTCCTCTGGCTTCTCTCCTTAAAATGGCATCTTCACCCACAGAACTGCCACACTGGATGTTTTTTTTTGCTCCATTTTCTGTAAGCACTTGAGCACAGGTTCTCATCCTGGGGTTCACAGACTCCTTGGTTAATTGTAGGGGTCCATGGCATAAAAAAGGTTGAGAGTCCCTGCTCTAGAGACTGTTGTGCATGAAAATCCCAGGAGTTCAGCTTTGGAGATACTCAAACCAACCATCTAGCATCAACAAACATTGCATGGTCAAAGTCACTTAGATCATATCTCTTCCCCATTTTGATGCTTGGTACAGCAACTGAACTTCTTGCCCATGTCTGCATGCTTTAATTCATTGAGTGGCTGCCATGTGATTGGCTGGCTGATTAGATATTTGCATTAACAAGCAGGTATGTAGGTGTACCTAATAAAAGGGGCCACTGTGTATTTACAGGAGGTTCCAGATGGTACATTTATCTATAAGATGTCATTAGAAGTTGGTCAGCACAGTTCCTGCCCATTTATGAATGGCTGTCATGGATAGATTGTGCAGATGAACAAGCATTTGGGAGACAGGTGGGATGGATTTTCTGGCTGCTGTACGGCTGCAGGCATCTTCTGTCACATGCAAAAACTGCTCATGACTGCATTTCTGAATTGTGAACTGTTCAGGTGATGAACAGTCCATATGCATAGAACCCAACTGTAACCTGGAGATGACCTGTACTTATATTCCATTTACAATCAGGAACATGGGCATGGGGGAGAGATCCTAGAATTTTGTGAAAATCTATAATGATTTATAATTTGCAAGTCATCCACAAATAATATGCTGTGTTTGAACTCGACTCCTAATGGGTCAGTTGAAAAATCAACAAATCAGGTGATTTACCTTAGTCTGAAAGAGGTAACTGAAGAGATTGTGGAGGCATTAATAAAATGATCTTTCAAGAATCACTGGATTCTGGAATAGTTCCGGAGGACTTGAAAATTGCAAATGTCACTTTACTCTTTAAGAAGGGAGGGAGGCAGAAGAAAGGAAATTATAGGCCATTTAGCCTGACTTCAATTGTTGGAAATATGTTAGCGCCCATTATAAAGGATGAGGCTTTGGGATACTTGGAGGCACATGACAAAATAGGCCAAAGTCAGATTCTTGCCTGACAAATCTGTTGGAATTCTTTCAGGAAATAACAGGGATATTGTTTACTTGGATTTTCAGAAGGCCCTTGATAGAGTGCTGCATATGAGGCTGCTTAACAAGATATGAGCTCATGGTATTACAGGAAAGATACTAGCATGGGTAGAAGATTGGCTGACTGGCAGGAGGCAAAGAGTGGGAATAAAGGGAGCTTTTTCTGGTTGGCTGCCAAGGACTAGTGGTATTCCACAGGGGTCTGTATTGGTTCATCATCTTTTCTCATTATATGTCAACAATTTGGATGATGGAATTGATGGTTTTGTGCCAGGTTTGTGGATGATATGAAGACAGGTGGAGGGGCAGGTAGTGCTGAGGAAGCAGGGAATCTTCAGAAGGACTTAAGCAGATTGGGAGAATAAGCAAAGAAGTGGCAGATGGAATGCAGAGTAGGAAAGTGTATGGTCATGCACTTTGGTAGAGGGAATAAAGGTATAGACTATTTGCGAAATGGGGAGAAAATTTAAAAATCAGAGGGGCAAAGGGACTTGTGAGTCCTTGTGCAGGATTCCATAAAGGTTAAATTGTAGATTGAGAGTGATAAGGCAAGCATTCATTCAAGAGGACCAGATTATAGGAACAAGGATGTAATGTTGAGGCTTTATAAGCTACAGGTTAGACTGCATTTGGAGAACTATGAGCAGTTTTGGGCCCCTTTTCGAAGAAAAGATGTGCTAGCATCGGAGAGGGTCCAAGGGAGGTTCACAAGAATAATTGTGGGAATTAAAGGAGCATTTGACTGTTCTGGCCCTGTACTTGCAGGAGTTCAGAAGAATGAAGAGGGATCTCATTGAAACCTATTGAATATTGAAAGGCCTCGATAGAGCATATGTGGAGAGGACGTTTCTTATAGTGGGTGAGGCTAGGCAGGACCAGAGCACACAGCCTCAGGTTAGAGGGACATTCATTTAGAACAAAGATAAGGAGGAATTCTTTAGCCAGAGGGAGGCGATTCTGTGGAATTCATTTCCACAGATGGCTGTGGAGGCCAAGTCATTGAGTATATTTAAAGCGGAAGTTGATAGGCTCTTGATTTGTCAGGGCATCAAAGGTTATGAGCAGAAGGCAGAAGAATGGGGTTGAGAGGGATAAGAAATCAGCCATGATGGTACAAGACGATATGAGCAGAAAGGCCATTTGGCTCCTGCATCTTACGGTCTTATGTAATGTATTATGATGTTGGAAGCACACTGTGCACTTAAAGCAATTTAAAGGGAAGCAATTAAACTTATGAAGAAAGTGCCTGGTGACTGTAAACTGCCCTTTGTAATCTCTAGCAAACCACTCAATTGTATTACAACCTCTACATGTCATGACAACAGTTTCCCCTTACCAACTGGAACTGTTCAAGCAGCAACCCACTAGTTTGTTGTCAAGGATAATTAGACATGGACAATGAATGCTAACCTTATTAGTGATGCTTAGATTCTGTGAATGAATAAAGAAATCTCTAGTGCACTCTCATTTTTTTCCTTCAGTCATTAAATTAAATCTTTTCCAACTTAATTCAATCAGGAGCGAGTCTCCATAATAATATCTTAGGAAAAGGTACCTTTAAATATATAAGCAATGCTTCACATCATTGAAGGAGACTTAAATTTAGTTCCTCTAGTCAGTGCCATCTGAGATCCAGCTACAGCCTTTCAATCCAATCAATTTGTAGTTTCTATTTCTACACAAGTCCCTTGAAAATGATTCCAGAGCAAGGCAAAATGAATGAAGTTCTCTGGAATCCTGCAAGGATATGATGGGCCTATAGAAAATTTGAAAGTGGAACCTGACTTACAGGGTATAATGTCCTTGTAGCGATTCTTCTTCATGTTCTCTTGCTTCTCTGCATGACCCGAGGGGAAGACTTTGTCATGCTTGCTTTTCACCGACTGCCTTTTCAGTTTCTGTGAGAGGTAAGGGAAGAACGAAATCAGATTAATAGCATAAATATGTAACGACAAGTCTTCCTGATGGCAATGGTAATCTTAAATTCTAGCCTGGCTATCTTGCTAATTAGAACGTAGAACAGTACAGGCCTTTCGGCCTACAATATTGGTTTGATCCTTTAGCCCTCCTCCAAGATCAGCTTAATGCTTTCCTCCCACATAGCCCTCCACTTGTCATTCATCCATGTGCCTATAAGACCATAGACTATAAGACATAGGAGCAGAATTCGGCTATTCAGCCCATTGAGTCTGCTCTGCCATTTCATCACGGCCATTTTACAATCCCTCTCAACCCCATTCACCTGCCTTCATCCAGTAACTTTTGACGCCCTTACTAGTCAACATGTCCCAAAGGTATCTGCCTATACCACCACCGCTGGCAGTATGTTCCATGTTCTTATCACTCTTTGTGTAAAAGCCTAAATAACTTTCCCTCTCGCAGGATTTCCCCATTCGAACATCCAACATAGCATCTGAGAAATTATTGATCTTTACAGGCAGAATCTTAAAATTAGAATCATAGAATTTGACTACTGTATCTATATTGGTCGATCAGTGGTGGAGAGGGTTAGCAACCTCACATTTATGGGCAGTAATGCATTGGTTGACCTGCCTTGAGTCCAGCAGATACTGTAGATGTAATTGCAGGGAAGGCACGCCAGTGCCTTTACTTTCTTAGTAGATTAAGGAGGTTCAGCAAATATACTCCTGCTTCTTCTATGGATATACAATTGAGAGTATCCTGATTGGATTTGTAATGGTCTGGTAGTGCAATTTGACTGCACAGGAATGTGAAAAACTGAGGGTAGTGGACTCAGCCCCATACATTGCTGCCTCATCGCTCACCACCATCAGTAGTGTCTACATGAGGCACTGCCTCGAGAAGGCATCGTCCATCATCAAAGACACCCCCCACCATTCAAGCAATGCCATCTTCTGGCAGCTACCATCACAACAAAGGTACAGAAACCTAAGAGTCCCACACCACCTGATTCAAGAACAGCTTCTTCCCTTCAGCAATTAAGTTCATGAATCAACCGCACAACCCCATTCGCTACCTCAGTATAATTAAACTATGACCTCTTTGATCTACAATGAACTTTATTTCTCGTAGTTCCAATTATTCTTTCTCATAAGTTGTATGTAATTAAGTGTATTACGTTTTCTTGTGAATGCTGCTTATCTGATGCTATGCGCCTGAGATGCTTCTGCAAGTAAGCTTTTCTCTGCACCTGTGGATTCATGTAACTGTGTATGTGACTCTGACATTGATTTTGACAGCATAGATAATTGCCATTCAGAATATCTAGTTGGGGTGATTTTTTTCTCTGTATTAATCAGCAATTCTGATCCACTCTCCTCCTGTCACCCTCACCTCAACCTTAACTGAATTTTACAGGAGCAACATTGAGAGCACCTTGACAGTTGCATCCATCTGTTATGGGAGCAGCCAAGCATCGGACTGGAAGTCCCGACAAATGGCTGTGAGAATGGCTGAGAGGATCATAGGGGTCTCCTTACCATCCACTGAGGAGATTTATCAGGAGTGCTGTGTATGCAGGACCCTTAGTATTATCAAGGATCCCACCCATCCATCCAGCACCCTCTTTGCCTTTCTACCATCAGGCAGGAGACTCCGATGCACAAAAACAAGAACGGTCAGGATAAGAAACAGTTTCTTCCTGTGGGCTATTAGGCTTCTGAACTTCCTGCTGCATTGTATTCAAAGCGTCACTGGTTACTCTGTTCTGTATCTGACAGTATTTAATTTTTTTCTGACAGCATTTTTCTTTGTTTATTTATGCATAATTCAGCTGTGGATTTTATCGTTACTTTTCTAAGTTACTGTGTGTTATATGTGTGCTATGTGGACTACTGTGCTTTACAGCCTGGTTTGGAGAAACATTGTCTCATTTAACTATATACTTGTATATAGTTAAATGGCAATAAACTTGGCTTAACTCTACTTTGAGCATCCAACTTTGTTGTACAGTACTGAAGTAGACCCTTGGGCCAACCATGTCCATGTAAACCATTTTGTCCACCTACACTAATCCCACGTTCTTTCTGTGTCTCACCTGTTTAAGTGTCTGTCCAAATGCCTCTTAAATGTAATGATTGTATCTGACCCCACTACTTCCTTTGGCAGAGTGTTCCAGATGTCAGACATTCTCTATGTAAAATAACTTTCCCTTCAGATCCTTTTAAAACCCCTTCCTCCCTCCTGAAACTAATGCACCTTTATTTTTGATATCCTTGCCTTCAGATCTACCTTTGATTCTATCTACCTTATCTAAGCCTTTTATAATTTTGCATACTATTATCAGGTCAGTCTTCAATCTCATTTTCTGCAGGGGAAATGTACCCAGCCTATTCAATCTCTCTGTATAACCAAGATCCTCCAACCAGGTGAATCACAAACATGACAAAGTCTGCAGATGCTGAAAATCCAAAGTAACACACACACAATGCAGGAGGAAGTCAACAAGTCGGGCAGCACCTATGGAAATGAATAAACAGTCAACGTTTCAGGCCAAAACCCTTCTTCAGAACTGAAAAGGAAGGGGAAAGGGTCTCTTTTGCACCCTCTCTAGTGTTAGCACACTCTTCCCAAAGTGCTTCAACCAAAACTGCAGCCTAACCAGTGCCTTGTAAAGCTGGACACGACATCCTAACTCCAAAGCTCAACCTATAAAGGAAAGCACGCCAAACATTTAAAGAAAAAAAAATTCGCTTTATTTGACAGAAGCGCACCAAAACATACAGTAAGGTGCGTTGTTTGTGCCAATGATCAATACAGTATGTGGATATTCTGGTGGCAGCCCACAAGTGTTGCCGCGTTTCTGGCACCAACATAGTGTGCCCACTGGCACCACAGTAGTGTAGCGGTTAGTGCGATGTGACTACAGCTCGGGGCATCAGAGTTCAGCGTTCATTTCCAATGCCGTCTGTAAAGTTTGTACGTCCTGTCTGTGAATGTATGGGTTTCCTCCAGGTGCTCTGGTTTCCTCTCACAGTCCAAAGACATACAGGTTAGTAGGTTAATTGGTCAGTGTAAATTGCCCTCTGATTAGGCTAGGGTTAACTAGGTAGGTTGTTGGGTGGTGTGGCTCATTGAGCTGAAATAGCCTGTTCTGTGCTGTTCTGTATCTGTAAATAGAATGAAAACTTACTAACCCTAACCCGTACACCTTTGAAATGTAGGAGGAAACCGAGCACTTGGAGGAAACCCACATGGTTGAGGAGAACATACAAACTCCTTACAGATGACAGAAGGAATTGAACCTCGATTGTGTTATGCTAACTGCTACACTACTATGCCATCACGATGCTACAGTGGCACCCCTTCATATACCTTCTTCACTGCCCTACTTGTGCTGCACTCTCAATTTCTGTTCACAATACATACCCATCAATATCTCATCTCGTTAGTCGCTATTTGTAGTTCATCCTAATTCATGTCTAACTTCACCAATGGAGTTCACTTCTCCCACTTGGTACAATGCCTTACTTGTCATCTCTCACAAAACTGATCAACTAGCTAACCAAAATATTTTTCAAATATTTAGACTTTGTTTGAACAATGATTTCTACGTTATATCTACCCACTATATTCTAAAGTTGTTCTTTAGTTCCTTACACGATTACCTTTCTCATTCACCAGTGGAAACTATTTAGTCATTATCTGTTCCAGCACAAGCCTTTGTAATCTCAAAGACATTTACCAATTCATCCTGAACCATCTTATCACTAATGGAAGTAAAACTTCATCTTCTCAAGTCTTTCTTCATATTTGGACATCAGACGTCTCTGGTAACTTTTCAATAAACCTACGTGACCTCTTTTCAATTAATGAATCTTCCCAAAGTGGTAACTTAATATACCAGTCCTCCTCAAAAAGTAAAATAATTCTAACTGAACTATAGACTCTGGTTTATGTTCATCTATCACAGTCATTCTTCCTTAAATGCAAATTGTTATATCCATGGTAACTTCTTCATCTTAGGTTTGAGTTACGTTTATTATCTGTGAAAGATTACCTCAGCTTTTCACTTTATCACTTTTAAATGCCAGGTAACAAAAGGACAACCCAACTAAAATGAGGACAATTGTAGCAATTGTGACTTCCCCTGCCGATCCACAACCCATCTTGTCCATGAAGCAATAGTTAATAAATTAATTACATGAATTTGATAGGATAGAAGTAGACCAAGATGGCCCCACAGATCTATTAACTAATCCTCCCCCATTAATCTCATCCAATCAGCACAGCCTTCGATATTAAATATGCCCTTTACTCAAAACACTTTCTTTCCCTTCCACCTGTGACATTTGTGTCAATTATTCTTTGTGGTTATAAGTTCCAGGTTCAAGGCACATTTTGTGTCAAGGAATTTCCCTCAAATTTCTTACCAGATTTAGGAACAACAGAATGCTGGGCCAAGAAACAGAACTAATGATTTGTTTGTTGTTCTAAATTCCAGCATCTGCAGTCTCTCTCTTGCCTTGTTGGATTTATTAGTCATTATCTGTGATGACAGCCTTGCTTGTTAATTGCTTTAAGCACTAGATTAACCCAAATTCTTCTTTTTGCTCCCAGAATATTCATCTAAACCTGATCGGTAGTTTATCTCTATACAGTATGATCCTTCTCCCACCTTACTCACCTACAAGTTTAACTTCCCTTTAAATGTACTTGTCATTCCCCACATCTACTTCATGTGGAGGCAAGTTCCACATTACTACCGCATCCCCGTTTCTCCTGAACTACGCATTAAAGTTATTGGTGAAAACCTTAAATTTATGAACTATGTTTATCATGTGACATTAAACCTTGAATTAAGCCAAGTTTTCATTTTGGTCCAAGAGCCCATCAACTTCTCCTATTTTAAGGAGAGAAAGCAGGCACCTAATTGGAACTTCTTGCAAGATATCCAGGCTCTCTCCTCCCAGACTATTTATTGAAAGTAGAAGGGGGTAAATCCTTGGGGCATCTCTGCCAGCCCCTCACTCTCCACAACAACTTTGCTTGCTTCCTTCATTTCTTACAAGCTCTCACTATGTTAATTATATTTTAACATGTTAGTTTTGTTTTCATTCATTCACAGGATGACTTGAAAGGCTGGACTTATTACTAATCCCAATTTTTCCTTCAATCAAGGCAGTAACTCAGTCACACTGATGACCCAACAGTTATGTTCAATAGTACGAACAGATGGATTTTTACAACAATCCAGTTGTCTTAGAACATAGAACAGAGAAATTTGCAGCACATTACAGGCCCTTCAGCCCACAATGTTGTGCTGACCATGTAACCTACACTAGAGACTGCCTAGAATTTCCCTAGTGCACAGCCCTCTATTTTTCTATGCTCCATTTACCTATCTAAGAGTCTCTTAAAAGATCCTATTGTATCCATTTCGACCACCGCCACCAGCAGTGCATTCCATGCGCCCACCACTCTCTGTGTGAAAAACTTACCACTGACATCCCCTCGGTACCTATTTGCAAGCACCTTAAAACTACGCCCCCTTGTGTTAGCCATTTCAGCCCTGGGAAAAAGCCTCTGGCTATCCACATGATCAATGCACCTCATCATCTTATACTCCTCTATCAGGTCACCTCCTCTGTCGCTCCAAGGAGAAAAAGCCAAGTGCACTCAACCTATTCCCATAAGGTGCACCCTCCAATCCAGGCAACATCCTTGTAAATCTCCTCTGCACTCTCTCTATAGTATCCACATCCTTCTTGTAGTGAGGTGAACAGAACTGAACACAGTACTCCAAGTGGGGTCTGACCAAGGTCTTATATAGCTGTAACATTACCTCACGGCTCTTGAACTCAATCCCACGAGTGAGTGCCAACACACCATACGCCTTCTTAACAACACTGTCAACCTGCACAGTAGCTTTGAGTGTCCCTATCAACACGGACCCCAAGATCTCTCAGATCCTCCACACTGCCTAAAGTCTTACCATTTATATGATATTTTTCTGGGTTATCTCTACTTCCTTTCTTGAACAAGGGAACAACATTTGCAACCCTCCAATTCTCTGGTACTCCTCTGTCCCTATTGATGATGCAAAGATCATTGCAAGAGGCTCAGCAATCTCTTCCTTTGCTTCCCACAGTAGCCTGGGGTATATCTCATCTGGATCCGGTGACTTATCTAACTTAATGCTTTTGAAAAGCTCCAGCACATCCTCTTTCTTAATCTCTGTATGCTCAAGCGTTTCAGTCTGCTGTAAGTCATCCCCACAATAGCCAAGATCTTTTTCCCTGGTGAATACTGAAGCAAAGTATTCTCTGCTACCTTCTCTAACTCCATGCACACGTTTCCACTATCGCATGATTGGTCCTATTCTCACATGGCTCATCCTTTTGCTCTTCACATACCTGTAGAATGCCTTGGGGTTTTCCTTAATCCTGTTCACCAAAGCCTTCTCATGGTCCCTTCTGGCTCTCCTAATTCCACCCTTAAGCTCCTTCCTATCAACCTTGTAATTTTCTAGAGCTCTAACAGTACCTAGTTTCTTGAACCTTTTGTAAGCTTTTCTTTTCTTCTTAACTAGATTTTCTACATACTTTGTACACCATGGTTCTTTAACTCTACCATCCTTTCCCAGCCTCAATGGAACATACCTATGCAGAACTCCATGCAAATGTTCCCAGAACATTTGCCACATTTCTGCCGTGCATTTTCCTGAGAACATCTACTCCCAATTTATGTTCCCAAGTTCCTGCCTAATAGCATCACATTTCCTCCTACCCCAACTAAATGTTTTCCCAAATTGTCTGCTCCTATCCCTCTCCAGTGCTTTGGTGAAGGAGATAGTGTTGTGGTCCCTACCTCCAAAATGCTCCCCACCGAGAGATCTACCACCTGACCAGGTTCATTTCCCAATAGCAGATCAAGTACAGACTCTCCTCTAGTTGGCTTATCTACATATTGCATCAGGAAACTTTCCTGACCACACCTAACAAACTCCACTTCATCTAAACTCCTTGCACTAAGGAGGTGCCAATTAGTATTAGGAAAGTTAAAATCACCCATCACAACAACCCTATTATTATTGCACCGATCCAGAATCTGCCTGCCAATCTGCTCCTCGATATCCCTGTTACTATTGGGGGTGGGGGGGTGGGCAGCTATTAAAAAACACCCAGTAGAGTTAATGCCCCTTTCCTGTTTGTGACTTCCACCCACACTGACTCAGTCGACAATTCCTCCATGACTTCCTCCTTTTCTGCAGCCTGACACTATCCCTAATTAGCAATGCCATACCCCCACTTCATTTGCCTCCCTGTCCGTTCTTTTTGAAACATCTAAAGCCTGGCACACCCAGCAGCCATTCCTGCTCCTGAGACAGCCAAGTCTCTGAAATGGCCACAACGTCATAGTTCCAGGTATTGATTCACACTCTCGGTTCACCGGCCTTGTTTATGATACTCCTTGCATTAAAATAGACACATCTCAAACCATCAGGCTGAGTGCATCTTTGCTCTATCATCTGCCTATCCTTCCTCAAAAACTCCCTACAAGCTGTCTCTACTTGTGCTCCAACCTCCCCATCCTCTGCATCTTCACTTCAGTTCCCACCCTTCTGCAAATTTAGTTTAAACCCTCCCCAATAGCAATAGCAAACCTTTTGAAGTCAAATATTAATTCTTAGCTTTCTCATTCCAGATTATTTTAATTTACATCTAAATTTCCCAGCTACAATGTTTCTGAACTCCTATCTCTAGATCAATGGTTCAGGCCTCTGAAAACTAGTCTGATGAGTTAACACCAAACAACCAACCCCCTTTTAAAAGGAAGCTTTTAGTTATCTGTGAAGTTTATTGGCAGATTTCTTTCATTTTATTTCATTTTCACTTCTTAGTATTTTGTATTTTTTGCTGATTTCTCCAAATTTGCCCTGGATTTTCTTTCTGTTGCTACCCCTACGTACCACAATTTATTTTAATCCTGTCTTCATTTAGTCCTCCCCCCCCCATGTGATCAAAACCTTCAATGCACCTCTCTTTGCTTTCCTAGAATGCATTTATCTGTAACCTTTCTGTCTCCATGCTGCTATTGTAAGCTTGTTAATGGAGTTCAATATTTCCCATTCCTTGATTCAGTTTGATATCCATTTTGGGACTGTAGTACTGAGGAAACGTTACCTCTAGTTATTTACAGACTTGGCATTGCAATATCAGATTGCATGAGATTTACATCACAAAAATAGACTATTCAACTTAATAGTGTTCAGACTCCATGCAAATCCCTTTTCAGGCTGTGTTATCAAACAAAATGAATTTCATTCTTCCACATAACCATAGATGATGGAGAGATACAGAACTGAAACATGACCGTTAGACCTACTATGACCATGGTAACCATCAGGGACCCCTTTTTTTTTACACTAGACCCACCCTGACGTGCAGAACATTCCCATCAAGTTCCCTTCACCTGGTCCCCAAGAGTTTATCACATTAGGGATGATTCACTGTTAATTAACTTATTAAACCATATCTTTGGATGTGTGTGTTGAGGGGGTGAGTGAAATGAGCACACCCAGGGGAAATTCACATGGTCACAAAACAAAATTGTAAACTCCACATAGACAGCGTCCGGGGTCAGGGTGCTGCCTCAGACTCCAGGTGCACCACTCCTTGGAAAAATTTATATAGGAGATTGACTCTTGGACTTGTCAAAGTAAATGTATTATCAATGTACGTATATGTCACCATATACAATCTTGAGATTAATTTTCTTCCAGGCATGTACAGGAAAATAGAGAAATGCAACAGAATTTATGAAACACTATAACTAACAAAGACTGACAAACAACCAAGGTACAAAAGAAGGCAAATCATGCAAGTAATGAAAAAGTAAATAAATGATACTGAGAACAGGAATTGTAGAGTCATTGAAAATGAGTCCATAGGTTGTGGAATCAGTTCAGCATTGAGGCGAGGGAAGTTATCCACACTGATTCAGGAACCTGATGTTCCTGAACCTACCGATGTGGGACCCAAGGCTCCTGTACCTCCTTCCTGATAAAAGTAGTGAGAAAAGAGCATGGCGTGATGATGGGGGTTCTTGATGATGGATGCTGCTTTTTTGTGGCATTGCAAGAAAGCAGGATATATTCTCCATGGCATGAAACTTCTGGCCTTCCTCTTTCAGGCTTCAGTGACAAGCTGCTTCTCTCTGGCTCCAGGTCATAACTGAGACCTCGTGCAACCACTGCTAAAGCTCTCAGATGAAAGCCAAACCAGTGCTTACCCAGAGTTACCATGACGTCTAGGATCATAAAGTAACATATTAGGGAACCAGGCCATTCAGCCCAATTCATCCATGCTGACCACAAGAACTATATAGTCCCATTTGCTGGTGTTTAGCCCATGTCCCTCTACTGGAGTTCTATAGAAGTCTTCTTACCCGCAGAACATCAAGTTAATCTGTTTCAACTGATTCCCCAGGAAAATTGTAAGTAATCAATAATCCAATTAGATAGCACAAGAGTAAACCTTATCCCTGGAGCCTGAGCAAGTTTCCTCTCTGCAGACCAATCCAGGCATAGATTACATATCTATGATTCCACTTCCCTGGGGAGCTGGCGAAGGGAGACTGTCCCACAACACGTACCCACAAATGTGGCTGATCAAAACAAAAGATCACATTTAAAAAATGTGCTGTCCTAGTCACTTCAATAGTTAAAAAAATCTAATTAATAATTTTTTGGCTTTCTCAGCTCCATTGGGAACAATTCCAGTAACATGTCCCTTCCCCAGCATCAACCCGTGACTTTAAAATTTCTGCTTTCAATGTCCTTTCTATCTTTTGACAGCCATGTAAGGTTGGTGATCAAGCTTAACTTCGTCAATACATTTGACTAGTGTATCACAAATTGCACCACTCACCACAACTCCGAACTGACTCCACAACCTATTGACACACTTTCTAGAACTCTACAGCTCATGTTCTCACTATTATTTATTATTTCTGCTCAGTTTGTTTTTGCACCTTGGCTGTTTGTCAGTCTTTGTGTGTAACTTTTCATTGCTATGTTTCTGTTCTACTGTGAATGCCTGCAAGAAAATGAATCTCAAGTTAGTATATGGTGGTCTGTATGTACATTGATCATAATATTACTTTGAATTTTGAACTAGTTTTATGTTGTCAGCTTTTCTCACAGGATGTTGTGATATTATTTGAGTAATTATATAACCATATAACAATTACAGCACGGAAACAGGCCATCTCGGCCCTTCTAGTCCGTGCCAAACTCTTACTCTCACCTAGTCCCACCGACCTGCACTCAGCCCATAACCCTCCATTCCTTTCCTGTCCATATAGCTGTCCAATTTTACTTTAAACGACAACAACATGTGAATTATCTCATTAACATGTTTATTTGGTCTCTACCCCATTATCAGATGTGGAAAGCAGAACATCCGTGTCCACCTATTGTGTGACCTAACATTTCTGTTATTGCACTATTCAGAGATCAGTCTTTCCTGCTTGGCAGTTCTGATGTAATGTTATATTAAAATTAAGTTTTTCGCTCCGCACAGATGCTACCTCACTGGTGCGGATGACACCAAGATTGGGGGCATAGAGGACGGCAAGGAAGACCATCAAACCTTGCGGCGGGACCTGGACCAGCTGGGAAAATGGGCAGAAAAATGGCAGATGGAATTTAATGCAGGCAAATGTGAGGTGTTGCACTTTGGGAGGAAAAAACAGGGTAGGACTTACAGTGAGTGGTAGGGCATTGAGGGGTGTTTTAGAACAGAGGGATCTGGGAATACAGATCCATAATTCCTTGAAAGTGGTATCACAAGTAGATGGGGTCATAAAGAGAGCTTTTGGCACATTAGCCTTCATAAATCAAAGCATTGAGTACAGGAGTTGGGATGTTATGTTGAGGTTGTATAAGGTGTTGGTGAGGCTGAATTTAGAGCATTATGTGCAGTTCTGGGCACCTGCCTACAGGAATGAAATCAATAAAATTGAAAATTTATAAAGATGTTGCTAGGATTTGAGGACCTGAGTGATAGTATAGGGAGATGTTGCATAAGTCTGGACTTTATTCCCTGGAGCATCACAGAATAGTGAGGGGAAATTTGATAGAGCTATACAAAATTATGAGAGGTATAGATAGGGTAAATGCAAGCAGGCTTTTTCCACTGTGGTTTGGTGAGACTAGAAGTAGAGGTCATACTAAAAGTAGAGGTGAAAAGTGAAATGTGTGAGGGGAATATGATGGGGAGCCTGGAAGGTGATAAGCAGCAGATGATCCAGGAACCCAAGTTTATTCCATAATGACTGGTTAATTTTCCCATTTCAAAAGCAGAGGGGAGGAAATTTTAGTGAGGACAAAGGCTGGGACAGCTGGTATCAAAATGGGATTGTCATCCTTCCAAGTTGTGGTCCGAGTGTAACTCTCCTCTGCAAGTGAGGGATCACTGGGTGATACTAGTTGAATTTAGTAGAGTTGCAGATATGCAAAGTGATGCTTTCTTAATGATAAAGTTATCTTAAATCAAAATACTAAACATTTTTACTGTTTGTAGCATTGGACTTATTATAGCTAATAGGCCTTTAAATGTCACGTATATTTTGTAAAAAATAATATAGAAACTGTAACAAAGAAACAAGCCACATTGAAGTATTGGAAAAATTGCAGGAAGGATTAATAAGAAATAAGAAATAAATAAAACCAACTCTCAGGGCAGAGTGTGATTATTCTTTTCTGGAGAAGGGACAAAACGGAGATCTTTAACATTAGGAAGGAGTTTCACAGGGTAGATGTAGAGAACTGTTGAAAAGCTTAGATTTTATCATTAAAAAAGAAGACAGGCAGAAAGTTGAAGGAGATAATTCCAGAGCTTGTGGCCTAGGCAGCTTGAAACACTAATGGGTGATTAATATCAAACCAATGCTGAAAGTCACAGGGTTCAGTGAAAAGAAGTACTTACTTCAGTTGCATAACCTTGTAGAACTATGTAGAACTACGGTAAATTGAATTTATTTTTCATAAATGTCAACTCTGATACAGGTCAAAAATTGTAGGAAATAATTACAGAAATAACAGAACTGAATTTGAGAGCAGGAAGCTTAAAAAGCGGACCAAGAAGTACAGGGAGCCACTAAGTTTTACAAAATATAAAGAAGCGATTAACAAAATCTGTTAGGACATTGTTGACCAAACTTGCAGACCCCTGCACATCTGCCTCTCCTGATCAATTTATCCCATATTCCCCTGGTGCGTTTGATGTCGCCCTCAATCACCAAATTATCACTTTCATTTACCTCATGCTCTTGCCCTAGTACTGTGCCCATCAATCCTCAGGCAGTTGGCAGCCATGGCCTTCATCCCTACATCGAAGGCACAATCCCTGATCCTCCTTTCTCTCTTCCCTGACCACTGCATAGGCCCAGTGTCCCAATTACACCAGAAACCCCACCTGGGCCCAAACTGAGGCTTCATTTCCACTCCCACTCATGCTGAATATGTACAACGCTCATTTGATTATATTCAAGGCTTCCAGTTTCGAGGCCTATATCTACTGCATTGAATCCTTTATTAAACACCTCCATCTCCCGTATTTGTCAGATGAATACAAACCAAGGACATAACAAAACATCTAAAAACCTCTGGTGAATCTCTTCAAAAGCCAACGAATTCTTCCTGAGATTCAGTGCCCAAAACTGAATACAATATTCCTTGCCCAATGAAGAAAAAATCTGCAGATGCTGGAAATCCAAGCAACACACACAAAATGCTGGAGGAACTCAACAGGCCAGGCAGTATATAAGGAAAAAAGTACAGTCAATGTTTCGGGCCGAGATCCTTCGGCATGACTGGGGAAAAAAGATGAGGAGTAAAGTTAAAAGGTGGAGGGAGGGGAGAGAGAAACATTAGGTGATAAGTGAAACCAGGAGTGAGGGGGATGAAGTAAAGAGCTGAGAAGTTGATTAGTGAAAGAGATACAGGGCTGGAGAAGGGGGAGTCTGATAGGAGAGGACAGAAGGCCATGGAAGAAAGGGGCAAGGAGCAACAGAGGGAGGCGATGGACAGGCAAGGAGATAAGGTGAGAGAGGGAAAAGGGGATGGGGAATTGTGAGTGGAGAAGGTTTGTAAGATTGGAAGAGGAAATTCTGAATAATCAAACAAAATTTAGAATGAATCGGTGCAGGAACATGTCCCCTTGCCACACTGCAGGTCAGGATTGTTGTGTCCGGAGTGTGGAAAGCTGACGGAAGAATGTAAAATTATGAGCATAGATAGAGGAAATGGTCACAATCTCAGGCCCAAAATTCAAATACTAGAGGGCCTAGGTCTAAGGTGAGAGGGACAAAGTTTAATCAGATTTAATATCACCGGCATACGTCATGAAATTTATTGTCTTTGCAGCAGCGGTACCATGCAACACATAATAATAGAGAAAAAAACTGAATTACAATATGTATATAAATAGTTTAATTAAATAAGTAGTGCAAAGATAATAATTTTTAAAAAGTAGTGAGGTAGTGTTCATGGGTTCAATGTCCGTTCAGAAATCAGAAGGCAGAGGGAAAGAAGCTGTTCCTGAATCGTTGAGTGTGTAGCCTTCAGGTTCCTGCACCTCCTTCCTGATGGTAGCAATGAGAAGGGGGCATGTACTGGGTGCTGGGGGTCCTTAATGAGAGATGCCGCCATCCTGAGGCATTGCTCACTGCAGATGTCCTGGACACTGCAGAAGTTCGTGGCCATGCTGGAGCTGACTAAGCCCACAAGTCTCTACAGCCAATTTTGATCCTGTGCAGTAGCTCCCCCCCCACCCCATATAGTGATGAAAGAAATGAAGGGGGGGGTAAAAGAGAATTTGTGAGATGTTTTTATCTTAAAAAGACAGAGAGAGGACCATGCCTGGAAATACACTGCCAGAAATGGTGCTGGAAGCATCCACATGCTAGCAATGTTTTAGAGGCATCTCGACAGGCAATGATATGGATCAGGTGCAGGCAGGTAGAATTAGTTTAGACTGGCATCTTGGTCAGCACAAACCTGACGGGCCGAAGGGCCTGTCCCTGTGTGCACTACACGTGTTTCGAGTGAACAGAAAAATAGTCAAATGGCTCTTTATTCAATGAAAGGCTGCTGCAAGCAGAGTTTTTCTTACAGAAATTAACTGGATAGATAATCGCCCAGCAAAAGAGAAGGAAAAAAATAATTAATTGAATATCTTGTTCAAAGGGACAACACGGACATGATGGCCTGAACAACCTCCTTCTTTGTGTAAGATTGTATGACCATGGGTGATACAGGATATATATATATGCAGACATGCACTTAACAAAATACTTTACGGGAGGGCGTGAAGGATATTTTTGCAAAGTTGGATTCTCTACATTCTTGGCCAGACCACGTTATTCCTCTAGTTTTACAATTGATGGTGATATCCGGTTTGAACCAGTTAGATTGCAGCCCTCCTTCAGCCCATGTAGCAGGCCGCCTGCAATCGCATCGTGCGACATATTTACCAAAAATACACGAATACCTTTCAAAAATATCCACTATTCCCCCAAGGATGGTCATTTTAGAATGTCATGTGATTTATTTATGGGTATGTGGAAATGCTAAATTACCGCCTGCGAAATATCCTGTTTAGGAGGGTTAGGAGAGTCCTCATCAGAATGCAAGGTTGTTTGCTTAATGCAAAAGGAACATTTTCCCAAGTTTCTCTACCGGTGTGGGTCCCTCAGGACTTTCTGGAAAACTATACCATTTTTTAAAAAAGAGGAATATTTCAGAAGCTTACAAGGACACATACAAGTACCCCCATTCCTAGAGATCCAATGAAAATACTGACATTCTCCCAGGATTCCCTGAAAATCCTGTGAATCCCTGTAAATATAAACTTGCGTTTTTACCTGCTGGAAATTATTACATGCCCTGCATCTCCTTACCGATATCAATATGCCTCTGAGACTCCCTACAATTACAGACAGTGTCGCAGAAAACAATTAGGCACATCCAGTTACTACCTCAATTACTGAAATATTTCCAGTTGACCCTGAGTTCTTTTGTCCAGAAGGTAGAAGTTCCCTCCTATCCAATCCTGTCAAGATAACTCGTCAGGGAGAAAGCAGCACAGTTGCAAACGAAGTATTTGTCCCACTAGAACTTGCATGTCAGTCAGTACCACCCCCCGCCAAAAAAAAATCAGGAATCAAATCCAGAGAAAAGAAGGGATGGGGGGGGGGTGTGTTTGTGTGTGTGTGTGTGTTACCGTCAATGAAGTACTTATGGAGTGCTGTATGGCCACTGATGTAATATGGGAAACGTGGCAGCCAATTTATACACAGCAAGATCGCACTAGCGGCAATGCCATTATCACCGAAAAACAACTTTAGTGGCGCCGACTGTGGAATAAATACCGGCTCCAAAGTCAGAGCGATTTCCCCGAGCCCCCAAGTTAACCCGGCATTTAACTCCTGCTTATTTGATGGCTTTGCCTTCAGCTGTCGGCATCTGAAACACTGGAACTCTCGGTCTACTTTCCAGCGTTTCTTTTAGAAACTCTTTAATCCCGGTTTTCTGACCGAACTTTTCGTCATTTGCCCCAGTAACTCTTGACTGGGGGGGTGGGGGGACGATTCAACTTTACGTGTTAGTACCCCTCCGAGGGTACTCTTGAAGTACAGGAGCCCCACGTCCAGATCATCAGAGAGAGATTCAAAGTCTCCCGACCTGTTGATCCCTTTAAGTGCACTTTCTGTTGTTTTCTCCTAGACACTTTCACGCCTGTTGCTTGCGTCTCGGCGGCTGTTACACGAGTTTCAGAATAGTTTCAACAACGATCTTACCTGAAATTCCCCAGAAATATTCTCGTCCTTGGTGGATTTCTTGCCCTGAACTTCTCTGAGGAATTTCAGCAACCCAGTTTTTTGGTCCATGCTGAAAGCTGGGAAACTGCCGGCAGATCTCGCTGGTCGGCGCAGGACATGACAAAGGTTGTGATCTCAACTGGCCAGAAGGGCAGGACTCGGCGCTGCATGCCTGCGGTTTTAATGAAGGCATGAAGCGTCTTAAGGGAAATCAGCAGTCACTGTTGCTGTGGTCAGAGAGGGGAAAATAGACACACGCCCTCCGGGTCCTAGCGTCCCCGGGGTTCCTTCTCTCTCAGGCGGCTTAACAAACAATTTTACAAACTTTTTTTTCCAATTTAACTTTCTGTTCCCCAGAAGTTTTACTTCACTCTCAAGAAATTAAGCATAGCTAGGATATTTTATTTATAAAATTTAAGCATAACTAGGATATTGCAGGTTAGTTTACTCGACTTTAAGATAACTAACAATATAAAGTTGCACCTCGTTTTTTCTATTTGAGTGATTTACATACCGCATTATTTCCTGTACGGATCTACATATATGCTTATATGATGAATGACTGCCCGACTCCATCCTTGCTGCAGTCCAAACATGACTCTAGATGAGATTTCCAACACAGTCTTGGTCAACCTCCCTTGGATTATTTTCTACAAACTGGAGGTCATTCAAAACTTTCCTCAAACTGCGGCCACCAGGTTGCAGTTTTTCTCATCCCACGCACAGTCAAACTTCAGGGACTTGTGATAATGTTTTTTTTCTGTCACTCTATGTGCTGTGCGTGACTGTATGTTCTGTGTTTTTGCATCGTGACCCTGGAGGTGTATATATGTGTATGGTTGAATGACAATTAAACGAACTTAAAACTTTGTTGCTCTTGTCTGAACCCACACCAAGTCTCCTTCATCCATCTGCTTGCTGACCTTAGCTAAGCAATGCCTTCCTTTTCAAATTCCTCCGTACTCTCATGTCTTTATGTAGCATGATAACCTACTGAACTATCTGTGCTCCTCCAATAGTCATCAAATTCACATGCTTTTCTTGATAACCTTAATCTCCAGAATATTATTTCTAAATCTGTTTTCCTCAATCGTTCTTCATCTTTTAGGGAAAAACATTTCCTTTTATTTATTTAAATTTTTTGTTGCAGTTCGAAGTCAATATTTGTTCAACAATGATTTTGCTTATTTTGCCATATTGAATGAGCTATATAAATGAAAGTTATAAAGAAGCACATTTTGAATTTGAACGACTGACACGCGTGTATTTGTGCCTTGTTTATCTCAGTATATTGAGCAGTCAGTTATTTTATTTACTTGGACATACCACATGGAACAGGCCCTTTTATCCCAACAAACTGCATTGTCCAACCAGCCATTTATTTAACACTAGCCTAACCACAGGACAATTTACAATTTACAAGTGGTAAGGATGGGCAGCTTCACCTTTGCTCTCTGACCCTCAACACTGGAGCACCCCAGGGCTGTGTCCTGAGTCGCCTCCTCTACTCCCTATACACCCACGACTGTGTTGCCATTCACAGCTCCAATCTGCTGATCCAATTTGCAGAGGACACAACATTGACAGGCCTTATTTCCAACAACGACGAGGCAGCCTACAGAGAAGAAGTCAACGCCCTGACACACAGTGGTGCCAAGAAAACAACCTCTCCCTCAGTGTCAAAAAAAACCAAGTGGATTATGGATTGTGGATTACAGGGGGAATGGGGACAGGCTAGCCCCTATTGACATCAGTGAGACTGTAGTTGAGAGGGTGAGTAGTTTCAAGTTTCTCAGTGTACACATCACCAAGGATCTCGCCTGGACTGTACATACTGGCTGTGTGCCGAAAAAAGCACAACAGCGCCTCCTTCACCTCAAACGGCTGAAGAGGTTTGGCATGAGTGCCCAAATCCTCAGGACTTTCTAGAGGGGCAGCATCAAGAACATCCTGACTGGCTGTGTCACCGCCTGGCACGGGAACTGTACTACCCTCAGTCGCAGGGCACTGCGGAGAGTGGTGCGGACAGCCCAGTGCATCTGTAAATGTCTCTATTCAGGACATTTACAGATCTTCAGGGACTTTAGCCAACCCAACCACAAACTGCTTCCGTCTGACAAACGGTACTGCAGCATTAAGGCCAGGATCTACAGGCTCCGGGACTGCCTCTTTCACCAGGCCATCAGATTTATCAATACACATTGATCTGATTGCATATCTGACTGTACAGGCATGTACAGTAAATGATCATGCATATAATCTTAGTGTTTGGGCGACATCCTCCCACATTTCCCTTCCTTATTGCTAGTATATAGTGACGGAGATACAACATAAAGATTTTTACTCCCTCATGTTGTGAGGTAGATGTAAGAAATAAAAAAATTCTAATTAATTCTCAGGATCAATTAACCTATTCAGTGGTATATCTTTGGACTGTGGGAGGAAACCCATACACTCATGAGTAGGATGTACAATCTTACAGACGGCGTGGGAATTGTACTCTGAACTACGACGCCCCAAGTCGCATTGCGCTAATCACTATACCACCGTGGCACCCCTATTCATTCCCCCCCCCAAAAGCCTTTATCACCCTCAGCCAACATAATCTTCACTTGTGTAATTCAAGTTCAAGTTTATTGTCATCTGTACATATGCAAACAAATGAAACAGCGCTCATCCGGACCACGGTGCACCCACAAAACATATTACACACATTGCACATAAACCAAAATATTACCATAAATAAGTTAATAAAATATAATTCAAAATGCAAACTTAACAGCACACTGACCTAGCGACAAGATCTCGGTGGTGGCAGGGTATTCAATAGTCTCACAATCCGTGGGAAGGAGTGTGCCGGTACTAGTCCTGTACCTCTTCCTGATGGTAGTGGGTCAAAGAGATTGTGGGATGGGTGTGGGGATCCATAACAATGCTTTGGGCCCTAAATGTAAGCTGCAGAAAGTTGTAAAATTAGTTAGCTCTGTCATGGGCACGAGCCTCCATAGTATCCAAGACATCTTCAAGGAACGATGCCTCAGGTAGGCTGTGTCCATCATTAAGGATCCCCATCACCCAGGACATGCCCTCTTCTCATTGTTACCATCAGGAAGGAGGTACAGAAGCCTGAAGGCACACGCTCAGCGATTCAGGAACAGCTTCTTCCCCTCCGCCGTCCGAATTCCGAATGGAGATTGAACCCATGAACAACAACTCACTACTTTTTTAAATTTCTGTTTTTGCACTACTTGTTTAATTCAACTATCTGATATACATATATATACTTAGTATAATTCACAGTTCCACCCCCCTATACTAGCATGTGTTGCATTGTGCTGCTGCTGCAAAGTTAGCAAATTTCACAACGTGTGCCAGTGATATTAAACCCCATTCTTATTCCGAAATGTGGAATAAAAATAAATACAAGAATATAAATATAAAAATAAGAATAAATGTGTGAAAGGAGGCCCCAGTAATCTTGGTGGTTTTCACTATCCTTTCTAGGTTCTTGTGGTCTGATGCCTTGCAGCCTCCATATCACACGATGATGCAGCCAGACAGGACAATCCTGACGGTGCTCTTGTAGAAAGTTGTTAGAATGGGGGAGGGGGAGCCATGCATGTCTCAGAAAGTCTAGACCATGCTGTGCCTTCTTGATTGGCAAGGAGGGATTGTGGTCCAGGTTAGATCATCCATTAGATCACACCAAGGAAATTTGTCGTCTTCACTCTCTTCACAGCAGAGCCATTGACATGCATTGAAAAGTGGTCGACCTGTACCTTCTTGAAGTCCACAATCATCTCTTTTGTCTTGTCCACGTTGAGGCTCAGGTTGTTGTTCTTGCTCCATTTGTCGAGCCTCTCAACCTCCTCTCCTATCTTCACTCTACCACAGACCTTCCTCCTGGTCCTCTCTGAACCCCACTTTGCAACTTTATTTGCCCTCTGCAACTTGCTTTATTTCTGATTTTCCCTAGTTCTGATTAGAATCATTGATCTAAAACATTGTCTCTTATTTCCTCTTAGATGGGGATAATGTATTGGCATGTGTTTTATGTATATTGTAGTCCATATGTATATCCATTCCTTCATATGTGCACACCTCTGCTTTGTGAATGCATATGTATATGTAAGTTTTGTACATATTTGTGCATTTGATGGGCTATGTGTAGGTTGGCGGATTGGGATGCTACCAGTGCATTTGCCTATTCCATTTATATTTATTAACTTTATAATGTGGACTGTTGTACATATTTCTGTGTCTTTATGTATGCCAGTATATCTGTAGCTTTGTACCGTATACGTGCATCTTCCTTCGTCTCTGTGCACATATGTATTTGTGTATGTGCATCAGCTTGGAAATTGGACCATATGTGGTTTGTTCCTTCCCATTTTCAGTTACTTTTTAATGAATTTCAGTTCTAAGTTCTTCTAAAGTCACCATGAAAAAATGTCTTTTCTTCTCTCTCCACAGCTGCAGCCTGATCTGCTGATACTTCCTGATATTCCTCCTGCATTTCCTGCCTTTTCCATGTTAATATGAGAAGGTAGCATGGAGATAGTCAAATTATGTATTTCATTATGACATAAAGAGAAGTCTTTTGGCCCATTGAGTCTGTACTGACTCTTGGAGCAATCTCCTCAATTATATTTCCCTACTTATGCCTCTGCACCTATTCTCTCACACGTGTCTATATTTTCCCAATCCCTCACCAGCCACCTGTACTATGGGTAATTTACATTAAGCGCATGACCCTAACAACTAAGATGTCTTTGGGAGGTGGGAGGAAACAGGATCTTCTGGGGAAACCATGAAGTTACACAGCAAGCATGCAAACACCCCAACAGTACTGGTGATTAGAACTGAACCTAGGTCACTTACACTGATGACAAAGACCATAACTTTCAGCACTACAATGCCACCAGCTATGGCAGAGATGGACACAGCAAACAAACAACTGGAAATAGTGACTCAATGTGATCAGAAGGCAGAGAAAGGAAGATCTCCATGAGTCAGAATCATACAGCATTAAAATAGATCCTTCAGTCCAATTCCTCAATTTCAACTAAATGAGCTGGCCCCTAGTGCCTTCAAGGTCAGTGGGTTCCAGGATTGGAGTTCTGTGTGGGCCAGAGGCATGAGGGCCTGTGACACCCTAGGTACACGGGTCAGCGAGAGCAGTGGTCAAGGCTTAGTATCATCAGAGAGTCCAGAATTCAAGGCCTGATTGCCAAAGCCCCGAGACGCTGAATCTCTGTGAGACTGCTGGGAAGTCAAAGGCCTAAAGTCCGCTAGTCTGAATTCACTGGAGGTTGGAGGCCAAAGATGGTCTATCCTGGGATTTGGAGGACTGTGTATGTACATGGGTGGGTGGGAGGGGGAAACGGGCCTTGGCCTCCCATTGTTGTTTTGTCGCTTGTTGTGTTCTGTATTGTTCTGCCTATGTTGGTGATGCGGATTTTGCACATGCTGCCTGGCCTGCTGAGTTCCTCCAGCATTTTGTGTGTGTTGCTTTGGATTTCCGACTCTGCAGATTTTCTCTTGTTTGTAACTCGACATACTTCACTGTGTGTTTTAATGTACGTCTGATGAATCTGAATATGCCTGTGTTTTGCCCATATGCCATTAAATCTTTCCTATTCATGTACCCTGTCCAACCTTGTAAATGAGAGACGTAAGATGCTGGAAATTTTGAGCAATGTACTCAAAATGCTGGAAGAAATCAGGCAGCATCTATGGCGAGAAATAAATAATTGACCTGTGGGGCCAAGACCTTTCATCAAGGCTATCCTGATGAAAATCTCAGACTGAAACTTCAACTATTCATTTCCCTCTATAAACACTGCCTGATCTGCTGAGCTCCTCCAGCATTTGCTCAACCCTGTAATTGTACCTGCCTCTACCACTTCCTATGGCAAGTTGTTTCAAATACTCACCACACTGCGTGAAAAAATTGCTCCTCTGGTAATCTTTAACTCTTTCGCCTCCTACCTTAAATGTATGCCCTGTGGTTTTAGATTCCCACACACTGGGAAAAAGACTGTGACCATTCACCTTGTATGTGCCTCTCATGATTTTATATCCTTCTATTAGGTCAGTTCTCAGCCTCCTACGCTCCATGGAAAATCATCCCTACTAATCCAATCTCTGCTTCTCAATCAAGTTGTCCAGTCTCAGAAGCCTTATGGCCTCTGCAGCCTCTCCAACTTATTGATGTCCTTCCTATAGTCAGGAGACTAGAATTGTACACTGGAATTAAAGAATGTCTTTATTTGTATGGTGGAGAGCATATTGACTGGTTGCATCAAAGCCTGGTATGGGAACACCAATGCCCTTGAATGGAAAAGCCTACAAAAAGTAGAGGATACATCCCAGTCAATTATGGGCAAAACCCTCCCCAGTATTGAGCACATCTGCATGGAGTGCTGTTGCAGGAAAGCAGCAACCATCAACAAGGACCTTCACCATCCAGGCCATGCTTTCTTCCGCTGCTGCCATCAGGAAGGAGATACAGGAGCTACCAGATTCAGGAACAGCTGTAATCCCTCAGCCATTAAGCTTTTGAACCAAATGCAATAAGTTCACCCAACTTCACTCACCCCATTACTGAACCTATGGTCTCGCTTTCAAGGTCTCTTCATCTCATGCTGTCAATATTTATTGCTTATTTATTTATAGAAACATAGAAACATAGAAAATAGGTGCAGGAGTAGACCATTCGGCCCTTCGAGCCTGCACCGCCATTTATTATGATCATGGCTGATCATCCAACTCAGAACCCCGCCCCAGCCTTCCCTCCATACCCCCTGACCCCCTGTAGCCACAAGGGCCATATCTAACTCCCTCTTAAACATAGCCAATGAACTGGCCTCAACAGTTTGCTGTGGCAGAGAATTCCACAGATTCACCACTCTCTGTGTGAAGAAGTTTTTCCTAATCTTGGTCCTAAAAGGCTTCCCCTCTATCCTCAAACTGTGACCCCTCGTTCTGGACTTCCCCAACATCGGGAACAATCTTCCTGCATCTAGCCTGTCCAATCCCTTTAGGATCTTATACATTTCAATCAGATCCCCCCTCAATCTTCTAAATTCCAACGAGTACAAGCCCAGTTCATCCAGTCTTTCTTCATATGAAAGTCCTGCCATCCCAGGAATCAATCTAGTGAACCTTCTTTGTACTCCCTCTATGGCAAAGATGTCTTTCCTCAGATTAGGGGACCAAAACTGCACACAATACTCCAGGTGTGGTCTCACCAAGGCCTTGTACAACTGCAGTAGTACCTCCCTGCTCCTGTACTCGAATCCTCTCGCTATAAATGCCAGCATACCATTCGCCTTTTTCACCGCCTGCTGTACCTGCATGCCCACTTTCAATGACTGGTGTATAATGACACCCAGGTCTCATTGCACCTCCCCTTTTCCTAATTGGCCACCATTCAGATAATAATCTGTTTTCCTATTTTTGCCACCAAAGTAGATAACTTCACATTTATCCACATTAAATTGCATCTGCCATGAGTTTGCCCACTCACCCAACCTATCCAAGTCACCCTGCATCCTCTTAGCATCCTCCTCACTGCTAACACTGCCGCCAAGCTTCGTGTCATCCGCAAACTTGGAGATGCTGCATTTAATTCCCTCATCCAAGTCATTAATATATATTGTAAACAACTGGGGTCCCAGCACTGAGCCTTGCGGTACCCCACTAGTCACCGCCTGCCATTCTGAAAAGGTCCCGTTTATTCCCACTCTTTGCTTCCTGTCTGCTAACCAATTCTCCACCCACACCAATACCTTACCCCCAATACCGTGTGCTTTAAGTTTGAACACTAATCTCCTATGTGGGACCTTGTCAAAAGCCTTTTGAAAATCCAAATATACCACATCCACTGGTTCTCCCCTATCCACTCTACTAGTTACATCCTCAAAAAATTCTATGAGATTCGTCAGACATGATTTTCCTTTCACAAATCCATGCTGACTTTGTCCGATCATTTCACCGCTTTCCAAATGTGCTGTTATTACATCCTTGATAACTGACTCCAGCAGTTTCCCCACCACCGACGTTAGGCTAACCGGTCTATAATTCCCCGGTTTCTCTCTCCCTCCTTTTTTAAAAATTGGGGTTACATTAGCCACCCTCCAATCCTCAGGAACTAGTCCAGAATCTAACGAGTTTTGAAAAATTATCACTAATGCATCCACTATTTCTTGGGCTACTTCCTTAAGCACTCTAGGATGCAGACCATCTGGCCCTGGGGATTTATCTGCCTTCAATCCCTTCAATTTACCTAACACCACTTCCCTACTAACATGTATTTCACTCAGTTCCTCCATCTCACTGGACCCTCTGTCCCTTACTATTTCTGGGAGATTATTTATGTCCTCCTTAGTGAAGACAGAACCAAAGTAATTATTCAATTGGTCTGCCATGTCCTTGCTCCCCATAATCAATTCACCTGTTTCTGTCTGCAGGGGACCTACATTTGTCTTTACCAGTCTTTTCCTTTTTACATATCTATAAAAGCTTTTACAGTCCGTTTTTATGTTCTCTGCCAGTTTTCTCTCATAATCTTTTTTCCCCTTCCTAATTAAGCCCTTTGTCCTCCTCTGCTGAACTCTGAATTCCTCCCAGTCCTCAGGTGAGCCACTTTCTCTGGCTAATTTGTATGCTACTTCTTTGGAATTGATACTATCCCTAATTTCTCTTGTCAGCCACGGGTGCACTACCTTCCTTGATTTATTCTTTTGCCAAACTGGGATGAACAATTGTTGTAGTTCATCCATGCAACCAATGAATGCTTGCCATTGCATATCCACCGTCAATCCTTTAAGTGTCATTTGCCAGTCTATCTTAGCTAATTCACGTCTCATACCTTCAAAGTTCCCCTTCTTTAAGTTCAGAACCTTTGTTTCTGAATTAACTATGTCACTCTCCATCTTAATGAAGAAGTCGACCATATTATGGTCACTCTTACCCAAGGGGCCTCTCACGACAAGATCGCTAATTAACCCTTCCTCATTGCTCAAAACCCAGTCCAGAATAGCCTGCTCTCTAGTTGGTTCCTCGACATGTTGGTTCAAAAAACCATCCCGCATACATTCCAAGAAATCCTCTTCCTCAGCACCTTTACCAATTTGGTTCACCCAGTCTACATGTAGATTGAAGTCACCCATTATAACTGCTGTTCCTTTATTGCACACATTTCTAATTTCCTGTTTAATACCATCTCCGACCTCACTACTACTGTTAGGTGGCCTGTACATAACTCCCACCAGCGTCTTCTGCCCCTTAGTGTTACGCAGCTCTACCCATATCGATTCCACATCTTCCCGGCTTATGTCCTTCCTTTCTATTGCGTTAATCTCTTCTTTAACCAGCAATGCCACCCCACCTCCCCTTCCTTCATGTCTATCCCTCCTGAATATTGAATATCCCTGAACGTTGAGCTCCCATCCCTGGTCACCCTGGAGCCATGTCTCTGTGATCCCAACTAAATCATAATCATTAATAACAATCTGCACTTTCAATTCATCCACCTTATTACGAATGCTCCTTGCATTGACACATAAAGCCTTCAGGCGCTCTTTTACAACTCTCTTAGCCCTTGTACAATTATGTTGAAAAGTGGCCCTTTTTAATGCTTGCCCTGGATTTGTCGGCCTGCCACTTTTACTTTTCTCCTTTGTACTTTTTGCTTCTACGCTCACTTTACACCCCTCTGTCTCTCTGCACTGGTTCCCATCCCTCTGTTGTGAACTAACCTCCTCACGGCTAGCCTATTTAATTTGATTCCTACCCCCCAACCATTCTAGTTTACCATTATTATTTTTCTCTTTTTGTATTTGCACAGTTTGTTGTCTTTTATAGATTGGTGTTTGTCTGTCTTTTTGGGTACGGTCTATCATAGATTTTGTCGTATTTCTTTGTATTCACTGTGAACGCCCGCAAGAAAATGAATCTCAGAGATGTATATGGTGTCATGTATGTACTTTGATAATAAATTTACTTTGAACTTTGAAGTGCGGTCTCTGCAATATCTTGAATAATTGTAACAAGATTTCCCTTAAGTAAAAAGTTCTGGGAAATAATTAAGCTTGAAAGACCTCAACATTCTTCTGGTATCACTAGGCATGCAAAATTAATTTCCAAGACAATGCTGTGACCAATTCTGGAAAAAATACACGTGTATTTAATATTAATGTTTACTCGTTAGACATATTGAAAACCTGGGAAGAAAGGTTGACTTTATTAGGTGAGGGAACAACGGATTATCATTCAGAATTTACATATGAGGTGCCATCTATCTTTTCAGATGGACAAAAAGGACCTGTGACACTAGTTTGGATGAACAAGGAAGTTATCCTAATTTTCAATCTTGTTTTACATATATAAAACAGATTTTCTGCTCCTTAGTTCATTTCTGTCTGTCAGCACGTGCTAAAAGGAAATGGTTTGCTGTCTCTTTCTGCATTGTAAAAGTGACAACAGTTCAAAAGTACTTCACTAGGTGAAGAAGTTGTGATATCTTGGGTTCAGGAAATGTGCTACATAAATTACAATTTCTTTCTTTTGTTCAATGATCATGGCGGACAAAGGGGAACAGTGAGGGTTTGGGCCATTTGCAATCTTACAATTACTATGTTCCTACATTCCTCTTATTTTCATTATCTATGCATCATCATGAGGAGGGATCTCATTGAAATCTATTGAATATTGAAAGGACTAGGTAGAGTGGACATGGAGAGGACGTTCTCTATAGTGGGGGAGTCTAGGACTAGAGGGCACAGCTTCAGAATAGAGGGACTTCCCTTTAGAACAGAGATGACGGGGAATTTCTTAAGCCGTAGGACAGTAATAATTGCCACAGATGCTATGGAGGCCAAGTCCTTGGGTATATTTAAAGTGGCGGCTGATTGGTTCTTGATTAGTAAGTGTGTCAAATGTTATGAGGAGAAGGCAGGAGAATGGGGTTGAGAGGGATAATAAATCAGCCATGATGGAATGGTGGAGCAAATTTGATGGGTTGAATGGTCTAATTCTGCTCCTCTATCTTGTGGTTGTTCAGATCATGCTTTTATAGTTGTGCTCCATATTTTTCAAAGCACAGGACTTGAGTAACATTGAATCACAGCAAAGACTTGGCAACAATGAGTGAGAAGGATTATGTATGTAAAACGCAACATCTACTGGTGAGAAAGAATAATAGCAGACTGTCCCTCCGGAAACCAACCATAGTTTCTTTCTTTTAGAATCACATTGCACAGAAGAAACTCATTCAGTCCATGTGCCTAGCTGTGAGATCTCAATGTGTGCAATTTGGAATTCATGTTTCCCAATTCCAAGCAACTTCAGGTAAATAAATACATTACTTTGAGAGATTCTGAGGTTCAGAAAGTTGTGCTGATACAACAAAACTAATTAGTCTCTTTTCATGTGCACTTTCTGGCAATTATTTTACTTTTCAAATATTTATTCAATTCTTCTTTCTAAGTTTTTTATTCTGATTTCCAGATCACAACAACATGCTTGTACAAATGTTATATCTCATGCTTATGGCCAGATCTGCATTTTCCATTTGACAGACTTAAATAAATTAGGGCTAGGATCTAAATTTGGTTTGAACGCCTGACCTTTTGTCTCCTTTCCTGGGTTAGAATTACTGCTTAGATTGTTTTCTCTTGCAGAACAGATAATCTTGCTATCCACAGCCAGAAGGTGGTGAATCTGTGGAATCCACAAACGGATGTGCAGGCCAAGTCACTGGTTAAGGTGGAAGTCGATAGGTTCTTGATTAGTAAGAGTGTGAAAGGTTATGGGGAGAAGGCAAAAGAATGGCTTTGAGAAGGTAATAAATCAGCCATCATGGAAAGGCAGAGCAGTCTTGATAGGCCAAATGGCTAAATTCTGCTTCTACGTCTTATGGTCTTATCCTTCTGCTGCCTAACCTATAACTAACTCCCACCATGCATTATTTGCATGGTTCATAATGGCCTCATAGCAAACAGGTATGGGCAATTTATACTTATTTCCAAGATTGGGTGGTACTGTGATACACTTAGTACAGCTGCTACCTCACAGTTCCAGTAATTGGGGTTTAATCATGATTTTGAAATGAAAATTTGGAAATTACAACAGTCTGTCACTAGTTAAGTGCAGTGTGGCAGAAGTATGTATGTGATGTACACTCCTCCACTCCATCCTCATGGCTGACAGTCGCTACTCACAGCGTGGTAAAGACAATGCATTTTCATTATGCATTAATTACCTGCATCACTCATGGGAATTCAATGAAATGTCATGTTGGTCTTTTCTTTATCCCTTGAATTATCTAACTGAAGGAAACAGTTTCAACATTAACATATAACCATGATTTCTGTGGTCTCAGAACAGCAAGAAGAGTGTGAGATAATGTGTCATAAATTGTACACAGCTCTATTGTCATTTTGCTGGGTGCTTTTCTCACACACTCATTGTCGATTGAGAGGTGCAGAGTAACAAACGGTGAGATCGAGAAAGTTAACACAATCTGCCATTTGCTTGTTTTCTTTCTTCCTCTTTCACCATTCTTCTTTCTTTTCTTTCCTGCTAATGAATTATAACTACCTTTCAAAGATGTATTGTTAGGGTTTATTAAGTTGTGGGCATGGAATGTTGGTGTCGGAAGCATAGCGACACTTGTGGGCTGCCTCCAGCTGATTCGATTTGACACAAATGAGGCATTTCACTGTGTTTTGGTGTACATGTGAAAGATAAAGAAATCTTTTCAAAATATAATGTCAATATGATAAGACCTCCGGAAGGGATGAGTGAGAATCTTTATGTAGAAGGTGATTAGATTGTAGAATTTGCTACCACATAGAGTATTTGAGATAATTATCATACAGAAGTTTGCAGAGAAGCTAAATTATGGAGAAAAAAATGAAAGGATGGAAAGAAGGTCTATTAAAACCTAAAAATTAGCACAGACCAGATGGCCAGCCTCTGATTGCTGGTGCAGTATAAACATAGAATTCGCTACCTTCTGGTCATTTCTCCCTCCCTGTTCCTTCTTCTTCCATTCCTACTCTGGCCCTGCTTTTATTACTTCTATTCTCCTCATTGTCTGATACCTGCCCTCCTTCCCTTTCTTCCAAGGTCCACTCTCCTGTCCTATCAGATCCCTTCTTCAGCCCTTTACCTTTTCCACCCATCACCTCACAGTTTCTCACTTACCCCTACCTACCTTCCTCCTGGTGTCACCTCTCACCTCTAGCTTGTACTCCTTCCCCTCTCCCAAGCTTATTCTGGATTCCTCTCATTCACTTCCAGTCCCGATGAAGGATCTCAGCATGAAATGACTGTTTATTCCTTTCCATTGATGTTGCCGAACCTGCTGGGCTCCCCCAGTATTTTATTTGCATTACTCATAATTTGAACAAGTATGATTTTATTTTTGAAGTTGAATGATAATTTAATAACTTGACTATCCAACCACTCAACACCCCCCCACACACACACCCACTACCAGTACTCAAGAGGTGAAAGTGGGACACATCTACAAGGAGCGCTATTGTGAGAAAGCAGCATCCATCACCAAGGACCCCCACCATCTAAGCCGTGTTCTCTTCTCACTGCTGTCATCAGGAAGGAGGTACAGGATCCTCAAAATCCCACACCACCAGGGTCAGGAACAGTTAACCTTCTACCATCAGGCTCTTGAACCAGAGTGGATAACTTCACTCAGCCCAACACTAAACTGATTCCACAAACAAATAGACTCACTTTTAAGGACCCTACACTCATTTTCTCGATAATTATTGCTTATTTATAATTGTATTTTTTCTTTTTTTTTGTTTTTACACAGTTTGTCGTCTTTTGAGCACTGGTTGTCCAACTCGGTCATTGATTCGATTGTGTTTCTTTCTATTTATTATGAATGCCTGCAAGAAAATTGGCTTGCATAGGGTGATATGCAACTTTGATAATAAATTTAATTTGACCTTGTGAACTTTGAACCAAATAATCTAACAGAGTTATGCTGATCAATGGCACCATCTCCTGGCTGAAGAGTCGTATTAATTTTTCAGAGTTCTGCGTTCACTGTTAGTAACATGGGAATTGAACAACTTTTATTTCCTGCATGCACACATAGTTAAATGCAGAAATTTGCAAGTTTTCTTCATATATGCTGTGCTCTCCTAGAAACTGAGTAATGTTTTTCTCACTGAGAGATTTGTCAATACTTGTAACAGCATGGATTTGTTCTATTAGCTAATATAGACACACTAAGGTTCACAGAGACACATACTCTAGTTTAGAGACAGAGACACAAACTGTAGTTTAGAGTTTTTATCCTTTTGGTTAATGTTATATGCCTTAGTGTCTTCTCCAAGGCTCGTTACCTTGTCATGGTGGAGAGGCTTGTGAGTTCCTGAGATCCCGAGAATGATGCTGTCTGGGGCTTAGCTCCTGGCAGGAAGTTCAAGGCGGAGTTTTCAAAAAAAGAGTGATCCAGCCAAGACCTCCATGCAGGAGCTGTCGGAAGGTGATGACTTGTCACAACAACAGTGAAGACGAATGAAGGCTGCAGCAGTGAAGGGTCCCCAGTCATCTTGCACTCCATGTCACCGGACTCTGGCCCCAATCTGTCAAGTACCATGTAATGGCTGCCTGTGCGTCAACCTCCCTATGTTAAACAGGCGTTCTCCATTAAGGAGAGCTTCTTTCCAACTGTGATAAGACTGCTGAACGGATCCTGACCCGGATCTGGGCCGTACCCTCCAAATATCCAGACCTGCCTCTCGGTTTTTTTGCACTACCTTACTTTCCATTTTCTATTTTCTATTTATGATTTATAATTTAAATTTTTAATATTTATTATCGATTTGTACTCCAGGGAGCAGGAAGCGCAGAATCAAATATCACTGTGATGATTGTATGTTCTAGTATCAATTGTTTGGCGACAATAAAGTATAAAGTATAAGGGCATAACCTCTTGGGAGGACATCATACTCAACTTGACTGATTGCACTACAACTCGTGTCAAACAACCTCTTTGGCATTGAAAATTTACATTTATATGCATGAAGTTCTATTCCTTTCAATTTACATTATTGTTGATGCTAGAAAATTGAGTGTTATTACCTTACTTTTTGTCTTTCTTTGATCTCTTTCAAACCAAACTTATTGCTTCATTTCATTTTGCCTTCAGTGCCTGAGTTGAGATTGGGGTGAATCAACTATGTGCCATTCTCTGGATCAGATTGTGCTTTGGTCATTGAAGACCCTTCAATACAGTTGCATTCCCGGCTGCATTCCCTGTGAGTATCCAGTTACACTAACACAGACTTGGTCAGTACTCAAATGGGAGACCAGCTGGGAAACAGGATCTACGATCACCTTCTGGGTAACAAATAGTCCATTCAGCAGACTGAATTCATATCTCAAATAGAAACTCCGCCACGCTTTAAAAAAACAGTGATTATGCTGCCACTTGCTTCATTCATTTGTGTATCATGTGTTCATAGAGGTCACTGGGCTTTTTAGCAAGGTGGTGTGAACGATCTCCAGTGAAAGGCACTGACAGACACAAGGTTAGTGCGTGATACTGTTCATTCGGCACTGACAATAAACTCTGGTTCTATGCCTCTGCAGAAATCTCAAATTGTATTTCTTACACTTAATATAACAGGATTTTCCTCTGGAGAATGCTTCTGGGAATTAAATTTAAGGGCTGATTCCTTATTTTGCAAATGGGGTGATAATTTGAGATTAATAGACAGACACAGTAGGAGGTAACATCCTGACTTATGCACAATCAGGAAACTGTGGTCAGCTTACCTTTGATGTTATCTATATTACAGTGCAAGTTTTTTCTATAAATAGCATCAACATATCATCCAAGAACCAGCGAAACTGGGCCATAAGGAAGAAAGTAATTAATTTTGTTCTTTCTATTAAAATGTTTTCTTTAATTTACTCAATTTTAGAAATTCTATATTTATATGTTGGTGCTTCCAACAAATGCATACTTATCAAAGATGGCGTTGTACTGCACACATGCTGCCAACTTGGTAAACAGCTCCTGGAAGTCCCTGAAGGTTAACACACATTACCTGGTCATCCGAGAACGAGCCAATGAGCGATGGTCTTTTGGGTTCAATGTCATTCCTTGAACAAATCACTGCCTTTGTAAGTCCTATTGAATATTGGATTGGCCAGCGGCATAAGTACAGTTTGATTTTTTTCCACATTTGATTGCCTTGTTTTTTGAAGAAGTGACCAAGAAGGCTGATGAGGGCTGGGTGGTAGATGTAGTCTATATGGACTTTGGCTAAAACTTTGATAAGGTACTGCATTATATGCTGCTCTGGAGGGTGAGATTGAATGGGATTCACGGAGCGCTACCTAACTGGCTACAGAATTTACTTGATGGTAGGAAGGAAAGGATGATAGTGGAAAGTTGTTTTCCGGGTTGAAGGTCTGTGCTGTGCCTAAGGATTAGGTTCTGGGCCCATTTTTTTGTCATTTATACCTATGATATGGATGAGAATGTTAAAGACATATTAAGTTTGCAGATGACATTAAAACAGGGAGATTCGTAGACAGTGAAGAAGGAATTACAGTGATCAACTGGGTGAGTTGTGGAACAGTATATGGAGTTTAATTCAGATAAGTATGAAGTACTTCATTTTAGTAGTTAGTTAATCATTGTCATATGTACCAACATACTTTGAAAAACTTTTGTTTTCATGCCATCCACAGATCATAAGTATGCTAAAATGGTACAAAAAGAATGCAGAATACAGTGCTAGTTACAGATAAAGTGCAGTGCAGGCAAATGAATAAAATTCACAGACCTCATGAGACAGCAAGAGTTCTTCTTTATCATATAAGAGGTCTGTTCAATAGTCTTTTAACAGCAGGATAGAATCTGTCCTTGTGCCTCATGGTACGTATCCTCATGCTCTTGTATATTCTGTCCGTTAGTAGAGCAGAGAGAAATGATCGGGGTGGGAGTGGTCCTTGATTGTGACAGCTGCTTTCTCGAGGCAGTGAAAAAAGGAGACTGAGTCAATGGAGGGGTAGCTAGTTTTTGTGATAGACTGGGCTATGTCCACAGCTCTCTGCCATTTCTTGCAGTATTGTTCAGAGCAATTGACATACCAAGCTGTGATACATCATGTGATACTTTCTACAGTGCATCTATAAAAGTTGGTGAAGGGCATCAGGGACGTGCAATTTTCCTACACTTTTTGATGATGTAGAAGAGTTGGTGTGCTTTCTTGGCGATATGGTTGGACAGGCTAAGTTGGAGATATTTATATGTAGGAATGTTTCCGCCTTAGCACCATTGATATAGATGGGGCATGTATTCTGGCCCACTTCCAGAAGGTAATGACCAGCTCTTTTGTTTTCCTGGCTTGAAGGAGATGTTGTTGTCTTGACACCATGATTCCAACGTCATTATCTCCTCCGTTAATCTTGTCCCATCATTGTTTGAAATTTGGCGCAGTGCAGTGAAAACTTCCAAATGGACTTACAGCAGAATCTGGCAACAGAGTCGCGAGTGTATAAGGAGTAAAGTAAGGACTCAGCCTTATGGGGTATCAGTGCTGAGGATAATATTGACAGAGGTGTTGCTGCCAATCCTTACTGACTGCAGTCTGTTGGTCTGGAAGACAAGGATTTGCAGAGAGGATGGGGTTGGGAGGTTTGCCGAATCCAAGGCCAAAGAGTTTAGAGATGAGTTTGTTTGGAATTGTTGTGCTGAAGTTAGAGCTATAGCCCACCTCACGGATCCCTCGCTAGTGATACCATAATTCTTAACGACGTCACAGAGTTGGGAGAGGTGGCGCCACTCTCGCTAGTGACCCTAGCCGTGATATCACAAACACCACGTCGAGAGTCACCTGGGCCCCCTCCCGCGTTGCCCCTCTGTCACCCCCGTCCCGCCGCGCACTCAATCCAGAGCCCCAGCCGCGGCCCCGGAGCCGAGCCCGCGGATCATGTGCTGAGGGTTAATGCCCATGCCACGAGCGGCTGCCCTTTGGTTGGTGATCCTGGTGCCGCGGCTACTGGCCGAGAACCCCACCGAGTGCGGCGTCAGGCGGGCGGACAGCGGGGGAAGAGCCTGTCCGCCCGGGTTGGCCAAAACCCCTCAAGGGAGTGCGTGGCCATGGCAGGTCAGACTGGAGCTGGCGACAGAGAACGAGCACTTCTGCAGCGGGGCGGTCATCAGCGAGTACTGGGTGATCACGGCAGCCCACTGCTTCATCCCGCCCGTGCCGCAGAACCTGCGTGAGATCGTGGTGGTGACCGGGCTCAATGACCAGATGAGACCCGAGCAATGGGCGCGCTACACCAAACCGCACGACATCATCATGCACGAAGAGTTCAACGAGCAGACAGGCGAGAACGATATCGCCCTGGTCAGGATGGGAGAGCGCATCGCCTTCGACGAACACGTAAAGCCCGTCTGCTTCCCCGACAGGGACATCTTCTTTAACAACCGCTGGTCCGCTTGCTACATTACGGGGTGGATGAAGTCCGGGGAGGAGACCTCCGACTTACTCCAGGAAGTGCCTGTCGCCTTCGTCTCCTTCAAAGACTGCAACGACACCATCTTCAGCGGCAAGCTCCAGCCCTCCATGATGTGCATGGACTTCAAGGACCAAGAGCTTGCCTGTCTCCTCGAGTCCGGCGGTCCGGTGGTTTGCAAAGCTTGGAACCGACAGCAGTTTTTCCAGATCGGGCTAGTGAGCTGGGTGAACGATTGTTCCCAGCGCTGGCCCGGAGTCTTCACCATGACCATGTCGTATCTGAACTGGATTGAACAAGTCACTGCCCGTTATGGGAAGATGTTTGACTTCAGGAAGTACGGAGTGAATAATGCTGCCAGGCAGAAGAGAATGAGGTTCAAAAACAGAAACAGAGGGGTTGTGATAGTCCAGCCTCTGAAGAACCACACAACGGTCTACAGACCCTGCCTTCCTCCATCCGTGTCAATCACAGGTATAGCGACCACGGTCACCTTTGCCGAGGCAGCGTCCGGGAGCGTCCGCTGCTCCTCTGTAATTGGGATGACAATTGCCCACATCCGCTCATTCATGCTCACTATGCTGGCGACGTGAGCCTGCCCCAAGGGCACCATAGACGCTGAGCAACTCCCGGCGGCGTTCAACCCCTATAGATGTGCGATTATATCCAAACCTGACTGATGTATCCATGAATAATAATTCTTTTTCTGATTAGACTTGAATATTAAATATTTTTCGGAATGGAAAAGAACATTTGCAAATAGTACTGGACTTTTTCTTTGTCTTTGGAAGCGATCCATTAGTTTGAAGCTAAATATGAGCTAGATTTGAGGGAGTGTTAAAGTCAGCATCCATTTAGGAAGAATAAAGCAATTTGACTGACATCGGTGAACGATGAAGAGTCAGTTGTATTGGCAGGCTTCCTTCAGGAATATGCATTAGCAGGAAGCTGGACATACCAATGGGAGATGCAATGACATATCAGAATCAGGTTTAATATCACCGGCAAGTGTTGTGAAATTTGTTAACTTAGTGGCAGCAGTACAATGCTATACAGGATAAATATAGAAAAGATAAATAAATGAATTATAGTAAGTATATATGTGTATTAAATAGTTCGAGAACAGAAATAGTAAAAAAGTGAGGTAGTGTTCATGGGTTGAATATCCATTTTGAAATCAGATGGCAGAGAGGATGAGGCTGTTCCTGAATCACTGAGTGATTATCTTCAGGCTTCTGTGTCTCCTTTCTGATGCCAACAATGAGAAAGGGGCACGTCTTGGGTGATGGGGGTCCTTAATGAATGGCGCTGCCTTTCAGAGGCACCACTCCTTGAAGATGCCTTGGATACTCTGGAGGCTAGAACCCAAGATGGAGCTGACTAATTTTGCACATAATGAAATCCTTAAGGATATATCCAACCAGAGCTGCTAATCTTATGCTGCTATATAAAGGCTACAATTAGTAATTACATATAAAGATTACAATTAATAAGGGCTTCATGGGTCTGTTAGCAAAACAAGATCCATGGAATGAAGAACACAAGTGGACATATAGTGTAGATCTAGCACGGGGAACAGGGAGCATGTGTTTTGAACTGAAGGTTAGTATACATTGATGTTCTCTAAGATTGATACTGTGGCCACTCCTTTTCTTACATACGACCATAAGAAATAGGAACAGGAGTAGGTCATCTGGCCCATCAGGCCTGCTCCACCATTCAGTAACATCAATGTTGACCTGGTGGACCCACCTACCCGCCTTTTCCCTCATAACCTTTTATTTCCCTACTATCAGATCTAATCTAATCTAATCATCAATAGATATTATCAACTTGTAACTGGGTTCAATTTCTAAATTTGAAAATTTGCCAATGACATTAAACTTTGGAAGAGGAGCAAAGAGTGATGACAATAGCAATAGATCCACATGCAAACGTATAAATTAGAATCAGGGCGAGGTCGCTTGACCTCTCAAGCCTGCATTAACACTTAGTAAGGTAGTAGGTGGCATGACTGTAATTCCACAAGGACATGGGCTGGTAGAATTAGCAAACATGAGGAATTTAGCACAGACTTGTGAAATGAATTATTTTGGAAGAATGAGGAGAGGCAATCCAATAAAAAAAGGTACAGTACAAAATAGAATGGAGGAACAGAGACTGCTGGCGTTATGTGAACATAAATATTTGAAGGTGGCAGGACATGTTCAGAGACTGGATAAAAATGTACAAAATATCTTAGGCTCTATGAATAGAAATTACAGTTTGGTTATAAGTGCAGTTCTGGGTACTACACTCTGTGCCTTTGAAAGAGTTCAATAGCAATTTATCACAATGGTTCCAGGGTAAAGGAATTCTGTTAAATGGAGAAGCTAGGATTGCTCACTTTAGGGCAGAGATCATTTAATGGAGATATAAAATGGCACAGAGGCCTAATGGTTTGCATAATGCTTTACAGTTCCAGCTGTAAACTGGAGGTTTCATTCCCATTGCTATCTGTAATGGGTTTGTACGTTCTCTCCGTGACCACATAGCTTTCCTCTGGGCACTCTGGTTTCCTCCCACATTCCAAAGATAGATTCCAAAGGTAGCAAGTTCAACTGTAGTTTTCAAAATCCATTAAGTGCTTGAAGATAATGTAATTTGAGGGCTTGGTGTGAGCCAGGAAAATGGGACTAAATGGATGGTGCTTGCAAATGCTGGCAGGCATTTATTGGGCAAAATGGTCTCCATAATGATTCACAGTTTCTAAAACAGGAGTTTGCCAGGATTTTATAACATTTGAGATGCTAGACTCTAGGATGATTTAAAATTTTGATTTTGAAATAAGGAATTAATCCAAAGTTTGAAAATCATTTAAGGAGCTTTGAAATGTTAGTGAAGAAATTCTGGAGTGGGGGTTGTTGGCAGAGCATCAAGAGGTTTGTCTTGTCATGCTGGTAACTTGGCTCACTGATGTCATGGATTACAAGAACATGAACTGGTTACTAAATACGACGCAGTGACTATTGGGAGTTGGTGGGAAAGTCAGAAGGTTGGTGGATGGAGGCTGTTCCTCATTCATTGCCATCAACATTTCTCCATTATTAAAATTACCATACAACCTGGGAGCAGCTGAAGAGGAATTTGTTATATGAAGTATGTAACCATGAAAGGGCAATGGAACCAGTATGATTCGTAGACTACAAAATAGATCTAGGTAAGTAATTGAAAAGGAAAGATTTGCTGGTCTATAGAAAACTATTGTGACGTGTTAATTGCTTAGCTCTTTCCTCTTTGAAATGCTGTCGGGTTTGGTGAATATCAAGCAATATTTATATTGTTACGTACCCCGTAACTGGGTTGCCAAACCAGCAGAAATGGATCACTCAGTTGGAGTCTGGAGTACTAGAACTAAGAAAGTTTTATTAAAGAAACAAGCAACACAGTAATCGAAAGGATAATAAATGCAACAATTCAACAATGATAACCACACATGTGCACAGAATTAAGATAACAGCATCAATCAAGCTCTATCGTTGTCTAGGGGTAAATGACCAATTTCAAAATGACTCAAAGTTCAGTTCGCAGTAATCGTTGCCATGGCGATGGACAAGGTGGGGAAGAGAGACATAGAATAGGAACAACTCATCATTCAGCACAGCTTCACTCACAGACCAGCGAGATGGCTCACAAACAGCATTTGGGCGGGTCCTTGGTGATGTCACCTGAGGTCACCGACTGTGACCCCTCCTCCAGATGCGGTCGATCCTCTGCAGTGAACCCGGCACCCAGGCAAGGGCGGACACACACCGGGTTCCCGCTGATCGTACCTTTCCACCCTTGTCGTTGTCTGGGACTTCTCACCCACTCGTGAGAAGCGCACCGCTTCCAGGGTCTCGTTACCTCGGGTGGCGTGTGTCCCTGTCTTAGCGAACCTGTCCCTTTTTATCCCCCTGCTGGGGTATCGCCTGTCCATCACTTCAAACAGTTCAGGGTTCAAAGGGGGGAGCCGCTCCAGACAGCTCTTCCTCCCACATCCCTTCATTACACATCTCCAGACGCTGCTCCATTGTTCCTTATCTCTCCTTCCCCTGAGGGCAGGTGGCAGACCAACTGCTGATGCCACTGATGCTAGCCCAGGCCAGCAAACATCTTAATTTTATGTGTATTCTCGTAACAATATGAATACCTGTGTGCACGAAAAGCTCTTCTCATTCCATGCAAAGAAAATTACTCAAGTATATCTGAGTCCAAAATGCCCTTCAAACTCTGCAGCTCTGGAGAGTAATAAGTATGTTTCAGTGATTACTGTGTCTTTTGGTTCCCGCTTCTTCACCACTTGGTCTGAAGGTAATGCAAAATGAAGTAAAGGCCAGAAGTGAGGTGATGATAGCAAAAGGGAGAGAGGATTTGTGACCAGGCATCTTTGGCAAGAGAGTTGGAGATGAGTCCGATGTGAGAAGAATGAGAGAGTTGTACTTGTAGGAGAATGGAGACACCAGAGAAGGGATCAGAACCAAGTTGACTCTGAGGAATATGAGATCAGAGCTATGTACGAGGGGCTAGAAAGACTGGAGAGATAACAAGAAACCAAGAGATGTGAGTGAAAGATGGGAGAGTGAAGAGGACAGTCAACAAAGTAGCTGAAGAAGGCAGGAGGTCTCGTTTGTTGTCAATATGAAAGACGTTTCAAATGAACCTGTATCCTCCAAACTGTGACATTAATTCTTGTTGTTTATAATTGCAGAATATTTATTTCAACAGGATATTTAACAAATTGAATACTACTTACTGAATGGCTGAACATGGAGTTTATCTTGTGGACTGAAGGGGCCTATGTATTTCCTTAATCCTCAATGAATCAAAAACATAAGTTATTAAAGACAATTTATTCTGAAAGGTTCAGAAATAATTTACATGGATATAATTTTCAGTCTAGAGTACCTGAGATCTGAGCTATATATATATATGAATACCTGTGTGCACGTAAAGCTCGACATCAAGAACGTAGGTCATCAAAGGTGCCGGATAAAGACCAGCAATATCATGATGGATCTCAACCACCTTGCTTGTGGACTGATGTCCCACTCCCATCAGGGAAGAAGCTACAATCAGGAAAGGACCACCAGACTGAAAAACAGTTACTTCCGCCAAGTCATCAGGCTGATAAACACACCCATCCATTAAGCTACCTCATCACACCACCCCCCCAGCTTTCCCCTGTGGTGCCCCAACCCAAGACATCCTCCACCTCGTCCAAACATGCCCTCTCACCAAGATCTGAGACGGCTTTGCTGCAGCCTAATGATGCGCCAGGAGCTGGAGGAGTGGCTTGACAAAAGCCAGTTAGAAGTGTGAAGAGAAAAACACCTGCCATATGAAACCACAATCACACCAGCCACCACCAGTACTTTATCATTTCCTGACAGTGAACTTATGTGCTGTACCTAGAGTCACTTTATGTACATACAATATATGTATCTATATTAATATCTATTATCTATATATAGAGGTAGATACATGTATAGATAGATATACATATATTTTATCCTCTCCCTCTCCCCCTCCCTCTATATATATATATTTTCATGATTTGGGAAGACCTGCATCATTAGTTATTTTTAAGAAGGGAACGGTGAGCCACCTCCATCAACTGTTACAATTCTTCTTGTGAAGGTATTCCCATATTTTTGTCAGGGTGGGGGGAAGGTTTCCGGTCTGTAGGACTAGCAATGATGAAAGGTCGTGTGATTTGGAGGGAAACCTGTAGGAAGAGGTGTTCTCATGCATCTGTTGCTCTTGGATATTTTAGTGTTAGAAGTTGGGTTTGAGAGGTGCTGTTAGAGTAGACTGAGTGAGTACCTGCATCTCATGTTCTCAATAGTTATTGTTTATTTTTAAAATTTTTATTATTCCTTTATTTTTTTCTCTATTTGCGCAGCTTGGTGTCTTTTGCACTTTTGTTGTTTCCAAGTCTTGTGTGTGGTTTTTCATTGATTCTATAGTGTTTCTTTGTATTTACTATGAATGCCTGCAAGAAAATGAATCTCATGGTAGTTTATGGTGACACGTATGTACTTTGATAATAAATTTACTTTGACCTTTGGGTTTCAAAGATGGCATGAATGGGTGCTGGTTGTTGAGTGAATGAATGCTTAGAGAGTTTGATGGAGTGCTAGTGAATTGGGCCGATTTATCCTGGATGCTATCGACCTTCTTGAGAGTTGGTGGTACTCTACTCATGCAGGCAAGTGGTGAGTATTCCTTCACATCTTTGACTTGTGCCTTGGACTCGGTGGAAGGACAAGAGTCGCTTTCAGGATACCTAGTTTGCCTTTGCAGCCTTGATATTTATGTGAATGTCCTACTTGAGGTTCCGGTCATCGGACATGGTTGGGAACTCAATCATCGTCATAAGAACTTCTGTCTTATGCCTCTCACAGTTTCAGCATAACTTTTTTATTCTCATTCAAACTGTCCTAGTTCGTCTTTTAACTAGATCACTCTGAAAGTAATATATTACCTGGTCAACTTAGGAGTCCACCTATCACAGACTTGCCCTTTGTTCTCTCCAACTCTCCTCCTCTCTGCAGTTTTAAAACTAAACACTTGTGTTCTTAGTTTTCTAATTCTGAGGAAGAGTCGTTAACTTGAAATGTTAACTTTGTGTTTTTCTCCACAGGCGCAGTTTGTCCTCCAACATTATCTATTTTTTTTCTCTTTACTTTTGAAATACTCGATAGAGGTTCGAGCGAAACTTCCTGGTGTGTCCTGAATGTTCTGTTCTCTGGAGAGAAAGTTACCATTCGGGAGTGAGCAAACAATTTAATTCCTTGTAAACCTATTGATTTGGAGTTATTAACTACCCTGGAATGAATTAATCAAATTATTGAAGATGGTTTCCAGCTTAGCTTGGAAGCAGTACTCGCGTTCCAAATTTACATTATGTATTCCAAATGTATTCTTTTATCCAAATCTGCCTTACATTCTCCATATGTTAAAAGGAGAGAAATGGTATGTACCACGGCTGCTATATTTTTGATTTGCTACCATTCAATAATGATAGTAATGCAGATAAATTAACAAGAACCACACAAGCTAAAAATGTAACGTACCATTTTTGAAATCAATGATGTAGGTTTAAATTTAAATTTGTGTCCCCTTGTCCTATATTCTCCCAATTACAAAGGCATGTACTATCAGAAATGATGCCCTTCAAGTGAGGTTGTGCCACTCATTTCAAATAAAGATGCTTTGAAACAAACAAGGGTCACTGGACACACTCAGCAAGTCAGGCAGTATAGGGGAAAGAGAAACTGTGAATGCTTATGGTCCAACGTGCACAAAATGCTGGATGAACTCAGTGGGTCAGGCAGCACCCACGGACGGAAATGTTTCAGGCTGAGACCTGCTGAATGTTGATTGGTTATTTTGCTTGGTTGGTGGTGGAGGGAGATACAATGGAAGCATTTATGAAGCTCTTAAATAGGTACAAGGATACATATCCTTGCCATGCCCAGGTTTCATTGGCTTAATTAGCTTGGCTCAGCATTGTGGGCTGACGGGCTTGGAGCTGTGCTATATTGTTCTTCCTATACGTGTGTCTAGTTCCAAACTGCAGTGATAGATCAGACCCATAAGACTATAAGACATAGGAGCAGAATTAGACTACTTGGCCCATTGAATCTGTACTGCCAGTCCATCATGGCTGATTAATTATCCCTCTCAACCCCATTCTCCCAGTAACCTTTGACACCCTTATGAATCAAAAGCCTAAATCTCTGCTTTAAAGATACCAGTGACTTGGCCTCCACCATTGTCTGTGGCAATGTAGTTGACAGATTCACCATCCTTTGGCTAAAGTTCTTTCTGTTCTAAAGGGATGTTCCTCTATTCTGAGGCTGGCCCCACTGGTCCTGGACTCCCCCATCCTCTCCACATACTCTCTGTCAAGGCCTTTCAATATTCGATAGGTTCCAATGAGATCCCACCACATTCTTCCAGACTCCACGAGTACAGGCCCAAAGCCATCAAATGCTCCTCATACATTAACCCTTTCATTGCTGGAATCATTCTCATGAACCTCCTCTGGACCCTCTCCAATGGCAGCACATCTTTTCTGAGATAAGGGACCCAAATCTGCTCACAGTACTCCAAGACCCAAGACCCCCAAAGCTCTCTGCTGCAGAATTAGGTGGGGGAGGGGGTTTATGCTGGAGACATAGGCATTGAGCTGGCGTGTGACTAAACTTGTTTTTTTTTGTTCTCTCCATGGTTTAAATCAGCATCAAACTACTCGGATTCCTGCTATTTTTGTCTCAAATAAATTGATTTCACTGTTCAATAGCTGCTGTGAGTGGTTTTATCACTTTGTTACCATGGTAACAGAGCCTGAAAGGCTATTTTGGTAAATTAAGGACTGATATTTTAATGAACCTCAGTCCAAGCAGCAATATGTATTGTTAATACAGATTCTATAAAAGAAATCAAAAATAAACTCCGCTAGAAGGGACATAGCCGACCAAAGACACAAGTCTGGAATATTTCTACAATATGCAAATTCCATTTTTAACTGGCCTCACAATTATTGCTACTCACCGTCACCAGCTGGCTTGCTCTTAGCATAACAAATCTTCGGCAGGTTTAAATGGGACTCGGTAATGTGCACTTTAATCACTGTCAGCCCCAGTAGCTTCGACAATCCGTCTTGTCGCATGAGACCTTTCCTTTCCACGATTAACCAGACAAGGTTGCTGCTCCAAGATGTGTCCCACTTACCATAAAGAGGCACAAAATTCTCGATGAGAAAACACTTGCTGGGAAAGCTTAATGAAGATTTTTTTTTGTTGCTGGACCTCAATGTTGTGGAAAGTGAACTGTGATTGGAAGTTGGAGATTTCATGTCAGTTGCATGATCCTGTCTTTCCCAGGCTGCTGATAAGCTGATTGAGCTGTTTTTAAGGCTTCCGACAGCGTTTAACACAGACTGGCGCATGTTTCAGGCCACTCACATGGATGCAGATTTGCTGCCACTCCCCCCTCCCAACTTTAATCACTCCAACCCCACCCAGCTTTGCCTACTCCAACATCATCCCTCGTAATGCTGGCCATCCATAAGACCATAAGACATGGAATAAGAAATAGGCCATTCAGCCCATTGGGCCTGCTCTGCCATTCAATCAAGGCAGATTTACTTTCACTCTCAACTCCATTCCCCTGCCTACTCCCCATAATCTTTGACTCCCTTACTAATCAAGAAGCTATCAACCTCTGTTTTAAATATCCCCCAATGATTTGGCCTCCACAGCCACCCATAGCAATGAATTTCACAGATTCACTACCCGCTGGCTAAAAAATTCCTCCTCATCTCTGTTCTAAAGTGGTGTCCTTCTATTCTAAGACTGTGCCCTCTGGTCCTAGACTCTCCCACTGTTGGAAGCATCCTCTCCATGCCCATTCTATCTCAGACTTTCAATATTCAGCTGTTTCAATGAGATCCCCTCTCATTCTTCTAAACTCCAGTGGCTACAGGCCAGAGCAACAATTGCCCTTCTTCAAACACCAACTTCAGCTCCCAAATGTTCTCTCTCTCTCTCTCTCTCTCTCTCTCTCTCTCTCTCTCTCTCTCTCTCTCCCTCGCTCTCTCTTTCCCTCTCCCTCTCCATCCTCCTCCTTCCTTCTCTCTCCCCCTCTACCTGAGACTGCAAAGAGCTGTAGACTTGGCCGGCTCCATTACAAACCCAACCCTTCCCACCGTTGAGCACATCTTCAAGTGGTGACACCTCAAGAAGGCAGCTTCCATCATTGAGGAGCCTCACCATGCGGGACTTGCCCTCTCCATCAGTGAGCAGGAACAGGAGCCTCACAACCCAAACTCAGTGCATGGTGGAACATTGACTTACAGGGCATGTACTAGTCCTGAGGTTTGGAGATGTGAACCAACCAAAGTCTGAGATTGAGATGAGGATGCTAGTCACTGAGCTACAGCTAGGAGGCGTATAAAGATCAATGTCAATATTTACTATATGAGCAAATTAACAACATTAAAAACCCAAATACACCTTCAGACAACCACTGTCTCAAATTATTTCTTTTTCCAATTTTTACCCTGGTTATAGTTTATACAAAAGTCTCTTGTAACTATTGGAATAATTGCAAAAAAGTGCTTCGGAATTATTTTTTGTCCGCAAATTACAAACATTTCTCATCTATGATTTTGACCTACGCCAGACAAAAATGCTTGAGATGATCATCTATCAAACTGCACTCAAATATCAGTAATGCCATGTCTGGCAATACTTCAATAAACTGTAGCAGCATATCCTTCCTCCCACAGCTGCTTAGAAGAAGAGCTGAGGCCATAATTAGTGGCTGACGTTCAACCCTGTCCCAGTCTTCTCCAGCTAGAAACCTAATTTGAGCACAGTTGGTAAATGAACTAGAGATTAATTTGGCCTCTGTTTGCTCCTTCCCAGCAGAATCATGTTCAGGGGAATGAATGAAACATGCCTGGGTCTACTTGAGATCCCATAGCTATGCTGTTCCTAACTGAATGACTTTTCACCCTCATCAGCTGTGAAGTTGGCCAAGAATTCCACTAAGAGTAGATGGACATGCAATTTAGACTTTAGGATAAATATGATGACTTGGAAAGGACAAAGGGATGATGCCAGGCTCCAGAAATTTCAGTCAGCTAGAAAAAGTGAAGTGATATTCACGGGTAGTGGATTAAAAATGATAGAAAGAGATAAAGAGTTGGAGCACAGGGAGGGGAGCAGCGCAGATAAGGAAAAGCTGGGAAACTTGAATTCACGTGTGCAATTTAATCTGGAATCCACCTGGGTTACCCTCATGGAAGTAAACATGTTCCCTGACGTATACTGTATATGAAGCCCAGAAGCATGGCAACATAGTTAGGCTGTAACTATCCTTTGGTATAGTATGAATTGCTATTCATACTATACCATCGCCTTTGGTGAGCTAGTCAAGGCACCAGTACCTGGTAAATTAGACTATAATAAGTGTTGAGGGATGGCATGCAGAGGGTTCCTTTATAGAGTTATCGAGCACTACAGCACAAAAACAGGCCCTTAGAGCCAGTTATCTCATTCCAAACTATTATTCCGCCCAGTCCCATCAACCTGCACCTGGACCTAAGCCCTTCATACCTCACACTGGAGCACCTGGAGGAATTCCACCTGGTCACAGGGAAAACTTGCAAACTCCACACGTGCAGTGCTGGAGGTGGGAATTGACCCTGGATCTCTGGAGCTGTGAGCCACAGGCTCTACCACTGTCAACAAGTAGAGATTCTTTCAGTACCTTTGGAGCTACACTTGGGGAGAACAGATAAAGAGTTCTGTGTCAACCCTGACACTTACCTTGCAGGTGAATGAATTTCTTTGTGCTATCAGGGGCCGAGTCCCTTGCTGCAGTGTACTTAAAAAGAGTATTAGCTGGTTCAGGCTGAGTTACACACAGTGGTGATATTCAGGATGTTCCTGACGTTGCTGGTGGGATGACTGGACAATGACAATGGGGGTTAAATGTCCAGGAGAAATGATAAATTTCCACTCATACCCTGCTTATGGCCAAAGCCTTAAACTGCCTCTTCCTCTGGTTCTTTGTTCAGTGACAAGGTGTAGTCAGCTAAATCCCATGTCAATTAAGCTGTCTGACTGCATTTCCAGAAAGGGTTCTCTTCATCACTAACTGCCCTGTTCTTCCTCCTCCTCCTCCTCTTCTACCTGCTGAAGAGTGGGAGACAGATACTACACTGGAGGATAAGACAGAGTCATTGCAACACTTTATAATGCCAGCAATCACCAATCGGAGTTCAATTTCCACCGCTGTCTGTAAGGAGTTTGTGTATTCTTCCTGTGACTGTGTGGGTTTCCTCCAAGAGCCGTGGTTTCCTCCCACATTCTGAAGCGTACAGGTTTGTAAACTGTGGGCATGCTATGTTGGCATCAGAAGCATGGCAACAGTTATAGGTTACTCCAAGGTCATCCTCCAAATGTGTTGGTTGTTGACACATTTTACCGACTGTTTTGATGCTTCGATGTACATGTGACAAATAAAGCTAATCTTTATCTCCATAAACAAGAGAACCCTCTCGGGAATAGGCTGCTGGGGCTTTTCTGACTGGCACAGTCACTGATAGCTTACTTTGAGCATCTCTGCAATGTTTCTGTTGGGAGCTTGGCTGATTACAAATGTACTCACAGGTACTTCTAAAGGTTCCCAGGGTATTAAATTCATAACACAGCCATTTCCCTCCAATAGCCATATATCACTGTGATGCAATAGCAGAAGTGAGTTGAGCATAGAGGTCCACAAGGTAGGCAATGTTCACAACAATATGGTGCTAACCACCATGATCTTCTGATGGTGTCTATGACACCTTGGACCTTTGCGAAGTGATTGCCCTTCCTGCTGCAGCACAGGTTGGTGATGCCCTATGGAGCCCAAAGTACCGCATGGTTATGATCTATCATTCTGACCCTTCAAGAAGCCACAAGCTGGACAGCTCTTAGTGGCATCTATGATCTTTAATCAAAGAGAAGGTGTATTCTGCTCTTCTTGAAGAGACAACTTCTTTCATTTTGCAAATTCCATGGAGTTCTGTGAATGTGTTCAACTTCATCCATTGCCTAGAATAATCCAGAGGCAGTATGGTAGCGTGGCAGTTAGCACAAGTGATTTACAGTGCCAGCAATCTCTGATGTGGGTTCGATTCCCACCACAGTCTAAGAAGTTTGTCTGTTCTCTCTCTGAGCACGTGGACTTCCTCCAGGTTTCTTCCTACATTCCAAAGATGTACAGTTAGTGTTAGGGTTAGTGGTATGATGGCACCAAAAGCATGATGATACTTGTCAGCTGCTTCCAGCACATCCTCACATTTGATTTCACGTCAAGAGTCAAGTCGAGATTATTTAATGTTATTTCCAGTACACAAGTGTAAAGGAGAACTAAATTATTGTTTCTCTGGATCCGATGCAGCACAAAAACACAATAAGATAGAGAACACAATAGCAAAAAAAAAATCAATAAATATAAATACATCAAATAGTTTATATGCATCCATTGATCGTATGTACATGAAGTGACACTAGGTTCAGGGGTGCCTGTACGTAAGGTGACCGACAGGAAATGATAAAGTTGTGGTGGGTGGTTGGTGGGCAGAGGTGTTGATTAGATTTATTGCTTGGGGAAAGTAAATTTTTGAGTCTGGTGGTCCTGGCATGGATGCTACATAGACTCCTCAGGGAGTTGGACAAACTGTCCCTGAGCAGGGTGGGTGAGATCCTTCATGATATTGCTGGCCTTTTTCTGGCACCTTTCTATATAGAGTATGTGTCCCTGATGACTGGGAGACTAGTTGTTCCTGTCTGCTGCAGTGCTGTTCACTCACTGCGCAATGATTTAGAGGGTTAGGATTCTCCCTACTGTGCATCTGTAGAAGGCTGTGAGTACTGATGCGAGTAGTCCATCTCTCTTCAACATCCTCCGGAGAGTAGAGGCATCGGTGAGCGTTCTTGATTGTGTAGGATGTGTTCTGGGACCTTGCGAGCTTATGCGAGATGTGCTCGCAGTTTCCACTGCTGTCTCAAATGACACCTTTCTTTGTACGTTTCGATGTCCTGATGTACGTGTGACAAGTAAATCTAATCTTTAAAATCAGGGGGATTGGGATTATCCCTCCCTTAGCTCTGCCGTAGTCACAGTGGCTAAAGAGCTCTACCCACAGCAGATGGATGATCCATGTGAACATTTGTTATTTATTCACAGGGTGTGGATGTCACTGACTAACCCAATATGAATTGCCTCCCCTTAAATGCCCTGAAATGAGGGGTTTGCTGGACCCTTCAAGAAGCCCACACTGCTTTGAGCCTGGATTACCAGATACCATCCATATCAACCAATTACTACCACTGCTTTTCCATAACATCCTCAATGCCACAATATGATTAGTTGTAGGGTGTCCTGGCTGGGATACTTCATGGTAGACCCATCCCAGCCTTAAGGTGGATTAGTGGATCCCCGGGCTTGACTGGTTCATGGGACGAGTTTACATTCTCATTGGATAGATACTAACACCCTGCTTTTCCCTGTCCGAGGAGTCGGGGTTGTAGGGCAAGGATCAGCCAATCTGACATAATTTTAGTCAGAGGCAATGAATCTGTGGAAATTTCACACCAGTGAGATGCAGATGCCATGTCACTCAAGACTGCAATTGACTGATTTTTGGACAGTCAAGAAATTAATAATTGAGCAGAACCTTATTAAACGGCAAGGAGAATCAAGAGGCATATGGCTTACTCATGCTCCCATTTCTTATTAGTTGAACCAAATTGAATAACTGTTCAGCTGGCAATGGGCTTGGCTGTGATGCCTCAAGTAATCAGGCAGCTGCTAGTACTTGTCCTGGACCTGTTGTGCATGATATTGAGGGACAGATAATTCCCATTGAAACCACAGCCCAACCAAAGCCAACACCTTCAGTGAAGGAAAGGAAGACATTTTAGGGGACCAGATATTTTTTGAAAGCAGGTGTAATATGGGTTCCAATTCTCAAATTCTAATATAAATTTGAAATCAGGAGAAGGGGCAAAGGCGGGTTACTGGCAACTTAAAACCAATCGGTCCAGGCAGATGAGGCTTGTCAGCTGTAGTTGGCAAGGAAAACTGAAGGAAAACTCTGATCTCAAACCTCTGTTGCCTTGCAGCTATGCTCACTCATGGGGAAGGCTTCAGGAGTAAACCCTGAGGAAAAATCTGGAGCTGGAGTCCCTACAGTTCTACTTGAGTTCAACGCCGACTGGCAACTCCTACAATGCCACTGGTGCCAAACTGTATCGGTCTCTGCAGTTGCTTTGGAGCTGCGTAGAGAAGGGTTGCCCACTGAATGGGCAGCAGCTTGCTCTCCATAATGTGCTTCCCTGGCTTGCATATCTGAAGACACTAGGATGCCAGATCCATGGTCAACCCAGGCCAACAGAGGCCTCAATGTATTTGAATTTGAAAGGGGGGGGGGAATGAAATACATCGTTCGCAGTGGATCGTTTCCCTTTTAACATTTGTCTTCTCAAAACAGGCGCATTGAGCTGAAAGGTCAGATAGAGAGAGACCTCAGAAGAGGTTGTGTCTCTGACATTTTCTGATGCGAGATGAAAGGGGTGAGTCAGACAGCTTGTTTTTTCCCTCCCTCCAGTTCCTAAGCTGCATGATCAAATAACCACCTATGACTGGTCTTGAACCAATCCAATTTGGTGCCAGACATTTGTGCTCCTAGGGCTTTCTGTTACCTAATGACCAAACCTCAGGTGGATTTTGTCTTTTATTTTTAAGTCCATGTGGTACAGCTAGTAACATTGAATCTAGAGCAGTGTGGCCTGGCTGCCAGATTTCCAAATGGTCCATTAGTCCATGAAAGTGACTTTGTTATTCCTTTATTTTCATTATTTACCTATTTTGTACTTTATAGTAATTTTTATGCCTTTGCTCTGTGCTGCTGCTGCAAAACAGCAAATCAGTGACAATAAACTTGACTCTGGTTCTGGTAGAAACACAGTCAGTTAAGGCTTTCAAGACGACATGGATAGGCATTTAAGGGAAACTAATTTGCAGACTTCAGGAGAAGTGCAAGTGAATTGTACTGAATGATACCTTCTCTAAGAAGTTGGTATGGACTTAAGGGGCCAAATGTGCTATAAGTATTCTGTTATTCTATGTTTTATCTTTCTGCTCCTTGTCATGAAAAGAATTCCCATTTTCCATTGACCAATTTTTGTTAGCTGTCACTTTACATGATCAGACCCTAACATTATTCAATTCCTCTTTAAATCTCATTGAGCCATATAGTTGTACATCATAGGAATAGAGCCATTGTATTAAACCTAGCAGAGACCTTGTTTGACAGGAGCTTCTGAAGGTACAAAGGAATTAAAATATTATGGTCTGTTCACTCTCCATCTACCTGTATGAGAGGCTGGGTTTGATTGACATCACTAATTCACAGGAATATCCATTTCTCCTTCTGGTAAACAAATTTCCCACCCCCTCACCTCTTCCTCTATTCCCCACTCTGACCTGTCTATTATCCTTCCCTTTCTCCTGTGGTCCACTCTGTTCTCCTATCAGATTCCTTCTTCTCCAGCCCTTGACCTTTCCCACCCAACTGATTTCACCTATCACCTTCCAGCTATCCTCCTTCCCCTCCCCCATCTTTTATATTCTGGCATCTTCCCCCTTCCTTCTCTGTCCTGAAGAAGGGTCTTGGCCCAAAATATCGACTTGTGGTGACCCACTTTCTACATAGGCGAACTGGCTCACAAAATGGCGTGCGTGTTGGCAGAGCGGCCAGCCCCAAAATGGAACTGGGCCTTCTTCTTCACCAGCAAGGGGAGGAAGCCCGTGCGCGGGAAGAGGCTTTTGTAATGCGCCTCTGACGTCATTTCCACCCAGAGAGCGCGGGAATGGAACTGCGTAAAAGCCAGTGCCGCAAAGTTTGAATAAACTTGTCTCGAGTGCAATTTACAGACTGCGTGTCGTTATTTCTAGCTCTGTGTGTAGCACATCGCTACATTGGTGACCCCGACGGTCCAAACGGGATTTGGACCAAAGATGATCGACTCTTCATCTATTCATGCAATTTCGCTAAAACTACCAACTTTCTGGACGCTGCAGCCACGCGTGTGGTTTGACCAAGCAGAAGCCCAGTTCCAGATTTGGCAGATATCTTCTGATTCCATGCGTTCCTATTATGTGGTGAGCTCCCTTGTCCAGGAGACAGCCGCCCAGGTTAGGGATTTCATACAGTCACCCCCAGAAGAAGGCAAATATGCAGTAGTCAAAGCGCTGCCTATAGGGACCTTTGGCCTCTCACAGCATCAGCGAGGTGCCCGCTTGCTGCACCTGGACTATTTGGGAGCAGGCCGCCGTCAGCATTAATGAACGAGATGCTGGCCCTGGCTGAAGGACACAAGCCCTGCCTCATGTTTGAGCAGGTGTTCCTAGAGCAACTGCCCGAGGACATACATCTGCTGCTGGCCGACGCAGATTTCAGTGACCCCCGGAAGGTGGCAGCCCGGGCAGACGTGCTGTGGAAAGCCAAGAGGGAGAACGGGGCATCCGTCAGACGGATTACCAAGCCACGCGCCCAACAGCAGGCCAGGCCAGCCCCGGCAACGGAGCGCACACAACCCAGAGGCAGGAGTGAGGAGGCCAATGAGCAGTGGTGTTTCTACCACCAGTGGTGGGGCACAGAAGGCCGCAATTGTCGCCCGCCCTGCAAATTCCCGGGAAACGCCAGGGCCAGTCGCCGCTAATGGCTACGGTGGCTGGCCACCAGGACAGCTTCTTGTACGTCTGGGACAAGCAGTCAGGACGCCGCTTCTTGGTTGACACTGGAGCAGAAATCAGCGTCTTACCCCAACAGGATACGACACCCGCAACAGGGAGCCGGGACCCACCCTGAGGGCCACAAATGACAGCATGATATGGACCTATGGCACCTGCACAGTGCAGCTGCAGTTTGGCGCCAGCCGGTTCACGTGGGACTTCACACTGACCACCATGGCCCAACCACTCCTGGGGGCAGACTTCTTGCGAGCTCACAGCCTGCTGGTTGGCTTGCAAGGGAAAAGACTGGTCCATGCCAAGACTTTCCAGACGTTCTCCCTGGGTGAAGCCAAGTTGCCGGCCCCACACCGGACTCCATCACGCTGTCTGACGAATTCACCAGAATCCTGGCAGACTTTCCATCGGTTCTGGCACCACAGTTCACAGCAGCCCTGCCCAGACACGGAGTACAGCACCACATTCCGACCCAGGGACTACCCCTCCATGCCCGCGCACGAAGGCGCCCCCCCCTCCCCGCGCACGAAGGCGCCCCCCCTCCCCGGATAAGCTCTGCCTGGTGAAGGAGGGGTTCCAGAGGATGGAGGAATTGGGGACCGCACAGCGGTTCGACAGCCCATGGGCCTCCCCCCTGCACATGGTGCCCTAAGCAGCCGGGGGCTGGAGACAATGTGGTGACTACCACAGACTGAACGAGGCTACAACTCCAGACCGCTACCCCGTGCCGCACGTACAGGACTTTGCAGCAAACCTGCACGGGGCAAGCATCTTTTCCAAGGTAGACCTTGTCCGGGGATACCATCAAATCCCAGCACACACTGAAGACATGCCCAAAACAGCACTCATCACCCTGTTTGGCCTGTTCGAATTCCTCCGAATGCCGTTCGACCTGAATAATGCTGCACAGACGTTCCAGCAGCTAATGGACGCGGTGGGACGCGACCTGGACATTGCGTTCATCTATTTGGATGACATCCTCATAGCCAGCAGTAGTCGTCAGGAGCATCTGTCCCACCTCCGCCAGCTCTACTCCCGCCTGAGTGATTTCAGCCTCACGATCAACCTACCCAAATGCCAGTTTGGACTCGACACCATCGACTTCCTGGGTTACAGGATTACCAAAGATGGGGCAACACCTCTGCCCACCAGGTAGACGCGATCCGCCACTTCGCCCGGCCCAACACAGTCAAAGGCCTGCAGGAGTTCATTGGTATGGTGAACTTCTACCACCGCTTCCTCCCTTCAGCAGCCCGTATCATGCGCCCTTTGTTCACCCTGTTGTCGGGTAAAGGCAAGGACATTACTTGGGACAAAGAGGCCGCGGCCGCTTTCACTAAAGCCAAGGAAGCCTTGGCAGACACTGCAGTGCTGGTGCACCCCAGAATGGACGTTCCAACCGCCCTCACAGTGGACGCATCCAACACAGCAGTTGGTGGGGCGCTGGAGCAACTCATCAAGGGGTGCTGACAACCCCTGGCGTTCTTCAGCAGGCACCTACGGCCACCCGAACTCAAGTACAGTGCCTTCGACCAGGAGCTGTTGGCACTATATCTGGCAATCTGGCATTTCAGTTACTTCTTAGAAGGCAGGCCGTTCGCCACGTTCATGGACCACAAACCGTTGACCTTCACGTTCACGAAGGTGTCCGATCCCTGGTCGGCCCGCCAGCAGCAACATCTGTCCTACATCTCCGTGTACACAACGGACATCCAGCATGTCTCGGGAAAGGACAACGTCGTGGCAGACGCACTCTCCAGACCAGCTATCCGGGCCCTGTCCTGGGGGTGGACTATGCAGCACTGGCGGAGGGGCAGCAGGCAGACGATGAGATGCCCAGCTACAGGACCGCAGTCTCGGGTCTGCAGCTGCAAGCCTTCCTCATAGGCCCAGGTGAGAGGACCCTCCTGTGTGACGTGGCTACCGGCCAACCTCGCCCCATCGTCCCGGCAGCCTGGCGGTGGCGAGTTTTCAACTCTATATATGACTTGGCGCACCCATCTATCAGGACAACTGTCCGGATGGTCTCCAGCAAGTTTGTGTGGCACGGACTTCGCAAACAGGTCAGCGAATGGGTCAAAACGTGCATGCAGTGCCAAACAGCCAAGGTGCAGCGGCACACCAAGGCTCCGCCGCAGCAGTTCGAACCCACCCGCTGGAGGTTCGACCACATCCATGTGGATATCGTGGGGCCCCTGCCAGTGTCACGAGGAGCGCGGTACCTCCTAACTATGGTAGACCGGTTCACGAGATGGCCAGAGGTGGTCCCGCTCACCAACACCACCGATTTCTGCGCCCGAGCACTGATCGCAACCTGGGTAGCCCGCTTCGGGGTACCGGCCCACATTACCTCCGACAGAGGCGCCCAGTTCACCTCCAGCCTGTGGTCGGCTGTGGCCAGCCTGGGAACACAGCTACACCACACAACTGCCTACCACCCACAGTCGAACGGACTAGTGGAACACTTACACTGTCACTTGAAATTGGCTCTCATGGCCCGCCTGAAAAGGCCTAACTGGGTGGACGAGCTTCCCTGGGTCCTGCTTGGAATCCGCACGGCGCCCAAGGAAGATCTACACACCTCGTCGGCCGAGTTGGTGTACGGCACACCCCTGGTCGTCCCAGGAGAATTCAAACCAGCCCCAAGGGGGCAAGAGGAAGAACCCGCAGCAGTCCTGGACAGACTTTGCAAAAGGCTTGGCAACCTGGCCCCCATACCGACTTCACAGCACGGACAGAGCCCGACCTGCGTACCCAAAGACCTGCAGATCTGTAAGTTTGTATTCGTACGAAGGGGCGCACACCGGGAACCGCTACAGCAGCTGTATGAGGGGCCGTTCAAGGTGATCAGGAACAACAGGTCCACGTAAGTTCTGGACATTGGGGGGAAAAGGAGGTTTTCACGGTGGACCGACTCAAACCGGCCCATGTGGACTTGGCGCAGCCGATCGAGGTTCAGGCACCGCGGCACAGAGGCAGACCACCCAAACAGAGACTGATCCAGACTGTGGACATTAGGGTGTGTATTGCCGGTTCTGGGGGTGGGGATTATGTGGTGACCCACTTTCTACACAGGCAAACTGGCTCACAAAATGGCGTACATGTCGGCAGAGAGGCCAGCCCCAAAATGGCGCTGGGCCTTCTTCTTCACCAGCAAGGGGAGAAAGCCCGCGCACGGGAAGAGACTTTTGTAGTGCACCTCTGATGTCATTTCTGCCCGGAGAGGGTGGGAACAGAACTGCGTAAAAGCCAGTGCCGCGAAGTTTGAATAAACTAGTCTGGAGTGCAACTTACAGACTGCGTGTCGTTATTTCTAGCTCTGTGTGTAGCACATCATGACAGACTATCTATTCATTGCCATAGATGCTGCCTGACCTGCCGAGTTCCTCCAGCATTTCGTGTGTGTTGTTTTGGGTTTCCAGCATCTGCAGACCTTCTTGTGTTTATGATTTACCTCTTGTATTCTGTTGCCTCAATGAGGGAGGATCATCAACGTCATAGTGGAGAGGCTTGTGAGCTCCCGAGATCCCGAGTGTAGAGTTTTGTCATCTGGCGCTCAACTCCTGGTCACCCATGGTGGTAAGGTCAAGGGTGAAGTTCCAGACAAAGAGCGTCCAATGAAGACTTCTATCCTGGAGCTGTCGGAAGATGGTGTCTCATCACAATGGCATGAAGATGGAGGAAGACAGCAGCAGTGAACAGTTGCCAGTTGCCCTATGCTCCACGCCACTGGACTCTAACTCCAATCTGTCAAGGACTGCGCAGTAGCTGCCCACGCATCGGCCTCCCCCACATTAATAAACTCATGTACAGGTGCTCTCCATTAAGGGAATCCACCCTAACATCCAGGTTATGTGGATTCCAGACCAGCCTCTACAGCCACCTGAGGACCCACCAATAGACAACCTGTTTGGAGAACATCATACTCAACCTGAAAGATTGCACTACAGACATTTGTAGGGTCTCAGCACATTTGGAACTTTACTCAATCAGGTCAGCACCTTCAGGTCTAAGCAACAGTGACTATTATAGTCATAGTCATAGTCATACTTTATTGATCCCGGGGAAAATTGGTTTTTGTTACAGTTGCACCATAAATAATTAAATAGTAATAAAACCATAAATAATTAAATAGTAATATGTAAATTATGCCAGGAAATAAGTCCAGGACCAGCCTATTGGCTCAGGGTATCTGACCCTCCAAGGGAGGAGTTGTAAACTTTGATGGCCACAGGCAGGAATGACTTCCTATGGCGCTCTGTGTTGCATCTCGGAGGAATGAGTCTCTGGCTGAATGTACTCCTGTGCCCAACCAGTACATTATGTAGTGGATGTGAGACATTGTCCAAGATGGCATGCAAATTATACAGCATCCTCTTTTCTGACACCACCGTCAGAGAGTCCAGTTCCATCCCCACAACATCACTGGCCTTATGAATGAGTTTGTTGATTCTGTTGGTGTCTGCTACCCTCAGCCTGCTGCCCCAGCACACAACAGCAAACATGATCGCCCTGGCCACCACAGACTCGTAGAACATCCTCAGCATCGTCCGGCAGATGTTAAAGGACCTCAGTCTCCTCAGGAAATAGAGACGGCTCTGACCCTTCTTGTAGACAGCCTCAGTGTTCTTTGACCAGTCCCGTTTATTGTCAATTCGTATCCCCAGGTATTTGTAATCCTCCACCATGTCCACACTGACCTCCTGGATGGAAACAGGGGTCACCGGTAGATTCATAAATACAAAGCCAGCTCACTACTGTCCTTTAAGGAAGGAAACCCCATCATTTTATACTTGATATTATTGTACTTGCTATTGGGAACTTGACAGAACAGATTTGCAGGTACAATTATTCTGTACTTTCCTAAACCATTTTTATTCCTGGAAGTATTTAGTGGGGCAGTACAGAAAGTGGTTCATAATTTGTGGCCAAAGGACTCCTTCTGACCACCAAGAATGGCTTGGTCTTGTCCTTACTAGTGAATCACCAGTCCCTGCTGAGTGCCAGTTCAGACACCAAAGCCGATTCCTGATGATTGAGGCTTTGCAAGGTACGGGGTCATCCTGCTTGTAAAATGCAAGCATCACTCTCAAAAATACTTTGACAGCTGGTTGACCCACTTCCCAGGTCTGAGTCCTAATCAATGGTGATCAAAATTAGAGGGAATTAATCAAATTATTAAAATACTTTAAAAATTAAATAATGTTTGAAAGAGTTATAAGAATACAAAATAATAGTATTAATTTAAATTCATATAATTTACATTTAAATTAATTTAGCAGCTGTAAATGACCTGCCTCTTACCCATCATAATGGCAACCATCATAATGCATTAAACACGGTGTCAAAACACACTGAGTTCTGTTTACAATATATGTTTTCTCTGTGCAACTTTTTTTTTGCCATCATCGTACGATGAGAGGTTGAAAATAGAATCAACACAACTTCTAAAGCCACCTGCCAAAGGGCCTCAGCCCAATACTCTTTTCCATAGATGCTGAATGGCCTGCTGAGTTCCTCCAGCATATTGTGTGGGTTACTTGGATTTCTTTTGTTTGTGTTTTAAAGTCACCATAGCTTTGATGAAAATTCAGTGCATCAAGTAATTCAAGGGAGAGCAATGCTACAAGAGATATATAATAAGCATTTCTGGGTTACGGGAAGAAGGCAAAAGAATGGGGTTTGAAAGGAATAATAAATCAGCTATGATGGAATGGCAGAGCAGACTCGATGGGCTGAATGGCCTGCCTAATTCTGCTCTAATGTTTTATGGTCTTATGGTCTTACAAATGTAATCAGTCTGGTGCAATCAAAAGTGGCACCCAATAACCAGCTTTTTCATGTGGTAACTTGTACGATCAGAGAAACCTCATTTTCAAAATGGTAATACACGTTCTGGTGCCTTGCTGTTCCTTCTGCTTTGATGGTTTAGAGCACACAGTCACACTACGCTTGTTTTAGTAACCCAGCAGGTAGGTATACGTGGTGTATTCTGGTAGTGGAATAAGAATAAGCAAGTTTTGTCTCAATTTCATCTCCTTTCATCTTATTCAATCCATATTTCACTGTCAGAACTGTTTCTTCTGCCCAACTGTGCGAGGCTGGGTGATATGAAATTATGCACAAACCATTAAATCCATTCTTTTTGAGGAAATTGGCAACTTCAGCACCAGAGAGGTTGCTGAATGGCCATAAACGTAGAAGAGTATCTGTAGTGAAGATTACACTCAGCTTTGAAATCATCACTTGTTGGATAAGTTGGTTAGTTGATAAGTTGGTTAGTTTCTCCCGCACCTTGCAGCACAACGGGCCCCAACCTTGCCATTTGTCTGTGTTTTTTACGAGGCCAAGTTGCTAGCTTGACGCCCAACCCAGCATGGATGGAACGTGTGCCAGGAGCTGGTCAGATTCGAACCTGGGACCTCTTGCCTCGAAGTCAGTGCAGATGCCACTACACCACCGGCTGGCTATTGTGAAGATAAAGATTAGCTTTATTTGTCACATGTACATTGAAATATACAGTGGATGCGTAACTTTGTGTCAACAACCAAGACAGTGCAAGGATTTTGCAGCATGCAAGTGTTGCTATGCTTCCAGTGCCAACATAATACACCCACAACTCGCTATCCCTAACTCTGCGTCTTTGGGAATGTGGAAAGAAACCAGAGCAACTGGAGGAAATGGGGATGGGAAGAACATACAAGCTCTTTACAGACAGCAAAGCGAATTGCAACTCAATCAGTGTCTACAGGCACTGCAAAGTGATGACACTAACTGCTATGCTACTGTGCTGCTCACTTGTGTGGTGAAACTACCCACAGGACCTGCTTCTACCAACTTTAGAATGTAATCTGCCGTTATTGTGGCCAGTTTAGCCCATAAGCAGACTTTCAAGGTCCATGTATCCTTGATCAATGTTTGCTTAGGTAGATCCAAGCACCGAAATGAGCCACTGCTGAATTCTTGTAATGCTGTCCAGATTGCTAGCATTCCCTCAGGACGTCCTCCAACTGACTGATGAGGCAACTTGCTTGATGTGAGCTATGATGTCATAGGTGTCCTTCATACAACTGTGTCCGGATACCTACTGTTCCTTTTGGGGGAACGATGAATCCACACGGAACCAACCCATTCTGAGTACTTCACTTGTGCAGTCAGCCGGCGCACTGTTTAAAACTGCATGAAATATATACTTCAGTCAATAAATCCCAGGCTTTCAGGTCTGTCAAGTTGATGGAATGAGGTGCATCCAATACTGCTTTAAACTGGTCCTCAAAATGATGGAGTCGTTCAACATCCGAGGCATAATCCAGATTGATTACTTCTGAGGTGACAAAAGCACGTTTGTCAAGCGTACTCCTGCATTTTGAATTTACCAAATTACACCTACTGGAAGTCTGTATGTCCCTGGTCTTCCTTTCCAGACACCAAAACATCAGCCAGGAAGGCTATAACACCTGGCAGTCCTTGGTTTGTGTTGTCCATTATCCTTTGAAAGATGGCTGGAGATAATGCTATTGGAGAAAAAATGGAATCTGTACATTGGAGCAATCCAAGGTGAGTGTTAATTGTTGAGCACTCTTTTAAACCTTTGATTTACTCTGCACTACGTACTTGACATGTCAAGAATGTTCAAGATTAAAGATCTCACAGATTAGCTTTATTTGTCACGTACATCGAAATATACAGTGAAATGCATCAAATCAAATCAGTGAGGAATGTGGTGGGCAGCCCACAAGAGTTGCCACATTGATGGCACCAACAAAGTATGCCCGGAATTTACAAACCCTAAGCGTGCGTCTTTGGATTGTGGAAGGAAACTGGAGCATCAGAGGAAATCTACGCAGTCGTGGGGAGAGCGTAGAAACTCTGTACGGGAATTGAAGCACGTTCAGTGATCTCCAGTGCTGTAAACAATTGTGCTAACCACCAAGCTACTGTACTGCCTGTGAAGGCCTGTCCTCCTCCTGACTGAGCAAACAAATTATCAATCACACGTCTTTCTCCGATATTTCACTGTAGCAAAGAAACAGGACCTTCAGCCCTTCTAGTCTATGCGGAATTATTATTCTGCCTAGTCCCATCGACCTGCACCTGAACCATCAGCCTCCATACCCCTCCCATCCATGTACTTAATCCAAATTTCTCTTAAATGCTGAAATTGTTCCACCACTTCTGCTGGCAGCTTGTTCTGTGCTCTCACCACCTCATTGCATGTATAATTCGTATCAGTTTAATCTTATTTTAATTAACTTTTCCCTCATCTTGTACTGTACTGCTAGCATTAATACCCTGTGCATGATAGCCTATGACAATAATAAAGTTGAACCTGAGAGGCTGGTGAGGCTGCACCTGGAGTACTGTGTACAGTTTTGGTTACTCTGTTGTTGGAAAGGTGTCATTCAGCTGGAAAGAAGGTATCACCAGGACTGATGGACCAGAATTATAGGGAGAAGTTAGAGTATTATTCACTGGATTGTAGAAGATTGAGCAGTGATCATGAGAGGAATGCAAAGGTTGAATGCAAACAATCTTTTTCCTGGGGAAAGGGAATTAAATACTAGAGGGCATATGGCACTGGAAAGATTTAAAAGGGGCCCGAGGGGTACCTTCACGCAGTGTGTAGAACGTATCTGGAACAAGCTGCCTGAGGAAGTGATTGAAGAAGGTATACTGTAATAACATCACTTAAAAGACACTTGGTCGGGTACGTAGATAGGAAAGGTTTATAGGGAGTTGTACCAACACTGAGTTGGATTGGGATGTAGAATTGTTATATATGTATGTAATTGTTCATTGAGTTTTCCAGTGGTTACAGTTGCCTCTGCGTTTTTTCTGGAAACTTCTTGGTTTCAGTGGTGGGTGTCACATTTTTCTTGAATCCTCTGTTTTATTGATTAACTGTTATCAATGGAATTTCTGGTAGCCATGGTCTGGTATGAGAAGACAACTCTACTTTTGGCCTTTCTCTTTTCTTTGTCTCTCACCGTGCTTCTCTTTCTTTTCTCCTGCAACATTTATTAAAATGTCTGTAAGCAACAAGTTTTATGCCTCTTTCTTGACCTCCAAAGAGCCTTTGAGTCACAGAAGTATCAGGATCCAACAGGCAACAGCAGATTCTTAGCTGGGTACCTTGGTCAGTTGGAATAGTTGAGGGGCAAAGGGCCTGTGTCAGTGATGTGTTGTTCCAGAAATCTATAATTCTATGTTACATTCTTCATCTCTCTCCAATCTGTCTTTATCTTTGTTATCTACACTCAGCGACCCCTTTATTAGTCACACCTGTACATCTGTTCATTAATGCAAATATCTAATTAGCCAATCAAGTGGCAGCAAGCCAACGCATAAAAGCCTACAGGCATCGTCAAGAGGTTTAGTTGTTATTCAGGTGTGGGGGTACCTGATAAAGTGGCCACTGAGTGGAGTTCCTGCCCATCATATTTGATCCTTGACCTTTAACAATCAAGATCAGGAAGCTTGCTTCACTGTCTTCTGCTTCCCACTCCAGATTCACACATTATATCACCTTAATCTTTTCTCCCGTGTGGGTACAAAGCAATGAAGATCACTCCCTGAGCCTCACCGAGCCATCTGGCCAATATCTGTTCACACATCACTGAAGGTGCACTAACAGCACCAAAAATCTGTTTCACTCATTTTCCTTCTTTGTATACCTACTGCAGAAATGTATAGTAGAACATGTACAGTACAATGTAACCAATCTATATAGTCCAACTAATTCACTGGTCTTTCCAGATCATTTTCCTTTTACTGTCCCTCCACATGGGTTAAGTTGATTCAGTGCATCATTGCTCTTAAGTGAACTATTGACAAATATCCCTTGATGACACTATCATAACAAATTCTTTGTTTCTGCACTCAATAATTCAATGTTATATATTATTCCACCTAATAATGTTCTTTGTTAAACAGGTACAAAATACTGGAGGAATTTAGCAAGTCAGGCAGCATCTTATAGAGGGTCTAAACAGTCAACGTTTTGGGCTGAGATCCTCCATCTGTCCCAGATGCTGCCTGACTTGCTGAGTTCCTCCAGAATTTTGTGCTTCTTTCATAAGGTCTACGGCATCTCTATTCAGTTTGCTCTTCCTTGCTCTCGGGCTGACTAACAACTCGGGTCTCTCTTGTCAACACTTTGATCTCCCACTGGGTGTTGTTTCAAACTGTGCTTTCCTATCTGCTATTTTTAATGCCTGGCTAGTGTCAAACACCAATGTGAAATTCAGTGTCCTCTCTCTGAACAATCTCCTATGTGCACCAAGGATTCCAGAGACAGTGTGATCCCATAACTTAAAATTGGTACCATCTCTTAGAGTTCAGCACAGAAACTCCTATCTGTTAAGAAGTCTACAACTGTGACTGACTCCAACTACTGTATTAAGGAAAGCCATTTAAGGCAATGCGCTGTTCAGATTGTCCTTTAAAGGTCTTATATCTTAGATTGACAGGAGTTAGCAGGGTTTTTATCAAGTTAACACACACAAAATGCTGTAGGAACTCATAAGGTCAGGCAGCATCAAAGGAGAGGAATGAGGAGTTGACGTTTCTGGCCGAGACACTTCATCAGGTCTGGAGAGGCAGGAGAAAGAAGCCAGAATAAGAAGGTGGGGGTAAGGGGAAAGTGTACAAGCTAGGTGATAGGTGAAACCAGGTGAGGGGGAAGATAGGTGGGTTGGGGGGGGTGGAGATGAAGTGAGAAGGTGGGAAGTGATAGGTCAAAAAGGTAAAGGGCTGAAGAAGAAGGAATCTGATAGGAGAGGAGAGTGGACCATGAGAGTAAGGGAAGAAGGAGAAGTTCAAGTCATACATTCTAAATCTGAACAAAATGGATTCTTCTTTCCTTCTGCAATGTTATTTGCATTAAAGATGTGCTCTACCCTTTCCACACGTGCAACCATGACTTGGTCGTATCTAAAGCACAGTCGTCTTGACTTTTATGATCCCTTAATAAAACTGATGTAAATTCAGAACACTGAATTAATAAATTATAACTTGGTTTCAGTTAGATACGTTGCTCAGGAGAAAAATAAGCTAGATCTGCCGAAAGGCAGAGAACCTTACTCCCAGAACCACTCCTAATCAGCTTTCTTTCATCTCCTTGCCGTTTATCACAGTAACAAGTTGCAGTGCATGCCAACATGAAATAAACACACTTAAGTTCAGAAGCTGGAAAGTGCTTTCACTCTATGAAGAGTCTTTATTATGTGTGTCTTCATCCAAGCATCAGAGGGAATTGAACAATAGGATTGCCAAAATTCTTTAAGGCTCTTAAAATCACCTTCAGGATATTACATCACTTTCTCTTTCAGAGTTGTTCCTCTCCATTGAAATGAATGGAGCCCATGGATCTGCAGCCAATTTCTCCTGATGGTGCTTGGTATCCGGTTTTCTACTGTAGCTGTTGTGAAACTGCTGGAAGTTAGTGCTCTGTTTCATGACTCTCTGGAATGTCCAGCACTGGAGCAGGGACCATTGAAGTGGTTTGGCATTCTCGTGAATAACTGCCGGAAATGATTCAAATTGTCAGTCTGGTCCACATTCTGCAGTGACATAGTGGGGTCTAAATGCTGTATCGGACATGCATTTATATCTGCTCTCCAGAGCTTGATGGGCAAGTTTAGAAGACATGTAAAAATCATCTAACTTGTGCTGTATCTGTTGTGTAGGGGCTTAATAGGACAGAGCATATATTAATACCTTATATTAATACCTGACCTGTGCTACACCTGCCCTCTGAAATAGTAAGTTGCTCAGATGGCAATATGTTGTGGTATTTAAGAAATAAAGGCTCACTGGTGCCTTCTCAAGGGAACATGGAAGTGTGTAATGTATAAACAGAAGAGATTCTGCAGATGCTGGCAAGAGACAGTACACACACAAAATGCTGGAGGAGCTCAGCAGGTTAGGCCTCATCCATGGAATCGAAAAAAGAGTCACCATTTTGGGCTGAGACCCTTCATGAGGAACTGGTGAAAGGTCTTGGCCTGAAACATCTACACCTTATTCCTCTCCACAGATGCTGCCCGAACTGCTGAGTTCCTCCAGCCTTTTGAGTGAGCTAACGTGATAAAAACCTTGCTAGCTCCTATCAATCTAAGATATAAGAGCCTTAAGGAACTGGCTGAGCTACCTGAATGGCCCATTGTTAAATGGTTTTCCTTAATAGCTGGAATCAGTAGCAGTTGTAGACTTCTTAGCAGATAGGAGGCTCACTGCTGAACTCACGAGTTGTGTGTACAATGTATATCAGTCTTGCCAGTGATTCCTTTACTGAAAGAATGAATTTTCACACAAAAAAATAGAAAGCAGTGGAGAAAGCTTAAGTTAAAAACAATTCTACTTTAAGAACCACAAGGGTTGTCATAGTTTCAATCAATTCCTGGCTGATCCGGGCTCACTCAAGTCACATAATGATTAGCAATGTTGAGAGTGGTGGATATGTGGAATGCTCTGCCCCAGAAGGCTGTGGAGGCCAAGTCTCTGGATGCTTTCAAGAAAGAGATGGATAGAGCTTTTAAAGATAGCGGAATCAAAGGTTATGGGGATAAAGCAGGAACTGGATACTGACTGTGGATGATCAGCCATGATCACAGTGAATGGCGGTGCTGGCTCGAAGGGCCGATTGGCCTACTCCTGCACCTATTGTCTATTGTCTATTGACTAGCCATTTCACCAGTTAGGCAAGTTATTCTCCAGAGAGGAGAAGTGTTGGGGCAGGATTATTAATAACATTTGAAAATAGTCATATGAGTAAAAATGTATGTGTTATATGGTACACTTTAACCATTTATGCTCCTTACTGGTGCCATGTTTTATATGCATCTTCCTTAATCTAATGACCTACAGATGGTAACTCAATGTTCAATATTGAGCTGTCTAGAGGAAACTAAATGCTATATCATACCCATGCTGAATCTGTTCCTGGGCTGTTGAATGGATGAAATAAGTAATGTTTTACTTTATAGACATACATCTGCTTGTTAATATAAATATTTAATCTGCCAATCATGTGGCAGCAACTCAATACATAAAACCATGCAGATGTGGTCAAGAGGTTCAGTTGGTGTTCAGACCAAATGTCTGAATGGGGAAGAAATGTGATCTAAGTGACTTTGACTGTGGAATGATTGTTGGTGCCAGATGGGGTGGTTTGAGTATTTCAGAAACTGCCGATCCCCTGGGATTTTCAGAGAATGGTGCAGAAAACAAAAAAAAATCCAGTGAGTGGCAGTTTTGTGGGTAAAGAGACCTTGTTAATGAGAGAGGTGAGAGGAGAATAGCCAAATTGGTTGAAGCTGACAGAAAGGTGACAGTAATTCAAGTAACCATGTATTACTTGTATTACATGTATTACAGTGGCGTTCAGATCATCTCTGAATGCATAGCACATCAAACCTTGAAGTGGATAAGCTTCAGCAACAGAAGACCACAAGCATACACTGAGTGGCTACTTATTAGGTGCAAGCGATGCCTAATAAACTGGCCACTAAGTGTATATAACTCATATTTGCCCTGGGAGTTTTATTTATTTATTGATTGATTGATTGATTGATTGATTGATTGAGATAAAGTGCAGAATAGGCCCTTCTGGCCCTTCGCTCCACACTGCCCAGCAGCCCCCCAATTTAATCACAGGACAATTTACAATGACTGACTAATCTATGACTAATCTTTGGACTGTGAGGAAACTGGAGCACCATGAGGAGACCCATGCAGTCACAGGGAAAATGTGCAAACTCCGTACTGGGATTGAACTGGGATTGCCTGAACTGCAAAGTGTTGTGGTAACCACTCCACTACCGCATTTGGGAGATTTACGTGGAGGAAACTTTACTCTGTTCCTACCCCATTCTGTACCTACCAAGGGGATGCATCACACTGACATGATGTCTAAGTGGAAGTGTTACCATGTGTGGAACAAAATCCTAAACATAAACGAGGAGTTAAAAAAAAATTAAGGGACAGAAACGAGAAAAAATACTGCAATACCGGTTCATTCCCTTTGAGATCTGCAAAAGAACAGCCTGCTCAGTGACGAATAATATGATTTCAAAGGCATTCCTTATTTATTAACACACCGTTAATTTACAAATAATATTTTGTGGAATCTACATAGGAGCTTGAACAACAGGTAAATTAATTACAAAATTTACAACTAGGTAAAATATAAAATCAAACACAAAGAGTTCAAACTTGCTGTTGTCAATATTCTACGAACAAGGATGAGATGGGGAAATGGGTGGAAGCGAGAGGCCTTCTGTGGCAAAAAGATTAATGACGGTTAAAAGGAATTACCTGTATTCAGGTTTCAGAGTGGCAGGCAGCTTCTGGGATTGAGGGGGTTGCAGAGATCCAAGGAAGTATGGGGATCAAGAAGTTTTCGGAGATCAATGGTTGTAGAGGTTAGCAAAGTTGCAAAGGTCCAGTGTCCAAGGCTACACAGAGGTCTTGTGCCAGTGTGGCAACAGTAAACAGCATGAATTATGCAGAATCAAAGGAGGTATGAAATTGAGAGATGGCTTGCTATCTCTTCACTGCTTTACTCTCTTCCACCACCCTCCCACAGTCAGTCACCATGAGCTGCCCATGTTCTTCATCCGTGGCAATGTAGTTACTTAAAATTAACTTGTGGTCATCCCTGAAAACTTACTGAGCTGCTGTAGTCCACGTGGTGAAAGGGCTTTGGGAACGCCACGGCCTGTACAATGTTCCTGGGCTCTTTCACCTTGGAATTACAAAAACAAACTTGAATGGTGGCAGTTGGGATGCTTTATACCTAGAAAATGAGAAGGCTGAAGGGCGATGTGGAAGTTGTGTATGATAGATATTGAGAAGATAGAGGGTCAAAACTAAGTGTGATTATACAGTACTGTACAAAGGTCTTAGGGAAAAGTGCCGAAGACTTTTGCACAGCACTGTATAATATGTCTTTCCAGTTACCAAATAACACTTAGTGACACTAAGCTAATACAAAGTTAAGTACTCTAATTTCTGTTCCCCAACCACCTTCCTATTTTAATCAATATACAGTATTATGCAAAAGTTTAGGGACCCTAGCTATACATTTGTTCTTAAGACTTTTGCACAGTACTGTATATAATGAATCCACTACAAACATCAGAAGTAATTTCTCTGCGCAGAGATTTTTTTTAGAATATGGAAATCATTTCCATAGGGAATGGCTGGGGAGAATATTGCAACATGGGTGGACGGAAGGGAAAAGTAGAAAAGAATACAGTTGTGAAAGGGGAAAAAGAATATGCTGATAGGGTGAGATGGGTGTAGATCCTCCTGGATCATAAACTGGTCAGTTTCCATTCTGAAAATGCCATGTAATTTAGTGCCATAAAGCAAGGGAAGAGTCTCTTTGACCCAACTGGACCACGTGGACCAGGATACCTGAAGATTTAGTAATAATTAGTCTCAATGACTTTTGAATGATAAGACCACTAGACAGAGGAGCAGAACTAAGGCATTCAGCCCATCTTGTTTGTCTTGCTCCATTCTCGATGCCCCAAAATTCTTCCCGGCGCTATCACATATGCCGGTGATAATAAACCTGATTCTGATTCTGAGAGAGAGTCGGGGATGACTTTGGGTTGGAAATGGTAGGAAGGTCATCGATTCGTGTTTGCCGGGCACAGGTCATTGGGCAGGTCGCACAAGGAGGAACGACTCTTGCTTCCGGACACTGTGAGAGAAAGTAGGTCAGTTCTTTGAGATTCAGGAGTAGGAGTGTGGAAAGGAATTGCCCTGAGCAATAAAGGTAATGGGAGGAAGCTGAGTTTACAGTGACAGGTTTAGTGGAAAATGCCACCAACTGGGAATGGCAGAAATCCCTTTCTGTAGGATAAAACCCTGCCCCACCCCACCAACACTCCAGGAGCTGGACTTCCTATTTTTGACACCAGGGGGGCATAGGGTGTGAATGGGACATCAGGAGGATGTTTTTATAATCGTACATCTCCAGGCTTTCTGAAAAAACATCACCAAGTGCGGCATACTGCTTTAATCTTGTATTGGAAGCAACAAATGCTGGAGAGATGAAGAGAAGAAAGAGGCAGAAAAGTGAACAGAGAAAAGGAAAAATAGAAATTAATGATTGGGTCAGCGGAGAGAATCAATCTGAGTGAATGAAGTTCGTGATCAGGAACTCACTGATACCCAGAAGAATAAATGGAAGAGATAAGCCCAAATGCAGCAATCTGGTGGGTGTGTGCTGTGCTGCCAGTCAGTTCTGTTGTTGCAAGGCAACATTCCCAGAAACCAACATATAAAAAAGTGTCTGACAGCATCTCTCCTGTGATTTGAAATCTTGACAGGATCCTTCTCAGAATGGACGAAAAAAAACATGCAGCAAGCGGTTAAAATTTTGGCAAGAAGGAGAAAATGAATATGAAATGGTAGAATGTGGGTTAGTGTGGGTCTCACCCAGGTGTGAGAGGCACTAGATTTACGTAACGTCTTTATATCCTTCCCCAATGGTAAGGTTTCATTTATTCAGCGAGGAGGGGAATGGAGGGAATTGGTGAGGCAGGTATCCAGATTCTCCTTCTTTTTCACTATTCATGCCGAGCGTTTCCCATGATAGCTTAACGCTGATCTAATGGCCAGCAGGTGACTATCCTTCATCTGTCAGTTTGTAGTCAGTGGCCACTTTACTGTACCTCCTCTACATAATAAAATGGCCACTGACTGTATGCTTGTGGTCTGTTGTTGTAGCCCATACAGTTCAAGGTTCGACTTGTTGTTCGTTCAGAGGTGCTGTTCTGTACACCATTATAGTAACGCGTGGTTATTTGAATTACTCTCACTCTTCTGCCAGCTTGAACTAATCTGGCCGTTCTCCTCTGATCTCTCTCATTAACAAGGTGTTTTCACCCACAGAATGGCCGCTCACTGGAAATCTTCTTGTTTTGTTTTTGCACCATTCCCTGTAAACTCTAGAAACTGTTGTGCCTGAAAATCCCAAGAGATTTCTCAGATACTCAAACCATCCCGTCAGGCACCAACAATCATTCCACAGTCAGTGTTACTTAGATCGTATTTCTTCCTCATTCTGATGTTTGGTTTGAATAACAACTGAACCTCCTGACCATGTCTGCATACCTTTATGCATTGAGTTGCTGCCACATGATTGGCTGATTAGGTATTTGCGTTAGCAGGCAGGTGTACCTAATAAAGTGGCCACTGAATGTGTATCCTGGGTACCATCAGCAGCACAAAATCTGAGGGCAGATATGATGAAGTAGAGGTGTTCAGAATCATAAAAGAAAAAAAATAATGAAAACTAGATTCTCTTGGCATTGGTAACGAGAGAATACAGATTGGAAGTGATTAAAAAGAGCCAGCGGTGATGTGAGAAAGTACTTTTTGTTGCACGGTGAATTGCTGTGAAAAGCACTGCCTGAAAGGATAGAGGAAGCATATTAAATCAATGTTTCACCATAAAATTTGACAAATGCTTGAAGAATAAATCACCACCGAGCTTTGGGGAAACAGCAGTGTGTGGGATTAAGTGGACAATTTGACTAAAGAGCTAGCACAGGCCTGATAGGTCAAATGGCCACCTTCTGAGCTATGACTTTTTATAACTGGTTCATGTGACTTTCACCCAAGTGAACTAGGATCGACTTCAAGATGAAGTGGCTTAAGCAGAGGGTCATCCTCCACCACTTTTTCAAGGAAAGGAAGGGGAACCAGTGACTGACAGTAAGCACTTTGCTATGAACCCAACAGCTTCAAATAGTGATCTGTGACCAGGACCTATTACCCCTGTTTGCTTTCCTGTATTCTTCACTCCAACGTGTTTGATGCATTAATAGGGCATGGAAACTTTGGCCCCAAACAAAGAATAGAGGCAGAAACTCAACCAAAAATTATGGACTTGGGATTTTTAACTTTTTATTAAGCCAGTGACATTGGAAACAAGGAAGCCTACCCACTAGACCCATTGAATACCAGGAGCAGCAGGCTATCAAGAAGGCAGATGGAATGTTGGTCTTCAATGCTAGAGGGACTGAATTTAAGAGCACAGGGATTACGCTGCAACTGTGCAGGGTATTGGTGAGACTGCATTTGGAGTTCTATGTGCAGTTCTGGTCTCCTTACTTGAGGAAGGATATACTGGCTTTGGAGGCGGTGCAGAGGAGGTTCACCAGGTTGATTCCAGAGGTGAGGGAGTTAGACTATGAGGAGAAATTGAGTCACCTGGGACTGTACTCGCTGAAATTCAGAAGGATGAGAGGAAATCTTACCGAAACATATTAAAATTATGAAAGGGACAGATAAGGTAGAGGCAGGAAAGTTGTTTCCACTGGTAAGTGAGACTAGAACTAGGGGACACACCCTCAAGATTCAGGGGAGTAAATTTAGGATGGAGATGAGGGGGAACTGCTTTTCCCAAAGAGTGATGAATCTGTGGAATTATCTGCCCAATAAAGCAGTGGAGGCAAGCGTTTGTATATTTAAGACAAGGTTGGATAGATTTTTGCACAGTAGGAGAATTAAGGGTTATGGGGAAAAGGCAGGTAGGTGGAGATGAGTCCATGGTCAGATCAGCCATGATTTTATTGAATGGTAGAGCAGGTTCAATGAGCTGGATAGTCTACTCCTGCTCCTCTTATGTTCTTAGGTTAAAATATTTGATGACCTGTTTGACCCTTTCTATATCTAGCTTCCCACAATGGAGAAAGCGACCATTGAACCAGCGAATTTCTCCGCACCATGCTTTTATTTGGCATTTGAGCAGCATCATTGGTCACCCAGATGGTGTTTGTGGAAACTGGATAAAGTGCGAGAACATCAGTTACAAGTTTCACAGAATAATGTTGCCAAGGTTCCCAGTGCTCTGCTGTGCTGAAACTCGCCTTCTCATTCTCAGGACAGTGTTCCCTATGGAATGGGAAGGTCTTTTAGTCCTTAGCATTAAGCACATTAGCTCTGATTGTTGGATCCCATTCTTTTACGGACATTCTGCAATACAAGCAAAGTTTGCTCAGTTTCAGGGGTAAAGAGACACCAAATGTTGCATTACGGGAGAGAATTCCCAGAGTTCAATGATAAATGGAGAAGCTGGTAAATGACATGTATATTTTGGGCCATCGAGACACTCCTAAGTGAGGTCCAAAGACCCGAAGCAGGAGGTTACAAGAATGTGAGTGCTACCTTTGAAATCCTCCACTTTGGGCAACCCTGTCATGCCCTCTCGGCATGATCTTGTGGGCTGAAGAGATAGCCACTCTCTGAGTATGAAATTGTATGACCTCACCATTGAAGCAGTGTGCAGAGAAGTAAGATGTGACAAAGATGATCAGAAGTGGCCTGGAGTGATCCTGAGGCTGGGAAACTGATCTCCATTGGGAAATCAATCAAGGCTGCATTTGAAGTCCTGGAGGTTACAACCCTCTATGAGAAAAAAAGTATGCAGTTTGAGTGTTGGCCCTTTAAGTAACACCATTTCAACAGAAATAGTTTAGTAATACCAGGCTCTTCTTGAATAAATGGATTCATTTTCCAGACTACAGAAAGTATCTGGATTTTGACCACAGCTGAATTTTGTTGCTGTACTATTGGTATCATTTGGGTGAACCTTATATTGGAAAAAAAAGTGTGAGGGAGAACAAAAACCCCACTGAGGAATGAGGAAGGGAAATTTTGCAAAGGCATTAAAACACTCAGAAATGTGTGCCACTTTGATCAACGCTGGGTTAACTTAGTTTTCGACAGTGGAACACCATTGTTTGGAATTATATGATTAGCGTTTAGTGCTAGGTCCTGTCAGTTCATTAGACACCAGTGGAAGGGCACCACAATCAAATCTAACTTTTTGGTCCTCGGCGGTGAAATGAGGCAGGAGCGGGAGGATGAGGTGTCTGATGCAGGTAGTGGAACGATTGGTAACTGGTTTTGATGGGCCTGGAATGCTATTTAGGACTAAAATTAATGGTTAAGTTTGCTCCATTCTAACCCAGGGCCACTGTACGAAACTATAGCTATTTTAGTGCTATACCCCTGAGATCAGCTGATTCAGCTGGGAAAGGTTGTTTTTCACCTCAGTCGGAGAAAATGCCACTGGGGAGATGGAGGTGGAGTTGTTGATTTTCTGGACCTTGGCATAAATATCTGTGCTGTGTGACGTCACATGCTGGAAAACAGCGTACACACGAACAATGACATGAAATCATCAAAAGCCACTGAATATTTTCATGAAGAAAACTATTAATTGTCCATTGTTGTCATTAATATTTTAGAGAAGGTTCATTTTCATAAACAGTTCTTATTAAATATTGGTAACAATAGGAAAAAATCACCATAATGTATCACTGCGGACAATTATTTCAGAATAAATATCCACATTCTCTTAATCTGAACACCACTTTAAACAAGGTAATCCTTAATCACATCATATCTGGCACAAGGTGTGTACATAAAATAAACTGTGTGGTTGAATTTCAAAACCTCAGAGCACGCAACTATAAACTTGGAGCTGATGGATGGAGTCCAGTCTTCCAAGATCCACATGTCCTGCTCTGAATCTTACACCTTTAAGTCTTTGAGATCTTTAGAATTCTTTAATATTTCTCCTGCCAAATTTGTGACTCCAAAAAAATAAATAATTCAACCATTTATTTTTTGGCTTATCGCTGTATCGTTACAGATCCTCCTACTGCACGGAATAGTGGGCATTTAACCTACGCGCTTTCAATTGAAGGGGTTCAAGGATGCCAAAGGAGAGCTTGTTGCAAAAGAAGAGGTGTGGCAAAGTGAACAGAGGAATGAGCATCGGCAACGGGAGACTGCACTCTTTTGAGTTTGCCTTAAATAGCATATGAATGCAAAAAGAACACTCATTTTGACTTCTCACTTTTATCCAGTGAAACCACTAAAGCAGATGAAACTCTGCCTTGTCCTTCTCACCTGTGTGTTTGCTGATCTATAATGCCTCCTATTTTGGGAATGTCTCTGGTTTAAAATTCTCAATTTTTTTTTCAAATTCCACTGTGGCTCTACCCCTGCTTCTGCAGTCCTCCAGCCTTTTGCAATATCTCCAATGGCAGGCGTATATGTATCCTAGATGGTAGCACTGGTGACTATGCCATTAACTGCTCTGAGGTTTAGAGTTCTCTTTCTTTCTCGTTTTTTCCTAACTAACTTAACCTTTTAAGCAAAGCTTTTGTCACCTGTCTCAATATCTCTAAGTAGCACAGTGTTGCATTTTGCCTGATAACTGCAAAGTGCTTTGGGACGTGTTTGTTACATTCAAGGCTTTATACTAATGCAAGTTGTTGTCGCCAAATGTACTAAATCTGCTCTCCAACACATACAAGGCTAAATTTGACCCCTCTCCTCACTACGTTATCAACAGACAAATCAAAATGTTTCTCAAAATCTGCAAACAATGAGGAAATCTACTGACATGTTCTTACAAGTTTGAGGTTTACTTTAGAAAACATCTTAAATGTGTTTTTTTCTGTTAGTAAATTTGGAAATTAATATTAAACCTGAAATCTGAGTAAGATAAAGAATATTAAAACAAAATCACTAAGATACATGGCTTCCTATCAGTTAGGATTGTTTCTGGAAACAATCATGAGCAGTTTAACTATTTAACTTTAAATAATTTGGTTAACTTTACTCACATATATTAAGCATCATGTTTTGGTGACCTGCTCGTTCTAATACAGCTGTTGGACATCGTAAAATCAGTGGCTATGTTTTGTTCAAGGAATTCTGATGTTTCTTCTGCAATCTGACCAGGTATCCTGAAACCCAGTCCTGACTGGTCTAACTTTGGACTGGAAGCATCATAGCTGGACCTGGTTTCTGCATTGCAACCTGTCCTCTGCAAAAACTGCATAAAGTTCTCCTCAATGGACCCTTCTCGGCTCGGTAGCCGGAGATCCTCTTCCAGGGTCTGTTTGAAGAGACAGGTGAGGTGCTTGCTCAATTCCCCCCTGATCTGTCGATTGAGGCATCCGTAAAAGAAGGGGTTAATGCTGAATGAGGTGTACCCGATCCAAGTAACAATTGCTTCCCAGAGGCCCGAGGGGATTGAATTTTGGGTCATAGCAGAATGCAGGTGAAAAGCAAAAAATGGCAGCCAGCAAAACACAAACTGGCCCCCAACCAGAATGAGGATAATGGCTGCTTTTCCCCCTCCAAATGTCCTTTGTGGGGAAACCCTTGGTCCTCCAGAGCTGGTGACCATGGTGGACCTACTGCTGAGTGATTCTGACCTCTGCCGTGGTGTGTCCATCCATGTGGGCAGGGGTCCGTGTTGCATTGCCGCTACCCTGGCCACCTTGAACATGTTGCAGTAAACTATCAGGATAATTAAGACTGGGAACAAAAAATAAAACAGGCCAAAGAACGTTATGAAAACCTTTCTGTATATCTCTCCATCCCATCGCAAGGAGCACTGATTGTTCATGCGGCCTTGGGAATTCCAACCCAAAATTGCGATTATTGACATTAAAATGGCTTTAATCCATATACAGATAATGACAAACATCACTAGCTTCAATGTCACCCTCACTTCATATCTCATTGGATGTACTATATAGTAGTATCGCTCAACATTAATGGCCAGGATAGATAATATAGATGCACTAATGAATAACATGCTTAGGAAGAGGTATATCTGACACAAGGTGTCACTGAACTCTATGTTATCAAAAAGAGCAGAGCTCGACACCATCCCTAAAGGCATCAGGATTAAGACAGCTGTCAGGTCCACTAAGCACAGATGGAATACAAAGACAAACTTTTTGAATAACGGAGTCCTGATAATTACAAGCATCACAGCAGCGTTTCCAATGATCCCAACTAGGTCGACCAGCAGCATCAAGAAGAGGCCAATAGACTGTGAAACAAGATCCCTGTCTGCGGACACCAAGCTTTTATTGAAGAGCATGGAAGTAGGAGAGACCCTTTGCTGTCTTCCCGGAGTGGAAGTATTCCATTCCCATTCCACAGAAACTGGGGCAGCCATGGATAGGTAAAGTGTTGGAAGGATGGAGATCCTAAAGCCGTTCTTTCTAGTCCATCACCCATCCTCTTTAGGGGTAGTAGCTTGCTTTGCGGTCAGTGGACTCTTCTTTCTTTTTAACCATGCACACTTTGGCTAGCCATCAATATCAACCAATTAGGCAGTTGGCATATTTAATGAAATAGTTTCAAAGTGGCTTAGTTACCTCCAAATTGTGATGTGTGCTAGTTTTTATTATCCATTAATCATGACTTGAAAAGATTTAACGTGCCTTCACCAATCCAGCCCTTTAATCTTCCGGCTTATATTACCAAGTAGGCATTGGGTTCAGAACATTCATTTCCAGGAAACCTGTATAGTTAAAAATGTAAAAAGAGTTAAGTTCACATAGATATACAGTAGGTGTTGTACCCAGTTCTTATATGCCCACTTTTCCAAATGCATGATCTGATCAGGGACTCAGAATTTATATATGCCTCATTATTTATTTGTTTATTTGTTTGTTTATTCTTTTATTTAGAGATACAGTGCAGAACAGGTCCTTCTGGCCCAACGAGCTGTGCCAGCCCACAGCCCCCTTATTTAACACTAGCCTAATCACAGGACAAATGACAAATGACCAATTAATCCACTAACCAGTACATCTTTGGATTGCGGGAGAAACCCATGGGGTAATGGGGAGAACGTACAAATCCCTTACAGGTAGCATTGGAATTGCATTCCGAACCGCCCCAAACGTATTAGCATCACACTAACTGTTACGCTTCCATGGCACCCACACTTGAATACTCTGAGCCTGTAATTTCCGATCAAGGCAAAGTTGCTGATTTGCATACCTCATATAGAGATGGTTAAGTGACTCATTAATTCTCCAGAACCTTTCCAATAACTACCATCCCTCCCATTTGTCTAACAATCTCTTTGACCCCTACTATCAGGCAGGAGGTACCATTGCATTAGCAAAAAAACTGTTAGGATAGGAAACAGTTTCTTCCTCCAGGCTGTATGACGACTGAAATCTCTGTCACCACCCGAGTCTCATCACGTATGAAACGCCTGTGACATTATATTATTTAGTTTTTATCTTGTATCTTGTATGCACCTTATGATCTGTTGATTTATTTGTGGTAATAATACTCTATGTGTTATGTGTGTGAGTTACATGTACTGAGTTGTGCACTTGGCCTGAAGGAACGTCGTTTCATTTGGCGGTATACATGTGTATAATTGAAAGACTAATAAACTTGAACACAAGAGAGGAATGTGATGAAAACGTTTTCAATGAGTTCATTGTCAATAAATGACAAGAAGTCTGCATCATACTGAACAAATCCAGGATTATTTTCATCATGCAAACACGAGGAGTTCTGCAGATGCTGGAAATTCAAGCAACACACATCAAAGTTGCTGGTGAACGCAGCAGGCCAGGCAGCATCTCTAGCCTGGCCTGCTGCATTGACTGTGCCTCTTCCTAGAGATGCTGCCTGGCCTGCTGCGTTCACCAGCAACTTTGATATCCATTATCTTCATCATGTTTTGTTAATACTAGCATTAATGCAATGTGGCTGTAATATTCACCATCCACCTTCCGAAGCTTCCTACATGGCACTAGCCAACCCCAATGTTAAGGGCACTAAGCTCAAAACATCATTACACAAACAAATTCCTAACTAAATTACCTACCCTTCCAACTGAAGATTCCTCTTCATCACTAGATCAAAACCCTGGAATCCCTACAAGCACTATCACAAGGGCTCACCATCACAGAGAACCACCATCACATGGATTGTGGCAGATCAAGAAGTTAATTACCGGTTCGTAGGTTAAGTGGTCATTGTAAATTGTCCTGTGATTAGGCTAGTATTAAATGAATGGTTGCTGGGCGGCACAGCTGATTGGGCCAGAAGGGCCTGTTCTGCATTGTAAAATCAATAAAAATCATCTTCTCATGAAAAACTAAGGATTGCGTATAAAAGCTGACTTTGCTACTAATACTTTCAGCTCTAAAATAAGCACAAACTTTTCAAAGGAAGGAAATGGACTTCAAAAATAAAGCAAAAATACAGAAAATAAAAAGGAATTATTATCAATAAAAACTTCCAAGTCTTTTCAAACTTGGATGACATTTTCTATTGAGGACTATGAAGCACTGAAATAGCACCCCCAATTACAATAATCCTAGAACAGTTAGAAACCCTTCTGAAAGAATAGCTACAATGGCAATTTAGTTTTCTAGCACTGTGCACCTTTTATCAAAAGATCAAAGGAACTCTTTTCTTTGAATTTAATTAGCATCATTGTAACTTTGATCAAAAAGAATGAGTTTGTGCCTTTTGTGTCGATGCATGTTCATGCAAATGTGAACATTATCCTCAGCTCCCACCAGAAAATTTGGTTGCAAATGTATTTATAACTAGGATGAAAATTACCTTATGCAGAGAGGAAATTTTATCCAATTTTAAAAAAGGAGTTTATAGGAGAAGTATTATTTATGCGTAAGTGGCAATGTTGGCAATTAGTGTCTTATTTGTGGAGGGCCTACTTCTTGAACCATAAAGCTTGTTAAAGCCTGCAGGTCTTTAGTCAGCCATTTTGGAGGACCATCAAGTTCAGGACTGAAGTTACATTTAGATTAGACAGGATAAGAAGATGTATTTTCTTCCACACAAAAGAACCAGTTGTGTTCTTACAACAATGTGAAATTTGACAGTCAATTAGCTTTAAGATATTTTTTGTGAAATAATTCCAGATGATCAGAAAAATAGCATCATCATTGTACCACTGCATTTTCTGGGAGGATCTATGTCAATTAATTAGCACAGATGTTGATTTTGACATTCAGGGGTCAAAAACAGAGCAAATTCTTCAAAAATTCTTTGTTCGAACTGAATTAGAAAGAGGCATTGAGAGGACTGGAAGGTTCTTTGGTAAACAGAATCACTCACACAAAATGCTAGAGGATCTACGAAGGTTAGGGAGCGTTTATGGAACGGAAAGAACAGTTGATATTTCAATTCCCGATGAAGAGTCTCAGCCTGAAGCATTGACTGTTTATTCCTCTCCATAGTGCTGCCTGACCTGCTGAGTTCCTCCAGCATTTTGTATGTGTTACTCTGGATTTCCTGCAACTGCAGAATCTCTTCTGACTCTGATAAACATTTTGTCAGTAAACCCTGATTTGCAGATTGAAAACTATTTTGGATGGCATTTGGTGACATGCTTACCTATTTTTGGTCCCTCGCATCACTGGGGCAACAAAAAATGTAAACTTTTCTAGGTTTTAACAACTCTTATTTTTAACTCATTATCTGGTTCTGCATTGGACTGCTGATAGAAAATATATTTTTCAAGTGTGCCAAGTGTGGTGCAATCAGAACTGAGCCAATCTATTGCACTACATTTTCATGTAATAGAGAATTTGCATCTTCAGAGTTTAAAGTACAAACAGTTTGTATTAACCCTGCTGTTCAGATATAATGGGTGTACTGTTGGCGTGACCCTGTTCGTGTCAGCAGAATTCCTGTCTGCTGGAGTTCCACCCATGACAAACTATTTAATCTGCATCAGGATTAATAATTTGTGTCCTGACTGCTCTGTGCTTATCACCAATATCAATGTCTGTATTAGGTCCTGTTGCTGGGATTGTGAATCACCAGCTTCAAGCAGTATACTAAATAATGGTTCAAAGCCCGAACATAATCTCCATTTATCAGTGACAATTAGAACTCTGGTGAAGTCAATTTTCTCATTATCAAATTGCTTAGTTTATTTTTATTTATTATTTCTTCCTGATTTTTTTTCCCGTAAAGGCTCTGGATAGTTAAGATGAGCTCCATGGGGCTGAGGTTTGAAGTCTATCCAGGCAAAATTGTATCCATGAATGCCCTATCAAAGGAATTTAACAATATATCTCATTCTGCTTGCTCTTCCCCAAGAGTCAAACAATTTCCCCCTTTGAGGTAATTATCTTAATTTTCTTTATAAGTTTTTTTTAAACTGAATCTCTTTCTACTGTATTTTCAGGTGCTCCATTCCATATAATAATTACTCTCTCCAGCTCAGTGCAGTGCTTTTGTTTACCCATTATCTTAAACTGAGTCCTTTCAATATCCCAACACTTCTACTCATGGAAACTACTTCTGCTTCTCTGCATTATGAAAACTCCTTACAAATTTGTTTGCCTCAGTTTTCCACAGTCAGGTTGGAGGAACAACACCTTATATTCTGTCTGGGTAGCCTCCAACCTGATGGCATGAACATTGACTTCTCTAACTTCTGCTAATGCCCAACCTCCCCCTCGTACCCCATCCGTTATTTACTTTTACACACACATTCTTTCTCTCACTCTCCTTTTTCTCCCTCTGTCCCTCTGACTATACCCCTTGCCCATCCTCTGGGTTCCCCCCCCCCCTTTTCCTTCTCCCTGGGCCTCCTGTCCTATGATCCTCTCATATCCCTTTTGCCAATCACCTGTCCAGCTCTTGGCTCCATCCCTCCCCCTCCTGTCTTTGCCTCAGTTTAATCTTTTTTTAGAAATACAGTCCTTCCTGGCCAATGAGCCCAGGCTGCCCAATTATACCATGAGTCTAATTAACCTACTAGCCTGCACGACTTTGCAATGTTGGGGGAAACCGGGGCACCCTGAGGAAGTCCACACATCGCAGGGAGAGCGTATAAACAGTGAACAGCGTACTTGAACCTGGGTTGCTGGTATTATAATAGCATGACGCTAACCACCTCGCCACTGGGCTGCCCTTCTGCTAATCTTCTTTGCTCTAAAGGAAATATCACTCATTTTTCTAGTCTTTTTGTGTGGCTGAATCCTTCATCCTTAGAATTAATCTGAAAACAAAATTATCCTGCATCTTATTGGAGACCGTGCCATCTCCCTGATCAGTGGTGTTCTGAATTTGATATATTTTTCCAGCTGAAGCTGAATTAGTAGTTTATATGCCCTTGTAAGATTGCAGGCTTAAATATTACTACCGGTTTATAAAGCACTGAATGATCTAGAGCCAAAATACATTTCTGATCTCTTGCTGTATTATGAACCTTCCTGAGCTCCCAGGTCATCTGGGGTGGGACTGCTTACTGTCCCCAGGGTCAAAGCTAAATAGGGTGAAGCAGCTTTTAGTCACTATGCACCACATGCTTCAGAGGATCTGATGTTTGCCCCAACTTTAAGCTCTTTTAAATTGAGGCTTTAAAATTTCATTTTTTTTTCTTCTATGCTGTAGTTTGTAGAAAATCATAAATAATCTTTTTAAAAAAATTTCATTTTTGCTGTAGCTTTTAATTAGAATTTCTTGCACTGCAACTTCTATCCCTTTTTTAATCTATTTATCATATCTATTTTTGTGTGATTTTATTCTTTTGTATTGTCTGAAATTTGATGTTTGATTGTTCTATCTTGTTCTATGTAAAGCACTTTGAACTGCCTTGTGTTTGAAAGGTGCTGTACAAGTAAACTTGCCTTGTCTTTAAGTTTTGAAACCCACACCCCCGTCTCCTTCACATTTTATTGATACTGCTAAGTCATATAAATAAATAACTTGTGTTCCTTTATGTTCTGAATCAGTTGGAAATGCTTATTTCATTATAAGATTTCATCCTGTTTACTGAGAAACCACTTACCACACAGTAGCCTGACTGCTTTATAACACCAAATTTTCAGTGTTGAGTTGACATTGTTGATTTTACTGCCAGTAACTAAGTACATGTGTTAAATAAATGGTTGTAAACTTCTTTGCTTTACTATTCTGAATCATCTTCACCATAGAACACTTCAGCACACTCCTCACCAATCATGGTGCCAAACCAGGCTAATCCCATCTGACTGTATTTGGTCTATATCTCAGTGGTACTTGCTTGAACATGTACCTGTCTAAATGCCTAAACATTGCTATCATATCTGCTTCTACCATGTCCTTTCGAAGCACATTCCTGACACCTAACACTCTCTGTGTAAAAATCTTGCCATATACACTCACTGACCCGGCTGGTGGCGTAGTGGCATCAGCGCAAACCACTGCTGTAACTTGCCTCGTACGCGATTCCCCACTACGTCAGAGAGGCGTGGAGGGAAATCGTCCGCTAACCGGGGAAACTCCAGATGCGACATACCTTTCCTTTTATACACTCACTGGCCACTTTATTAGGTACCTCCAGCACCTAATAAAGTGACCAGCAAGTGTATATTCATGGTCTTCTGCTGCTATAGCCCATCCACTTCAAAGTTCAACATGTTGTGCTCTTCTGCACACCACTCTTATAACATGTGGTCAATTGATTGATTGCCTTCATGTCAGCTCAAGCAAGTCTGGTCATTCTCCTTTGACCTCTCTCATTAACAGGATGCTTTCGCCTACAGAGCTGCCACTCACTGAATTTTTTTTTTGTTTTTTTGCTTCTTTCTCTGTAAACTCTAGCGATTGTTGTGCATGAAAATTCCAGGAGATCAGCTGCTTCTGAGATACTCAAACCACCCTGTCTGGCACCAACAATCATTCCACAGTCAAAGTGACTCAGATGACATTACTTCCCATTCTGATGTTTGGTCTGAGCAACAACTGAATCTCTTAACCATGCCTGCATTCTTTTATGCATTGAGTTGTTGGCACATGATTGGCTGAATAGATACTTACATTAACAAGCAGGTGTGCAGGTGTATCTAATAAAGTGCCCACTGAGTGTAAATCTCCTTTAACCACTCCCTCTTAATGTGATGTTCTACCCTGATACTTCTACCCTGGGATGAAGATTCTATTTTTTAGTATAATTTTTATTGAGTTTTCAAAATGAATACATGAAAAGATAATATCTACCCTCCCCCCTCCCCTTAACCCTTCCCCCCGATATATACTCCTACCTAAAAAGAAAGAATGAAGAAAAAAAAAGAGAAGAACCGCCTGGATATTGGAAAGTTTCCACATGCTCCATGGGATTCAAAATAAATTTAGTATATTTATTTATTACTTTCCCCAAGGGACCAAGATCTTTATCATCAGAGCAACTAAATATGCCATCCTATCTTTTGTAAATAAGGGTGCCAAATATTCAAAAATGTTTCATATTTATCTCTTAAATTATAAGTAATTTTTTCGAGTGGAATAGAACTAGCCATTTCATTGTTCCAACGATTCATACTTAAAATACGAATCAGATTTCCAAGTAACTGCTATAGCCTTCTTAGCTACTGCCAGTGCAATTTTTATGAATTCTTTCCGATATTTATTCAATCTAAGTTTTGGTTTTATCCCTGGGATGAAGATTCTGACCATCTACTGTATCTGTGCTTCTTATAATTTTACATACCTCTATCAAGTCACTCCTCAGTCTTAGACTACTCCAGAGAAAATAATCCAAGTTTGTCCAACTTCTCTTTGTAACTAATGCTCTTTCATCCAGTCAATATCCTGATAAACCTCTCCAAAGCCTCCATATTTTTCCTGTTAATGGTCAAACAAGCAAGCAATGCTCCACGTGTGACCTGAGCAAAGTTTTGTATCTCTGGTCAACACTCTGACCAAGAAAGGAAATATGCCATACGCCTTCTATACCACTCTATCTACAAATGCTAACCACCTTCAGAAAGCTGTGGACTTGCACCTCAAAATCCCTCTGAACCTCAATGATCCTAAGACTGCTGCTAATTACTGTACACTCTCCTCTCATATTTCACCTCCCAAAGTACAGAACCTCACACTTGTCTCGATTAAACTTCATTTATCTGCCCACATTTCCAACTAGTGTATACCCTGCAGAATTGTTTAACAGCATTCCTCACTATCCACCATTTTTTGTGGTATCTGTAAATCTTCTATGTTCATAGAATTTACACCAGGGAAGGAGCTATTCAGTTCATCAATCACTTTCCATTACTGAATCACCATAGTCACCACCTCAGGATCCATAAATCAATAACACATTAGGGAATTCAGGAGAAACTGCTCTACCCAGAGAATGGTAAACTTGCTACTACAAATGCGAGTTGAGGTATAAAGCACTGAAGCATAGATGGATTCAAGAAATGGAAGATGTTCACCCTAGGAGGAAGGAATAAAATGAAGATGGATGGCAGGATTAGAAAGAATGAGAAAGACTAGTTAACCTAAATGGTCTGTTTGTATCTGGTAAATTTCCATTTAATAATCACATCTGCTTCTTCTTTAATATGCACCTTTCCATTGTCAATTATATGACCAGTTCCTTTTCAGATTAATTTACAATCCCGACCTCTAAAGCCATACAACTGATAATCCTTTTTTTTTGTTTAACCTTTGCTTCCAGTGAAAAACCAGCCTCTATTCTATCTGTCAAGGAAAGAAAAACATTGTCTTTCATAAAGCCTCAAGGAGCTCTACAGACAAAAAAATGTATTATTTTTTAAGTGTTTTCCATGCTGCAGTGTAGAAGTGTAGGAACCAACCTGCCTACATTAAGCTGTACAGACAGCAAGCTACTAATGATCAGCTTCTGTGATGTTTGCTGGTGGATAACTATTGGCCAGGAGAACTGGAATGACCCCTGTCCTTCTCTGAAGTTGTGCAATGAGATCTTTCACATCCACCTGGAATGCCAGTACTGGACTATCATCTATACTAAGCCCTTTATCCCAAATACTCCTGACTGTGTTTCTAGTTGAAGAGTTCTTTAACCATTCTAGTTTGCACCCTCACCCACCTCCATCTATTACCCCCGTCACTGTACTGCAAGCACTTTAAACTACTTGAATCACACACAAAATGCTGGAGGAACTCGGCTGGTTGGGCAGCATCTATGGAAATTAATAGATAGTCAACGCTTCGGGTCGAGACTCTTCTTCAGGACTGTCAATGCTTTGAGCCAAGACCCTTCTTCAGGACCTCCTTTAACTACTTTTGATAATGCATTGTTAGAACATGCTGGTATTTATGTATTTATGCACATTTTATTACATTAACCTCTAACTTCCTTTTTTATACAATTGTTTATTCTTTATAATTATTGAATAATTAACGAATGTTTTTTTTGTTGCATGTCGGGCCCTAACCAACACATCACAGCAAAGTCCTCATACGTGTACATATGGCAAGTAAAGTTGATCCCTGATCTTTGCTCCTTTAACAAACTCCAGATCTCCAGTGGTGCATCGGTAGAGCAGCCAATCAGAATTGTCCTACAGTAACAACTAAGCCTTTTTATGCTCAAAGATTTCAAGTGGATTTGAGTCCATACACTGCTGAGAGCTACAGTCTTTCTGGCCTGGAAGCAATCTTATTTAGTGAGCCTTTGATCTCTGCACTTTTGTTTATCCAGAATTCCAGAAAACATCCTTCATTGTACTCCGACTGTTCCGAATCAAGATCTACTTGGATTTATATACAGTGCCTATAAAAAGTATTCACACCCTCATGTTTTACTGTTTTACAACATTGAATCACAGTGGATTTAATTTGGCTTTTTTGACAGTGATCAGCAGAAAAGGACTCTTTTGTGACAAAGTGAAAACGGTTCTCTACAAAGTGATCTAAATTAATTGGAAATACAGTTGAAGTCAGAAGTTTACATACACCTTAGTCCAATGCATTTAAACTCAGTTTTTCACAATTCCAGACGATAGAAACTTTGTGGGCAGAACTGAAAAAGCGTGTGCGAGCAAGGAGGCCTACAAATCTGACTCAGTTACACCAGTTCTGTCTGGAGGAATGGAACAAAATTCCAGCAACTTACTGTGAGAAGCTTGTGGAAGGCTATCCAAAATGTTTGACCCAAGTTAAACAATTTAAAGGCAATGCTACCAAATACTGACAAAGTGTTTGTAAACTTCTGACCCACTGGGAAAGTGATGAAAGAAATAAAAGCTGAAATAAGTCATTGTCTCTACTATTATTCTGACATTTCACATTCTTAAAATAAAATAGTGATCCTAACTGACCTAAGACAGGGAATGTTTTCCAGGATTAAATGTCAGGAATTGTGAAAAACTGAATTTAAATGTATTTGGCTAAGGTGTATGTAAACTTCCGACTTCAACTGTAAACATGACAAATTCTGCAGATGCTGGAAATTCAAGCAACACACATCAAAGTTGCTGGTGGACGCAGCAGGCCAGGCAGCATCTCTAGGAAGAGGTACAGTCGACGTTTCGGGCCGAGACCCTTCGTCAGGACTAACTGAAAGAAGAGCCAGTAAGAGATTTGAAAGTGGGAGGGGGAGGAGGAGATCCAAAATGATAGGAGAAGACAGGAGGGGGAGGGATGGAGCCAAGAGCTGGACAGGTGATTGGCAAAAGGGATACGAGAGGATCATGGGACAAGAGGCCCAGGGAGAAGGAAAAGGGGGAGGGGGGAAACCCAGAGGATGGGCCAGGGGTATAGTCAGAGGGACAGAGGGAGAAAAAGGAGAGAGTGAGAAAGAATGTGTGTATATAAATAAATAACGGATGGGGTACGAGGGGGAGGTGGGGCGTTAGCAGAAGTTAGAGAAGTCACTGTTCATGCCATCAGGTTGGAGGCTACCCAGACGGAATATAAGGTGTTGTTCCTCCAACCTGTTCCTCAACTGTATATTGTTTCATTTGATTGTAGTAAAAATACACCTGTATCTGGAAGGTCCAACTGCTGGGAAGTCAGTATTGTGGCAAAAACTACACCGTGAAGACAAAAGAACACCCCAAAGAGCTCTGCAAAAAGGTTATTGAAAAGCACAGGTCTGGAAATGGATATAAGAAAATTTCCAAGTCACTGAATATCCCTTGGAGTACAGTTAGATCAATCATCGAGAAGTGGAAAGAATATGGTACAGCTGTAAATCTGCCTTGAGCAGGCCATCCTCAAAAATGGAGTGACTGTGCAAGAAGGGGACCAGTGAGGGAAGCCACCGAGAGACCAATGACAGCTCCGGAGGAGTTACCAGCTTCAGCAGCTGAGATGGGAGAGATTGCCCGGGTGTGTCACCAATCACAGCTTTATGGGAGAGTGGCAAAGATAAAGCCACTGTTGAAAAAAACTCACATGAAATCTCATCTAGAGTTTGCCAGAAGGCATGTGGGAGACTCTGAAGTCAGCTGGAAGAAGGTTCTATGGTCTGATGAAACCAAAATTGAGCTTTTTGGCCATCAGACCAATCACTGCACATCATCAAAAACACACTATCCTTATTGTGAAACACGGTGGTGGGTGCATCATGTTGTATAGATGCTTCATTGCAGCAGGCCCTGGAAGACTTGTGAAGGTAGAGGGTAAAATGAATGCAGCAAAATACAGGGAAATCCTGGAGGAAAACCTGGTGCAGTATGCAAGAGAACTGTGACTTGGGAGATTTGTTTTCCAGCGAGACAATAACCCCAAGCATGAAGCTAAAGCTACAGAGGAATAGCTTAAAAACAAATAAACAAAAACCAATTTTCCCTCGGGATCAGTAAAGTATGACTATGACTATGACTATGTTCTGGAGTGGTCAAGTCAGAGTCCAGACCTCAATCCTCAATCCAACTTGAATTTGTGGCTGGACGGGAAAAAGGCTGTTCACTCATGATCCGCGTGCAATCTGACAGAGCTTGAGCAGTTTTGTAAAGAAGAATGGGGAAAAATTGCAGTGTCCAGATGTACAAAGCTGATAGAGACCTATCCATACAGACTCAAGGCTGTAATTGCTGCCAAAGGCACATCTACTAAATACTGACTTGAAGGGGGGTGAATACTTCTGCAATCAATTATATTGTGTTTTATATTTGTAATAAATTTAGATCACTTAGTAGAGATCTGTTTTCACTTTGACATGAAGGAATCTTTTTCTGCTGATCAGTGTCAATAAAAGCCAAACTAAATCCACTGGGACTCAATGTTGTAAAACAATAAAACATGAAAACTTCTGGGGGTTGGGGGGGGGAGGTGAATACTTTTTATAGGCACTGCAACTCTTTTAAAATTGTTAACTATCCCTAGATGGATCACAGAGAACAAAAATGAGCAGAGAATTGAACACATTTTGGACATACAATAGATTTTAGGAGCATATTAACGTTTAAGATATCGAAATATTTAAGTAGGGTGTTATAGGATTTAATAGCCTGCTGCTGTCTACACGGAGTTTCTATGTTCTCCCCATGGCCCTGGAGGTTTGCTCTCGGTGTTCCAGTTTTTTCCCACAGTCCAAGGATGTACCGGTTGGTAGATTGATTGGTCATTGTAAATTGTTCTCTGATTAGGTTAAATTGGGGGTTCCTGGGCAGTGTAGGTTGAAAGACTGAAAGGGCTTACACCACACTGTAATTCAGTAAGTAAATAAATACAGTTGGAATCATGGTGGCCAGTGACAATGCAAAGGAAAGTGATGAGAAGCCTCAGTCAGCGCAAGCTAGTAATCCTTTGTGAAAGTGAGACAGGCCTAATTACCTTGGTACAAGGGTTTCAAATTCACACTCGTTTCAAAGATATACAATGTGGACAGAAAGTAGAGACCGTTTGAATCAAACACCATAGAAACATAAATAATCAAGGTAGCTCATTGCCCACTCAACTTTCATCTGCTTTAACCCAATAAAAATTATACCTACAATACAGCACTAACTACCATTTAGGAAAAAGCACTTTGGCAGAATTGGCTGTAAAGAGATTTGGAAGTGCTGAGGTTATCAAAGCGGCTACTGTATTTAAATAAATGCAAAGAATTTTTTTTAAATGTCTGCTATGCTCTCATTATTTTGTCTCAGGTTTATTTCCAGACTAAAAGCTTTAATAAGTTCCAAACCTTAGGAACAGCAGACCCAGCAATGGAGATCTGTTCTCAACTATTTGATTGAAAATTCTCGAGATCAGATAATTCGTTTGTAGAAACTGAAAAGAACATCTGACCACCCCCCTCCCAGTGGAAAACTGAAGAATAGACTGGGTAGTAGACAGAGGGATAAAGGGGACAGTATTGAGAAATCGGAGGCATAAAAGATAAAGGTGAAGGACAAGCAACAACTTTGCAATGCCACATTTGCTTTCTGGCCAAGGATGAATATTATGCACAGACTTTCCTGTACCCAGTGTCACTTTGTGTATGTGTTTTATTTTATTTTGCCTTATTACAATAATAAAAATAACCACATACATAAACGTACGATGCAGCATCTTTTTTGTGCTGCATGGGATCCGGAATAACAATTGTGTCGCTCTTCTTTACACTTGTGTACTGGAAATGACATTAAAGAATCTTGAATCTTGAATTTTGAATTTAGCAGCCTACTTCCTAACACATCAAAATAGGAACGTCTTCACTCAATACTTCTGAACTTCCAAATTGAAGACCGCATTTTGGAGATGGCGATTCCCTGAGTAACAATACCCTTTATTTGTAATTTGATACCACAGCAATTCTTGATAGATTTTGAGTCCTTCATCAGTCCTCTGCCAATGATGTGGGCTGTGCTGACATGCTTTAGCAATGCTGAGAGCTGCTTTGGGCACAATTACTGACCCTAAACTGGATGAAACACAACTCACAATTTTAAAATATTCATTTATAAATAAAAACAGATTACTGTCACTGTTTGCTGCACCAGAGAGATTTTATTTGGTTGCTGCAGTGATTTTGATCACCCCCATCTGCTTCTCACTAAGAATGTTTTTTTGATATATTCATTCTCAGGGTGTGGGTGTCACTGACAAGGCCACTGTTTATGGCCTATTCCTAGTGAAGGAAGTATTAATGTTTCAATTTCATCTGTAAGCTGTGAACTCTTTAGAAGAATCTGATTCCCTCAGCCTTCTCTAAAACCCCTCATCACTTCAGACTCTCATCAAACCAATCTCTTTGGTTAAGCTTTTTATCACAGGTCCTAGCATCACCTTCTGCAGCTCTATTTCATATTTTGCTCAATTTACACTAATGTGAAATATTTTTAGAAGATTCTTATTACACAAAGGTAACAAAAGAGTGCAGGCAGTTGTTGATTGCAAAATAGATTAAAAAAATTAAATCCCATGCAGGCATGAAATTGAGATTGAGAGAATTTGTTATGTAAGGACTTTAAGGGTTACAGAACCAAAGGGGGTGGTTAGCAATAAAATACAGATCAGCCAATAGAGAAAGTGGAAGATCTAAATGGCTTTCCTCCTTGTTCATATGTTCCAAAGCTTTTAATTTGAAACCAAGACTCAGATGGTAGATAAACATTATGGAAGCTTCCCTTATATGGTATATGGTAGGATTTAGTCCAGATCTATTTGATTAACTGTCCAATTAATGCTTTCCTTTTTATTCACACTAATTGCTTTGGGTACATACAAATATCCTTTATACTTCTGTGTTGGAAGTGGGATTTTCAGGAGTGTAATCAGAGAAGATTTCTTCACACACGGACTTAGTCATAGAGTCATAGAAACAGCACAGAAACAAGCCCTTTGGCCCAGCCCCTCCATGCTGACCTGATCTTCTACCTAGCCCCATCTACCTGAACCCAGCCTTCAAACCCCACCCATGTACTGACCCAAACTTCTCTTAAATGCTACGATTGAACCTACATCTACCACTTCCACTGACAGCTCATTTCACACGTGCACGATCCTTTTGAGTGAATAAGTTCTGGACAATTAGAATTTTCTCTCCAGATCACTACTGAGGGGGCAGATGAGTATATCAAGGAATACAGAACGAATGTGGAAGGACAGATATGTGATGACCCAACTGAAGGATGGAACAGAATGAGGGGCTGAATAAATAGTCACTAGTAATATTGAAAATGATCATGAGTCACCAAGGTCATTGAAGAAACAAGAAAAATAAGAAACACTTGTGGATGTAAATGCTGCAGAAATAAAAGACAAAGATAGGGTTTAGGACATGGGATTTGTTAGTTAAATCAGAAAGTTTTAAATATGTGTCAGAAATTTATTTCTCACCCCCTGTGCTATTTAAAACAATGGTGATAAAGAGTGGATGGATTCTTGCTGCACTTGGTGCAGAGCAATTTAATCTCAGTGGGGAGGTGAGTGAGCAAGTGTGTGTATGTATGTGTTTGTGGGAGGAAGGGAGATGTGCGTGTGCATACAAATGTCTGCTTGTGTGTGTAGGGAAGCGTGTCTGGGTGGGAGGTGTGTGAAGAGACGTATTTGTGTATATATATGTGTGGGGGGGGAGATAAGTGTGTGCGTGTTTGAGAGGGAAGGTGCATATTTGTGTGTAGGTGTGTTTCTGTGTAAGGTTGTGTGTGTTGGGGGGGTGTTGAATGAGTGCATGGGGAGGTGTGCGTGCAGGTGGGGTGGAAGATATACATGGGGCCAACCATGTGTGTGTTCTAAGCTCTATTTTGCCCAAGTTTCACAGGTGAAGGAAAATTAGTTCCTCTCCTCCTGGAGCTGGGAATGAACTGTGAATGGGGGGGGGGGGGGCAACACACATGAAAAAGACCAGCAACTCAGCAGGTCAGGGACCATATACGGAAATGAATGAACAGTCGACGTTATGGGCCAAGACCCTTAATCAGGGCTGGAAAGGGAGAGGGAAGATGCCAGAGTAAGAAGATGGGGAGAGGGAAGGGAGGACAAGGTAGCCAGATGGGTGGGGAAGGAGGATGAAGTAAGAAGGCGGAAAGGGCAAAGGGCTAGAGGTAAAGAAATCTGATGGGGGAGGAGAGTGGACCATGGGAGAAAGGGGAGGAAGAGGGGCACCATGGGTCATTGATAGGCAGGTGAGGAGAGGAGGTAGGAGGGCAAAATGGGGAATGGAAGGGGGAAGGGGGAGGGCAAAAATTACCAGAAGGAGAAGTCAATTTTGATGCCATCAGGTTGGAGGCTACCTAGATGGTAAATGAGGTGTTGCTCCTTTACCCTGAGACTGGCCTCATAGCGAGAAGAGGAGGCATTGGACTGGCATAATAGAAGAGGAGTGGGATAGGAATTAAAATGGTTGGTCACTGCGGATGGAGCGGAGATGTTTGACAATGCGGTCCCCCAATCTATGTTGGGTCTCACCAATATAGAGGAGGCCACATTGTGAGCACTAGATATAATTGATTACCCCGACATATTTGCAGGTGAAAAGTTGCCTCACCTGGAAGGAACAAATGAATGGATGTGAGAGAGGAGGTGAATGGGCAGGTGTAGCATTTCTGTCGCTATGCATATGAACGGGAGGGGTCTGAACTTAGCTAGAGTGACCACCGCCATCAACTAACGTGCTCATTCACACCACGTGAGGACACGCATAAAGCATAGTCAAGTCTCTCAATATCTATTAAATGCTCTGAGCAGGAGGCGGTGAGGGTGGGGTGGAAGTAAAAATCAAAGGGTGTCTGGCCAACGACCAGCGCCTGCACCTCAGATCCAGGACCGGCTCCTGTTCCAACATGATGGAACAGAATTAGAAAACCCCAAGTCAGGCAAGTGCAGGCCTTCTCATTTGGAGCAGGGGGCTGGGGTGAAAGAATCAGGTCAACCTGCCTTTGGCAATGACCTAAAATCAATGAAGGAACGATAAAAAAAAACACCCGAAATTAAACGGCCCAGCCCGAAGATAATCCTTCCTATAGCTTTCTACATCGACCCTTTACCTGCGCCGTTGGAAGACAGAAACTGGAGTCTTAAGGCGCGTGCACTCTCTCTCTCTGTCTCTCTCTCTCACACACACACACACACACACACACACAAATATATTTCAACCATTATATAATAATATAGTCGAGACAAAAATATTATAAACGATATCGACACACACGCTAAACTTCTATATAGGAATTGATAAGATGGAAATGGAGGGGAGGGTGGCGGTGGATTGAAGTTTATTTATAGTATAGGTCATTTATTTATTTATATAACGAGCCTCCATTCATAGTGCATGCTGAACCCCACGTTAATAAACTCTACCTTCTAATCCGTTTGCGGTGTGATCCAGTAATATCCCGTCGATCCACTTCCCTCGATTATTGAAAATAACCAACTATTTTAGCATGCAACCGGCGCCTCAGCACGAGGGATTTTTTTGCATTCGATGGCAGATTTGGATTTCACTGGGTTGAATGTAACACTGGCTGTTATATCCTGGGAGAGATACAATTAGCATTTTTGCAATCTTTTATCTCGCTTCGCCTTTCCTTCCTTTGGTATAGCAGTTAATGCATTTATCTAAGAAAGAGGCGGGGAAGGCACGGAATGAATGTATAGGCATTGGGCTGAACTGAGTACCTGACGTTGCAAGGATGCCGGCGCTAACCGAGGTGCTGAAGCTGCTTCTCCGTCCCGGCGCTGAGCCCATGTGCAGACGCTGCGGATCCGGCGACAAGGCTGCGCTGCTCAGAGACACTGCACACAAGTGCGGCACTGGGTCCTAGCGCCTTCCGAACATCCCCATTCAATCCAATCCAATCCAAATTAATTAAATTCAAGCGACAGGGCGCAACATGCCATCGTAAATATCCAAATACGCCACTTTGATTAGCTTGGCTATTTGGCCATAGTATATCTGCAGAGATTTAATGGCAAGAACACCATTTTCCACAATTTATATTCCATGTGTTCACTTAGTCCCGAGCAAATAGTTCAAGCTGTGATTCAGTACATTACGTCTTGTTCCATAGTTTAGAAAGTGTTAGGTTCCTAATCTATTTCAGAAACATTAAATGTTAAACATAGAGCACTGTAACTTTTTCAGGTCAGAACATTCAAAAGAAGAACGACTTTTCCACATTCTTGATCAACATTCCTCTCCTAATCAATAATATTTTTTGTTCTAACTCAGAGCTTTTGTGCTGCACTTCAAAAGTGTTATGTACCTCAAATTTCATAGAACATAGAACAGTTCAGTACAGGAACGTCGGCCCGCCATGTCTATGGCAACTTTGCCAAACTAATTAATTCCATCTGCCTGTTCATGTACGTCGTACCTATCCAAATTACCACTCAAGCATTGCTATCATGAGTGATTCCACCATCTCCTCTGGCAGCACGTTTCAAGCACCCACCACTCTCTGTGTAATAACCTTGCCTTATGAAACTCTGTCCTTCTAACCTTAAGAATATGCTCTCTTCTATTTGACATTTCCACCTTGTGTAAAAGGGTTCTGAATACCTACCTCCCATAAATTTATTTAAGTCTCTCAGGTCGTTCCTCAGCCTTCAGCACCTCATCAGATCACAGTCCAAGTTTGTCCACCCTCTCCTTGCAGCTAATTCTCTCTTATCTTGGTGGATGACTTTTATATCCTCTCCACAGCTTCCTGTTATGTAGCAAACAGAACTGTGTCCTGACCAAAGTTTTTTGCGGCTTCAACATGAATTTTCTACTTTTATATTCTACTCCCCAAATGAAGAAGGCAAGCGTACCAAATGCCTTTTTTAAGAGAGTTCTTATCTAATTGTTGCCACTTTCTGGAGGCTATGGACATGCAACCCAAAATCCCTCTATGAATCAATTTTCTTAAAGATCATGCCATTTACTATATATTTGCCATTAGAATTTGACTTCCAGAAGTGCAACACCTCACACTTTACAGGATTAGACTCTATTTCTCTGCCCAAGTTTCCAACCGATCCTTATCTTGCTGGATAATTTAACAACCTTTCTTGCTATATATATATTACAAACAACAGAGGTCCCAGCACTAAACCTTGAGAACTCAACTGGACAGAGATATCCAGTTAGACTAACACTCCTGCAGCACGACTTTCTGTTTTCTATAGGCAAGTCAATTTTGAATCTAATCTACCAAGTCTTCATGGATGCCATGTGCGTTAATCTTCTGGATCAGCCTACAATGAGGGACTTTGTTAAAAGCTTTACTAATGATCATGTTTTCGACATTCCTCATCAATCATTTTTGTTCTTCATCATCATCACCGTGCTGTGTCGAATGATATGGGAAACACGCTCTGTGACCACAATTGTTTTTGGCAAGCTCTACAGAAGTGGTTTGTCATTGCCTTCTTCTGGGCAGTGTCTTTACAAGAAGGGTGACCCCAGCCATTATCAATACTCTTCAGAAATTGTCTGCTTGGTGTCAGTGGTTGCATAACCAGGATTAGTGAAATGCACCAGCTGCTCCCATGGCTCCATGTGACCCTGATCTGGGCGGGTGGGGGGCTAAGCAGGTGCTACAGCTTGCCCAAGAGTGAGCTACAGGCTAGCGGAGGGAAGGAGCACCTTACATCTCCTTTGGTAGAGATGTATCTCCACACCGCCACCCATTTTCGTTACCTCCTTAAAAACTTCAATAGAGTTTATAAGACAGGACCCCCTCCCCACAAAGCCATGCTGACTATCCCTAATAAAACTATGCTTTTCTAACTACAAATAAATCCTAACCTTAAGGATTTTCTCCAATAATTTCCTGAAAACTGAGGTTCATCTGACTCTAACTTCCTTGTTTGTCTCTACTGCTCTTCTTAAACAAAGGAACAACATTGGCCATTCAACAGTCCTCTGGAACTTGACCTGTGGCTAATGCAGATGGAAAGATCTTTGTCAAAGCCCCAGCAATCTCTCTCCTTGCCTTCCTTAATAACCTTGGATGGATTCCATCAGGCCCTGGGGACTTAAGCACTTCTCCTTCTCTCTAGTTACTCTCTTGTTTTTAAATATGTATAAAAGGCCTTAGGATTCTCTTTAATCTATCTACCAAGGACATTTCATGGTAGCTTTTTGCATCCAACGCCCCCCCCCATCTCATGTTTCCACATTTAAACTCTCTTTTGTTTCTTTATACGCCTCAATCACTCTAATTGATTTCAGCTTCCTAAACCTTTTTCTTTCCCTTTTTGACTAAATTTGCAACATCATTTCTCATCATCCCAAACTTCGTCTGGCTTCTGCACAGAAATATGTTGGTCTTGGATTCTGACCAGCTGGCCTTTAAGTGACTTCCACATATCGAATGTGAATTAACCCAACTAACAGCTGCTCCTAATCTACTCTTCCCCAGCTTCTGCCTAATACTGGTATAATTACTCTTTTTCCTAGCTAGTACTTTACACAGAGATCCAGTTTCATCCTTATCTACAACATCCTGAAGACTTACGGAGTTGTCTGCTGCTTCCAAAAATGCTCTCTCATTGAAACTCCCATTACCTGGCCTAGTTAATTTCCCAACACAAGGTCTAGTTTGGCCCCAACCCTGGTTATGCTATCTACAAACTGTGTCAAGAAGCCAGACTGGATATATGCAATAAATCCTGTTTAATCTCAGCCTCTGGCACTCAGGGGGCCCCGAGTCAATATTGGGGAAATTAAAGTCACCCACTACAATTATCCTTTTGCTTTTACAACTTTCCACAATCAACCAATATATCTGTTCCCCATCTCATTCTGGACATTGGGAGGACTAACACCAAATGCCAGTCCAAAACCAAGTCTCAGACCAGCCGTCAGTTGTAGAAGGACTCACATGTTATAAAGATGAAGTCAGGCAATGTTTCCAACAGTGGTACAATCCTTCCCAATGAGCTTACTGCATTATATACACATTTTGAACTGAAGGTGATTGAGATGTCACCACCCACCCCAATAGCCATAATCGAGTTACCATTGCAGGTGTGAGATCAGGCTTCCAGAAAATGAACCCATGGAAAGAATCTAGCCCAGATGGTGTCCCTGGCTACATCTTTAGATCCTGTACAGATCAGTAGGTGGGGTTATTTATAGACATTTTTAACCTCTCCTTACTTCAATCTGATGCTCTGGCTTGCTTTCGGAAGGCCACCATCATCCTGCTGAGTAAGGTAACGTGACTTAACAATGACTGCCTGGTGGCTCTGACATGAAGTGCATCAAGAGGCTGGTCGTGGCATATGTACTCACTCCAGCCTCCCAGAAAACCACAAGCCACTGCAAGTCACCCGCTGCTGAAATGGGTCTACAACAGAAACCATGTCTCTGGCCCTACACCCATCCCTGGAGCATCTGGACAGTAAAAAATTATGTTACTCTATTGTTTATTGACTACAGCTCCACCTCCAATACTATAATTCCAAACAAGTTCACTTCTGAACTCGCACACCCAGGACTCAATGCCTCCCTTTGCCACTGGAACCTTGACTTCCTGAACAAGAAGTCACAATCAGTAAGAATAGGCGAATAGGCAGCAACACTTCTACCACAATTGTCCCCAAAACTGGTGTCCCACAAGGCTGTGCCTTCAACCCCTTATTCTACTCCTTATGCACCCATGACTGCCTGGGCAGATTCTGCTCCAAAACCATTTACAAATTTGTAGGTAGTACCACCCTGTAGTGGGCTGCGTCGCAAATCACGGTGAGTCCGAGCACAGGAGGGAGATAGAGAGCCTAGTGACATGGCACCATGACAACAACCTTACCCTCAGTGTCAGCAAAACAGAACAGCCAGTCAATCATGAGGTGGGGTGGCAGGCATGCTTCAGTTTACATCAACGGTGCTGAGGTGGAGAAGGTAGAGAACTTCAACTTCCTAGGAGTGAACATCACCAACAGCCTGCCCTGATCTTACCATGTTGATGCAACAGTTTGAAAAGCACACCAGTACATCAACTGCCTTAGGAGGTGAACATGTCCTCGTCGGCCCTTACCAGTCTTTATCAATGCACCGTAGAGAGCATCCTGTTTGACTGCACCGCAGCTTGGAGACAACTGTGCGGCCTGTGACCGTAAGACACCGCAGAGAGTTGTAGGCAATACTCGGCACACCACAGAAACCAGCCTCTGCTCTGTGGACTCTCTCTACTCATCTTGCCGACTTGGTAAGGCAAGAGACCCCACCCACTCTGGATATTCGCCCTTCTTCCCCCTCCCATGTGGCAGAAGTTATAAAAGCCTGAAAGCACTCTTCGCCAAGCTCAAACACAACTCTAACCTGCTGTTATAAGACAGTTCCCCAGTATGATAATATGGTCTCTTGTTCTCACAATCTACCTCGTTAAGACCTTGCACCTTATTGCCTGCCTGCACTGTATTTCATTTATTTATTATTTATTGACATACAGTGCGGAGTAGGCCCTGCCAGCCTTTCCAGCTGTATTACCCTTCAAGCCAAGCCCCACCAGCTACCCCCGACTGAACCCTAGTCTAATCACGGGACAATTTACAATAACCAATTAACCTACCAACCAGTACATCTTTGGACTGCAGGAGGAAACCAGAGTACCCGGAGGAAACCCACATGGTCCTAGGAAGAATCTACAACCTCCTTACAGACTTGATTACACTTTATTCTGCAATTTGTTAATATTTTTACCTGTATTGCCTCATGCAGTGTTATAATGATCTATATGTAAGACAGGTTTTTCACTGTACCTCGGTACACGTGACAATATACTGACTTACCAGGATAGCGTTCATACCTTCCTTATTCCCAAACTCTGCCCACATTACTTCACTGGTTGAGCCTCCCAGGATATGTTGTCTGTGTGCCTCTGTGACATTCTCCCAGACCAGAAATTGCACCCCTCTCCATCATCTCCGGATAGGATGCTTTCTACAGTTCATTGATGAAACTCGTGAGGGTAGACAGGGTCTGGAAAGTTGAAGTGGCGGTCCTGCCCTTCTCTCAGCCAAGACTCTGTAATGGCTCCACATTGTAATCCAGGCCTAACATTCGTCTGCCTTACCTGTAACACTGCTTACTTTGAAAATTATACACTTCTGCTCCTCAGTCCCACGGTGTTCGGTAACCTGGCCCTGCCAGGCCTTCCTCTCAGCCTTACCTGAACGAACATCCATATACCATTCAATCCCTCCACTCGCTGACCTGGAGCTCATGTTCCTACCCCATGATTTTCTTTATTTCATGTTACCTTACAATATAGAAGAAGGCCTTTCAGCCCATTGTCTGTATGCCAGCCCTTCGAGGAGCTCCATCAATCCTCCTCTCCTGCCTAATTTGCTGTAATTTATTCTCACATATCCATCAACTTTTTCCAATTTTCCTCTCACCCATCTGCACTGCAGGCAGTTTGCAGTAACCAGTTAGTCTATCAAACCCGCTCGTCTTTTGCAATAAGTGAAGAAACTAGAACAGCCAGTCGCAGGCAGAACCTAGAAACTCTGCACAGACAGCATCAGAGGTCTAGAATATTACAACAGTGCAGTAGCACCCTCTTCTGAAGCTTGGGCACACTTGCAGAGCAAGTTATGGAGAGTTTTTATCTATATCCAAACAATGTTCTAACAGTTTTGCTTTAATGTAGGGCAATGATAACAATGCTCTGCTCTGTGTTTTACCCATGCCAAACCTGCTCTATCAGCATGTGATGTGACTGTGCAGTTGGGAATTTAATCTTTCTCTAACCTTGGCTGTCAATGCCCTTGAATTATTTTTGGAATTTTTGATGGAAAAATGATGTTTAATCTTTAATCTTCTTGTCCCTGCCCTGGAGTACGGAATGGAATAGTGTGGAGTAAACTTTACTCTGAATCTAATCCTTGGCATATCTAGAAAGCCTAGAGCACAATACAGGCCCTTCGGCCCACAAAGCTGTGCCAAACATGTCCTTACTTTAGAAATTATCTAGGGTTACTCATGGCCCTCTACTTTTCAAAGCTCCATGTACCTATCCAGGAGTTTCTGAAAAGACCCCTGAGTGTGTGCTGGATAGGATGATGCAGAAGGAGTATCACTCTGTATCAGTCCTGCTGAAGGGTTTCAGCCCAAAACATCGACTGTACTCTTTTCCATAGATGCTGCCTGGCCTGCTGAGTTCCTCCAGCATTTTGTGTGTGTTGCCTAGTCTGTATCTATCACCTAGTGGACGTGACCAGAGGTAAAGGATTAAGATTAGCTTTATTTGTCACATGTACATGGAAATATACAGTGAAATACGTCATTATGCGTCAATGATTGACACAGTCCAAGGTTGTTCTGGGGGCAGCCTGCAAGTGTTGCTATGCTTCCAGCACTGATATAGCATGGCCACAGCTTACCAGCCCAAACCCTAAGCATACATCTTTGGAATGTGGGAGGAAATGTGAGCACCTGGAGGAAAGCCACATGGTCACGGACAGAATGCACTAACCCCTCACAGACAGCAGTAGGAATCAAAGCCGATTGGTGGTCACTGGCTCCTTGAAGTGATTGCAGTAACTGCTATGCTACTGCCTATCCCAGCATGTGAAGACAGACTCTGGCGGATTGAGCGGATGAGACCAATGGAAGGTCCAACGGTCAAGAAGGCGGTCTCTGCAAGCGTCGTGGAACATGTAGAGCACAACAAGACACAGAAGACGCCCTAGTCATCCACCGTGCCTAGTCCCATCTCCAGCCGTCCGGACTCTTGTCTTGCCATTGGATCCAGATGGGAATTGGGAAGAGAGAGTGAGGCTGACACTATGCAACTCTCCCTCACTTAAATCCACTTGACACTATCAAGCTGGCTGGTGGTGTAGTGGCATCAGCGCGGGACTTCGGGGCAAGAGGTCCTGAGTTCAAATCTGGCTGGATCTCGTGCACGCGCTCCATCCGTGCTGGGTTGAGTGTTGAGCTAGCAACTCAACCTCGTTAAAAAAAGTATTAATGGTGTCTAGGTCTTCATCGATGACGATGGATGAACCTTATGCTACTGTACTGTCCATTTATAGGATACTAGAAATGTACTGCAGTTTCTGTATTTGTCAAGATTAGTTTTCCACTCGGTTTCCAGTTTTCAATCCTTTGTCTGTGAAGATTTTGGCCATGGGGAACTAATGCTGAACTCTGCCATGGTTATGAATGGAGGAGATTTTGGCATGGAGCTAGCAACCCTCATCCTGTAAAAAAAAACATAGCTACAGAAACACCAACAGAAGCTCTTAAGACCTCATCCTGGGAAAGGAAGGGTTTCTAAAGATAGGATACACCTGAGGACAACTTGAAAGACTGGCCCAGGACAGAGGACTCTGGTGAGATGCTGTCGGTGGCCTAATCCCCAGTTGGGATAATAGGGCTTAAGAAGAAGAACGAATGCCGAGTTCCAAAATCTACTCCTAATATGCCAGATGTTTCTGTGTAAAAAATAATCAGATGTTTGCAAGGACAACAACACAGTCACTGCAGTGCCGGGTACTTTCATGCCAATGCCTACAAATTAATTTCATGACTTTTCAACCTCTTCAACTTGAGAATACAGATTAATCAATTGATAATGCATATATCTGATGTTCAGTGCTGGATTTTGGCAGTAAGCTGGACTAATCGACATGTCCCTTGTGAGAAGATCACACGTCCTGCTAGATGACGTGATGACACTGAATCAGCTTCAAGTCAACCCATTGTTGAGTAACCAGAGATCATTTGGGAGGAGGAACAAGTCTCTATTGGGATTCTTCCTAATTGATCTCAAAGGTTCAAAGGTCCAACTTAATGTCAGAGAAATGTATACAATATACATCCTGAAAAGCTTTTTCTTTGTAAACATCCACAAAAACAGAGAAGTGCCCCAGAGAATGACTGACGGTTAAACATAAGAACCCCAGTGTGGTTCCCAAAGTGAACCCCACTCTATGGTTTGGTCTTGAAGCTCTTCCCGTTGGGCTGTACTCAATCCCACAAGCACAATGCCTAATGGCAAATCCAATTCTGACTGCAAGTGCTTGGCATTAACAGGCTGCATCATCCCAGTTGCCTACCCTACTTTGAGTTGGACACCTTTCCAACCTGTGCATGGGTGAGTGAGGACTGTCAATACAGAGAAAGAACATGGTTTGAAAAGAAAATTTCACTAATTTTCGGTGGTTTCAAGATTCTTAAATGTGATTATTGGCTTCCACAAGTTAAAGAGTTAGCCAGTTGCATCTAGTCCAGTACCATGCTTTTAAAATCATGTTTTCTTAAGAAAACTGAAGATGGGCCTCTTGAGGAAACGTTGTCCAAGCTCCCCCACAATTCTCCAAATGGAATGATGTCATTTCCTATGCCCCTGGATGGGGTGTAAATGTGCCTGGGTTCAGAAATACCTAGTCCAATTTCCAGCGAGATGTGAATCAGAATCAAGTTTAATATCACTGGCATATGTTGTGAAATGACCCAGAAGTGATCATCATCTTTCACTTGAGAAGAAATTATAATTTCAGTCCCAAAACCATGGTAGGAGGTAAGGATCGAATTAACTAATGCTAAGACTAGTTCAAAATCAATTAAACTATTTGCCAACCTCAAATGAAGCTGCGTCTTACTGAGCAAAGAAGTTTCCTGCGATTGAACATTTCACATTAAGCATCAGAGAGAAAAAGAGAAAAGATTAGCTTGATTTGTCACGTGTCCATCAAAATGTCAAAATGTAGAGTGAAATGCATCAATGACCAACATAATCTGAATATGTGGACAGTCTGCAAGTGTTACCATGTTTTCAGCATCAACATAGCTTGCTCACAACTTACTGACCCTAACCCATATGGCTTTGGAAAGTAGACGGAAATCAGAGCACCAGAGGGAACTCAGACAGTCATGGAGAACGTAGAAACTCTTTACAGAGAGAGGCAGAAATTGAACCCTGATAGGTGATTGCTGTCACTGTAACAGCATTACACTAACAAGCACTGAACAAGCACCACCAGTCATATATGGTGAAGTAGTGGAAAGGGTCCCCAATATACATCACTGAGGAGCTCTCTTGGTCTATCAACACAACCTCAATAGTAGGGAAGGCACAACAGTGACTATACTACCTGAGGTGCTTAAGGAGAGCTAATCAGCTGCAAAAATTGCTGGCAAACTTTTATTGATGTGCGATAGAAACTGTACTGGCATACAGCATGACTGTGTGGTACTCCAGCTGCAGCAAGACAGATCATAGAGCACTCCAGCAGAAGATTAGGATGTCTCAGCACATCATTGGGACTCAAGTACCAACTCACAATATCAATAATGCACTCATAATATCAATAATGACCCATCCCATCCCGGACACCGTCTCTTCAATCTCCCGCCATCTGGTAAGAGATAGAGAAACATCTTAGCCAAGGCAGTAAGACTGAAAAACAGCTTCTTCCCGAGGGCTGTTGTGCGGCTGAATGATGCTACATCCCAGCTCACCAATGGTCTTTCAGTGTCATGGACTATCAAAGTCAATTATTGCAAGTAAATATGGAAATAATTTATTTTTAAATTAAATCATACTGCATGCATTGTATCTGTTTTGCATGGACTGGATTAGTACTGCAATCTCATTGTCTTGAGCAATGACAATAATGTTTAATTCTATTCTAACCGCTACACTTCCATGCTGCCCGCAATGACTTGAGGAAGAGGAGTTTGACTTAAGCACGAAGCACCGAGATATTTTTGGTTATGACTGCTGGGATCCACAGCACAACCTTGCACCTCCTCTGGAAATTAATGCTCAAATCAATCACTGAGTAATTAGCCATACTTCACAGGAAATGAGAGGATGTGATAGATTGCGTTTACAAGTTAATGGCTGCTTTATTTTTGCAAAGAAATTTTGTGTTGAATGAGTTAGTGATGTATCTTACTTCTTTTCAACAATAAGTGCAAAGGGAGCACACAATAGTTGGCAGCACTTCTTTGGCATCTTCTAAAAAGGATGTCATTGACACTGATGAAAGTGTGTCAGCTTCAGTGAAGTGTCTTGAAGCCTTCATCTAACGTTTTCTGAAGGGAAAGAACCCAGCAAACCAAAATTCATGCAATTCCTCTTCTGATCACTGAGATTCAAAGTGCATTACTATCAATTTTTTCTTTGAAGAGCAACTACAGTTGCAAAGCTGCAGTAAATTTTTGCACAGCAAGATGTCACATAAACTATTGAGATAAATGACTAGGTAATCATTTCCTCCAATGCTGGCTGAGAGATAACTGATTCTTTCTGCTTTGACTTTTTTTTAAGCGTTTCTTACAGGTTAACCTGGAAAACACAGATTTATTCAATCTTAATATAAAAACTGATCTGCACTTGCTTGAAATCCAAAATAAAAACACACAGCAGACCAGGAAGCATCCATGGAAAGAGAAAAAGAGTTAACGTTTCAGGCTGAAAGCCCTTGCTCAAAAGAGAAGTGTTTCCACTGTGTTCTGTTTGGAAGCAGTGACAAGATGCTGGATGAAACAGAATATGTTGCCTGGAAGTGAAATCTATGCAACAAATGACACACCAAGCCCTCAGGAAGTTAATGATCCCAAACGAACTAATAGGATAGGGAGCGTTTGAGATTCAAACACACACACACACGCACGCACACACACACACACACACACACACACACACACACACACACACACAACAAACCACTGGGCGTTGTAAAGTATTAATGTCCTGAACTTCAGGGTGAACGTAGGGAGGTTGCAATTTGATATGAATGTAATTTCATTCTATTATGAAAAGAGAGTAATCAATATCTAACCATAATCTTCACTGAAAATAAGCTTTTATGTCACCAAATGCTCTCAAGGCAGATGTCACTAAAAGTGGGCAGTGTGCAGTTTGCTGCTGGCTGGCTTGATTTACCAAGGTTCAACAGTATGTAGATCATTGATGCATTGCTGACATAGATTGAAAGCTGCACCAACAGTCATATTGCTGTAGCCACAAATTGGCCCACATCACCAACTGGAAAGACATATTTCCCACTTACATGAAGTCTTGGCAGTGAATTCTTAAAAGGAAATGCACAAAGACTAAAAAAAGAGAGAAAAATCTCTTCATGTGAATGCATTTGAAAATTTGTTACTCAAAATGCCTTGGACAAAGAAACATTGATTTACATTGAGTGGAATGGTCAGGCAAAAAAGAAACAAACATACTCATCTGGCCTAAAATTCCTGTTTCTAAACAATTGTTCTTAATGATTCTTCTGAATGTTGTGATGTTTCAGTGATAGAATCATTAAGATTTTGGGTTGTTTAGTTCAACTGTTGTAGAAGTTGAAAGGCAGAGGGAGATAACAGTGAAAAGAATGTATTGATATATGTTTTCCAGTTGAAAACATCTTAAAATTAACACCAATAGCAGTAATCTGTAAAATAAGTGATCAGAGTTTTCCACCTCCTGACCTTGCAAGATCTTCACAGTAAATCATCTAGTGATGATTAACTGTGTGATTTTTATTTTTTCATTGTGGAAGAATTGGTTGATTGTTCACAATGCTGCTAATCAAGCTGAAGGCACTTATGAAGCATTGGCATTATTTTTTTTTGCCAAGATAAACATTGTATGTGTGTGTGTGTGTGTGTGTATGTGGAACTGAAAGTAATGAATGGATTGAAAGTGTCAAACGTGAGAAGGAAAAACTTTGGTGATGAGACAAACCAACAGTAGGAATAATTCACCCATTTTGAAAAGGAGCTGATGCATTAGTTTTCTCTCGCCACTCTAGATGAAGGGGAAACCAAAGGAGATGAAGAATTTCTCATTTTGAGTTGCTGAAGGAAAATGAATTTGAATTGAAAACTTCGATTCCGACAAAGGAGGTTAGAGGACCGAATAATATTTTTAAAAGACCTATTGTGCAAAACACTCCTCTCCCTCTTTGCTCTATTTTCCCCAGTCCTCCACAATCGCTTCTCCCCATACAGCATTTTCCATCACTACTATCTTCTCTGTCTCCTTCTCTCTGCACTTCTATATAGCTCTTCATTCTTCTCTTTCACCCTTTCTCTGTCTAGCTGCTTCCCTCACACTTTCTCTCTTACTCCCCACTTCCTTTTTATTATCTCTTTCGTCATCTGTCTCCCTTCATCCTGTTCCTCAATTTTTCCCTTGCAATTTTCACCCCAACTTCACTATGAAAAACAAAATGCATCCAGTGAGTGGCAGGTCCGTTGGCAAAGCCCCTTGTTAATGAGAGAGGTCAGAGGAGAATGGTTAAGCTGGTTCAAGCTGACAGGAAGGTGACAGTAACTCAAATAACCATGCGTTACAACAGCGGTGTGCAGAAGAGCATTTCTGAAAGCACAACACATTGAACCTTGAAGTGGATGGGCTACAGGAGCAGAAGACCATGAACATACACTCAGTGACCACTTTATTTTGTACAGGAGATGCCTAACAAAGTAGCTACTGAATGTACATGAACGATAATAAACCTGATTCTGATATGCTAAATCATCACATTCAGAAACGATTTTTCTACTTTTTATGTATAATGCAACATTCAGTCAGTGCACGAGGAAATGCCTCAAACTCTTTTTAACAGTACCACTGAGGCAAATTAAATGTTTTCAGACCTCTGGGAGTCTGTGAACTCTCTTGACTCCATCAGCTAAGCCCAATCTAGCAGTCAAAACAGCAGGTCACCATCACCTTCTCAAGAGCATCTAAGGTTGGATAATGTGCTGATTTGTCACCAAGAGCAGAAATGAGTGAAATCAGGTAGCATAGTGGTTAGCACAATGGTTTACAGTACAAGTGACACAGGTTCAATTTCTGGCGGTGCCTATAAGGAGTTTGTATGTTCTCCCCTTGACCATGTAGGTTTCCTCCAGGTTCTCTGGTTTCCTCCCACAGTCCAAAAACATATCAGTTTGCAGGTTAATTGGTCATTGTAGATAGTCCTGTGGTTACGCTGGGATTGATTATGAAATGTTTGATTTGATAATGCAGTATGAGCAGTATTCTATATGTACCTGGTGTTGCATCTGACCTAGAAGGGTTTGGTCTACTTCTCAACTATGTTAGACTTTGTAAAAATTATTGATATTGTATAGACATTGGTGAGGCCAATGTTGGAATATTGTTTGCATTTCTGGTCACCTACTACAAGAAGATATCAATAAGATTGAAAGAGTACGGAGAAAATTTACAAGGACGTTGCCAGGACTTGAGGACCCAAATTACAGGTTAGGACTTTTTTTCCCAGGAGCATAGGAGAATGTGGGGTGATTTAATAGAGGTGTGCAAATTTACAAGGAATATAGATGGGGTAAATGCAAGCAGGCTTTTTTCACTGAGCTTGGTCGAGACTAGAACTTGAGGTCATATGTTAAGGGTGAAAGTTGAACCATTTGAAGGGAACTGCTTCACTCAGAGGGTGGTGCAAGTGTGGAATGAGCTGCCAGCAGAAGTAGCGGAAGCAGAATTGATTGTAACATTTAAGAGAAGTTTGGATAGATACCTGGATGAGGGGAATATGAATGTCTATGGTTTGGTTGCAGGAAATGAGGCTAAACACAAGAGCAGATGAGCATGGACTAGTTGGGCCAAAAGTCCTCTTTCCAGGTTGCACCATTTAGGAATCTATAACTCTGTGATCTCCCTGGGGCCATTTGATGAGCATTGCGGAGTAAGCTCTACTCTGTTCTCGTCTGCAGTGTACCTAATGCTTTAAAGTTACAAAAAGTAGGAAAATGTCCCATTTTCCATCACTGACACTCATCACTGTTGATGAGATATAAATTGACATAAGCTTGTAAAATCAGTTCTGCAATCCTCTTGATCTTTATTGCTGACTGGATGTCCAACTTAAAAGTGCCAAAAATGGATTTCAACAGAGAAAGAAGATCAAACACCAGAAAACTGTTCAGATATGGTCAGGTTGTACTCTTCATTTGATGTGTGATCCTTTTGATGTGCTTGATCTTTATTTATCTGAAAAATGCCAATACTTTGCAACATATCATAAACGCTGAATCTTTTCTTCAATGGAATAAAGTATATTACTAACTAAAATGATGTTATCGTGATCACAAACCTTCTCTTTAGACTCATTGAATCACATCCTATGACTTAGATCTTCCTTTTTGTACTTATTTGGAGTGAAAGTCTGAATTGAGGAACCAGTGAGGCAAATATCAGCATTAAACAAATTAGACACTCAAGAAAAATGCATTTGCTGAAAACTTGGAGCTACACAAAAATTGCTGGAGAAATTTAGCAGGCCAGGCTGCATCTATGGAGGGAACTGAACAGTCAACGTTCAAAGTCTCAAAGTTTCAAAGTACATTTATTATCAAAGTATGTATGTGGGATACAACTCTGAGATTTGTCCTCCCCATAGACAGCCACGAAACAAAGAAAAATCATGAAACCCATTCAAAGAAAGACATCATCTCCACTCCCCCCACCCCAATGGGGGAGGGGGAAAGGGGGGAGAGGGATGGAGAGAGGGGGAGAGTGGGGTAGAGAGAGAGAGGGAGAGAGAGGGGGAGGGAGAGAGAGAGGGGACAGAGAGTGGGGAGGGAGAGGGGAATGGAGAGTGGGGAGAGGGGTGGAGAGGGGGGAGAAGGGTGGAGGGGGGAGAGGGGGAGGGGGGTCGAGAGAGAGAGGGAGAGAGAGGGAGAGAGAGACCACCACACGCAGATATTTTGCTCTGGCAACAGCCAGTGAGAGGGTGGTTAACCATGCTGAACACTTGCTCGCCTCCCATACTCGCCTCAACGATTTCAATCTTCCTTGGTACTTTAGTCAGTGAGATCGGTGGGCAATGGAGTCGATCGTGGGCTCACGCACCATCTCCAGGTTTCTTGGCCTCCAGGCCACATGCTTTGCTTGCAGCCTCGTGGATCATTCTCAGGCACAGAGAAGTGTCAGATCACTCAGCTGGCCCAAAAACACAAGAACAAAATGTGGATCACAGGTGCTGAACAGTAGACAGAACCACATTTGAAAGAAAAAGAAGACATAAAAGAAGTGAAAGAAGTCAATTTGTAAACCATCTGGACAATGTCACCTTTGGTAGCATCTCTGGTGTTTTGGGTCAAGATTCTTTATTAGGACTGGAAAGACAGAGGGGAGAAACTAGTATAAAAAAGGTGGCAGGAGGCGGGGGGAAGAAAAAGCTGATAGGCAATAGGTAAATCCAGGTGAGCAGTAAGAAGATGGGCTGATGTGGGGGCAAGTGGGATTGATGCAAAAACCTGGGAAGTGATAGGTGGAAGTGACACAAGGGGCTGAAGAAGATGAAATCTAATAGGAGAGGACAGTGGATAATGGAATAAAGGGACAGAGATAAGGAGGGAGGAATATGTGGGTGATGGGCTGTTCGAGACGCATGAGAGGGGAAAGAGTAGGAATGATGGGGCTGGTGGGGAAAGGGAAAACTGGGGAGAGAGGAGTGGTTACCGGACATTTGGGAAATTGACCTTCATGCCATCATGAAGGAGATTACCAATATGAAGTGCTGATCCTCTAATCTGCATCGAGCTTCATTTTGGCAGTAGAAAGAGCCTAGACAGACGTATTGGTGTGGGAATTGAAGTGGAATTAAAATAACTGGCTACCAGAGGATCCTGGCTGTTATGGCGGACAGAATGAAGGAGTTTAATGAAACATACCCCAATTTGCATCGGGTCTCACTCGTGTAAAGAAAGCATCTGAAAGACTCAATAAATGACACTGATGGACTGCCTCAAATGGAAGGATTGTTTAGGTCCTTGTGTCCATCATTGAAGATTTTTATTTGATATTTCCACATTTCCTTACCTGCATTGGAAAAAGTATGATTGATGTTTGTAATATTTTAAAGTAGTGGTCACCAACCTTTTTAAGCCCAAGATCCCCTACCTCGACCTTAGTGAAAGGCTAGATCTACCTACTAAATCGTTTAGATTTAGCTCAGATTGTACTTCCAATTTGAGGCATCTTATTTGGGCTAATTGTATTTGAATTACACAAAATACTTTTGTCAAACTTTCAAATGAATTCAAACAAGAAAACACTGTAACTAGCATATCAAACAGACCATAGCTGTCTTTCTTTAAGAATATTACAATACTTCACACCTTTAATTCTAAGTTTCATTATTTAATTTTATTTCAACATGAAAAATAAATGAATAAAAATTGACTGTTGCACTCAGTGTGATGACTGGGCTGAATACTTTCTGCTAGTTCCCTGAAATTTGGCTCATAACTACAGACAGTCAGTCTGAGACAGTCTGTGAGGTGTCTGTCAGTAAGACAGCTCCTGTACTTAGATTTAATAATTTTCATCTGTGAAAATGCAATTTCACATAGATAAGTTGACCTGAAGTAGGCACTGACTTTTAGTGCTATAAAACCAACGTGTACACCGCACATTGCTGGGGCCCCATCAGTAGTAATTGCCACCAGTTTATGAATGGGGATGTCATTTTCACGGACATATCTTTTAAACTCATTGTAAATACCCTCACCTCTTGTTCTCTCCTTTAATTGCAAAAGAGCGAGGAAGTCCTCCTTTGTTGTAAAATCCTGGAAGGTCATTCTGACAAATACAAAAAGCTGAGCTGTTTGTATTACCTCCAGGGATTTATCAAACTGTAGTGAAAAATATTCACAGAGTGACAAGTCCTTTAACACTTGTCGATCCACGTCCTCTGACAGTGACTCTACCCTCCTTGTCACTGTTGCAGGGCCAAGCAGTATATTACGTATTGCAGCTGCGTTGTTTTTATTGTTTTTAAGTCATTAAAAACAGTCTCTGCGGTAATGGCCATTGCTTCCTTGAATAAATCACGATCTGTAAAAGGCTTCTTGTGTTTAGCCAAAAGGTGACTTACACGAAATGAAGCTTCAATAGCAGGCTTATTTTGAGCAGCATGTTTTGTGAAAAACGATTGCTGGGCCTTCAACCCCGATTTCGGCTCCTCAACTTTCCAGGCACGAATTGCGCTCTTTGGGGGGTAGGTGTCTTTAAATTTCTGGTGGTTGGTGTTGTGGTGCCTCTCCAGAATCCCTCTTTTAGTCAGTCCTTATGTTTGGTGGCACAACATACATACACACAGTCTTTCACCAAGGTAAATAGAAATTCCTCTTCCCATTCTGGATGGAAGTTGTATGTTTTCGCCTTCTTTCATGGAGCCTCTGCCATGCTATCAGGATACCACCAGCGAGTGTCTTATATTATCCAGTGGTCCCCAACCTTCGGATCGCAGACCGATACATTGCCGAAAAGAATGCAGCGGTACAGCGGTAGTCGGAATGCAGCCAGCATACCTTTAAGAAAAAAGCCGAAATAAGCAAGCTAATTAATTAGGTGCCACCCAGCACGTAATTGTTGGCCCAGATTAGAGGCGACGCAATCGGCAATCGCCTCTGATCTGGGCTGACACTTACGTGCCGGGCAGCACCTAATTAATTAGTTTGTTTATTTCGGCTTTTTTCTTAAAGGTATGCTGGCTGCATTCCGACTACCGTTGCACCCCTGCATTCTTCGCGGATCGGTATTGGTCCGCGGCCCGGAGGTTGGGGACCATTGCTCTTTTCTAATCTAATTGGTCACTTTGATGCAGCGCAAGCTATGCTGAAACCGCAATGCATGGTGGGGGTGCTACACACATGCGCACTTGGCAGAAAGAACAGAACTAAAACCCCGCAACCCAGAAACAATCTCTCTTTACAAACAGCTTTGTAGCGAAAGTATTGCTATATTACCATTATCCTAATTAGCATTACTTATTTTTATAATGCTCACATTACAACAGTATTTGTGTATTTATTTTGATTTTTGTCGGGATCTACTGGGGAAGTCTCAAAGATTGACCAGTCGATCGCGATCGACGGGTTGGCGACCACTATTTTAAAGGGACTAAGTAACATAGATCATAACAAACTACTTTTTTTTCATGTCCTGAACAGTCAAAGCAGGCAATATTTGGATATAAAAGTTAAAAAATGGAGAATAAGAATCAGCAGCTCAGGCAGAATTTGTGAAGGGAGAAACATGGACAGAAAGGTTGATGTCCTTTCATCAGAACTGCAAAAATAATATAGAAATAAAATTAGATTATGGCTGCAGAGAAAGCAAGGAGGGGTTGTAAAAACATAAGAGATGGGAGAGGTAAGACAGATTGAATGATGGAAGTGGTGTGCAGCTGAACGAGGGCATTGAAAACTGTTGGATCCTAACATCCCTGTGATCCAAAGGTTCTTCAGAAGTCAAGAAAGAGGCTGTTTTATTCAGTATCACAAGAGTGGAAAATGAGTAAGGAAGAGGAGCCAAGAGAGCAAATAAAAAGCCAAAGCTGTTGCGCTCGTCTCCTACTCAGATGGGAGAAAATAAAATTCCAGTGATAACATTTAACCTACTAAAAGTCAGATTCAAGTGGTGTTAAACGTTTGCTATAGAAAACTAAGACATTTTAGATTAATACAGAAGCAACTACACTGTAATTGCTGGAGATTTCACTGAAAAATTACATGTATATAGGCAATTGTATAAAAATAAAAGCAAGCATAGGAACTACAAACTACGTGATAAATAACAATTCTACAACCCAATCCAACGAGGCCAATGAGTAGCAAAGACAGATATAAAAGGGAGACAACTAAAATGTAAAAACGCCAGAAGAGGAGGAGAGAAATTAGGAATTACCACATAACATAGAATTTAAACTTTTTTTCACATGGTCCCAACCATTGGATTTCTTTCTTTTGCCTTCTTCCTGTGATCCTCAAACACTTAAAACCCCGCACAATGTCATTGAATAACTTGTTCTCCTGATTGAAAACGAACCATTAGAGATTGCTGTGATCAGTTAACAACTCTATTATTGTTACCTCATGTGACTATTGAATGGTAGAAGACGAACCAGCTGGAAACATGTTCTTTCCTGCTTCGCAATTCCCACAATGCAAATAAAAGTCTTCTGTCTATTATTATTCAGTCCATTTACTACTGAATGCAGTATCCAATTAGAAATATTCTATTTAGACAGCCTTGCATTTTCTTTTCTTTTGTTTTGCAAGTATTTTTTGTCGCTTATTTTTGGGAATGTAGGAGAAGCTAGCATTCATTGCGCAACCCAAACTACTCTGGCAAAAATAATGCTGACCCACCAACAGCAATCCTTCTAGTGGCTCACAATGTTCTTGATTGGGAGTTCCAGGGATTAGACCCAGTGATACACCTCCAAATCATGATGAGAGGAACTGGCAGGTGATCCTGTTCTCAAACAAGGGAAAATCTGCAGATGCTCGGAATCTGAGCAACACACACAAAAAACAGGCCAGGCGGCACCTATGGGAAAATGTACAGTCGATGTTTTGGGCCAAGACCCTTCGGCAGGACTGGAGGAAAAAAAAAGATGAGGAGTAGATTTAAAATGTGGGGGAGGGGAGAGAGAAACACAAGGTGACAGGTGAAACCGGGGAGGGATGAAATAAAGAGCTGAGAAGTTGATTGGTGAAAGAGATACAGGGCTGGAGAAGGGGGAGTGTGATAGGAGAGGACAGAAGGCCATGGAAGAAAGAAAAGGGGGGAGGAGCACCAGAGGGAGGTGATGGGCAGGCAAGGAGATAAGGTGAGAGAGGGAAAAGTGGATGGGAAATGGTGAAGGGGCAGGGGCATTACTGGAAGTTCGAGAAATTGATGTTCATGCCATCAGGTTGGTCCCCTAACCCTAACCTGAATGTGGCCTCATCTCGATAGTAGAGCAGGCCATGAATTCACATATCAGAATGGGAATGGGAAGCAGGAATAAAATGGTGGCCTCTGGGACATTCAGTTCTGATGTGTCTGGAGCCCTTCACTCGTTTGGTGGTGTATGTAGTGGATCAGCAAGTGGTTATCAGGAAACTGAGGTGAGCAGCTGCAACTTCTTCTGTCAATTGCAAGCATAGGCCACTAATGACGAAGGGAGAGAATGCTTAGGTTGGTGAGCTGGATGCAATGAAACAGACAGCCTTGCCCTGTCACCGAGCTTCAGGCGTGTTGTTATAGCTGCTCTCATCCAGGCAAGTGGTGACTTTTCCATCACATTCCTCAACATGTCTCATTGACCTGAAGATCCTTTGGGATATCTGGAGATAAAGCACTTGATTCAAGATTGTTTAAAGTCATTTCCAGTAAAGGAGAATTAAATAATTATTACTCAGGCTTCAATGCAACATGAAAAACACAATAAGATAAAAACACATACATATAAAAACACAATAAACATAAATGCATAAAATAGCTTACATAGATTGATTGATTGTATGCCCAGAAAGTGACACTTAATCTTTTCATTGGAAAAGGTTTAAAAAGTGAACAATAATAAAGGAACTTTAACCAATGGACTTTTCTAAGTAATGTTTTCATCATTAGGTATATGACTAGATATTCATCAAGTCGCATGGGAACAACCCTGTGGTCCAGTGGATCTCTGATGGTGTTTATGTCCAATATCAGGAGTGTCTGTACATAAGTTGACTGACAGGAAATAATAAAGTAGTGGTGGTTGGGGTTGTGATGGGATGGGTTAGTGGGTGGAGATGTTGATCAGCCTTACTGCTTGGTGACAGTAACTGTTTTTGAGTCTAGTGGTCCAGCATTGGATACTGTAGATGTCTGGCTGCCGAGGAGCTCTCGTAGCCATAGTGTTAAACTGACTAATATAGATGAATTTCTGATCAATGGTGCTACCCTCACATCTCCTCAGGATGTTATGGAGGGGACTTAGTGATGGTATCACCATTTAATTTCAAATTGAACTCGTTTCAGGAGAAGAACATTGTCTGATGGCGTGTTACTACTACCTCCTGCCTGAAAGATGTCAAGGTGTTGCTGAATAAAGGCTTGCATTACTTCATTTGCTGATGAGTCATGAATTAAACTGAACATTTGTATAACCACTGGCAAGCATCCCAATTCTTAACTTTAGACAGAGAGCAAGTCATCGGTGAAGTTAATCCTAGAACCCTGTCCAGACAAGATCTTGAAGTTATATTTCCTTTACCAACTCTTTGTTCAACTTGTTTTTGAAAGTTATGATTGTATCTACTTCCAGCATATCCATGTGTTGGAAATGATTAATGGAGGACTCAAGGAAATCCATGCACATCAATCATCATACGATGTCAGTGTATACTTTGCATAGCTGTTTGCAAACTGCTGTTTGTGCTTTCTTGATATTTCTGTCTCATGGATGTCTTTTACAAAGATAAAGATGTATTTTGAGATGGTTTGTGATATAGGAGTGTATCATTTCTGATCAGCAAGTTATTTTTAGATTCAATATTTGAAGTAGTCTAGATGGATAAAACTCATAAAATCTTGGTCAAAGCCATGGACCATTGACCTGATGGACATTGAAAGTCCAACATAATTCTATTAAAAGGTCTGTTTATAACTCTTAATTTATTGGAAAAGTTAAAAAGTGAAAAATACTGAAGGAAATCTAGCCAATGGACTTTTCTGGTTAATGCTTTCATCATTAGATATACATACAGATATTCAGCAAAAAAGCAGGGCAACATCAGGCTCCACAAGTAAGCATACTATTTTGAGCTCTGTCACAGGAAAAGGTATCAGGTGGACAGACGGAACTATTCAAGGATATGTTAAAGCCTTGTTGAAGAAATGCAATATCCCCACTGGCTCCCGAGATCTCCAGCACGTGGCTCCTCAAAGCTGAAAAAGAGTAATTTGGTCTTGAAAGTCTTGAGTCCATGCATCAGGTGCACACAAAAGCCCTATATAACCAGTGGAAGGAGCACTCTACCTTGCAAACCACCCACACCTCTGCCCGGTTAGGTACTTTGTTGGCATGGATACAATAGACTGAGTTGTCTACTTCTGTGTCATTATAAGTTAAGCGTCAGATCAATGTTCCACGGCTCTGACCAAGATTTTATGAGTTTAATCCATCTAGGCTACTTCTAACATTATTCCTCTAAACGTAAACTACAGAAACTAATTTAGGTAAATTCTAAATCTATGCCATCTCTTCATAGTGATTTATTTTCCTGAACCTGAAGGACCCAATACTTTCATGCTGCTGTTCTTTAGATAAATATTTGATTGGTTTTACCTTCAATTTATTCAATTCACTTTGAAAAGTTACTATTTCACGCAGTGTACTCCAGATAATCAAATCTCATTGCACTTAAGCAATCTTACCACATTACCTCTGCTGGCTTCTTTGCCAATTATTTAAAATCCATCTCAATGTTACCAACCTCACCTAATTCTCCCTGTCTTTTGTCCAAATCCTGCATAATCTCAAACACATTTGTGAAATCTCCCTTAAAATTCTCTGCTCTTAAGTGTCCCACATCATGCAATATAGCCAAAGTCCTGTAAACTGAGATATCTTTAAGTGACTCAACTTTGCTCTCACACCCAAAACTTTGACTATTTTTCCTCTGCTATCAGCGACATCAGGACACTTACTAGAATTTAGTTTCATTGGTATCTTGTATAATCACTATAATTTCAAGTTCATTGTGCCAATATCTCTGAGGAACTCACCTGGATGCAACGTATTGATATAGCTATAAAGAAGGCAAGATGGCGGCTTTATTTCATTTGGAGTTTGAGGAGATTTGGTTTGTCAACTGAAACATTCAAAAACTTCTACAAATATACCGTGGAGAGTGTTCTGACTGGCTGCATCACCGTTTGGTATGGGGGGAGGGTGGGTGTGGGGGAAGGGTTGCTGCACAAGATCAAAGTAAGTTGCAGAAGCTTGTAAAATTAGTCAGCTCCATCACAGGTACTACTAGCCTCGTAATATCCAAGGCATCTTCAAGGAGTGGTGTCTTAGGAAGGCGGCGTCCATCATTAAGGATTCCCACCACCCAGGACATGCCCCCTTCTCATTGTTACCATCAGGAAGGAGGTACAGAAGCCTGAAGGCAAACACTCAGCGATTCAGGAACAGCTTCTTCCAAACTCTGCCAACCGATTTCCAAATGGACATTGAACCCATGAACACTACCTCACTACTTTTTTTATTTCTGTTTTTTGTTTGAACTACTTATTTTAACTTAACTACTAAATGGACATCTATATACTTATTGTAATTCAGTTTTCCCCTCTATATTTATTTATCATGTATTTCATCGTACTGCTGCCGTAAATTTAACAAATTTCATGACATATGCCAGTGATATTAAACCTGATTCTGATAGTAACAGAGATTAACTCATGATTTGTTCCCCCATGAAGTTCCTGCCATGGAGCAGGTTCCATATTGCCATTCATTGTCTTAGTTTGGTAACTTGCCAGTAACATATCTTAGATCTACGGTCAAGCAAGCAATAAATGACTAGGTAGCAAGGTTATTTTTTTAAAATATAAAGCTGCATTTTGTGATTTGTTTCTCCTATTATTGCTAACAGTAATCTTTACTCGTGTCATTGGGTAGTACTTTCAATTTCAAAGCTCAGAAGGTCAAGGATCTGAGCTCCACTCTGGGGAATTGAACCCATAACCCAAAGTGACAGTCCTAGTTCAGTGACAGATTGTGAGATCTTAATGCATCAAAAAATTCTTTAAGCAATCCCTATAGAAGAGGAGAGGTGTTTTTTTTACCCTGTGTCTTGGGCAGTATTTATCCATCAACCAAGCGTGATCATCAAAAAAGCCTTTGATGCTGGAATTCTAAAATAGAAGTAGAAAATGCTGGAAATAGTCAACAGGTTATAAACATAAGAGATTCTGCAGATGCTTGAAATCTTAGCAACACAAACAAAATGCTGGAGGAACTCAGCAGGTCAGGCATCATCTATGCAGGGGAATAAAGACCATAAGATATAGGATCAGAATTGGGCTATTTGGCCCATTGAGTCCACTCCACCATTTCATCATAACTGATCTAATTTTCCTCTCAGCCCCAATCACCTGACTTCTCCCCATATCCCTTCAAGAATCTATCAACCTCTGCCTTAATTATACATAAGACTTGGCCTCCACAGCTGCCTGTAGCAAAGAACTCCACAAATTCACCTTTCTATGACAAAAGCAATTCCTCCTCATATCCATTCTAAAAGGACACCCCTTCATTCTGAGGCTGTGTCTTCTAGTCTAGGGCTCTCCCACCATGGCAAACAACCTCTCCACATCTACTCTAACAAGGCCTTTCACCATTTAATAGGTTCACATGAGGTCACCCTCAATCTTCTGAATTCCAATGAATACTGGCCCAGAGCCATCAAACGCTCTTTATATGACAAGCTGTTCAATTCTGGAATCATTTTCGTGAACCTCCTTTGAACCCTCTCCAGTTTTATCACATCCTTTCTAAGATACGGGGCCCAAAACTGCTCACAGTACTCCAAGTGAGGGCTCACCAGTGCTTTATAAAGTTTCAACATTACATCCTAGCTTTTATATTCCAGTCCTCTTGAAATGAATGCTAACATTGAATTTGCCTTCCTAACCACAGACTCAACCTGCAAATTAACCTTTAGTGAATCCTAACACAAGGACTCCCAAGTCCATTTGCACCTCCAGATTTTGTTTTGTATTTTCTCTCCATTTAGAAAATAGTCAACCATTTCATTTCTTCTCCCAAAGTGTATTACCATACACTTCCTGACACAATATTCATCAGGACTGGTCTGAATGAAACGTAAACTCTTTACTCTTTTCCAATAGATGTTGCGTGACCTGCTGAGTTCCTCCAGATTTTCTGTGTGTTGCTTTGGATTTCCAGCATCTGCAGACTTTCTTGTGTTTGACATTTTTCTTTTATGCCTAACTTAAGGACACCTATTCCTAAGAATTAGGTCCTATAATATTATTTAGTTTTAAAATCATACTTTCGTTCCGAATAATGGTAGGACTAGTTTCCCCTTTCTCACTCCATTTTTAATAACTGTTCTTTCTTATCAGTCTCATGTGTTTTTTGTACAATTCATTCTAATTTTGTGAAGGTTTGCTTACATATTAAGTAAATCTTATGAATTTTCTGATTCATGGACAATAACGACTTGTAGATGTCTGTAAAAACAAAGTCTGTTCATTGCCTGTTAATGGGCTGTATTGTTTCACTCAGCTCTAAGCAATAAAAGCAGATGTTTTTTCCTTAGAACTTATTTCTTAATGTGTTTTTTCCCCTGTTGCTGCATTGCTTTCTTTCAGCCAGTTTAACTCAACAAGCGTTGCAAATCATGGGGAAGGCTGTCCTTGCTGAATTCTAAATGAAGCTGTCGAAGCTATTTGTGCTATAAATAAGTTGAGCAATCTGTAGATCAGATACGACACTGCAGACAAGCAGTAATTTCACACAGTCCATGGTTCTTAATTAATCTCTTGACAGACTAGCAGCTTGACCAATGACCAGCAGGTGGCATGGTGAGCATTCACAAACTCTCCCATTGATTTTATTATCAGGGCTGGACGCAGTTCATTTCTTTAAAATAAATTATCCATTTCCTTTAAAATGCTGGACTCTTGGAGTGTTGCAGTGTTGACCTAACTCACAGATGCTGGGAAAAGATGAGGTTTCCAGAATCAAACTTGACATTCAACCTTGGCTTATATTTGGAACAAAAGTAACAACTTGAATTTATGCAATGCTTTTAACATACGTTCTCAAAGGTGCAAGTATCAAATTAAATTTGACTTGGTCATTATCGAGGTATTAAGTCAGATGAGTTAGCAGAACAGTACAGCACAGGAACATCCCTTCTGAGCTGTTCTACTCATGTTCCGAATATGAAGTCTGGGCTGAGCATGATGCCAAATTAAACTAATCCCTTCTCTCTGTGCCCAGTGCCTATCTATCCATGCCCTGCATATTCAAGTACGAATGTAAAAGCCTCTTAAATGCCACCATTGTATTAAAGATGTAGATTAGGGGGAAGTGACTTAGAAAGATAAAGAGGATCAGTGAGAGATGTAATTTAAGAAGTTTTGAAGGCAGGTTTACGAGTGGTGGAACAATTAATCACTCCTTGAAATCAGAAATGGAGTGAAAACAAATCATCTTCATTTCTGAGGAACTGTGTAGGCAGAGCAGAAGTTAGGATTGACAGGTCAGATTTGGAGGAACGCACAGGGTAGAGATTCCACCATCCAGTCCATACTCTCTTCTCACTGCTGCCATCAGAGTCCTTAGGTCCTACACTACCAAGTTCAGGGACAGTTATTACCCTTCGACCATCAGGAGCCTGTACCAGCATAGATAACTTCATTCACCACAACCCTGAACTGATTCCACAACCTATAGATTCACTTTCAAGGACTCTACAATTCATATTCATAATATTATTATTATTATTTGTTTATTTTATATGTACAGTTTGTCTTTTTCACATTGGTTGTTTGTCCATCTTCATAGGTTTTCATTGATTCTACTGTTTCTTTGCACCTACTTTGAATGCCTACAAGAAAATGAATCTCAGGGTAGTATATGGTGACATATGCTGGTTGTCCACTGCCTCTAACAGTGACAGGAGACCTGTGTATGAGAGTTTTTAAAGTGAAAAAGCTCTCTCGATCTCAGAAGCCCGGGTTCTATGGTACAGGTAATCATCACAAACTGGGTCTTCCTTGGTTGTGGTGGATAATCATGACTTCTTCAGTGCCATATCATGCCCTCTGATCTCCACAGAGCATTGCAGAACCACCTTCCATCGGACCTCACTGTTGATCTCATCCACCCAGTCAGCCAGAGCTAGGACAGGCATATCCCCATCACATCAGGGTATGAGGCCCCTCGCCTCCCCTCGCCTGGTTTAGCCCGCCTGTTGAAGTGGTGTATCAGGGCGTGGCCGTTGTCACATTCAAACAGCTGCTTGGAGCCAAGGGTGAGAGCTGAGTGTCCGGTAGGAACCAAAGGTGGGTGAGCTGCCCCAGAATGGACATGACAAGCCCTTCACCAGAGGTGCTGCCCTTCCCTGGATGCCCCATACACCCTAGTGATATATAAGTACTTTGATGATAAATCAAAGTTTATTATCAAAGTAAGTTACCTTACTTTACTTTACTGGAAACATGTACATTGAAACATTCAGTGAAATGTTGAGTGAACTTGGCCTTTTCTCCTTGGAGCAATGGGGGATGAGAGGTGACCTGATCGAGGTGTATAAGATGACAAGAGGCATTGGTCGTGTGGATAGCTAGAGGCTTTTTCCCAGGACTGAAATGGCTAACATGAGGGGGCATAGTTTTAAGGTGCTTGGAAGTCGGTACAAGGGGGATGTCAGAGGTAACTTATTTTATACACAGAAAGTGGTGGGTGTGTGGAATGCACTGCCAGCAACAGTGGTAGAGGCAGATACAATAGGCTCTTTTGAGAGACTCTTAGGTGCATGGAGCTTAGAAAAATAAAGGGCTATGCAGCAGAGAAATTCTAGGCAGTTTCTAGAGTAGGTTACGCGGTCAGCACAACATTGTGGGCCAAAGGGCCTGTAATGTGCTGTGGATTTCTATGTTCTATGTGTTGTTTGCATCAAATCAAATCAGTGAGGATTGTACTGGGCAGCCTGCAAATGTCGCCATACTTCTGGTGCCAACATAGCGTGCCCACAACTCACCAATCTTAACCGTACATCTTTGGATTGTGGGAGGAAACCAGAGCACCCGGAGGAAACCCACGCAGTTAAGGGAGAGTGTGCAAACTCCTTACAGACATCGGCAAGGATTGAACCCCAGTCGATAATCACTGGGACTGTATGGTGATACACTTACTGCTATGCTACTGTGCTACCCCTTATCTCAGTGTGCTAGGGCTGGAAAGTGCTACAGAGATATTACAGAGATCTCAATAGGAAAAGAACATTTCAAAGTGGTCACTGTTGAAGCAGGCGGCAATATGGGTTAGCAGGCATTGAAGTACTGGAGGTGAAAACATTCCAAATTCGGATATAGCATTAGAAGGGCGTTATGGGCCCTGCTCCGGTATGTTCATGTCTGTGTGGACAGGTTCACCTCTACTCCATCTACATGCTTACAAATGATACCAGTGCAGTGAGCACACCTCAAATAATGATGAGTCAGAGAACAGGAAGGAGAAGGACGTAGGGTTACGAAACAACCTTTCCCTCGATATCAGAAAAAGAACTGGTCATTGACTTCAGGAAGCAGGGCAGCGTGTATGCTCCTGTTTACATCAACAGTGCCGAGATCGAGAGGGCCGTGAGCTTCAAGTTGAGGGGTGGAGAGTTTTTGTTTCCTCGGAGTGAACGTCACCAATAGCTGGCCAAACCACAGAGATGCCACAGCCAGGAAAGCTCACCAGCACCTTTACTTCCTCGGGAGGTTAAACAAATTTGGCATGTCCCTGTCAATGCTGTGTAATGATTTGATCTGCATGAAGAGTAAACAAGACAGGCGTTTCAGTGTGCCACTGTACGTGACAATAATAAACTAGTTCCAAAACCGTTCCCATTTCCTGCAGAGGCTGAAGAAGTTTGGCAAGCCCCCACAAACCCTTACCAAATTTTATCAATGCACCATAGAAAGCATCCTGTCTGGGTGCTTTATGTCTGAGTATGGCAACTGCTCTGCCCATGAGCACAAGAAACAGCAAAACTTTGTCTACATAGCTCAGCACTTCATGGAAACCAGCTTCCCCTCCATGGACTCGGTCTATACTTCTTGCTGTCTCAGTAAATCAGCCAGCGTAATCAAAGACTCACCCCACCCCCACACCAGGGATTCTCTCTTCTCCCACTCCCCCTCAATCAGGCAGATGATATAAATGCCTGAACTCACAGACCACCGGTCTCAAGAATAGTTTCTACCCCAGTGTTGTGAGTCTATGGAATGGTTCCCTAGTATGATAAGATGGACTCTTGGCCTCACAATCTACCAGGTGATGACCTTGCATCTAATTGTTTGCCTGCACTATGATTTCTCTGTAGCTGCTATGCTTTATTAGGCATTGCTATTGTTTTACCTTGTTCTAGCATAATACACTGTGCCCTGTACGAACAGTATGCAAGACAAGCTTTTCACTGCACCTCAGTACATGTGACTATAATAAATCAATTCCAACTCTAAGGAATTATGTTAAATTCATTCAAAGCAATTGAGAAGGTTTGAAGTTCAAAGTAAATGTATTATCAAAATACAACTTCGAGGTTCATTTTCTTGTGGGCATACTCAATAAATCCATAATAGAATAATAACCATAACAGAATCAATGAAGACTGCCTCAACTTGGATATTCAACTAGTGTGCAAAAGACAAAAAGAAGGAAATAATAATAATAATTAATAAATAAGCAATAGATATTGAGAAAACGAAATGACGAATGCTTAAAAGTGAGTCCACAGCTGGTGCTGAGGTGCCTACCTATTGCAGTCTGAAAGGTGTGGGTATACCCACCACTCTGTTATGGAGGAAGTTCTGGGATTTGGACACGGAGACAGTAAAGGAACTGCAATATATTTCCAAGTCAGAACAGTGTGCGGCTTGGAGGACAGCTTCTAGGCAGTGAAATTCTCAAGCTCTTGCTCCCTTTGTCGTAGCTGCTGGAGGTCATGGGTTTGGAAGGTGCTGTCCACGCACTCCCATTGAGTTTCTGCAAGGCGTCGTGCGGATGGCACGAGCTGCCGTTATTGCGGGTTGGAGGTGGGTTGTGGGTGGAGTGCTGCTATGTCTAGTGTTGTTGAAGCTTCACTCATCCAGGGAAGTGGGGAGTATTCCAGCTCAATCCTGATAAGTCCACTAGGGGGTGGGGTGGTGGTGGTGGAGTTAGGAGACCAGTTACTAACTGCAGGATTCCTAGACTCCTGAGCAAGCTTTTATATAGTCGAACACAAAGGAATCAATTTCAGGATAGAATCTAATTAGTGTTTGGAGGGGGTTGGGATTATATATAAACTACAAAAACCTAGAAAGGTCTTGCAATCTGGAATGTAATCGAAGGGCTTGAATGATTTATGAATAGAATTACAAATATCCTGAGGTTACAGGCTGGAATGTAATCAAGGGGCCTCACTGGTTTACATTCAGAGTTACAGATGCTTGGGTACAAGTTACAGGCAGGAATGTGATCATCAGGCCCCAGTAGCTTACTAGTTATGGATATCTGGGTTTTAGTTACAGTCTGGAATAGAGTCAAGGATCCTGAATGTTTCATATATATATTACCAACACCCTGGCATATGTTGCAGGCCTGATTATTATTGAGGAGAGTTGGGTGGTGGGTATGAGAGTGCATTGAATTTTATATGTAGGCTAATATATATCTAGGAGGTAAGGTCCAGACAAGAATTAAATCAAGATGAATCTGTCTGAATTGCAAACTAAATCTAGTACTATCTTAATAATTATTCATTTCAAGTTCGACGTTCTTTATTCTTTCTACAGTGGCAAACTGAGTGTGAAGGGCTGGCAGTAACAATGATGGGGCCTGTTTGATAAGAAGCTGTCAGTGTCTGTCTGTACCTCGGCAGCCAGTGTGATACAAGTGGTTTGTATGAGTGACGTCAATCACAGCATTACCTCTGATACATTGACCAGGGTGAATATCCCCTGGCAGCGGGATTAGAGAAATTCTCTGCATTTTTTTCCATTTCCCTCCATGCTCCTCAGAGAGTTGACCCAGAATGGACTATGGTCTGAAGAGTTCAACATCCATGATTCCACAACATCCCACGCATTCATTATTATCTTCCAATGTGATCCTGGACAGAGAGAGCCAACAAATCGTTTATTGCTGCACCAGTCGCATCCACTCACGCAGCTTCCATTTGGAGTTTATTGAATTGCGATCAGGAGCAGGAACCTGAGCTGCTTTTCTTCCTCCTGCATCCAAGTGCGGTCACCTTTTCCCTTTCTGACCACCTCAGGCCTTCTCAGAGATTTACCACAGAGAATGGCGAATGACTTTGACACAGTCTGCAACACATGAAACTCGCAGGGTTCGTGAATCGGTGAGACCGCAGGTTGAGGCCTAGTGCCTGGGGTCCCGTTATGGGCAAGTCTGGTGTTAGAACTCTAACGTTCGGTGATCGAGGATTGAGGCCTGAGGGTCAAATAGTAAGTCTTGAAGCCGACTCCCGTTGGCTGGAGCCCCGAGCCCACGAATCTCTGCGAGTCCACTAGGAAAGTTGGATCCCGAGTCCGAAGCTGAGTCCACTAAAGGCTGGAAACCAAAGAAGACAGCTTTGTCCTGCGGTTGGAAGTCAGTGTCTGTGCGTGGGTGGGAGGAGGAATGGGGCTTGTTTTGCTGTTGTTATTTTGTTGCTTGTTGTGTCACGTGTTGTACTGCTGAGCAGTTTGGGCGTGCTATATTGTCATGGGAACATGTGGCGACACTTACACCATAAGACCATAAGACATAGGAGCAGAATTAGGTCATTCAGCCCATCAAGTCTGTCCCACCATTCCATCATGGCTGATCCCAGATCCGACTTAATCCCATACACCTGCCTTCTCGCCATATCCTTTGATGACCTGACCAATCAGGAAACGATCCAATTCCACCTTAAATCTATGCACGGACTTGGCCTCCACCACAGTCTGTGGTAGAGCATTCCACAGATTCACTACTCTTTGGCAAAAAAAAAATTCTTCCTTACTTCTGTTCTAAAGGGTTGCCCCTCAATTTTCTAAGAAGGATAAGATAATCTGAGTAACTCTTTAATCAATGAGACCCAAGCATTATGAGAGAAGAGTGATGGAGATGAAATTAGGTGAAGAAACAAAACCAGCGACAGGAGAAGAAATCATGGAAAGAAAAATTAGAAACAGGAGAAAATCTGCAAATGCTGAAAATCTAAAGCAGCACACACAAAATGCTGGAAGAACTCAGCAGGCCAGACCGCATTGATGGAAACGCGTAAACTGATGGACGGTCTCGGCCCGAAATGTCGACTGTACTCTTTTCTATAGGTGCTGCCTGGCCTGCTGAGTTCCTCCAGCACTTTGTGTGTGTTACCAATGAGAAATTAGCATGAGAGTGTGAGAGAAAATGGAGAAGGAAAGTTAACATTTTAACATTTAAACTGTGATCTTTTGAGAAAGATTACCAATTTATTATGTGTCAGAATGAGACTGAGCAAGTTAAATATTTCCCCTCTGTGCTTAAAAGGCTGTACATATAATTATCACATCATTAATATGCACTTAATTACATACCAATTTCTGCTATTAGCCTGCAAATGCTGCAAATTCTTGGAAATGCAGGAGTAATTAAGGGTTAGGCATATAAGTAAAATGAAAAGCACCATGTCACTCAACAAGTTCTGGAGATTCACGACTTGCACCACGTCCGTTCACTGAATGTGCAGATCTATTTGCACATTAATAACATCCCTAATATAGAGTTAGTATCCATTAGACAGAGCCCAAGGTAATTCTCCATCTCTCTTCAGTCATCAACAGCTGTGGAACAATGGAAATCCTCATAAGACATATACATATTCATTTTGACTCTTGGCACAGAGATGCTCATCAGTGATGGTGGGGCGATCTTCTCAATGTGTAATTAGGAAAATAGTTGCAGTGTGAAACAATCAGCGAATTAGATTCAACAGATCCCAGTTAAGTAGGTCAGGAAGGCCTCTAGAGACGTGCACAAACTGTCAGATTGCACCAGAAATTGTCAGATCCACAACACTGACAGCCTGCCTAGTTCCTTTAAAGACTTTGTTCTGAACAAGATATGAATGTCAGCATTAGGAAATCAGGAATATTTCCATTTAAGGCACACAACCCTGGTATGAAGGCTAGATGTAGAATAAGTCCTTTTCCACACCAAATGTACTTAAATCTATTGTACATTCTTTTAGAGTCTGTGCAATAAGTTCAAGAGCTGCAAGGCTGACACAATTTTTCTACGTACTTTTTTAACTTATCATTTTATCTTATAAAGTTTATGGGAAAACATTACACAGGATTCCAAACAAGACATGGCAAACGTTTTAGTGAGCTGCTCCTAGGCATCACCTGACACATACCTTGAGTGCAGCCAACTAAAGTGGTTCCCATGGTTCTGTATATGTTTTGCAGCCAAGCAATTTCCACTGACCTTGAGGCCATCTGCAAAGTGGCTCCTGTGTCAGAGACAACAGGATCAGAAATCTTGTCCTGATGATCTTTAGACAGCTTGTGTTGTCAGAAGTCTTTTTAATACCAATCTCTCTGATGACGAAAGACATTTAAAACCTAGTGGATTATATTCATACTTTTAAATTTTAAAAACTTTTTAAACATTTGAAAAATAAGAAATGTAGCTAAAGTACATTGATCTGCATTATATTGATATAAAACATTCATAGTAATCAAGTAAAGAAAAAATACTTAGCTTCATTTACGTTTTCTATAAAAATCAGTAATCATATTTGTATGACTAGGTATGCAGCTGAGTAGCCAGATGTGAAAATCATCCAGACCCCTCGTTCAGATCAATTAGGAACCACAGTTGGACTCAGTGGCAGATATAGAGGCATTGGCATCAGACCTCCAGTACGTTTTGCTGAGATACAGAACATGCTGACGATGACCACCACAATAATGGTCCTCTCCCAAATTGTTAGCAAAAAGGAGTAAGCATTGAACTACATATGCATTGCTCCACAATTAACCACTACAGGTGCTACAACCATTTTCAGAAATTGGAATTTGCTTTATTAATCTCTGACATTTTATACTAACCAGATTTAAAGTTGCAGCCTTTTGCAATATTCTTCTCAGCAAAGTTTTCCAGTAGAGAATAATCATTTTGCATGAGTGATATTCCATGAAATAATGACATTAACTACAGTATATTCGGTCTGTCAGTTTCTTCACTGTGTGCAGAAATTAGTGTATTGAGGTAGGTTGGGCATGAGATTACTTTGCCTTTCCATTATTATATCCAGGAGGAGATTGAGATGCAAAATTATGTTTCATTTCAAGTCACTTATTTTATAATAAGTGAACAATATTTCATAGTTAAGAAGCAACAAACAAATTATTAGAGGAACAATGTGGGTCATCTGTCATGGGAAAGGAACTGTTGCCATTTCAGAATGAAACGCTTCTTCAGTCCTGTTGCCGGGTTTGAACCCAATGCATTGGCAATTTCCTTCCCCCACATATGCTGTGTGACCTGCTGACTTCTAGCAGATTGTTTGTTGCTCCAGATTCCAGCATCTACAGTCTCTTGCGACTTCATAGCTAAGACCTAGTGATTTGTTATTTTTCATGCCAAATGCAATATCTTCTTCCTACTCTGGAACATTCCTTCTTCCTCCTTCATAACTGTTTTTCTTAGAACTTGATGACATCATTGAGGTCCACAGAATTAATGTAGGACTGCTAGCACTACATTCTGCAGACATCATAGTTTCTGCAGATACTGGAAATCCAGGGCAACACACACAAAGTGCTGAAGAAACTCAGTAGGTCAGGTTGTATTTATGGGGAGAAATAAACAGATGAAGGGTCTCAGCCCAAAATATCGACTGTTTTTTCCTCTCCATAGATACTGCCTGACCTGCTGAATTCCTCCAGAATTTTGCAGAAGTGCTCTGCAGGAGAATCATAAGCACACCATGTGGAGTTCCACACAGAAGCTGAATGCTGACTGACTGAAGCCATCTCATTTCTTATGGTGCTGACGTCTTACACACGGTGCTGTAGGGCTGGTCCATCCAAACTAGTGGGCAAAATTAAATTATACATTATTAACCCATTTTATGTGCCAGCTGAATTTATAAAGTTAGATTATCAAAGAGCATGTTGCACATCACCGAAAGTTACACTTGAATTGTAGAAGAATCCCACGTGTCTCAAAAAGTGTGCACTGCCCATCCCTTATCGTGAATGTCTCATCAGGCACTCTACACAAAGTACTTCACAGGTTGGATACAGAGTCTAGCATTCTGTGTTATCCCATCAAACACTCTCGAGGTAGCGTCAGCTCTGTCTAGATACAAGTTAAAGTTCCCTCTGAACTATCCCATTGGACACCCAATACAGGGACAGCAGAGGCTGGGCTGGAGCTCACTCTACATTAACCATTCAAATACTCCTGGGGTTGGATTCAAAGCTCAGATCCTTCAGTTTTGTCACTATAAAGCATTTGTAGGACAGTTAGAACTTAATTGAATTTTTATTACTTAGAAAGGATTCTACTGTTTTACAAGAACTTGGTTATATCCTGATCTACCCTCCGCCCTGCCCCTACCCCTTCCCCTAGTAACAAGCTTGCAAGTAGAAACCAGCTTTATTTGGGAGAATGGGATGAATTGCAGTTCTACAGTACTGTGAATGTAATGACAGAGGGTCTGTGGGAGACGAAGACAGGACTTTTGAAATCACAGTAAATATTATATTGCAAGTCCACCTTGAAGCACAGCTAATTCCTGAGTGTTATCACTTACCTAACAAAACCTGTATTCCTATTCCAGAAGTGAAATACGTGAGATGCTGGAAATTTGAAGTTAAAAAAATGGAAAATGTTGGAAATACTCCACAGGCAAGGCAGCATCTGTAGAGAGTTAAAAAGAAAGGTAAAATGGCACCAGCGAACAACGCAGCCAATGACGATGTTCTGATGACAGTTCACAAAACTACTTCTTCTTTCAAATATGATTCTTCAACTAAGCTGTATGCGATTGGAACCTGTGACTTACATTTTGATGGTGTGTTTTAGTGATTGAGCAATCTGGCACTTTGCTGTGTCCGAGAGAGTTCGGTGAGGTTTGGAGTGGAGTGTGTGCCCTGGAGACTGGGCCCAACACAACGGATTCTGTTGTTGCTCTTGAGGGTGTGAGCCCATGACTGACTCCACTGATTCCCTCTGAGGTGTCGAGCAAGGTTGAAATCGATGAGGAAGAGAGCGGAAGACCTGCGGGTGTTTGGCACAGTGTGCGTGGGTTTTAACACAAAATACTCTGCAGGTGCTGGGGTCAAAGCAACACTCACAACACGCTGGAGGAACTCAGCAGGTCGGGCAGCATTTGCGTGGGTTTGATTGGTCTTCCTCTCTCTCTCTCTCTCTCTCTCGCTAGCTGCTGTCAGAGGAAAGTGCAGGAATCTTGGGATCCATGTTGCCTGGACTTGTTTTTGGGGGACTTTGAAGTTTATGTTGCATGTATACCTGGATTCTGGTTACCCATTTCTTTCCTGTTTTTGAACGACGTGATCGGAGTGATCAATACAGACTGGAGCACTTCAGTGAACAATGGCCACGTGGCCTGCATTGGCTAGAGGTGTGGCACTGAAATGAACAAAACTGAATACCACTGCTTTGATGTTTGACATTCTGTGTGTTGTTCATTCGCTTTTCGCCATTTGTGCAATTTGTTCTTTTCTTGCGCATTGGCTACTTGATGTTTACTTGAACGGGTTCCATGGTGTTTCGTTGTTTCATGGCTGCCTGTAGGAGAACGAATCTCAGAGATTTGTTCTGTAAATGTACGTTGATAATAGACGTACTTTGAATCTTTGGCTCTTTGAATTAATGTTTCAAGTCAATGACCTTCCATCAGACTTAGGAAAAATAAAAAGATAATACAAGGTGAAGTGAAGGGAGGAGCAAAGGACAAAATACAGGAATGAGGAGAGTGTATGAGACATTAAATGAAAAGAGATAATAATTCCCTTATTTATAGGTGACAAAGTCAAGATAACAGGGCAGCATGGTAGCGACAGGGTGACACGGTACCGGTCAGGGTAATGCTAATACAGCACCAAGGACCTGGGTTCAATCCCACCTCAGTCGTAAGAAATTTCTATGTTCTCCCCATGACCTCATAGGTTTTCTCCAGGTGCTCCGGTTTCCTCCCACTTTCCAAAGACCTACGGGTTAGGGTTAGGGTTAGGGATGAGTAGTCTTTGGCGTACTGCAAGTCTTGTGTCTTCATTGATGCTTTGTTGCACACTTGGGTGCTCGGTGGAAGGCGTAGATTCTTTTTTCTTGGTGGAGGGGGGGCATTGACTTGCTGCTGCTTGTGCGTGGGAGGGGGGATCTGGGGTGGGGGGGAGATTTGGGGTTCTAACATTTAACTGTCATTCATTCTTTGGGGCACGTCTCTGTTTTCGTGGATGCTTGCAAAGAAAAAGAATTTCAGGATGTATATTGTATACAGTTCTCTGACATTAAATGTAACTATTGAACCTATTGAGTAAGTTATGGGGATGCTATTTTGGTGCCGGAAGCAGGGCCCATAGCACATCTCGTCCTTGGACTATGTTGGGTGTTGATACAAACGATGCATTTCATGGTTTCAATCACAGGTGACAAATAAAGCTCATTTCTAATTCAAGGAAAAGAGCACAGCAATGGGACAGGTAGAAGAACAAATCAGCAGTTGAGAGGAAAAGTAAATGTGAGAAGCTGAACATTATCTGAAATTCCATGAGGGAAATACAAACGGTGGTGGAGATTTGAACTAAAAACAATAAATCCTCACAATGATTTTATCTGAAAGCTTTACATTCAGTTTCGAGACTAAAAGGTTGTAATAAGCCTAATCAAAAGCTGAAGCTAACACCAAGCTCTGATGGGATGTAGAGGAGGACAAGGACAGTAAGGTTATTTGGCCAACACACACAAAATGCTGGAGAAAATCAGCAGGTCAGGCGGCACCCATAGAAATGAATAAACAGTTGTCGGTTCGGGCCAGGACCTTTAATCAGTTTATTTTCATTGCTTATTTATTTCCATAGATGCTGCCTGACCTGCTGAGGATCCAGCACTTTGTGTGTGTTGCTCTGGATTTCCAACGTATGCAGAATCTCTTGTCTTTAAGGTTATTTGGTCTTGGTGTGGAGAGCAGAAGAGTAAACGTACAAATCAACCAGTGTTTCACTTGAAAGAGTGATTGGAGACCTAGAAGTTGGAAGGATGGAGTAAGATTGTGAGTGTTGCATTATCGACATCAGGTTCCTGATTACGACTTGCTGAAAGGAGAGCATGAAGTAACTGTAGCCCTTCCGTATGTCACCTCATATCGAGAACTCTCATGGTGCAGTCTCCATGGAAGTGTGATCAACCTTCAATCTTTCACATGAGTCTGAGCTCCCTTCAGGTCCACTAAATGAATACAAAAGATCTCAAGAGGAGAAGGGAAGCCGCGTCATGTCCTAGCTGATATTTATTGCTTATTCAAATAAAATTAATGATTTGGTCATTGTCATATTGCTATTTGTAGAATCCTACTGTAAACACATTATACATTACCAAATTGTCTGTAAGACACTACAGAAAAAATGAGAAAGCCCTATTTAAAGCTCATCCCTTATTCAAACTGACACTGGGTCTTGCTTATCTCTTATCCCTGTAGGTGTCAATCGATATTGGCTCCTGATCTGGCAATGCTTCAGTTTGAGATTGCTGATCTGACTTTCAGATTCCTGTTAGGCATTGTCCTTTTATTACTTTTTCTTCTTCCTAGGCATTCCCTTAAGATTGAGAACAGTTTGCTTCCACTCCTGTTTTGCAGGTCATGAGTGATCATTGTGGGAATAACCAAATTTTCCACATCTTTATATTCACCCCCCTCCCCCACTCTCAGCTTTTGGTAGGGATCGCTCTCTCTGTGATTCCCTTGTCCATTTGTCCTTCCTCACTAATCTCCCTCCTGGCACATTATCTCTGAAAGTGACGGAAGTTCAATACCTGCCCATTCACCTTCTCCCTTACCTCCTGTCAGAACCCCAAATGGTCCTACCAACACGTCACCTGTGAACCTGTTGGGGTCGTCTACTGTATCTGGTGCTCCCAATGCGGCCTCCTCTACATTGGTGAGGCCCAGCGTAAGTTGGGGGACTGTTTTGTTCAGCTCCTCTGCTCCTTCTACCAAAAGCGGAATTTCACAGTGGCCAACCATTTCAATTCCTATCCCCATTCCCATTCTGACATGTCGGTCCATGGCCTCCTCCTCTTATGCCAAGATGAGGTCACTCTCGGGGTCAGGAGCAGCATCTCATATTCTGTCTGAGTAGCCTCCAACCTAATAGCATGAATGTCGATTTCTCCTTCTAGTATTCTTTCCCTCTTCTTCTACTCCCCACTCTGACCTCCTGCCTCTTCTCGTCACCTGCCTATCACATTCCCCTAGTGACCTTCCTTCTTCCCTTTCTCCCATGGTCCACTCTCCTCCCCCATCAGATACCTTCTTCTCCAGCCTTTTATCTTTCCTACCCACCTGGCTTCATCTATCACCCTCCTTACCCTTCCCCTAATCAGGCATCTTCCCCCTCCATTTCCAGTCCTGAAGGAGGGTCTCAGCTCTAAACATTGACTGTTTATTCATTTCCACAGATGCTGCCTGACCTGCTGAGTTCATCCAGAGTAACGTGTGTGCAACTCCTTCACAGATGGGTATGGCGACATAATAGATTGTGAGATGGCGTGCTCCTGATCCCTGGATTCGAGGTTTTCAGTATCTCCTTCTCCACTCTGAACACTTGATAGCCAGAGATTCCTGGGATGTTGCAACCTCCTCAAGGGAACTTTGAGACCTCAGCATCCTGAACCTTTGAGCATTCCTGATGCTTTATCTGTCATCGCTTGCACACCGTGTAAGCAGTGTGTCCCGTCTACAAAGTAGAATGAGACTACCCCAACAGCACCCACCGAGCCCCAACTCTCCACCACCATGAAGAACCAAGGCAGCAAGTACATGGAACATTGGGACTTGCAGAGATGCCCTCAACCTGCAACTTCCTGCCCAACAACACTGTGAGGGCATCTTCACCAGAAACACAGCAATGGTTCAAAATAACACACACAAAACGCTGGAGGAACTCAGCAGGCCAGGAAGCATCTATGGAAAAAAAGTACAGTCGACATTTTTGGCCAAGACCCTTCATCAGGACTGGAGAAAAAAGACGAGGAGTCAGAGTGAGAAGATGGGGGAGGGGAGGAAGAAACACAAGGTGTCAGATGAAACTGGGAGGGGTGGAGGGGTGAGGTAAGGAGCTGGGAAGTTGATTGGTGAAAGAGATACAGGGATGGAGAAGCAAGAGTCTGATAGAAGAGGAGAGAAGGCCATGGAAGAAAGAAAAGAGAGAAGGAGCACCAGAGGGAGGTGATGGGTGCTACAATGGGGTGTTGGGGAGTGGACCCAAGTGAAGGACACAGACACATACATAGCATTAACAGAAGTGTGTTTATTAATAGTTGCCAGGAAAGCCGGGGAGTGAGGAGAGAATGCTTACATAGACGAGGATGCAGGACAACAAACAGGAGGAGCTCAGACACGGAGCCTGGACTTGGACTTGGACTTGGATTCGGAGCGTGGATTTGGACTCACACTTGGACACAGAGCCTGGACTTGGACCTGGACTTGGACACTGAGCCTGGACTTGGACTCGGACTTGGACCCAGAGCCTGGACTTGGACTTGTACACGGGATGACAAAACCAAACAAAGACAGACAATTCGTATCTTGGCTCGGAGGAGTGGCAAATGGCCAGCAATCCCTTAGCTGGACACGAAGAGACAGAATTCCCAACTCGGAGTAGCGGCAAACGGCCGGACAACTCAGCTGGAAACGAGACGACTAAACCAAACAACAACAGACAATCCATATCTTGACACAGAGTAGCTCATGAAGCAGCAAACAGCCAGAAACCACTCAACTGGACACGAAGAGACAGAATTCTGAACTCAGAGTAGCGGCAAACGGCTGGACCTACTCAGCTGGAAACGAGACGACTAAACCAACCAATGACAGACAATACGAATCTTGACATGGAGTAGCTCATGAAGTTCCCACTGGGCCAAAAGGCCTGTATTCTTTGAGGGCCAAAGGGCCTGCATTGTGCTGTAGGTTTTCTATGTTTTTCTAAGCGGCAAACAGCTGGCAACCCCTTAGCTGGACACGAAGAGACAGAATTCCCAACTTGGAGTAGCGGCAAACGGCTGGACCTGCTCAGCTGGAAACGAGACGACAAAAACCAAACAATGTCAGTCCATTTGTATCTTGGCTCGGAGTGGCGGCAATCAGTCAGCAAATCTCAGCTGGACATGAAAATGACAGAATTCGCATCTTGACTTGGAGTAGCGGCAAATCGGCCGGCAACTCAGCTGGACACGAAAACGACTAAATTCACTAAGCAGCCACAGGCACCGAAGCAACTTAGAGTCCACGGTTCTCGGAGGCTCCGGGACGAGCATAGCTACACTGGCTACGGTGACGAACCAGCCGCGAGTAGATGTAAGCGGGAGTCTTTATGCTGCCGGTTCGAATGAGGATCAGGTGCCCTAATCAAGGAGCCCAGTGGAACACGGGGAAAAGGAAATTAACTGAAATGAGGAGTCAACAGACTGGACCGTGACAATGGGTGGGCAAGGTGATAAGGTGAGAAAGGGGAAAGGGGATGAGGAATGGTGAAGGAGGTGGGGGTGAAAGTATTACTGGAAGTTCAAGAAATTGAAGTTCATGCCATCAGGTTGGAGGCTACCAAGATGAAACAGAAGGTTCCTCCAACATGAGCGTGGCCTTATCATGACAGTGGATGAAGCCATGGAGTGACATATTTGAATGGAAATAGTAAGTGGTATTAAAATGGGTGGCCACTGGGAGATCCCGCCTTTTTTGACAGACGAAGCATGGGTGCTCAGCGAAGCGTTCTCCAAATCTACGTCGAGTCTCACCAATATACAAGAGACCACACCAGGAGCACCAAACACAGCATATGACCCCAACAGACTCACAGATAAAGTGTTGCCTCACCTGGAAGGAATGTTTGAGACCCTGGATGGTAGTGACGGAGGAGATGTAGGGGCAGGTATAGCACTTGTTCTGCTTGCAAGGATAAGTAACAAGAGAGGGATCAATGGGGAGAGATGAATAGACAATGGAGTTGCTTTGCCACAACCCAAAGGTAATAAATGCTGACACGAGAAAATCTGCAGATGCTGGAAATTCAAGCAACGCACACACAAAACGCTGGTGGAACGCAGCAGGCCAGGCAGCATCTATAGGAAGAAGTACAGTCGATGGTTCGGGTCCAGACCCTTCGTCAGGTAATAAATGCTGGTCTTGTCTGTGATGTCCACATCCTAAAAATATATATGTCGTAGGACTTGAGCTGTCTTTAGCTTCAACTCGCTTTGAGTCATTTAGCACAGAAACAGACGTTCTGTATTAATGGAGACACAAGAGACTGCAAGTGCTGGAATCAAGATTAAAATTAGCTTTATTTGTCACATGTATAGTGAAGCATCAAAGCATTCACTGAGGTGCGTTGCTTGTGTCAACAACCAATATGGTCCGAGGATGTGCTGGGGCCAGTCAGCAAGTGTCTCCATGCTTTTGGCACCTACATAGTATGCCCACAACTTGCTAGCCCTGATCTGCATGTCTTTGGAAGGTAGGACAAATCTGGAGCCCCGGAGGAAACTCGCATGGTCACGGGAAGAACATACAAGCTCCTTGCAGACAGAGGCAGGAATTGAAAGCTCATCTTCTGATACCTGCTGCTTTAAAGCATTAAGCTAGCTGCTACACGGCCCAGCTCCTCCTGAAGCAAAAGACAAACTGCTGGAGGAACTCGAGGGATGAGTGGCAATGGAGGGGGATAAGGATTTATCGATATTTTAGGTCAGAACTGTTTCAGGACCTTACATTAATCCCATCTTATTGTCCTCACGTTTCCACCAACATTGCCAGATTCTACCACTAACCTACTAATCTGCACACCTTTGAAAGGTGGGCTGAAATCAGGGCATTCGGAGGAAACTCATGCAGTTAAATCCAAAACATGCGAACTCCACACAGACAGTACTGGAGATTAGGACTAAAAACAATTCACTGGAACTGTGAAGCAGCTATTGTATTGGCTGCATACTGTTTTCATCCATTTTATAACTTGTTATATAGCTTGCTATCAAACATTGTCTTTACATTTTTTGTAAAATACTTGGGGGTCTTCCGCTGCATTAAGGATACCATACGTTCTCCCCATGACTGCATGGGTTTCCTCCAGGTGCTCTGATTTCCTCCCACATTCCAAAGACATACGATTCCTTGAACATAAGTCCACAATCTATGGACTCACTTTCAAGGACTCTTCGTCTAATGTACTTGATATTTATCATCATTATTATTATCTTTCTTTTTATATTTGCACCATTAGTTGTCTTTTGCACACTGGTTGAATGCCCAAGTTGGTGCGGTCTCTCATTGATTCTATTATGGTTATTATTCAATTATGGATTTTTTGAGTATGCCCTTATGAAAATGAATCTCTGGGTTGTATATGGTGACATATATGTACTTTGATAATAAATTTACTTTGAGCTTTGATCTTTGATTAGGGTTAGTAAGTTGCAGGCTTGCTATGTTGGCATTGGAAGTGTGTCTGCCCCCAGCGCATCTCAAATGATGATGCTAACATCACATTTCACTGTATATTTCAATGTATAAGTGACAAATAAAGTTAATTTTTAAAAAAATTTGCTGCAGAAGAGAATTGATGCAAATTTCACAATCTCGCTGCGAAAATGAAATTCACTTTTGATGCAAAATTGTGAGCTCAGGGTTATGCCTTTCTGAATTGAAACAGCCATTTGTTCCTCTTGTTTGTGTCCCATGCAGATGGTTAGCAAATTGGCTGATTACTGCTGAAGTAAAGGGTTTAATTTATAAAGCGCTAATCAAACAGCTTGTTAATTGAGGCACCAACAGGGTAACAAGCAAAGGATGTAAATATACTTGACCTCGTCTTTCTTATTATTTATGGCTTTCTCCTTGCAATCACATTTCATGGATTCTGCATGAAGTTAGGATCATGCTCCACGTTCCTTCCATTGATGAATCAACTATAATTTCTGTCCATGCCCAACTGCAACAACACATTGATTGACTGAGTGATCTAGCACTTTACTGTCTCTGAGAACATTCCAGGAGATGAGATTGGGCCTCCTGGTGAAGCTTAGAGACAGGGCATGAGCCTGTGATCAACTCCATTTTGTTAATGAAAAGTGTCCATTAATTGCCAATTGAAGTGTCAAAGAAGATTGAAACATCGAGGCGAATGTGGAAGGCGAGCGAAGATTCAGTGCCAACTACCTTCATCTTGCTGTACTGTGACGGATCTCTGCCAGAAAAGGTGTCTGTATGTGTCCACCTATCTCCTCGCTTTTGTTGGATAAGGTGTCAATGTGTGACCACCTATTTTCTTGCTATTCTCCTCTGCGTTTGAGTTGTCCTCCTCTCCTTCGATGCCGTCGAAAGAGGTTACCAAAGTTCTGCAATTCATGGACTCTTTCGGTTTTGTGTCTTTCATATTCTGTGCTTTCGCCCGTTCTTTCATATTGCTGTCTGAGCGATTTAATTCGGGGGGGGTGTTGAGTTGGGGTTTGTCACTCTTTGTACTATTGCAATTTAATTTTGGCATGTCTTGTGATTTCTTTTGAGCAGGGGTGGGGTTTGAAGTTCTTAAGGTTTGACGATTGTTTTTCTGCATGGGGGTGGTGTTTGATGCTCTTGTTGCCATTGTGATTTAAATTTGGGGCAATTTGTAAGTTTTTTTTTGTGCGGGGTAGGGGTTTGAACGACTTCCATGGTTTTCTTTGCTTTGTGGCTATCTGCAGAAGGCGAATCTTAGAGACGTATACTGCACACTACTTTGATAATAAATGAATCTTTGAACTTCGAACATTACATTATGTAGCACTTTAAATGTCATTATGTATCCCAAGGTGCTTCACCGAAGCGTTGCAAACTGCTGACCCAAATACGGAGCTAAAAGATGATAAAAAGTTTTGCCAAAAAGTAGGTCAAAGTCAAAGCAGAGTTTACTGTCATATGCATGATTACATGTAAGCCCAGGTGCAATGAAAAACTGACTAGTATTAGCATCACAGGAGCATAGCATCCGATATGCTGTATTTGCAAGAAAAACAGAAGTGGAACAAAGAGGTTTAGGGAGAAAAATATAGATGGTTCTAAGTTCAAATCCAGTGGGGTCCCAACCTGGGCAACAGCAGTATCTGTGCGGTAGGAAGGCCTGGCAATCGACTTCCATATCTTACCACGAAAACCCCATGGACAACTACACTATCTATAGGTCCACCATGAGTCAACAACAACTCGATGGCAGTCAACAACAACACCATATATATGTATATGCCATATATACTGTTAAAAATATATCTGCTTTGCAGAAGTGGGGAAAATCACCAATGGAAAGAAATGGGGAGGACTGAAGGTGAGGGGGTCATATTGAGGGTAAATTGATTGGAGGAAAAGTAAGGATAAGGTGTTAGGCTTGCTTATCCATGTCTGAGCCCAGCTGTGTCTGCAGCAGCAGAGTATAATTGCCATTTGATATAATTCAGACAGCTTTCATTAAAATAATGGACATAATGGAAATTAGTAAAATATGCAATTCATAGATTTGAAAATGGGGATTGAAATTTGTGATGTGCATTTCTTCAATCAGCTCCAGTTATTCATGTTGGCTTCATATATTACCCAAGAAAAAGCTTATACTCTGCATTGTTTAGACATGCCAATTCCATTCTGCTGGTAATTTTTGTGTGGAAATTCTCAGAGGGTGCATGATTAGTGAGATCTCCGTGAGCGGAAAGTGAGAGTAATTTAGCTCTGTGAATTCAATGGAAATTGGAAATTGGCAGAATATAATTAATATCACTGGCGTGTGTGTGAAATATGCTGTTCTGTGGCAGCAGTACATTGTAATACATATTAAAAGCCTATAGATTACAATAAAACATAATTACAAAAGTAATATATATATTTCTTACTGTAATTTATAGATTTCATTGTAATTTATAGCCATAAAACAGCAAATTTCACAACATATGCCAGTGATAGTAAATCTTATTCTGATTCGCTGGTGTCATAGCAGTTAGCGTGACGGTATTACAGTTTGGGGCGTACTGGAGTTGGGAGTTCGGTTACAGTGCTGTCCTGTAAGAAGTTTCTGTACGTCCTCCCCCCATGGAATGCATGGGTTTCCTCTGGGTCCTCTGGTTCCTTCACATAGTCAAAGCTGTGTCAGGTATGTTAAATGGTCATTGTAAATTGTCCTGTGATTAGGTTAGGGTTAACTAGGGTTGTGGGGTTGACAAGGCAGTGTGGCTCGACAGGCCCAAAGGGCCTACTCCACACTGCATCCTAATAAATAAATAAACAAACCGACAAATAAATAAATAAAAATAAAGAGTAAAACAGTAAAAGAAGAGCACTCATCAGCAATTTCTCACGGCTTCTGTGGGTGGGCAGTAAACCTACAGAAGCCCTGACCACAATGTGAAGATTAATTTTAGAAATATAACTGTTCTGTTAGTATGGCCTTCTCTACTTGGAGCAACAGAGGATGAGCGGTGACCTGATAGAGGTGTATAAGATGGTGAGAGGAAATGTTTGTGTGGATAGCCAGAGGCTTTTTCCCAGGGCTGAAATGGCTAACGCTGAGGAGCTTAGTTTTAAGGTGCTTGGAAGGAGGTACAAGGGGGATGTCAGAGGTAACTTAAAGTGGTGGGTGTGTGGAATGCACTGCCAGCAACAGTGGTAGAGGCAGATAGAATAGGCTCTTTTGAGGGACTCTTAGATAGGTACCTGGAGTTTAGAAAAATAGAGGGCTATGCGGTAGGTAATTTCTTGGCAGTTTCTAGAGTAGGTTACATGGTCGGCACAACATTGTGGGCTGAAGGGCCTGTAATGTGCTGTAGATTTCTATGATTCTATGATTTTATGATTCTATGTTCGGCAGACTGATCCCATGCACACAAATGGGAGAAGCTATAAAATCTTGAGTTCCATTCTTCTGTGCTTTTTGAGAAAGAGTTAAAGCAGTCTGTGTTAATTCGTTGCAACAGACAATCCAGTGGAAGAACACAAAAAGCAAGTTTGCCTCTGTGGAAGGAAAGGAACTGTCAATGCTTGGGTCTGTACCTTGCACCAGGACTGCAGCGATGTTGTTCGACCTGCTAAATTCTTCCAACAGTTTTTTTTTGTTGCTCTAGATTACTCCATCAGTCTCTTGTATCTCCAGAGACAATTCACCTCCTGCCTCTGCAACCCGGCAATTTTTTGACAGTGAGATTTATTTGAAATTTCCCAGTGAAATCCTCTAATGAGACAGAAAATTAGAAACCAGATGAAATAAGGACACATGGTAAATGAATTTCCACTCAAGTGTAACTGTGAGGCATTCTGAATATGAATGCAAAGCAAAGGTAAATGGTAGAGTTTTGGAAATGAAAGGTTTGACACATCACAGTCGGAACTAGGTATGGAAGGAAGCAATATACTGTAAGTGGAACCATTTGGAAAGATAAAGTAATGCATGATACCCTGTCTGGTACATGACTGTTTGCGGAAGATAGCATTTATAATTTGCACAGGTCAATGTATTTCCATCATCAAATGCATGGAATTAATCCAATTTCACAGAGCTAACTTACTCTCACTTTCCATTCACAGAGATCTCACTTATCATCCAACCTCTGAGGATTTCCATACAAAATCTAACTGCAGAATGGAATTCTTGTATCTAAGAACATTATTTAAGGTTTTTCTTGGGGAAGATATGGGGCCAACATGTCATAATCACAGATTCTGCTGCAGGGTCTATGTGCCCACACAGGTGGGCTGCACAACAGGTTTGACAATCACACTTGTGAGTATGCACATTCTAGCTAATTAGTATTCCATTATGGTGGTATTTAACTCCCTTCTTCTTATTCGAGTCTTGATAAGACTTGACCAAAAGCTCAGAAATGTTTACACCCCTGACTTATCCTTGCCCTTGTCTAGGGAAGAGGACTACTATTTCGACTGGCGCTATCAAGGACAGTATTCATTTGGTATTAGTTATTGCTTCCAGCCACGGTGTTGGCATTGATTTTCAGTTTGAGAGTTTTAGTTAATGAAGGTATTGGCTTAGCATTAATTGTTTTTCTTTTCCTTTAAATCCTGCAACAGTTCTCATTAAAGTCAGTGAACTGTTGACCTGGTTCTGTATCTCTCTCTCTCTGCACTTGGACCATATCCAAAGGTTTTGACACAATATGGATAACTGGAGCTGAATAAAGAACCGCACATCAAAAATTTCAATAACCATTTCAAATCTATGAAATGTATATTTTATTAACTTCTTCTTACAAATCTGTATGTTCCTTATTTTAATGAAAACTGTCTGTATCATATCAAATGGCAATTATACTCTGTTGCTGCAAATGCAGCTGGGCTCAGACGTAGAAATCTAGCCCAATACCTTCTCCTTACTTTTCTTTCAACCTACCTGCCTTCAACATGATCTCCTCACCTTCAGTCCTCTCTCGCTTTCTTCCTTTTGGTTTTTGTCTCCACTTCCACACCATGCTCTGACCTCCTCTGACTTGTCTTACATTGGCCTCTTCCCACAGGATCAAGGATAAACTTTATTCACCATATACGTGCATTTACGTGTATTAGGAGCTTGCTGTGGTCTGTTGTCACGACATGCAACAAAAGCAAAAATGTTCAACAATTATAAGGAATAAAGGTTATACAAAATGTAAAGTTAGAGGTTAAAAGAACACATAATGTGAATATGCAACCTGGAGAGGATACCCAGACACTATTATTGAACAAAACATCATACACAAGATAAGAAATGTTATATCCTTATACATGCCTCCCTCTCTGGGCAGACTCCTTCACACTCCAGGTTACATGCCTCTATTCTACCCCATGTCTTTCGCCCAAAGAACAGATAGAAAGAGGACAGGAGGTTCAGATACTTTTACAAGTAAGGGTGCCTAAATACTGCGAAGGTCATCTATGAACCGATCACTTCATCCCCCCCCCCCCCCATTGTCAAGAGAGATGAACTAGCTGTGGATAGGGAAATAATCAGTGTCTGCTGGGAAAAAAGAACTTCAAGGATCACCTCAACTGTGATTCTGCCCTTGACATTAGCGTCCCTAACTTCATCCTACCACAGCCTACCAAGTCCAGTCTTACTTCCACTCCGTCAAATTTCCTGCTGGTGTAGGACAAATCTACAGGAGTAATGGGAAACTTATGTTACTTCCATTTCCGAATCAAGATCAGCCCAACCTCAGAAGTTAAGCTATACATTGCAAACTATGCTTGTGTTTGTGCTGGCTCAGAGACTGAAATCTGGTCGTTGTTAACCCATTCACTGGAGCATATAATCCTTGCATTCTTCTTTCAAAAAAATGATGCTTATTATACGCTATCCTCCAATAACAAAGGCACACTGTGAAACATGATCTCAGAAGCTCCCCACAGGAGCTCTAACAGTGCAGGTGAAATTCATCATTACCTTTGTTTCAAGAATCACTCCTTAGTGTTAATGAGCAAAGAGAATCTATGATTATCGACAAGTAGCTTTATTGTCTAAACTAACCAGCACGTGAATTCATACACTTAGTACCTGTGTGCGCACCCACTACATTTCCCTGACTCTCCTGAATAGTCAAAGAATAGAAAAGGTAATACCTGGACCAATGAGTCTACACTGTCCAGGTGTTCCTTGTAGTCCCAATGTACTCTCTATATGTTCCATGTAGCGTCGCATGCACTTGTATCTGCGATGGTTAATTTTCAAAGTTGTCACTTCCTTGTATTTGAAACCCCTGCTTTTATATTCATTCCTTAACAGTTCAAATGTTGCATTTCAGTGTCATTGGCTGTGGTTGATCTGACTAACCTATAACAGCCTCTTTTTGGCTCTGGTCCCAGCCAGCATCCATGCATTGCCCTTCTTCCTAAAGTGAAAACCGATAATTTTATGGCTCTTTCTTCCAAGTAACTATAACTAGTTTGAATCACTCAGGCAGACACTATTCACAAACCTGCATATTATATCTCACCAAAGAACACCTCACAAATAACTTATTTGGAAATTATCTCTTTTCCAGCAGATTACCTGGAGCATCATGTGTTTATTTTAAAACACTGATCAAGCCAAGCAGCCCATATTCACAAAATGGAGGATGCAGAGCAGCTTCACAAAATGGCAACCTCCATCCCTTCAGCCTCATGGCAAGAAAAAAGAGAATTGGTCTGTTTGCTTCCACTGTCCTTGATTCATTCGAATTCACTGATTTGTAGATTGTAGTTCTTTCTGGCCATCACCTTGAATCTACCAAAGGGCAAGTGTGAGCATCGTCAACTCAAAGCTCTCCTCCCACTTGTTCAACTATACTAACTTGATCATGTATTTGCCAATACCGGATATGATACTCATGAATTCTGACCTATCAGTCTAAGTTGCTATTTTACATGTGATGTACCAGATGTCATGGGTAGCACAGTTGCTTAATGGTCTGTACAATGCTTTACAGCACCAGCGTTCGCTGATCAGGGTTCAATTCCAGCTGCTGTCTGTAATGAGTACGTACGTTCTCTCCTTGACTGTTTGGTTTCCTTTGGGTACTCCAGTTTGCTCCCAATTTCCAAAGCTGTGTTAGTTACGGTTAGTGAGCTGTAGCCATGCTATATTGGCGCAGGAGGCTTGGTGACACTTGTGGGCTTTCCCCAGCACAACTTTGGACTATGTCGATCCAAATGACCCATTTCACTGTGTTTCGATGCTTTGATGTACATGTGACAAATAGAGTTCATCTTTGCAATGTACTGTATTTTAGGTAGCAACTCTTTGTGACCATTCCTTCTTTAAGCCTAGAAGTGTTTTTGTGAAGAACTTTGGACAATGGGTGATGCATTGAAAATAAATTTCCTCACTGCAACCAGATTTATGAATGATACAAAGGGAGGTGGGAAAGCATGCTGTGTGGAGCCTGCAAAGGGCTTTCAGAACGATATTGATAGTTTGTGAGTGGGCAAAATGTTGGCAAATGCTGTAATGTGGGAAAATGTGAGGCTGCTCATTTATAAAGAAACATGATGAAGCAGATTATGATCTAAATGGATACTGACTGAAGCAATCAGCAGTATAAAGGAACTTGGGGACCATCATAAACAACACGGAAAAAGAATTGGCACACAGGTGCACCAGGTAAGCAGGAAAGCTAATGAAATACGCAAACACGAGGAAATCTACAGATGCTGGAAATTCAAGCAACACACACAGAATGCTGGTGGGACGCAGCAGACTAGACAGCATCCATAGGAAGAAACACGGTTGACGTTTCAGGCCGAGACCCTTCGTCAGGTCTCGGCCTGAAACGTCGACTGTGCTTCTCCCTATGGATGCTGTCTGGCCTGCTGCGTTCCACCAGCATTCTGTGTATGAAGCTAATAAAATACTAGCATTTATTTTAAGATGGCTGGACTATCCAAGGGGGGAAGTCTGACTCTAACTCTAAATGTCACCAGTGAAGTTAGAGCTGGAACGTGGTGACGTTTTTGTTCCCTTACTTACACCATCACTGGTGCCAGTTCAGAAAATCACCAGGATGATTCTGAGAATGGAAGGATCTTTTTTAACAAGAAAATGTTGAACAGATTGAATCTGTACTCACTGGAGTTTAGAGTAGGGAGAGGCTTATTGAAACGGCTAAGATTCTTGGGGGTGGCGTTTCTAGAAGAGGTAAATATTCGAAGAATGTTTTCCTTCATGGGAGAGTCTCAGACCAGAAAGGCATAGGGTGAGATGTGGACTTGAGGCAAATTGGATTAGCCATGAATCTTAAAAGATTCTCAAAGTATATCAAGCGAAAGAAGTTAGCTAGGGAGAGAAAAGGTCAATGTATCAATGCCCTGTGAAATGGAAAAGTCTCAACTGTATTTATTGCGGATAACGATATGGAAACTAATGGATTCAGGGGAGTGAGTGATGACATTCTGGAGCATTTCAACATTACAAAGGAGGAAGTGTTGGAAGCACTAAAACACATCAAGATGCATGAATCCCCAGGTCCTGATCATGTATCCTTATATGTAAATTGGAAGTAGCTGGGTGGAAACAAAGAAATCTTGGAAACAAACGAACTTCTCTTTAAACCTTTGTAACCTATGGATTCAATGTTCCAATGCACTGCCTTTGTGTGCCTCCTTCCACTACTGAGCTCAGTTTTGGGAGTAACTGCAGCATCTGTCTAACCCATTCACTTGATACTTCTCAATTGAACACGCTCCACTCTTCCTGTGATTCCATGCTTTGTAAACCCAGCTGAGTTCTTCATGGGGGTTCAATTATCCACATTGAGCTTTACAATAATCAGCTTAATATTTATAGATAAATGGTGGAAAGTATATCAGCTATGCATGTTGTTTCTGCCACATGCCGACAGAAGCAGCATGCACACCAGATGCACTTCTTGTATCATTCATAGGGAAACCAATCAAACATCGTGGTTGGAACTTTACGTTGATATCACCAGATGAAGAGGGACAGGGGACGCTATATTCATATTCTCTTATGAGATAGAATGAGTCAGTCTACTGAGCCTTTGCCAGGTCTCAGAGAAATCCCATTTCACCCTCCACCCCAGTTTATTGCCCTGAACTTGTTCTCTATCACGTGTCCATCCAATGTCAAGCTAAATCTCCCGAGTTCTACAAGGAGCAATTTGCTGTGGGAAATGAATCTATCAACCAGCACGTATTTGGAAGGTAGGAGGAAACAGGGTAACCTAGAGAAAGTCCATGCAGTTACAAGGAGAACATGCAAAACTGCACACAGACAGCATCAGAAGGCACAACCAAACCTGAGCTGGCTGGAGAGGTGTGGCAGTGGAACTATCTGCATCACCACTGCACTACAGGCAAGGAGCGCTAAGCAGTGGGTATTCTGAAGATCCTATCACGAATCAGAATCAGTTTTAGTATCACCGGCATATGTCTTTGCAGTAGCAGTACAACGCAATACATAATAACAAAGAAAAAAAATCTGTGGATTATATTAAATATATATGTCAAAGAGTTAAATTAAATGGGAAGTACATAGAAAAGAAATAGTAAAGCAGTGAGGTAGTGTTCATGGGTTCAATGTCCATTAAGAAATAAGATGGCAGAGGAAAAGGAGCTGTTCCTGAATCATTGAGTGTGTGCCTTCAGGCTTCTGTACCTCCTTACTGATGGTAGCAATGAGAAGAGGGCATGTCCTGAGTGATAGGGGTCCTTAATGATGGATGTTGCCTTTTTGAGGCACCGCTCCTTGAAGATGCAAAGAATGATGCAATGTGAAGTAATGCAAGATAAAGACAAAATGCAAAGGAAGACCTTTGTAGATATGATGAATGAGGTCTGCAGGAGCTTAACGGATAAAGACGATGCCAGTGAAATACATGCCTGGAGGTGGAGAGGTGACATCAATCAAATAGTTCAGTGATTGCTTTTCAATCCATTCAAGGGTTGTGGACTTCAGAGATTGAGCCAGAATTTAATTGCTCATCCCTAGTTACCCTTGAGAAGGCAATGATGAGTTGTCTTCTTGAAATGCTATAGTCCCTGAGATGTGGATATACCCTCAATGGTGTTGGGCAGGGAGTGCCAGAATTTTGACCCAGTGATGCTGAAGGTAGTACACTACACTTCCAAGTCAGAATAGAGTGTGCCTTGGAGGGCAACTTACAGGTAGATTTGTTCCCATGTATTAGCTGTCCTTCTCCTTATAGGTGGTCGAGGTTATGGGTTTGGAAGTTGCTATTTAAGGAGTCTAGGTGAGCTGCTGCAGTAAATCCTGTAGGTGGTGCAAAGTGTTGTTATTGTACATCAGTGCTGGAGTAAGGGAATGGTTGTGATTGGGGTGTCTATCAAGTTGGGTGGTAGGTTCTGTATGGTGCTGAATGTCACTGAAGCTGCTGTCATCCAGGCAAGTGGAGAGTATTCCATTACACCACCAACTTAATCCTTGTAGAAAGTGGACAGGCTCTGGGCAGTTAGAGGTAAAATACTGATGTCAAGACTTCAAACAGGACAGGATCTCTGCAGCAAAAACATACGTTAGACCATAAGACATAGGAGCAGAATTAGGCCATTCAGACTAATGTTGTGGTTAAGTGCTCAGCAGAGTCCAGACAACACAAAATGCGTCTCAGGATTTCAGTAGTTTGTGAGTTGAGCAAAATTAAATTTTAATTCATTTGAAACACTCTGAACAGATTAACATGCAAATTGAACCACTGCTTGAAGCCAGAAACAATTACATGTAAATACTTGAAGACCGAAAGCATACATAACATTGGAAACAAGGAAAGTGCGTAAACTGGTACAACATTACAACTACTTCTGGCTAAGAATTCTGAAACACTCCACATCACTGTGGGAGTATCTTTTCAACAAGGACTGAGGCGATTCATAAAGGCAACTCCCCCATATCTTTTTAAGAGCAATTTCAATGTGCAATTAATGTTGGCCTTGTTTCTGATTCCTACAACTCCAGGATGAATAAATCTCTCCTTGATCTTTAACAATACAACCAAAAGTTTAAAAACATTCTCCAGAAGGCAGCTAATTGCATTAATGAGCAGGGATTAATTAATTGAGAAGCTTTTTTTTGACTGCCTGAAACTGCTACAAGCTTGAAAGTAGCAGTTAAAAAAAGGCAGGGAGCTACAGAATTATTTGATGTTTAATTATTGTAGAAGCCAAATATTTCACGCCTGCTCTTTCCCCTCAGGGTCTGAGAGCTCCAGCATTCTACACACTTCAGCTGGTTTCTTCATGGGTCTGATTTTACGGGGTTTTACCATAATCAGTGCGGTTCTGTGAGATCTGGTTAGCTCTGCTTGAAAGAATGATGGATGCAGGTTCCATTGTAAGAATTAAAATGGGACCGGATTAAAAATTGAAGAAGGTAGATGGAAAGAGCAATGGGAACGGGAATACTTAGATAGCTCTTTTAAAGAGGCTTTTTCCCTTTGGTTGGATGAGACAAAAACGGTAAAGTATTCATGGGGGATCTGAAGGGAAACTACTTCACTCTGAGGTGTGGTCTCAATTATAATATTGAAGAGAAGTTTGGATGGGTACATGGGTGAAAAAGGTATGAGGGCCACGATCTAGGTGCGGGTAATTGGGACTAACTGGAAAAGCCAGACTGGCACAACAAGGTGGGCCAGATTTGTTGCAGGCATGATGGAGAGAATGGTCTCCTTTGTTCTATGATTCAAAGGCTCAAGTAAGTGTGTTGGTTATTTAGAACTTTACATAGAATTACAGAGCACAGAAATAACTGGTAAAACTTTGATGTTTATGCTGCACATAAATCTGACATCATGCTTGGCCTGATTTGCTGGTGTTTCCAGCAGTTCCTGTTTTTATTTCAAATTTCCTGCATCTGCAGCTTTTTTTTGCTTTTCATCAACAGGAGTAATGCATTTCATTAGCAAAATCAAAGTTCAAACTCCAAAATAAATTTGATACCGAATGACTTTTTGGGGGGCATTTACAGTAGATACAAATAAACATAAAGGAATCAATGAAAAAACTAGTCACAAACAAAGATGGATAAACAACCAGTGTGCAAAAGTTGACAAACTGCAAATACAAAAATAAAAACAATAATAGTAATACAAATAAGGCATAATGTTACTTAAAATTATAATATATTAATATATGTATAATATATATTCAGTTATATTATAAATAATATACTTAGTCCATTATGCCGCTGGTGTTTAGGGCAGAAATGAAGGTCCTCGATCTCTAGCGGTGTTCAGGGCTTACTTCACCATGTCAGTAGCTTCCTCTCAGTTTTCACCACTGTTAGTCATGAAAATCCTGGGTGGAGACTCAGGAATACTGTTGCACTCGGGTGTAGAAGGATTCTTCATTACTGTTTCTGTAACAATTCCGCTTTACCAGTCAGGGTTGCTAGACATGAGCTGAACCCCCAAACCTGGAGGACTGGTGGACACTCTTAGTCTGGACTCTACTTTTGACCTGTTGGCACGGGTGACCCTACCAGCAGTCAAAGCATAAGGCCCTGACTCCAACCAACATAGCTCTCCAGGTCACTGAGGCATGCAAGCCTCCAAACCACGACAAGGTTGTGGTCCTCTTGGAGAATAAATAATATAATTGAATAAATAATATTAAATCAGTATGAGTTGAAGCACCCTGATCAGTTAGGGGCATAGAAATTGCCAGACTAAACAGGGATTACTAAGCATTCTTTCAGGATAGTATATAGGTTACAGATGCTCAGTGAATGGACCATTAACTCTGAGCTCAGATGATCAAGTCCTGCACTAAGGACTAAAAGCCAAATATCAAACTGTCAACGTCATTCCTGTGACAGATCGTTAAAAGATCCAAAAGCTCAACATCAACAAAATGAAAGAGCTGCTCATTGACCTCAGAAGAGGGGTGGTGCACATGCTCCTGTCTACATCAATGGTGTTCAGGCTGAGAGGGTTGATAGCTTCGGGTTTCTAGGAGTGAATATCACCTAATGCCTGTCCTGGTCCTACCATGTCAACGTCATGACCAAGAAAGATCACCAATGCCTCTACTCACTCCCTCAGGAGGCTAAAGAAATTTAGCATGTCCAAGTTGACTGTGACCAATTTTTATTGATTCTGTGACCTTTTTTATTGATTCTGTTTTGAGCATTCTATCAAAGCTTGGCATTGCAACTGCTTTGCACATGACTGCAAGAAGCTTCAGAGGGTTGTGAAGACAGCTCAGCACACCATGGGAACCATCTTCCTCTCCATGGACTCCATCTATACTTCTCAGTAAAGCAACCAACGTAATCAAAGACCTCACCCACCCTAGACATTGTCTCTTCTGCTCTCTCCCATCAGGTAGAAGATAAGCAGTACCACCAGGCACAAGAACAGTTTCTATCCCACTATTATCAGTCTCTTGAATGCACCACTTGCCAAGAAAATTGAGTCTTGACTTCACAATCTATGTTGTTATGATCTTGCACCTTATTGTTTACCTGCACTGCACTTTCTCTTTAGCTGTTACGATTTATTCTGCATTGTTGTTTTACCTTGTTCTACTTCAATGCACTGTGTAGTGATTCGATCTGCATGAACAGTATGCAAGGGAAGCTTTTCACTTTATCTTGGTACGTGTGAGAAGAATAAACCAGTACAAGTGTAGCCCCCCAGCAGGCCTCCGGGTCGCTCAGCTTGCTGTTGTCTAGGGAAGCAGCCCTCGGCCCCGCCAAACTGGGTAATAGTTTGTGTGGATGCTGTGTGATGTACCCCACCCTGCCAAATAACAGACAATACACCAGATACAATTAAATAAATTACAGTTTATAAGTATTTCTGGAACTATATAATTAATAGAGAATAGAATATAAAAGGAAAATAAAAGGTGCCACACTTATCAAAGTTCAATCTCTTCGTGCACAAACAGTTGGAGCTCAGGACTCTCCTTCTTCACCCTGCGATCCCCTCGGACCACCTCGATCTGCTGCCTGGGACCAACAACAGTGGTCGACCAGATGCTCCACACGAGTCCATCTCTGTCTCCTCTCCTTACTGAACACCCTGGACCTTGAACTCCTGCTCGGGGTCTGACCCCGTTAGCGGACTCACAGCACCTGGTCCATCCTCTGTCTCTCTCTCCCGCCTTCTGCCAAAAACCCGCGCATCACAATATCTTACAGACACACAGAAAAAATAACATCTATTCCAATTGGTTCGTAACATCTTCTTATGAATAACATAATCCAAACAAACTGCTAGCGGGAGGACTTTCTCAGCAGTTAACATAACAAAGAAGCCATTTTAATTAGACTACGCAGTAACATAAAAGAAGAAACCCCTTACACAAGTACCAATAATATTAGACTGATGCTACATGGAGTTTTGTCTGAGCTATCAAACTAAGGTTTTGTCTACCCTGTCCACTGTGTGTGACCTTGTTACTTACATATTTTTTATCTTCATTCCAACAATGACTTCTCTTCAAAACAAAGAACTTAAGTGCTTTGTGGTAACCCAAGGCTGGGGAAGGCTTACATAAAATGCAAGTTCTTTCTTTGATTGGGTGCCTCTGTTTTGCATGTGAGCAACAGGAGGCCGTTGAGACCTGGTACGTTTCACATCTGGGCCTGGCATTAACATGTTCACCACCAGAGGTCAGTGAGCTGTGATGAAGAAATGAAAACCATGGGCTTGATGGTTCAAGACAGAGCTGGATCACCCACTTAAAGCAAAAGAGCTACATGGCAGGTCCTTTAGTTGCATGACCTGCTAGAGAAAGCAATGTAGCAATGCTAAATTGCATTTCTGCTGGGTTAATTTAAAAAATTAAATCTCCACATTCTTAATGTATTTACCAGAAATGCATTTGGGATTGGAATTGGAACTGGATTCAGTTTATTATACACATATGCACCCAGGTATAGTGGCAAACTTGTTCAAAGTAAATTTATTATGAAAGTACATATGTGTTCGTCCATCGTCGACGTCGATGAGGACCTCAACACCATTATGATAGTGTCGAGACTAGCACGTGATTTCAATTTAAGTGAGGGAGAGTTGCGCAGCGTCAGCCTCACTCTCTCTTCCCAATTCCCATCTGGATCCAGGGGCAAGACAGAGTCGAGATGGCTGGAGATGGGACTAGGCGCAGTGGATGACCAGGACATCTTCTGTGTCTTGTCCTGCTCTACACGTTCCACGACGCTTGCAGAGACCACCTTCTTGACCGTTGGACCATCCGTTGGTCTCGTCCACTCAAAGTACATATATGTCACCATAAACAGATATGCCTTGTGTACTTTACATGCTGATTAATTCATGACACAGTGTATTGAGGCAGTACTAGATTCGACAATACCAGAGTGCAAATGAAGTGTTACAGCTAAAGAGAAAGTGCAGTGCAGGTAGACAGTAAGGGTAATGAGGTAGATTGTGAGGTCAAGAGCCCATCTTATGTAGGGAATGGCTAAGAGCAATCAATCAGGAGCATGTGAAGGAAGGAAGGGGGTAGGCAAGGCATGTTCTGCTTCCACCAATTAAGCATGGATACAAGTATTTGTGTGTCAGATTAGTGTTTCTCCAAAATGGGTTCAGTTCAAATACATGTGCAAGGCCCTGCAATCAATCCAACAGACTTCCAAAAAACAAATAACAATTTGCATTTATACGCCAGCTCTAAAATAAACAAGTGCTCTTTGATGCTTCAGGGAAAAAAAAACTGACAGCAAGGCTCAGGGTGAAATATTAAGCTGGAAGCTTGGTCACAGTGAGAAATTTTAAGAAGTGTATTCAGGAGGAGAAAGAGGTTGATGTGGTTGGGGTTGAATAAGGTTTCAGAGTTCATGGGTGACGTTGATGGAGGAACAAAAACTTGAGGTGTGCAAAAGCCCAGGAACGGAAGAATACTGAACTGTCAGAGCAAAGGAGTGGGGTGTGTCGGCAGTGAGATGGCGGGCTGGAGAGACAGTGGGGAGAAGGGAGGTTGAGGACAGGTTTGAAAATAAGGAGGAGTTTTAAAATCAAGATCTCATTGGAATGGGATCTAACGTAAGTCAATTATTCAAACAGTGGCCCCACCGAGTGGCAACGGGGAGGAGGTGGACCCCATCTGAAGCCATTCAGAGTGCTAAGTCTGCTCTTCGCTTCAGGGATGTGGTTGGCCAAGTCCAACATGGGAGAGCCGGTCTCAAGCTTGTCCCAAAAGCTCCTCAGTGGCACAAGGCAACATCAGTGCAGAAGAGACGGCTCGTGGTGGAGGAGGTGAGAAGACAGGAGGAGACAGAGTGACATGCCAGGGCCATCTCAATGGCCAAGCAGGGCCAATGGACTAATTGGGAGAGCCTGGAAAAGGGGAAACTTAGCTGGTGTGACATCTGGCAGATGGAGGGATCTCAGCTAAGTTTTGTCATCAGAGTCACTTATGACCTCCTACCCACACCCCAGAACCTGAACCAGTGGTGGGGAGAAGACCCCGCTTGCTTTCTTTGTCGAGCACCTGGATCACTAAGGCACATTTTAACAGGATGCACCATGAGCCTCACCCAGGGGTGGTACACTTGGCGGCATAACCAAGTTCTCAGACAGCTGGCATCAATCTTGGAACAGAGGTGAATCACCACAAATGCTCTCCCACAGACATTGGCAGGAAATGTCCACATCACACGATTTGTGCCAGCAGGCCAACCTCCGGAGCACCGTATAACATCAAAAGATGTAAGCATTCTGCAGGTTGCTCGGGACTGGAAAATGGACGTGGAGTTGGAAAAAAAGCTTGTGTTTCCCCCAGACATTGCGGCTACAACACTCCGGCCAGACATGGTCCTGTCATCCACAACAGCCAAGCTGGCATATGTTGTGGAATTGACAGTACCATGGGAAGATGGTGTCGAAGAAGCTTATGAGAGGAAAAAGACCATGTATTCTGAACTGGCAGCTGAAGCTGCCCAGAATGGCTGGAAGACCAAGATTTTCCCTGTAGAAGTGGGATGCAGGGGATTCGTTGCTGCATCTACGACCAGTCTATTGAGGAAGGTGGGGGTGAGGGGTCACTCCCTCCAACAAGCAATCAAGTCCTTGTCAAATGCAGCAGAAGAAAACAGCAATTGGATTTGGATTAAAAGGAAAGACAACAACTGGGCTGCAAGATGAAGACAGGAAGGTATGGAACTGAGGGAGGTGTATCTGGGACACCAGGTAGCACCGTTTAGCCCTCCGGAGATGTTGTGGGCTTATCAACGAAACGTCAAAGAAGGAGGGTGTCCACCTGATGACCCCAATGACGTACCTACCCTCCCTCCTTGTCACCACTCCAAACCCACTGCCAACATCGAGAGTGTCAACTTACCATAGGGATTGAAACATCAAGTCCTAGTAGCTCTACCGCTAATGAATACAGAGATGCTGGATGACCAGACTGAGGCATGAGTTAGGATGTGGGCAGCAGAGTTTTGGATGAATTTGTTTATCACGGATTCTTGAAAAACTGAAGCATCTAAAAGATTTTGGACTTAGCTGGCAAGATTTCTTCTTTATAAAGAGGCAGTGGTTATACTGATATATATTTGGCATTGATGCTTGTATGAGTAATAAAGTATAAGACTTGGGTTGGCTTTCTCAGACAAGATTATGTTTAAACATATGTGGCAGGATATGATTTGAGAGGAATATTTTTTCCCATATATGGCTATAGGCACTGCAGTCTGTCTTTAAACACTTCCAGTTGTGGGTTTGCTTCACCAGTGCAATGCACAACACCGAGAGCAACACACAACTGTTTCACCCATAAGTCACTGATGAAAGGTTAAAATGGTGGTCACTGTGAGATGGTTCAGGCAGCTGCGTAGCCTTGAAAGAGCATTTAGTGAATTGTGACTTGGTATTGAAATGTATTAAAGACATGTATTATACAAGTCTGATATGCCTATTGTCAGGCAGAAGGTTCAGAAGCCTGCAATCCCACACCACAACATTCAGGAAGAGTTACTTTGCCGTAAACATTATTTCTTTAACTGAGCTTCACAAGGCAAACTCTGCCTCAGCAGCAGAACACAACAGACCATTCTTGCACTAGCATGGACTTGTCGCTGATTGTGTGTGAGTGTGTGTGTGTGTTTGCACTAAGGACTTTGTTTTTGCAAAGTCTACTTTTCTCTTTCTCCACTCTCTTGTATAATTTATGTCTAATTTATGCATAATTTATGTTCTCTATGTTGTTTCTAACTACGTGACGTGGCTACAAGCCAGTTTTTAATTGTACCCCACCATATTTGTGCTCAAGACAATAAACTCAACTTGACTCAATTTATTTATTCTTTGTTTCTGCCTACAATCCAGGAAGAGGTAGCAACCAGTGACAACCAAGGGTTCAGAGTCTAAGTGCCTCTGAAAGAAATAAATTCTTCACATCTCCTGATTATGCTGTGTCAGCTTGGGGCTGTCCAGGAAACCAATTGGCCTTGTTATCTCTTGCACGTGACTGATAGAAGCCAGTCAGCCATCCTGCTTCCCAACTGTGGACCCAGTTCAGAACATCATGGGAGCCAGCCTCCCCTCTATGGACTCTGTCTGCATTCCTCGCTGCCTCAGTAAGGCAGCTAGCATGATCAAAGACCTCACCCACACCGGACATACAAAAGCCTGAAAGCACATACCACTAGTAAAAAGGAGAGCTTTTATCACACTCTTATCAAACTCTTGTACAATAAGATAGACTCTTGGCCTCACAATCTACCTTTTTATTATCTTGCACTTCATCATCTATCTGCACTTCTTCAGAGGCTTTTACATTTTATTCTGCATTGTTATTGTTTTACCTTATTCTAGCTCAATATAATGTGTAATGATTTGATCTGTATAAAAAGTATGCAAAAGAAGCTTTTTACTGAATCTTGGTATATGTAACAGTAATATGCTGTTACCAATATCAATACATCTACTTGAATTTGTGTGTGATCATTGTGTAAGGATGTGCATGTGCATCCCTCTGTGATGCAAAAACTCAAGGAATGTTGTCATGAAGAATGGACACTTGGGTAACTCTAATAGAGATGTCAGCATCTCCAGTTCTTCAGAAAAGAAAGAGATGAAAGAGAATTTAAGTTGGTCAAATAAAAGCAGAAAGCATAACCCATAAACCTTAGGCAGTCCATGATCTCTGGCTTACTTAAATCAGCCCATTAATAATAAATTCAATAAGTCTTTAGAATAAAACTTAGAGCCACAAGACTGACTGCCAATGCTGGTATGCTAGAGCATTTCACAAAATGCTGAAGGAACTCAGTGGGTCTTGCAGAATTTATGGACTGAAATGGATGGTCAAGATTGCAGTCCGAGGCCCTTCATCAGGACTGGAAAGAAAGAGGAGAGGAGCCTGATTAGAAGGGTAGGGGGAGGGGGAGAAGCACGGGCTGGCGGGTGAAAGGTGAGTCCAAGATTTTATTCGACAGTCCACAATTTTCTCTTATCCGATTCCATCTTCTTCAGTCCTTCATCACTTTCACCTATCACTTTCCAGCTTCTTATATCATTCCCATTCTTCCATCCCCACCTGCCTATCATCCCTGTTTAACTTGGATCTACATATCAGCGGCCAGCTTCTGTTCCACTTCTCCCTGCACCCTTTTATTCTGGCTTCTACCCTTGTCCTTTCCAGTCCTGAGGAAGTGTCTTGACACACAAAGTCGGCTGTCCACTTCCTCGATAAATACTACTTGACCTGCACTTTGTCTGAGAATAAAACATAGTAAATAGATCATAACTGCTAAAGTGTGTATGGGCAGAGGAGGGATTTGAGGAATGGCAGAGTTCCTGAGGGAGGGTGAGGTGTGCACATTTCATAGAGGATTGGATTCCCAGCACCAAGACGAGCCCCTTTCAGACATACCGAAGTAGACTACACAGACACCATGGAAGCTATTGAATAGCTGGTATTATCGTATCCAATCATTATTATTCTGGAAATGGATTCCAGACGGGTGTTGCAGACAGCTGGACTCCACCGTGCATGCCTGGGAACTTCAATACGTTTTTGCAAGGGCCCATGAGTGTTTTGGAATGAAAACTATGCGCCTTCTGTGCCTCACCTAAAATTGCTGAGTTCTTCTGTTTCATTCACATTTTAATTTTCACATAGGTTGTTCTGTGCTGCATGCAGTTTCTGGGCAATTACCTTTATTAAAGTTTTGCTGCCTCCTAACAATCAGTTGTCTAGTTTTGTTAACATTTAATGAGATATTCAATGGTTAAAGTTCAAAGCAAATTTCTTAGCAATATATATGTGTGTGTGTGTGTGTGTGTGTGTGTGTGTGTGTGTGTGTGTGTGTGTGCGTATTACCATATATTACCTTGATTTCCATTTTCTTTCTGGCATTTATAGAAAAAATAAAGAAATACAACGAATGATGGTTGTCCATCAATGACAGGAAACCTGGTGGGAGTGTTTTTAAAGTGGAAAAGCCATTGCACTGGGAAAGTTTCACTCTCTCAGCCTCAGAAGTCTTGGTCCAGTGGTTCGAACCAGTGTCACAAACTGGGGTCTTCCTTGGTTGCAGTGGATGGCCATGACATCTTCTATGCCTTGTCATGCCCTTCGCTCTCCACAGAGCATTGCAGTACCACCTTCCTAGTCATCGAATCTCCTTGTAGATCTCATCTGCCCAGTTCAACATAATAGTCTTCACATGCTACGACAGGCATGCCCTATCTCTCTGGGGTATGAGGCCCCTGGCTACCCTCACCTGGTTTAGCCTGCCTGCTGAAACAGTGTACTGGGTGTGGCCACTGTGCAATGCCAACAGCTACTTGGAGCCAGAGGCGAGAGCTGAGTGGCTGGTGGGGACCAAAGGTGAGTGAACTGCCCCGGAATGGACACCTCAAGCCCCTTCAGCAGAGGTACTACCCCTCCCTGGACACCCCATAGACCAGTGGTCCCCAACCACTGGGCCGTGGACCGGTACCAGGCCGCAAAGCATGTGCTACCGGGCCACGAGGAAATGATATGATTAGCGATATGAAACGATATGAGTCAGTTGCACCTTTCCTCATTCCCTGTCACGCACTGATGAAATTGAACACCCCCGCCCCCCTACTGTTGGCTGGTCTGCAAGAATATTGTCAATATTAAACCAGTCGGTGGTGCAAAAAAGGTTGGGGACCCCTGTCATAGACCCTGGAAGAAATACAACAGAAAAAAAACAGACATAAACAAAGATTGACAAACAACCAATGTGCAAAAGAAGACAAACTGTACAATTAAAAATAATACTGAGACCATGGGTTAAAGAGCCCTTGAAAGTGAAAGTGCAGATTGTAGAATCAGTTCCAAGTTGTGGTGCGTTGTTATCCATGCCATTTCAGAGGCCTAGTGGTTGCAGAGTAAGAACTGTCCTTGAAGCTGGTAGTGTGTTACCAGCAGAAATGAAGGAAATAACAATAGTTAGCCCTTATCCAATTGCCCATTAAATCATTTGATCAGTGAGTTAGTTTCAGTAAAAAAGCAAATAAAAACCATGGAGTTAACAAATTAATGATTGTAATGAGTCCAATGGATCCAGAGTAACTGGAATGTTCTTTGTGTGAGATGTGGGAAGTCTGGGAAGTCTGGGAGATCTGTATGAGAAGAAAGACATCGAGCTGCAGCTCCTTAAAGACTGTGTTAAGGAATTGGAGCTACAGCTTGATGTCCTTCATCTCATACAGTAGAGTGAGGAGGAGATAGATAGGAGCTACAAGGAGGTAGTCACCCCTAAATTGCAGGAAGCAGGTACCTGGAAGACTGTCAGGAAAGGGAAAAGAAATAGGCAGCCCCTGCAGAGTAGGCCTGTGGCTGTTCCCCTCAATAAAAAGTACACCAATGTGGATACTGCTGGTGAGGGAGGAGGGCCGGATGACACAGCGACCAGGTTTCTGTCAGTAAGCCTGGCTCTGTGGCTCAGAAAGGAAGGCGGGGGGGAAGAAAAGGAATGCCAGTAGTGTTAGGGGATTCCATCGTTAGAGGAGCAGACAGGAGATTCTGCAGATGTGAAAAAGAAGCTAGGATGGTATTTTGTCTCTCAGTTGCCAAGGTCAGGAGTGTCTTGGATCAGGTCTACAACATTCTATAGGGGGAGGGTGAGCAGCCAGAAGTCATGTAAGTATTGTTACCAATATTGGTAACAATATGCACCAATTGGAGGAAAAGAGAGGAAGTCCTGAAGAGAGAATATAGGGAGTTAGGCAGAAAGCTGAAAAGCAGGACTGCCAGGATGGTAGTCTCCAGATTGCAGACCATGCCGTACACCAGTGAAGGTAAGAATAGGATGATTTGATAGATAAATTTGTAACTGAGGAATTGGTGCAGGGGGCTTGTTTTCAGATTTCTGAATCATTGCGATCTCTTCTTAGTACAATCCGTACAAAAAGGACTGGTCACACTTGTACCTGAGGGGTACCAATATCTTTGCAGGCAGGTTTGCTAGAGCTGTTAAGGAGGGTTTAAACTAATTTGGTAGGGGGATGGGAACCAGAGTGTTAGTGCTGAGGATGGAGCAGTTGATATACAACTAGATGCATTGTGTAAGAGACAGTGAGGAAGGACAGGTAGATGATAGGGCAAAATAGCAGTCGGTGGGATGAGCTGAAGTTTAGCGTGGGAGCAAAATCGAAAAGAGAGGTGAATACAGGACTAAAAGTGTTATATTTGAATGCACACAGTATACGAATAGAGCAGATCGAGATTGGCAGGTATGACATTGAGGGGTATCACTGAATTGTAACTGAAAGAAAATCATATTTGGGAGCTTAACATCCAAGGGTACACATTGCATCGAAAGGACTAGCAAGCAGGTCGAGGGGTTGGGTGACTTTGTTGGTATAAAATGAAATCAAATCTTTAAGAGGTGATGACATAGGATCAGAAGGTGTAGAATCCTTGTGGGTAGAGTTAAGAAAATGTGTGGGTAAAAGGACTCCGATGGGAGATATATACAGGCCTCCAAATAGTACCCAGGATATGGGATACAAATGACAATGGGAGATAGAAAAAGCATGTAAAAATGGCAATGTTACTGTAGTGATAGGGGATTTCAATATGCCAGTAGATTAGGAAAATCAGATTGGTGATGGATCCCAAGAGAGGGAATTTGTAGAATGCCTACGAGATGGTTCTTTAGAACAGCTTGTGGTTGAGCCCACTTAAGGAAAGGCAATTCTGGTTTAGTTGTACTGTAATGAACCAGATTTGATTAGGGAGCTTATGGTAAAGAGAGTCTGAGGAGACAGTGATCATAATATGATAGAGTTCACTCTGCCTTTGAGATTGAGAAGATAAAGTCAGACATATTAGTATTGCAGTGGTGTAAGTGGAATTACAGAGGCATGAGAGGAGAGCAGGCCAGAATTGATTGGAAGGGGACATTAGCAGGATTGACAGCAGAACAGCAATGGCTGGAGTTTCTGGGTCAATTTAGAAGGTGCAGAATAGACACATCCCAAAAATGAAAAAGTATTCTAAAGAGAGGGTGAGGCAACCATGACAACATAAAAGCAAAAAGGAGTGCATACAATATATCTAAAATTAGTGGGAAGTTAGAAGATTGGGAAGCTTTTAAAAACCAACAGAAGGTAAAAAAAAGAAAACCATAAGGAGTGAAAAGATGAAATATGAAGCTAAGCTAGCCAATAGTATAAAAGAGGATACTAGAATAAAAGAGAGGTGAGAATCGATATTGGATTGCAGGAAAATGATGCTGGTGGGGTAGTAATGGTAGACAAAGAAATAGCGAATTTAATAAGTATTTTATGTTGATCTTCACTGTGGAAGACACTAGAAGTATGCCAAAAATTTGAGAGTAGCAGTGAATGTAATTGCTATTACTAAGGAGAAGGTGCTTGAGAATCTGAAAGGTCTGAAGTAATCTGGACCAGATGGACTACACCCCCAGGTTCTGAAAGAGGTAGCCAAAGAGATTGTGAAAGCATTAGTAATGATCCTTCAAGAATCACTAGATTATGAAAACTCATTAAAAATTATATTAAAAAAAAGAATCACTAGATTTTGGAATGGTTCCGGAGGACTGGAAAATTGCAGATATCACTCCACTCTTTAAGAAGATAGGGAGGCAGAAGACAGGAAATTATAGGCCAGTTAGTCTGAGCTCAGTGGTTGGGAAAATGTTGAAGTCCATTATTAAGGATGAGGTTTCAGGGTACTTGGATGAACATGATAAAATAGGCCAAAGTCAGCATAGTTTCCTTAAGGGGAAATCTAGCCTAACAAATCTGTTGGAATTATTTGAGAAAATAACAGGCAGGATAGACATAGGGAGAATCAGTGGATGTTGATACTAGCATGGATAGGAGATTGGCTGATTGGCAGGAGGCAAAAAGTGAGAATAAAGGGAGCCTTTTCTGGTTGGCTGCCAATTCCACAGGGGTTGATATTGGGACCACTTCTTTTCACGTTATATGTCAAATATTTGGATGACAGTTGGCTTTGTCGTCAAGTTTGCAGACAATTTGTAGATAGGTGGAAGGGCATGGAGTATGCAGAAGGACTTAGATAGATTGGGAGAATGGGCAAAGAAGTGGCAGATGGAATATAGTGTAGGGAAGTGTGTAGTCATGCACTTTGGTTGAGAGAATAAAGGCACAGACTATTTTCTAAATGGGGAGAAAATTTAAAGAAATCAGAGGTGCAAAGGGACTTGGGAGTCCTCATGAAGGATTCCCTAAAGGTTAATTTACAGATTAAGTCAGTGCTAAGGATGTTTCCTATAGTGGATAAATCTAGGATCGGGGGCACAGCCTAAGAATAGAGGGACATCCATCTAGAACAGAGAATAGTGAATTTGAATTTACCAGAGGGTAGTGAATCTGTTGCATTCATTTCCACAGATGGCTGAGGAGGACAAGTCATTGAGTGTAGTTAAAGCAGAGGTCGGTAGGTTCTTGACTAGTCAGGGAGTCAAAGGTTACAGGGAGAAAGCAAGGGAATGGGATTGAGAGGAGTAATAAATCAGGCATGAGGGAATGGTACAGCAGAATTGATGAGCTGAATGGCCTAATTCTGCTCCTATGTTTTATGCTCTTAAAGTCTTATAATCTGAACTGCTTAAAATCACATATGGCAAGGTACTGCTGCGAGTTTGAATGTAATTGGGAAATATTTCAGTCTGACATTCAGTTTGTTATATTTAGAAAGGATGAACTTGCATTTATTTCACACTTCATACATCCCCGGAATGCAAAGCAATTCACAGTCAATAAAATTCATTCACTGTTGTAAGAAGCACAACAGTCAATTTACATACAGCAAGGTCGCAAACACACTAATGTGGAAATTACAAGATCTTCTGTTTGTTTTTTGTGTATGTTGTGCAGAAGGATAATTATAGAGAAGACACTCTCCTCTTCAGAATGAACATAGAACATTAGAACATATAGCAGTACATCACAGTACAGGTTCTTCGGCCCACGATGTTGTGCCAACCTTTTAAACTACTCAAAGATCAATTTAACACTTCTCTTCTGCAGAAACCTCCATTTTTCTTTCATCTACTTTTTCATAAGATCTTTTCAAAAGATTCTGGCTGAAAGGCCATGCAAGTGCTAAGTTTCATGATTCATTCAAGGTGAAACCTCCAAGAATATAGCAGTCGCTTATTACTACATTGGCATTTCAGACAAGAACGTTATGTTCAAGCCTCCAGTGTAAAAATCTACAAGTATTTCAAAGGTTCAAGGGTTCATTTATTAGCAAAGTATACAGTTCTGAATTTTTTTTCTTCTCCAGATAGGCACGAAACCAAGAAAGAAAAGAACAACAGCACAATCATCTACCCTCAAATGCCTCCTCCCCACACAAAAAATTATCAAAAATGGAACAGGCACATCGACCCTCAAATTTCCCTCCCCCGCACACAAAATAATGAGAAAGAATGGGTGAAAAGCATAGAATACAAAAAAAAACTAGAAAAAGTCCAGAGACCAGGTCCACATCCAAAGCACAGAAAACCTGAGCAACATTCTCACTCTCCATAGCAGAGCTCACCAGCGATAAAAGCAAGTGCCCCCTCAGATAGCAGAGTGACTTCACCAGCAATAAAAGCAAGTCTCTCCTCTCCATAGCGGAAAGTTCCCCCAGTGATAAAAAGGCAGGCAATCGGCATTTCAATCTTCCTTGTCTCTTTAATCGGCGAACAATGGAAGTCTTAATTGGTGAAATGGAGTCGAACATTGGCTTTCGTCCTCTTGCCACACGGTTCCCGTATGCAGCTTCTGCCTCCTGGAATCCCCTCAGAAACTGCAGAGCGATGAAACATCCAATCGATCTCCAAGCTACAAATCACAGGCTCCAACCTTTCCAGAATCACATTCAAGATGAAAAACAAACAAAAAAGACATAAAAGAAGTGAAATATATGGTTTCATGATCTACCCAGAAAATGTCAACCGAAGGAGAATTGTACACAGGCGCCATCTTGACCAGAAGGGGCCACCTTGATTCAGTTAACTTAGAAATGAGTGAACTACTATCACAGCTGACACCTCCGCCGCAGAACATCTTTTTATTCTGGTGTAGAATTACTTCTCACATTAAGCTCTTTATTTGTTTGTATAGCTGAGAGGTGGATACAAATTAAATCTCATTTATAAAATCAATTATGGACAAAAGGTGAAAGAGCCAAGATGCTGATTTATTTTAAGCATTCTACACAATGGGAGTGAAGAGGTGTGCGATTTTATATACATGAGTGATTGAGAATGTGGTGTGATCATGAGGATGGAAACCATCTAGTCCCGGGGGTTCCCAGCCTTTTTTATTGTTGTTGTTGTCCCTTTCCTCACCTTATGGCGCATCGGGTGGCAATCTTGTCATTTCTTTAGCATTTTTCTTTGTTTTATGAGGCCGAGTTGCTGGCTCAACATGTACAAGGAGCTGGCCGGACTCGAACCAGGGACCACTCACCTCATAGTCCGGTGTGGATGCTGCTACACCACTGACCGGCTAAACTTTTTTTATGCTATGGCCCAATACCATTAAGTTTATGGACTCCAGGTTGGGAACCCCTGATCTAGTCTTAGCAGAAAGTTGAAAATGCTAGTGGGTGACAGCAGGAAGGTCTAGGATTAGTAATGGGACATTGATTTTAAGCATCATCCTCTAAGGCAACCAGTCTAAGCTCATTTCGAGAACACTAAAAGGGGAAGAAGCACTGGCAGACGAACTCACCATTTCCAGTTTACAATACCAATATTTCAGGTAACAGCAACCAAAGTCAGAGTAAATCTGCCATTCTTCATCCTCTCAACCATGTGCAAATTCAATATTGCTAACTCCTCTATCTTCCTCCAGCGCCTCTTCACCATATCCAAGCTCTTTGTAATCATTTCCAGCCTGACAAACCTTTCATAAGTCCTGGACTTATTTTCCATCTGGCATAGTTTGCATTTTGTTGTTTGATTGTTTGTGGTTTTTGTATTGCTATATTTATGCTCTATTCTTGGTTGGTGCGGCTGTAACGAAACCCAGTTTCCCTCGGGATCAATAAAGTATATCTATCTATCTATCTATATTCCTGTACTTCCAATTCTGTGCTCACAGGTACCCTCGATTTTAATTGCCTCATCACTGACCACTGAGACAAACAAAACACAAATCAGAAAGGGAGACAGATAGGCCACCTGCCTCAGCATTCAATATGATCAAGCCTAATCATCCCCAGCCTTCAACTCCTCTTTTATACCAGTTCTATATGGTCCTGAACTGCTGTTAATTTTCATGAACTATCTCCCCCTGTTTAAAATACCTCTACACCCTCTTGAGTTGGCAATTCCAGAGATTTATCACCAGCTGAATTTAGCTGCCAATGCTACACCCACCCTCAAGTCTGAAACACTTTCCCTAAGTCCTCCACCTCTAAAATTTACCTCTTTGCCACAGCATCTTCCCTGTGTCTTAGTCTCATGTTTTATTCCAATTTTGGATGGTTATTTTGGTTGTGCTGGGATCTAATTACCGAGGAGTCATGATTGTATAGGGATTAGCATAACACTAATCACGCCAGTGACTGGAAGGTCGAGGGTCAATTCCCCTCCGCTGTCTGAAAGGACCTTTTAAGTTCTCACTGTGATCAGTGGGTTTCTTCTGGGTGCTCTGGTTTCCTCCCACATTCCAAAGACATAGGTATTTGTGTTAGCAAGTTGTGGGCATGCTAAATTGGCACTGGAAACTTGGTGACAATTCTGGGCTGCCCACAACACATCCATGGACACTGAAGGCTGTTGACCAAACACCACATTTCACTGTATGCTTTGATGTTTCAATGTACAAGTGAAAAATAAAGCTATTCTTAATCCTAACTATATAAATACAAGCTGCTGTTACTTACTGAATGTTTAAACATCTGCTGCCAAATATTCTGGGACATTATCAGATTGCCAAACGTAGTGACTCTTGGAGCTTCAAGTGATAACTAAAACTATTTAGATCTTCAGGCATGCATTTAAATGATGTCACTGTCACCAGGAAAATTGATGTAGTATGACTAAAATTCAAATCTGGTCCTGTTTTCTGCAGGGATATCCTTAAGTGCGATCGCTGAAAACTGTCAGGATGAGCGTTGACAATGACTTGACACAGATACGGAGGAACAGCTGACCCTATCACCGTGAGCGCTGGCGACAACTAAACCCAGGTGCGGAGGAACGGAAGACTCCCACATACAGATGAAACAAGAGGCTATATGTGAAGTTATCCACTTTGGTGGCAAAAAGAGGAAAACAGATTATTATCTGAATGGTGGCCGATTAGGAAAAGGGGAGGTGCAACGAGACCTGGGTGTCATTATACAGCAGTCATTGAAAGTGGGCATGCAGGTACAGCAGGCGGTGAAAAAGGTGAATGGTATGCTGGCATTTATAGCGAGAGGATTCGAGTACAGGAGCAGGGAGGTACTACTGCAGTTGTACAAGGCCTTGGTGAGACCACACCTGGAGTATTGTGTGCAGTTTTGGTCCCCTAATCTGAGGAAAGACATCTTTGCCATAGAGGGAGTACAAAGAAGGTTCACCAGATTGATTCCTGGGATGGCAGGACTGTCATATGAAGAAAGACTGGATGAACTGGGCTTGTACTCATTGGAATTTAGAAGATTGAGGGGGGATCTGATTGAAACGTATAAGATCTTAAAGGGATTGGACAGGCTAGATGCAGGAAGATTGTTCCCGATGTTGGGGAAGTCCAGGACGAGGGGTCACAGTTTGAGGATAGAGGGGAAGCCTTTTAGGACCGAGATTAGGAAAAACTTCTTCACACAGAGAGTGGTGAATCTGTGGAATTCTCTGCCACAGGAAACTGTTGAGGCCAGTTCATTGGCTATATTTAAGAGGGAGTTAGATATGGCCCTTGTGGCTACGGGGGTCAGGGGGTATGGAGGGAAGGCTGGGGCAGGGTTCTGAGTTGGATGATCAGCCATGCATAATAAATGGCGGTGCAGGCTCGAAGGGCCGAATGGCCTACTCCTGCACCTATTTTCTATGTTTCTACGTTTCTATATAGAGGAATACCAACAAAGCATCAGTGGCACTCTTGGGCAACACTGCGAGGCAAATCGTTCTAAACACAAGAGCTCCACGATCCCTGCGAAACTGAAGTCCACATTAAACAATCATAGAAAACGGAAAACCCATGCCAGTCACAAGTATTTGACAAGGTTTAACTGAAAGTACAAGGGCTTGGCAATTCTCATTAAGACAACAGGTGCTCGAGAAACTTAGAAGCCCAATACTCTATGGCAAGACGCAGGGGACCACAGAGCTCATGACAGTATTGCCTTCCCATGGAGCACTGGGGAATTCAGGACAGGGCAAGTAAAAGCTAAGACAGACCTATTGCTCTTGAGACTGGGCTGAAGAATTCAAACAGACCTGGTCCTCTCAAGACAGGGCGAGAAAATTCAAAACAGAGCATATAACTCAGGAGTATTGCTATATAACTCAGAAACAATGCATACAATCCAGATCTGGGCTGTACCCTCCAAATATCCGGACTTGCCTCTCAGTTTTTTTTGCACTACCTTACTTCCCATTTTTCTATTTTCTGTTTATGATTTATAATTTAAATTTTTAATATTTACTAATTTTAACTATTTTTAATATCTTTAATATTTAATATCTGTAATCCAGGGAGTGTGAAGCGCAGAATCAAATATCGCTGTGATGATTGTTGTTCTAGTACCAATTGTTTGGCGACAATAAAGTGTAAAGTAAAGTATAAAGTATAAAACTCAGTAACAATGTATATGGCTTGCAAACGCTGCATATACAGGTAGCTTGGAAATACCATGGGAGACCTCACAAACCTTGTGAACAGAGAAGCTTGAAAAAAGTCTTGAATATACACGGGAGAAGCTCGAAATGTAGACTAGGGGCACTCGGAACAAAAATAGTCTGGCTGGGGCTGATTGGAATGGTCCCATGGCAATACACGCTGTACTTATTTTCCTGCCGATGTCTGTTAAGAAGCTTGTACGTTCTCCTTGGGACCATGTGGGTTTCCTCCAGGTGCTCTGGTTCCATCCCACATTGCAAGGGTTAGTAGGTTAGTTGGTCATACGGGTGTAATTGGGTGGTGAGAGTTCATTGAGCCAGATGGACCTGCTACTTTGCTATATCTCTAAATAAAATAAAATATTTTGTGACCAAGGTTAGAGAGCGATATGCTAGATATCATTGCACGAGCCCATTTCCCTCACTCCTCCCCACATCACAATATGTATCTGTAAGTTTACAGCATTTACTTGATAACATAGTACTCCTTGCTTCAGTATACATCTGCTGAGATAAGAGGATATCATGCTTTGTACAGTATAATGTAGGCCTATTGACTAGTGCTTGGCTTGCTCAAATTGCATCATAGGTCTCCTGTCAGGGTTATGATGTTAGACCAGAAGTGGATTCTCTACCATGAATTTCAGACCCCACCTGAACTGCAAAATGTAAAAGTAAAATGCAGCTCACAATTCCTGTTTTGCCCCACCCCTGATACACGGCATATGCAAACTGATGCTTTTGACAAGTGAGTCGTGTATGAGGATCTTATTTTGTTACCTCAGTGCCTCTGGTATGCTGGAATGTATCAAAGCTCAGTGAAGAAGCCAGGCTTCAAAATGTATCTTAGGGGAGAAGAGTGTGGTCGAGAGGTGGGAATATATAGAATTCACATTTGTGAATTTTAATTATTATTTATTTCTCCCCTAGTATTTTGGACTTCTGCTGGTTTGAGACAGAGCTTGCGCTGAATTTCTGAAGGTCAGTAGTGGTTAGTGCAATGTATTACATCGCCAGTGATCTGCATTCAATTATGCCAATGTCTGTAAGGAGTTTGTATATACATGATCGCATGGGTATCTTCCGGGTGCTCTGGTTTTCTCCCTGTTAGGTTTTATAAGTCCAAAACATAAAACTAATTAAAGTAAAATCTGGAAATAACGTGTGTTAGTTTCGTTTTACTGAAAGTGAGGCGCGCGCATATGATGTGGTGGCGTGATGATGTATGCCATTCACATACTTTTACATGTCACCTGTAATGCACTATGTAAACAACAATGAAAGCTTAATAGAACAATATATTTGCAAATTATTCAGATATTACTGAAATGTAACAGTCCTCCCTGATTAGCTATAAACTCCAACTCAATATAGAATGCAATTCAACTCTATTATTTAATGTGTTGCTCTCTAGTCATCTATAAACATACAGTATACTATATAATACAACTATTATATACATATCCACAGCTGAGTAAATCTTAAATTGTCCCATTCAGGTCTAATGATTTAATCGCTGAGAGGATTTCTTACTCTTATGGGATAACCTCTTCCTTGACAAGAAGGGGAGGGAGGGAGGTGGGTCACTCTGCTTGGCATTTGAGACTTGTGGCTGTGAAACAGTCTCGGGTCCTGGTGCCTCCTCCGTGGTGGTTGTATGAGTTGACTCTGGGACTGCAGGAAGTAGTTCTGACAGCTGTGGATACCTTTTTTTCAGAAACGTTGGCATCCCGAACAGTGCATGGCAAGTTTCATTGGACGATGTGGACCATAATGTGCGAATACAGTCTCTGATGTCACCATTTACTTTATCCTTAGGAAAGCCGCCTCACGCTGCTTTGTACATTGTCATTTCTTTCTGATCTGTAGTAATGAGTACAGTATCAGATTTGGCAGGAACCTGTCATCATAATTGTCAAATCATATAACCATATAACCATATAACAATTACAGCATGGAAACAGGCCATCTCGGCCCTTCTAGTCTGTGCTGAATGCTTTCTCTCACCGAGTCCCACTGACCTGCACTCAGCCCATAACCCTTCATTCCTTTCCTGTCCATATAGCTATCCAATTTTACTTTAAATGACAATATCAAACCTGCCTCTACTACTTCTACTGAAAGCTCATTCCACACAGCTACCACTCTCTGAGTAAAGAAGTTCCCCCTCGTGTTACTCCTAAACTTTTGCCCCTTAACTCTCAGCTCATGTCCTCTTGTTTGAATCTCCCCTACTCTCAATGGAAAAAGCCTATCCACGTCAACTCTATCTATCCCCCTCATAATTTTAAATATCTCTATCAAGTACCCACTCAGCCTTCTACGCTCCAAAGAATAAAGACCTAACTTGTTCAACCTTTCTCTGTAACTTAGGTTCTGAAACCTAGGTAATATTCTAGTAAATCTTCTCTGTACTTTCTCTATTTTGTTGACATCTTTCCTATAATTCGGTGACCAGAACTGTACACAATACTCCAAATTTGGCCTTACCAATGCCCTATCCAATTTCAACATTACATCCCAATTCCTATACTCAATGGTCTGATTAATAAAGGCCAGCATACCAAAAGCTTTCTTCACCACCCTATCCACATGAGATTCCACCTTCAGGGAACTATGCACCATTATTCCTAGATCCCTCTGTTCTACTGCATTCTTCAATGCCCTACCATTTACCATGTATGTCATAAAAAGGACTGCAACTGTGTCACATTCTTTGGCCTTGGGGCATCTACCATGGCTTCAATTTTCTCAGCATGCTTGTGTAAATTCTTATGCATCAATTGTGTGACCACAATAAGTGATGTTTGGTTGAAAGAATTGACATTTATTACATCATGCTCTGAACCCATAATCTTCTAATTTTTTTAACAATGTCTTGGAGATTTTAGAGATGTTCCTTGTCAACCTTACCAGTAACAATGTCATCCAGATAACACTGAGTCTCCAATCAGCCTTGCAACACCTAGTCCATAGCTTGCTGCCAGAGTGCAGGTGCAGATGCTACACCAAAAATAAGCCTATTATAATGATAAAGACGCTTGTGAACGTTTATGATGAGAAATACTTTGGACTCTTTCCACCTCAATCCGTAGGTGGGCCACAGCTAAGTCCACTGTGCTGACGTGTTTTCTTCCAGAAAGGTTTGCAAATATAACCTCTATCCTGGGCAGAGGGTATTGATATACTTACAATACAGGGTTGATGGTGACTTTAAAATCACTACAGAGCCTAACTGGCCCATCCTTCTTGGCTTCTGGGATGATTAGCATTGCCCATGGGCTCCACTCAGCCTTGGAAAGAATTCTTTCAGCCTCAGTGGATACTTTATCACAGATGGTATAGGGAACCTGACACGTTTTGTAAAACTTGGGTGTCACATTTTCATTTAACTCTACTTTACCCTTGATATGTTTGAGTTTCCCAATACCATCCTGGAACATTGTTGTGGCATCATCCAGTATCTTTCTTAATTTACTTTCAGTTGACTCTATTTCAGGGGATGTGGCATGCAAATGCTGGATGGATTTCCAGTCAAGTTGAGTAGTCTCAGCCAATCATGGCCCCACAATGCTGGCACTCCAATTTTTACTGCATATAGGCCCAATGTGGCTTGTTGGTTGTTGCATTTCACTGTCATGAAAGTCATTCCCACTTGAGTTATATTTCCTCCAGTATAAGTTCATAGTTGCATATCTGCAGGCTTCAGTTCAGTATCTTTGAAATGCTGTTCAAACTCATTTTGTGGAATGACTGAAGCAGCCAAGCTAGTGTCCAATTTGATTTTTATTAAGTTCCTTTCACTTCTGGTGTAAGCCATATCACTTGTCTATTGTTAGATTTCACATTGTAAATCTCAGGGCTATTCAGTCCTATGTCACTCTCATCATTATCAGATTGCTCATTAACAACTTGACTTTATATCTTTTTCTCTTCCCCGTGATCCGTTTATTTTTGTCTGCTGACATGCTCTTTCTATGTGTCCTATTTTGTTACATTTTCTGCAAGTTTTGCCTTTAAATCTATATTGGTCTGGTGTATACAGTACTATGTGAACCCTTACCAGATAACTCAAGTTGTTCGGCCAGGTCGGTTTCTGTTTAGATGTCGTAATTTTTCTCATGTTCACATTCATTCCTTACTGCATCTCAATTCTGTCTCTGATTGGTTATTCCATTGATACAGCTATTTCAACTGCTCTTTTAAATGTAAATTGTGCTCCAGTAAGGAGCCATTTTTGAATGCTTTGTTGTAAGATTCTTCAAACTGAACAAACACTCAGTGCATCATTACACCCATTATTAAACTGACAATGCTCAGACAACTTCTTCAGCTCAGCCACATACACTGAAATACCCTTTCCTTTTGATTCCACTTATGAAATCTAAAGTGTTCTGCAATCGGAAGTGGCTTTGTTCTAAATTCTCCTGCATTACTTTCACGATATTAGCAAAGCTAATATTGGCTAGTCTGGTTGGAGCACTTCTAAACAAACTGTGTGACTTTAAATCTAATACGCTCAGCAAAACTGGCACTGGCTTCTCAACATCTCTTCCATTTGCTTTAAAATATTGCTCAAATTGCTTAGTATACATATTCCAGTTATCTGTGGTACAATTGAACACGTCTATCTTACTGATGTAGCCATCCATTTCTACTTTTCTTTAATGATTATTTTCACCTGGTACTTACCACTTATGAATCTGTGAATTTGTCTGTTCCCTGTCTTTTTTTTAATCGACCATGTCCGTCCCTTCCTGAAGAAGCACGTGTTGCACTCTTTTTGCACTTGACAATTTGTTTGCAGCACTTTAAAAAAAACTCGAATGTTTTGTGCATTTTTTTTAACTCGAATGACTCACTGTGCTTCTGCAGGTAGGTGGCTGTCTTGGGTTTGGTTAAAACTTCCACAATGCTATTATTATGTTTTGTAATGCAAAAAACATAAAATTAATTGAAATAAAAACATGGAGCCAGGAATAACGTGTCTTAGCTTTGTTTTTACTTTAAGTAAGGTGCGCATGTATGACGTGGTGGCGTGATGATGTATGCCATTCGTGTACTTTTTCATATAATCCACAATGCATGATGTAAACAGTGAAGAATGCTTAATCGAGCAATATATTTACAATATTATTCAAATATTTCTGAAATATTAAATATCAACACTACCACATTCCAAAAACATATGGATCAGTAGGTTAATGGGTCACATGGATGTAACTGGGCACTATAGGCCTTTTGAGCTAGAAGGGCCTATTACCATGCTGTATCTCTAAATAAAACAAAATATTTCAGGACTAATCATCTGAAAACTCACTGTTACATTTAATTCAATTAAATAATATATGTTTAAAGTCTGTGCTTCATTGAGTATTTTCATGGTTCACTGTATCTGACTTACTTTTACAACCAACCCGCTGCCCAATTAATGAAATGAAAGCAGTGATGCCAGAAATAAATAAGGTGATGTTTCTATTTTAATGTTTTCGGCAGAACTGGATGCTCAATTAATGATCTGTTGTACATGCTATCAAACTCTTGTACTGAATTGTGTTTCTGTCTTTGTAATTCCACATTAAACGAAAAACACTAATTTTATTTTATGTCAAGAGAAATTGTGATAGAAAAACAAAAGAAGTTCTTTTTTATCAGCTTTAATAGAAAAATGCATTCTGAAACTTCTTGGTCAACATGAAGCACATTTTCAATCACAAGGAAGGAAATGCAGGCTCCAGTTTCTGTGAAACAAGGTCCCAAAACAGCAATGTGGTAAGATTAGATCATCTGATATTTTGTTAAGTTTTGATTAAGGAGTTTATATTGACTGGAGTAACAGGAAAAATTCCAGTGCTTTTTGTTAAAGTAGAACTATTAGATTTTTTAATGTTCACATAAGAGTGACTAGAGACGTGATTTAACTGTGCAGCTGAAAGAAGTCAAAAGAACAATACTTCCTCAAGTACAACACCATTACTGGACTCTCTTTGGCCTTCCACTTCTTATTATAGCACTTGAGTACCCATCATTGAAAAGGAAAAAGGCTTGGGTGTGATGTAGGAACTGGGGTAAGTAGGGGTTGATGGGAGCACAAAATAAGGAAAAATCCTTGAAAGTCTATCAATCAAAACTGAAATATATAAACATATAACCATATAACAATTACAGCATGGAAACAGGCTATCTCGGCCCTTCTAGTCCATGCCGAACGCTTACTCTCACCTATTCCCATCTACCTGCACTCAACCCATAACCCTCCATTCCTTTCCTGTCCATATACCTATCCAATTTTTTTTTAAACGACAAAATCAAACCTGCCTCTACCACTTCTATTGGAAGCTCGTTCCACACAGCTACCACTCTCTGAGTAAAGAAGTTCCCCCTGACGTTACCCATAAACTTTTGCCCCTTACCTCTCAACTCATGTCCTCTTGTTTGAATCTCCCCTACTCTCAATGGCAAAAGCCTATCCATGTCAACTCTATCTATCCCCCTCATAATTTTAAATACCTCTATCAAGTCCCCCCTCAACCTTCTACGCTCCAAAGAATAAAGACCTAACTTGTTCAACCTTTCTCTGTAACTTAGGTGCTGAAACCCAGGTAACATTCTAGTAAATCTCCTCTGCACTCTCTCTACTTTGTTGACATCTTTCCTATAAGTCGGTGACCAGAACTGTACACAATACTCCAAATTTGGCCTTACCAATGCCTTGTACAATTTTAACATTACATCCCAAATCCTATACTCAATGCTCTGATTTATAAAGCCCAGCATACCAAAAGCTTTCTTCACCACCCTATCCACATGAGATTCCACCTTCAGGGAACTATGCACAATTATTCCTAGATCACTCTGTTCTACTGCATTCCTCAATGCCCTGCCATTTACCATGTATGTCCTATTTTGATTAGTCCTACCAAAATGTAGCACTTCACACTTATCAGCATTAAACTCCATCTGCCATCTTTCAGCCCACTCTTCTAACTGGCCCAAATCTCTCTGCAAGCTTTGAAAACCTACTTCATTATCCACAACTCCACCTATCTTAGTATCATCTGCATACTTACTAATCCAATTTACCACCCCATCATCCAGATCATTAATATATATGACGAACAACATTGGGCCCAGTACAGATCCCTGAGGCACACCACTAGTCACCGGCCTCCAACCTGACAAAGTTATCCACCACTACTCTCTGGCATCTCCCATCCAGCTACTGTTGAATCCATTTTACTACTTCAATATTAATACCTAATGATTGAACCTTCCTAACTAATCTTCTGTGTGGAACCTTGTCAAAGGCCTTACTGAAGTCCATATAGACAACATCTACCGCTTTACCCTCATCAATTTTCCTAGTAACCTCTTCAAAAAATTCAATAAGATTTGTCAAACATGACCTTCCATGCACAAATCCATGTTGACTGTTCCCAATCAGACCCTGTCTATCCAGATAATTATATATACCATCTCTAAGAATACTTTCCATTTATTTACCCACCACTGACATCAAACCTACAGGCCGATAATTGCCAGGTTTATTCTTAGAACCCTTTTTAAACAATGGAACCACATGAGCAATACGCCAATCCTCCGGCACCATCCCCGTTTCTAACGACTTTTGAAATATTTCTGTCAGAGCCCGTGCTATTTCTACGCTAACTTCCCTCAAGGTCCTAGGGAATATCCTGTCAGGACCTGGTGACTTATCTACTTTTATATTCTTTAAAAGCGCCAGCACTTCCTCTTCTTAAATCATCATATTTTTCATAACTACCCTACTTGTTTCCCTTACCTTACACAATTCAATATCCTTCTCCTTAGTGAATACCAAAGAAAAGAAATTGTTCAAAATCTCCCCCATCTCTTTTGGCTCCACACATAGCCGTCCACTCTGATTCTCTAAGGATTTTACAAAAAGCCGTACATACACGAAGACAGACAGCCACCCAATGTGCGAAGGAAGACAAGCTGTGCAAATACAAATAATACTGAAAACACGAGTTGCAAACTGTCCTTGAAAGTCAGTCCTTATGTTGTAGAATCAGTTCAGATTATGGGTGAGTAAAGTTCTCGATGCCAGCTCAGGAGATAGGATAATAACTGTTCCTGAAACTGGTGGTGTGTGACCTAAGGCTTCCGTAGCAAAAAATAGCATGATCTGGATGATGGGGGTCTTTAATGATGGATGTTGCTTTGTTGTAACAGTGCTCCATATAAACATACACAATGTGGTTTTTGCCTATGATGGGATACGCTGTATCCACCACTTACTGTATCCGTTTCTGTTACTGAGCCTGGGTGTATCCATAACAGGCCATGATGCAACCAGTCAGGATACTCCCCACTCTGCAACTATAGATGTTTGTCAAGGGTTTTTTTTTTGATGATGTACTGAATCTAGGCAAACTTCTAAGAAAATAGAGGCACAGGCATGCTTCTTCATTATCACAAAAAGACAATGTTATGATAACCATGGGAGATTTCAGCATACGCGTGCACTGGGAAAATCAGGTTGGTAATAGATCTCAAGACAATGAGTTTGTTGAATGCCTACAAGATGGCTTTTTAGAGCAGTTTGTCGTTGAGCCTACTAGGGGATAAGTTATATTGGATTGGGTGTTACGTAATGAACTGGAGGTGATTAGAGAGCTTAAGGTAAAAGAACCCGTAGGAGACAGTGATCACAATATGACTGAGTTCAACTTGAAGTTTAATAGGGAGAAAATAAAGTCTGACATAGCAGTATTTCAGTGGAGTAGAGAAAATTAGTGGTATGAGAGAGGAGTTGGCCAAAGTAAATTGGAAGGAGATGCTGGCAGGGATGACAGCAGAGCAGCAGTGGCGTGAGTTTCTGGGAAAAATAAGGAAGATATAGAATAGCTGCATTCCAAAATCAAAGAAATACTCAAATGGCAAAATAGTACAACCGTAGCTGACAAGGGAAGTCAAAGTTAATGGAAAAGCAAAACAAAGGGCATACAGCAAAGCAAATATTAGTGGGAAGAGAGAAAGGTGGGAAGCTTTTAAACATGTATAGAGAGTAACTAAAAGATTCATTAGGAAGGAAAATATAAATATGAAAGCATGCTAACAATGAGTATCAAAGTTGATAGTAAAAGTTTTTTCAATTACATAAAAAATAAAAGAGAGATGAGTGTGGATAGAGGCCCACTAGAAAATGAGGCTGGAGAAATAATAATGGGAGACAGGGAGATGGCAGATGAACTAAATGAGTATTTTATATCAGTCTTCACTGTGGAATACACTGGTAGTGTGCCAGATGTTGAAGGGTATGAGGGAACAGAATGGGGAGGCATTAGTAATAATGTTTCAAAAATCATTGGCCTCTGGCATGGTGCCAGAGGACTGAAAAACTGCAAATGTCACTCCACTCTTTAAGAAAGGAAGAAGGCAGCAGAAAGGAAATTATAGACCAGTTACCCTGACCTCAGTGGTTGGGAAAATATTGGAGTCAATTGGTAAGGATAAGGTTATGGATTTCTTGGTGACACAGGACAAGATAGGACAAATTCAACATGATTTTCTTAAGAGGAAATCTTGCCTGATGAACCTGTTGGAATTCTTTGGGAAGATTACAAGTAGGATAGATAAAGGGAATGCAGTGGATGTTGTATATTTGGACTTTCAGAAGTCCTTTGACGAGGTGCCACACATGAGGCCACTTACCAAGTTAAGACCCCAGGGCATTACATGGTTAGAGCATTGGCTGATTGGTAGGAGGCATCAAGTAGGAATAAAAGGGTCCTTTTCTTGTTGGCTGTCAGTGACTAGTGGTGTTACACAGGGGTTGGTGTTGGGATTGCTTCTATTTATGCTGTGTATCAATGATTTAGATGATGGAACAGATGGCTTGTTGCCAAGTTGACAAATGATACAAAGATTGGTGGAGGGCCAGGTAGTGTTGAGGAAACAAGATAGCTGCAGAAGGACTTAGACAGATTAGGAGAATAGGCAAGAACGTGACAAATGAAATATGATGTTGGAAAATGCATGGTCATGCACTTTGGTAGAAGAAATAAATGGGGCAGACTATTTTCTCAATGGGGAGAAAATCCAAAAATCTGAGATGCGAAGGGATTTGGGAGTCCTTGTGCAGAACACCGTAAAGGTTAACTTGCAGGTAAAGTTGGTGGTGAGGGAGGCAAATGCAATGTTAGCATTCATTTTAAGAGAACTAGAATACAAGAGCAGGGATGTGATGCCAAGGCTTTATAAGGCACTGGTGAGGCCTCACCTTGAGTATTGTGAACAGTTTTGGGCTCCTCATGGAAGAAAAAATGTGCTGGTGTTGGAGAAGGTTCAGAGGAGGTTCACAAGGATGATTCCAGGAATGAAAGGGTTATCACGTGAGGAACATTTGATAGCTCTGGATCTGTATATGCTGGGATTTAGAAGGATGAGGGGAGAACTCATTGAAGCTTATCGAATGTTGAAAGGCCTAGACCTGGTAGGTGTGGAAAGGTAGGGGAGTTCAGGACAAGAGGGCACAGCCCCAGGATAGAGGGGCATCCATTTAAAACAGAGATGTGGAGAATTTTCTTAAGCCACAGGGTGGTGAATTTGCAGAATTTATTACCACAGGGAATGTGGAGGCCAGGTCGTTGGCTGTATTTAAGGCAGAGATTGATAGGTTCTTGATTGGACATGGCATCACAGGTTACAGGGAGAAGCTCAGAGAGTAGGGCTGAGGAGGGGAAAAAGAAAGTATTGAATAGCGGAGCAGACTCGAATTGGTCAAATCCTGCTCCTACGTCTTATGTCTTATGACACTTATTTGCCTATCCCAGGACAGATGTCCTGATATGTTAAAGCTAAGAAATTTGAAACTACTGACCCTCTCTGCCTCAGTTCCCCTAATGAGGACATTGTTGTTGTGGGACTACTCAAACCAGATTTTCAATCTCTTTCCTGTATGCGGGTTTGTTACCACCTTTGATTCACACATTATTGTCAACAGACAAATCCAGCATTCGAGTTGTACTTAGCCAAACGGTCATATGTGTAAAAACGATCATCATAAGCACACAACTCAGTAGTGTTCTTCTCTGCTGATGGTGAGTGTGGAGGAGAGAGCGCTGCCAATCAGTATTGGTCAGTGAGGAAATGAAGGATCTACCTAGTTTAATATTGCTGATAATATTGGCTGCATGCTGATGTGACTTCAGTCATCAGACAGTGCCGTTTTCCCTACCCAAGCATTCGGATCATTATAACAAGTTGAGAAAATGAAGCCACCGCTCTTCCTGCATTGTGAACTTATGATCTTGTTTCATGTTTTCGGTGGCTGTTGAATTTAGCTTTCACCCTCTGTTTCAAGTTGGCTGTCCGATCTGTTTTACTAATAGTACCTTCAGCATGTCCTGCCACTTTCAATGACTTGTGTAAATACACCTCCAGCTGCCTGTGCTCCTGTAGCTTTGTTGATTAAACCTGACGTTTTCTAATGAGGAACATTTCTGACTCATCTTTAACCCTAAAACAGTATGACGTGTTCATATAAATTTAAGAATACAATAAACCCCAAAGTAAGAAGCGCATGTGGAAATTCAGTGGGAGTTGGAAAGCTGCAAGCAATTGAAGTCGTGTCTTTGCACGGATGAAAAAGACTGTTGACAGCTGCTCCTGGGAAAGAGTAAATTCACCAGAGAATTGATTCAGTATTCCAGCAACAACAGAGAAAAAGACAGAATCTAAGGGCAATGGTTCATTAACTTGACAATCTGTGAACAAATTATCTTCCCTGTTTTGCATAAAATACTCACAGCATAATGGGGCACGTTAGGAAACACGAGCTCTTGAAAAGGGTCAGAAAACATGGTGCTTCAGAAGAAGCCAGATTGCAGAAAAACATCTTGTTTTTTTACTTTCTTTCTTGTCAGTGATGAAAAGCATAAGGGATCACAGCTGACCTTCAACACGCTGCCCAAATGCTACACTTCAGGCCTGAGCCAGGATGTTATTATATGGAATAACACTGAAATGATAGCACAAAAATAAGCTAATTGACACACAAGTTATTCATGACCTCTGCACTTCATTACATCATATTGTATTAGCATCAATCTTTGCTGTGTTTTTATTTGACCTCACTTTATATGCTTCAGCATTGCATACTGCAGCTAATCCTTTCTCCTTAATTTCCAATGGGATTTATTGATGATTATCTGTTATTTATGAATATTAATTTTGCTCTTTTGCAGTATTCAAACATCTTCATAATTTTAAAGAGCTCTAAGGGGTCACCATTTTTGGCTTCTCTTTTCCCTAGAAAGTAGCCCCATGTTGTTACCCTTTCCTGACTATTATAAATCTGTTTTGGTACCATCTCTGTAAATCTTTAATGCGACTCTGCTTTGCACTATCTTCTCTGTTGGGTTGGTTATTGGAAGCTAGGACATTGCACTCTCAGTGGTCTAACCATGGATCTGTATTACACAAGCAATGCATCGTAGAGACTGGAAGTCAGGGAAATACTCAGAAGGTTGGGCAGCATCTGTGGAGAGAGAAACATATGTAATGGAGAAGATCTTACTGATGGCTACTTAATGGATCTGTGTGGAAGTTCAGACTTGCTGCAATGTGCATCTTAGTGGACCTAAGCGTAGGGCTAAATTGTGGCATGGCTAGAGGTCGGAAGTGAGTGGGTTTCACAGCTCCAGAGACCCAGGATCAATGCTGTCCATGGGTACTGGCTCTGTGGAGTTTGCTTGTTCTTCCTGTGGCTGTGGGTGTTCCAGTTTCCTCCCATTTCTGTAAGGTGTGAGGGTTGGTGGATTCATTGGCCTCCATAAATAGCTCCTTCGTTGCAAGGTGGAGATACGTCTCTACCAAAGGAGGAGTAAAACACTTCTCTCTGCTAGCCTGCAGGTCACCCTTGGGCAAGGTCTAGCATCTGCTTTGCCCCCGATCAAGATAACATGAAACCATGGGAGCAGGTGGTGGATGGTCATATGAGTAGTCGGTGCCTATCACAAGTCCTGGTTATGTGACCGTTGACACCAGGCAGATGATCTCTGAAGACTATTGATAATGCCTGGGGTCACCCGTCTTGTAAAGATACTGCCCAGAAGAAGGAAATGGCAAACCATTTCTGTGGGAAAAAATTGCCAAAAGCAATCATGCTCAAAGACTATGATCTCCCACGTCTTATGTCATGGCACATAATGATGATGATGATGAAGTATCCTCAGATTCTGTGATAGAAACCGGGGTTGGGGTTTGGGGTATCTAATGGGTTTGTGAGATGAACAAAAAAATAGGATTAATGTAAATACATGGTTGGTTGTCAGCATAGACTCAGTGGGCTGAAAAGTCTGCTTTTGGTATTGATTTTCTCCAGGAGACTCATTAGAATGGGGTTGTACACCTTTACTAAAAGATATGAATGTTGATAGCTCGCACTTTCTTACTTTATTTTAGTTAGCATTTTTTTACTCTATTAACATACTGTAAGTTAAATATATTCTGCATTGAATATAGTGTTTATCATGATTAAAGAATTTTATATTTTTTAATCATTGAAAAGTTTTTAAACATTATTTTTAAATGCCTCTAATCTTCAGAGGCATCTCCACAGGCCTGCTGTGCTAGGTGGGGTGATGAGAGAGCCTCATAGATTGGCTGTAGCAGTGTGGCCAATGAAGAGTATGTCAGAGAGTTATAGAGTCCTGGAGTACTACAGCCCCTATCTCTATCTCATACTGACAATGATGAGCTCCTTTTATGAGCACTGGGTACAGGAGTTCTCAACTGGGGTCCACAACCCCTTGCTTAATGGTATTGACTCATAGCATAAAAAAGGTTGGGAATGCCAGCACTTGGACATACCATCTTTAACTACCAACAAAGTTAACTTAAGACTGCACGTGAATTAGAATTTGATGCACCCCACATTGTAGTTACAATCATATTACAAAATGAACAGAAGTGTCTACCTTAGATACAGCATAGAAGCAATATATACACATCCCCATTACTAAAGAAGTGGAAAGGGAAAGTTTGGCCAGGCTTGGATTTGTTTTTAATTTCTTGGGGATAAGAGGGGAGAGAGTTACAAGAGACCTGAGAGGTAACAGCACAGAGAGTAAGGAGTATCTCGAACGAACTACCAGAGGGAGTGGTCGAGATGGATACAACTGCAACATTTGAGGCACTCGGCCTGGTACATGGAAGTGGGGGGTGGCTTGAAAAATTATGAGCTGAACATGGGCAATTCGAATTAGTAGGGAGGATGCTGTGGTCAGAATTGACCCGTTGGGCAGAAGGGCCTGTTTCTGTGCCGTATTACTCTGATAGCACTGAAATAAGCCCTTCAGCCTATCTAGGGTGACTGCAGGCATCCAGTGAGAGGTGAAATGCAAACACTAGCTAGCCATCGGAAGACTTAAGTTCTTCGGAGAACTGCGCGCTGCCTAAGAACTCATTTAAGGCAACCTACTCTTTACACTGCTCATGCCCCAGTAGCAAAGAACACTCATTCATATTGAATTGATGCCAGCATCACATAACACGATTAAAAGATAAAATGTTCCGACTTTGACAGTTCAAATTTAGTGATTTAATTTTGCAAAGGGCCAAACATCTTGCAGGAAGGACAGTGCTGATCCTTCATGGGAAGCTATCCACTGTCAATGCACACCATCTCTTGGACACTGAAAAATGAAGTTGAGCTTAATGTCACGTGCACAAGTGCTGTGAGCTACAGGTAAAATGAAAAACCTGCGTGCGGCAGTGTTACAGGGCCCTAAATTCAGACAACACACGAGGCATAAATTATACAAGAGAATGAAAAGAAAAAAAAAGGACTGTACTAAGCAAGACTTCAGTGCAAAATAAATACAATCAGCGTCAAGTTCATGGTAGTGCAAAAGGTGTTCTGTAGTGTTCCCCTGCTGAAGGAGGATTAGGGTTATGCAGGTCAATTCAGTTACTTGATAGTTGTAGGAAATTAGCTGTTCCTGACGTGTGTGTACGGTCAGATTCTCTCTTTTCGGTGGGAGTGGTAAAAGGAACATTGAGCCACTGAGCACAAGGTCAGGGACATCTGTGCTGGAAGAAGATCTGCTCAGCAGGACACAGATGCTACGCTTCAGGAGCAGGGGATGCTTCTGAAGTAGCAACAAAGAATGTGTGACATACAGGCGAACGTTAAGAGAGTGGAAGTCCACTGCAGTTACAGGATACACCTGTGTGTTCTGGATGCCGTCCCGATCCATATCTATGAAGTTCGTGTGCCCCTGAACTCAGCCAGTGCCACAAACCCCAGCCCCCTTGCATTTGGATGGTCTAATTATTGAGAAAATAAACGTGATCGCTCCAGCCTTTTACAAACAAGGTAGTAACTTGCTGGTTATTTGAATGCATCTGGAGACCACAGCTTGTGAGGTCACACAATTCTGTCTTGGAGTTTTGGGATAATCCGGAGGTAAATAAGATGAGGGCCCAGTGGCAAGGTTTGCCCCTCTGCTCCACCTGGTGGCAGGTCTTGTTCCAGCAAGGTGCAAGTGCTTCCATCAGACAGGGAGCATCCTGACACTCAGCCCCTTCCTCAGGCCGTGGCCCTGTGAGATGTACCTTCGTGCAGATCCCCTCACTCTAGTGGAGCCGTAGGTCTGTGAGGAGCAAGCTGTTGCTACCTCTATAGCTCTCGCAGTCCATCACTTTGGTCCTTGCTTAAGACCTAAGCCAACAAATATACTTTGCCAGGGACGGTTATTTACTTAATTTAATTTTTACTTAGAGATACAGCATGGTAACTGGTCCTTCCGGCCATGAGCCCTGACTACCCAAATACGCCCATGTGACCAATTAAACTCCTAACCCGAATGTCATTAGAATGTTGGGGGGGGGGTGCGACTGGAGCACCCGGAGGAAACACACACTGTCACAGGAAAGACGTACGAACTTTTTTAAAAGATAGCAGTGGAATTGAATCCAAGTGACTGGCCCTGTAATGGCATTATGCTAACTGCTAAGCTTAGTGCGATAAAGTAGCGCAGAAAGAAATGATCAAGTTGAAATAATGGAGGAGGTAGGAATAGGGTTTGAGAACGTGGCAGAACCACTGGGATGGGGATAAAAGTTCCCTGTCACTGATTAGAGAGGGCGAGGGAAGGAAGGTTTGGTGGAATGATGGCAAAAGAGGAATGTTTAGGTCCTGGGGAATGGGGGGAGTAGTTAGGAGTAAGCAAAATTTTATCCACTGTATGGTACCCTCAACATCAAGCAGTTGTGTGGGGTTAATTTTGGAGGTGCGGGGGGTGGTGGTCACTGGTCTCACCTTTCCCATTGGCTCTGCTTGTAAATACAGCCAATGATACACATCTATTGACCTTATAAATCTATAATGATCAAAGGCACAATCTTCCAAAGCTGTCAAATTAACCTCTGAAGTTCTCAAAGTGAACTTGGCATACATATTGTGAACATCCAAGTAGTTAAAAACAACAACTGAAATGTTTCACTGTGTCCTCTCGACTTTTAATCCCTTCAATTGTCACCATGTTCTGGCCTTACTTTCACTGGCACCAGAAAACATCTTGACCCACATTGGCACTGGAAACCTTTTAATGTAGCTCTGAAAACATGATGAAGTTGACAATCTTCATTTTCTAGGAAGGATTGCATGCATTCAGCCTAATGTACTGGAGTTAAATGTAAGTAGTCAAGTTATATATGAACATTTGAGCATATAAATCAGGAACAAGAGTAGGCTACCTCATCCTCCCCATTCAATCAAAATTGTTTATAATCTCAGCTCTGCATTCCTGACTACCGTCAATAACCTTTCACCCCTTTGCTTATCAATAACCTGTCTCCCTGTGTATTAAAGATATTCAAAGATGTAATTTCCACTGCTCTTTTGGGAAGAGAGTTAGTGAGATTCATGACTCTGACAGAAAAAAGGTTGCCCCATTTCTAAATGGGTGAACCCTTAAATTTAAACCCCTAGTATCTGATTCTGCCTTCTCTACATCCATTTTATGAAGGCCTTTTGGGATCTTAGCTAATGATTTTTTCTGCAATATCTGTTGTTTCACTGGATTTTACCCCCCAATACCCATGTACTCCTGGGCAATGTAACACACACACACAATGCTGGAAGAACTCAGCAGGCCAGGCAGCATCTATGGAAAAGAATACAGCCAACGTTTCAGGTCGAGACCTTCATCAGGTTTGAAGAAGAAAAAAGACGACGTATCAGAGTAAGAAGGTGGGGGAGTGGGAGGAAGAAACACGTAGTGACAGTGAAACGGGGGGTGGGGAGGAGGCGTGAACTAAAGAGCTGGGAAGTTGTTTGGTGAAAGAGATATAGGGCTGGAGATGGGGGAATCTGATAGGAGAGGACAGAAGGCCATGGAAGAAAGAAAAGGATGCGGGGAGAACCAGAGAGGGGTGACGGGCAGTCAGGAGATAAGCTGACACAGGGAAATGGGAATGGGGAATGGTGAAGGGGAGTGACATTACCGGAAGTTCAAGAAATTGATGTTCATGCCATCAGGTTGGAGGCTACCCAGACAGAATGTGAGGTGTTGCTCCTCCAACTTGAGTGTGGCTTTATTGCGACAGTAGAGGAGGCCATGGACTAACATTTTGGAATAGGAACGGGAAGTGGAATTAAAATGGGTGGCCACTGGGAGTTCCCGCTTTTTCTGGTAGACAGAGCATGCGGTGCTCTCCCAATCTATGTCGGGTCTCACCGATAAACAGGGGGCCACACCAGGAGTACCAGATACAGCAGATGACCTCAACAGATTCACAGGCGAAGTTTCGCCTCATCTGGAAGGACTGTTTGGGGGCCTGAATGGTAGTGAGGGAGGAGGTGTAGGGGCAGATGTGACACTTGTTCCATATGCAAGGGTAAGTGCCAGGAGGGAGATCACTGGGGAGGAATGAATGGACAAGGGGGTCATGAAGGGAGCAATCCCTGTGGAAAGCAGAAAGTGAGGAGGATGGAAAGACATGCTTGGTGGTGGGATCCCTTTGGAGATGGCAGAAGGTACGGAGAATTACGTGCTGGACATGGAGGCTGGTGGGGTGGACACTTCCTATTCCCATATGGACTTGTCAGTCCATGGCCTCCTCCACTGTTGCAATGAGACTACACCATATATTCCGTCTGGGTAGCCTCCAATCTGATGGCAAGAACATTCTCCACCCCACCCCCCTGGTTTTACCTATCACCTTGTGTTTTATGTTTCTTCCTCCCTTTCCATCCCCCCACCTTCTTACTCTGACTCCTCATCCTTTTTTCTCCAGTCCTGATGAAGGGTCTCAGCCTGAAACGTCGACTGTACTCTTTTCCATAGATGCTGCCTGACCTGCAGAGTTCCTCCAGCACTGTGTGTGTTGCCTGGATTTCCAGCATCTGCAGATTTTCTCATGTTTGCTCCTGGACAACAAATGTTGTGACTCTAATGCCTCCTACCAAAGCGTGCCAGCTTTCATTTGCCTGTATTGGAGTTCGTTGGCCAGTTTTACAACTAATCTCCTGGAAGTACTGGCCCTGTGGGGCGTGGCTTATTCTGCTCATTGAAAGCTGCTTCTGTCGTGATTGGTCAGGTTAGGAACTGCAGCTGCTTTTCCAATTGGTTAGCCATCTGATGTCCAGTTTCAAATATCTCAGGCATAAATGAGCATGTGGAAGAGGTTTGCGCTCTCTTCCTTTGTTTAAGGCAATTGGTGCACATGGCCATTGGGAAGGTATGCTCTGCGTGCGCTTTTAGCAAAGTATGATTGTTGAATATATGTTTGTTGAATATTCAACTTTGTAGTTTCTGTAACTTGGGGAACATGAATGCTTGGTTGAATGTTTACTGTTTGTAAATAAATTATTAATATACTTATTCACAGCCAGTGTTTTCTGTCTCATTCACCAGACCCGTGAACCTGATTCAATGTTGCAGTACTCTGTGGTTTTGATTAAGCAGTTCTTTTCCTCCCACAAAATGCTGCTTGACCTGCTGATTTCTTTTAGCAGATTATGTGTTGGGGCAGATTCCAACATCTTGTGTCTTCACTTTACAGCAAATCTACTAGATCAGTAAAGTTTTCTCACAGTTTCTTGTCCAGAGTTTCTGATCAGAAGGAAAATGAATTACAATTTACATTGCTCTTTGGTAAAGATGTTTATCACTTCCTTTGATGGACTTGATCTAGTTGGCATGTGTATGCCCATGGCAGCTAATTTTATAACACTATTGCATTTTTGGGGTGGCGGAGTGGAGACACGTCTCTATCAAAGGAGGTGTAAGGTGCTTCTTCCCTCCGCTATCCTGCAGGTCACCCTTGGGCAAGGTGTATCACCTACTTAGCCTGTACCCCCATCGATCATGTGAGGCCATGGGAGCAGATGGTGGATGGTTGTATGAGCAGCTGGTGCATATCACAAGTCCTGGTTATGTGACCACAGATGCCAGGCTGACAGTCTCTGAAGAGTATTGATAATGTGTGAGGTCTCCCGTCTTGTAAAGACACTGCCCAGAGGAAGGCGATGACAAGCCACTTCTGTAGAACAACTATGGTCATGAAAAGACCACAATCGTTCCATTAAATGATATGGCACATAACAAATGAATTGCCTTTTTAGATCTTGGGCAAAAAACAAATTGCTGGAGGACCACATCAGGTCAATCAGCATCTGTGGAGGCAAATGGATGGTCAATGTTGTAGTGTAGCAGGACAGGAATCTAGTGGAAGGAACCAAGGCTGGAGGTGCCTTAAGCAAATAATGGGCAGAAAAAGATTTGCAACACTTATAATGTAATCCACAATGGAGAGGCAAGGAAAAAACCTACAAGGCCAAAAAAGAGAAAAACTAAGCGTTGGAAAATTTCTCTGCGACAGCCCTCAGTTAATCAGGACCATTCCTGGAGATTTCAAAGACAGAGAATTTCACCTTTAATGCAATGTGATTGTCCACCTCAATGAGGAAAAATCCACTGCTTCTCGAAGTCAATATGGAAAGTCAACACAACGTATCACGACCCTTTGGAAGTCCTTCAAATGAAATGTTACACCAATGTTCTGTTTAACAACATGTTAATCTCGATAGGGCAAAAGAGCTGTCCCGGTCAAACTTTGACCCCTAGCTAAATCATTCTAAACAAGTTAACAAATAAGTCAACACACATGTGGGAGTCACGCAGTCACAGTGCACTATAGCACAGAAACAGATCCTTCGGCCTACCTACTCCACGCCAAACTGTTATTCTGCCTAGTCCCATCAACCTGCACCTGGACCATCGCCCTCCATAGCCTTCCCATCCATGTACTTATCCAAACTTCTCTTTAACGATGCAGTCGAATCCACATCCATCACTTTCACTGATAGCTCATTCTGCACGCGCACAATCCTCGAAGTGAAGAAGTTCCCCTCAGGTTCCCCTTAAATATTGTATCTTTCACCCTTAACCTATGACCCCTAGTTCTAGTCGTCCCCAACCTCAGTGGTAAAGGTCTACTTGCCTTTACCCTATTTATACCCTCATAATTTTGAAATCCTTGATCAAATCTCCCTACATACTCCAACATTCCAATGTATAAAGTCCTAAACTTTCCCCGTAACTCAAGTCCTCAATATCTGTGTAAATTTTCTCTATATTCCTTCAATCTTTGACTATGGTACAACAAGTGTCATGCTTCAAAGGAGTCCTGAATGACTGCAGGATGTTTCTGAGTGATACAATAATGTAACGTCTTAATAACCACTTTATTTATGCTGAATCACTTCCCTCAATAGCTACCAGCAATGTAGAACAAGTATTCCCTTGAAATATTTAATGACCTAATTTAATTTATTTGCAGCAACATACTCTCCAAAAGGAGCACAACCTTGCTGTGGTTTGGAGGTCTGCATGCCTGAATGACCCGGGGAACTAGTTGGCTGGAGTCAGGGCTTTCTGCTTTGGCTCTTGGTAGGGTGACCCATGACAAATAGGTCAAAGGGTAGAGGTCAGACTAAGAGTGGTCCACCGGTCCTCCAGGTTCAGGGGTTCAGCTCAGGGTTAACAACCCTGACTGATAAAGCAAAATCGTTACGGAAATGGCAATGAAGAATCCTCCTATATCTGAGTGTGACAATATTCCTGAGTTTTCACCCAGGAGTTGCATGACTGACAGTACTGAAAACCAAGAAGAAGCTACTGACACGATGAGGGAAGCCCTGCACACCACCAGAGATGGAGGACCTTCATTGCTGCCCTAAACACCAGTGGCGTAACAGGCAATAAGTAGGTACCAACATATCCACTGCGCATTGCAGCTTCTTTCTAAATGTTCTGATTATTGATATCTGCTCATTTTTAGCTAATAATCAAACATATTCCAAGGTTTATCTGACCTTGGTTGAAGTGCCAATGAAATTATGAAGCTGGTTGACAATACTGAGTGTTTGTTACCCTGGCGACCCCAAAGCAAGGCCACGGAACGATCAGAATCATAATTACAAAAGGAAGACTGATTTTAATCTTCAAAATGTAAAAGGGCAAAGGGTTGAAACTTGTCATTTCAGAAATTTAACAATATAACGTTAAAGGAAACGTGATGGCAACATTCTAAAATTGCAGCAGTTTGAAGCCGTATTGACCTATTAAGGGCTGAGAGCAGTCTCACTTCCTTCAATTATTGGAGTAGTTAAGCATTGTTCTTTTTCAAATTTCCAGTAAAACTCCCGTAGGTCAGCATCCAATTGTTCAGAGAACCTGATGGCTCTGGCTCACCCAAAAATCTAGAATGAGAGCTGGGAGCCCAGAGCGACAATGAGATCGAAGTCTGAACTCTCAGCTAAGTACATGACCCAGAGCCAGGGTTGGGGTCTGGAATATCAGGGCTCGGGTGCATGGATATACGAGTGTGTGTCTTTGAAGTTGAGCTTGGGAGTATTTCCTATTCCCTTTAAACTCATAGGAAAACTTGTTGTACTATTATGTAACATTTTAAATAAATGAAATAAAATTGTCTTTAGTTATTAATAGGAGTAACATCCAATGGTCTAGAGTGTCTGCTACTGCAGTACTATCAAAGTCCCAAGAGTGCTGGATTATCAGAGCTTTACTATAATAGTGTCTGACACAATAGAGGATTTAGTTTATTCTTACATAATTTCAGTAAGCATAGTGACTGTAACTCTTGAGTATAATGCCCTCAGACTTCTGCCCGTGTTTAAAAGGATCTGTTTCCTCATTTCCCTCTTTGAGAAGATCTGTCTGAGTGATAGAACGTAGAGAAAACATGGAACAGTACAGCACAGGAACAAGCCCCTCAGCCCATGATGTTAATGCTGATAATTAAGCTAACGTAAACCAATCTCATCCCCCTCAATAGGGTGCATATCCCCTCCACTCTCTGCCTGTTCATGTGCCTATCTAAATCCCTCTTAAATATTGACATCGTATCTGCTTCCACCACTTCCTCTGGCAGCATGTTCCAGTCAACTACTGCTCTCAGTGTGAAACACTTCCTGATAAATCTCCTCTAAACAGTCCCCGTCGCATCGTAAAGCCAAGTCGTCCAATATTTGACATTTCACCCTGGGAGCCAGACTTGGACGATCCACCCTGTCTAAGCTTTACTTTACGTACTACCAGGTCACCCCTTAGACTGCACTGCTCCACAGAAAGCAATCTGGGTCTGTCTAACCTCTCATGATCATTCAATCCACACCTTTCTTTTCCCACCAGGGTTAGGCTGCCTGACTTGAAACCAGGAGTTTTTGAAACATACAAGTCTGTCCTGTTTACTTTGCCACACCACTGATGTCTCTGGTTTCTCTTGGCCAGGCCGCAAGCTCTGGAATTCTAAAATTAAAACTCGCTCTTCACTTCTAAAAACAACTTGAACTTATGCAATGTCAATAAACTTAATACAAGATCCTAATGCATTCAAGGAAGTGTAGCAAAAAGAATTTGAACCAGGTCATACAAGAAGAGATGTAGACCTAATGAATAACTTGATTGAAGTTAAGTTTCTAAGAACCAAGTTGCAGAAGAGAAATAGAAAGGACTTAAGGAAGGGGTCGTAGCTGAGGAACCGAATTGCATTGTATATATATATGCAGTTCCCAGGAGCCTGAGTTGGACGTGGAGGCAGTTTGATGTTGCAGAACCGAGGCAGCAGGCTCATCGCTGAGAACGAGGAAGACCTGAGTTTTGATTGATTTAAGTGCCATGCTGGATTGGAAAGAGCGGGCACAAGCCAAACTGAGGCAGCAGAGTCCAGGTTCCAGATCGTAGCGAACCGATTGAACCCGATGTTTGGATTTAGGCACCAGGCCTGATTAAAAAGGTCAGGGTGTTGGGGCTGGAGGTGATGGATTGGTCAGTTCAGCTCGATGCTCCATGATGTTTATTCAGCCCTGCACTGAACTATGGGCCTCGGACTCTTTTTGTGGACTTCAGTTCGGAACACGACTTGCTTGCATGGTTTGTTTTTTTTTTCTCTGCACATTCAACGGTTTCCTTTTTTTTTAATGGGTTCTTTTGGGCTTCTTTGTTTCGTGGCAACCTGTAAGGAGACAAATCTTAATCTCACATACTTTGATAATAAATACACTTTGAACTTTGACCTTTGAGTTATGGAAAGAAGTAAAAACTATCTTCCATTCAGAACTTGTATCTGCGTGAGTGGACGTTACTTTTCTCAACTGAGCCAGCAATTGTTTGTCTCTTTATTTGTTCCAATGAGTTGTCTCCACATACTGTACGTCAAAGACCTGGCCTTTCCAAGCTGAAGCACAGTTTAAAAGTCAATAAGTTGTGCTAAAACTGTATGAAACAATATTTCAGTCCAAGGCAGAGTAATGTACTCATCTCTAGTCAGTGACCTTTAAAAAGGATGTGAAGGCCTTCAGGAGATTTGGTGGAATGGTTTCAGTGATAAGAGATGAAAATCAACTGGAAAGTGATGGGTTGTTCTCAGAGCATACTGACTGGAGTTTTTTTTTAATAGAGATGTTTAAAATATTGAAAGGCAAATGGCATAAATAATGAAAAACTTCTTCCATTAGCTGAAATGTTGATCTAAGATTTAAAGAGAATAGAGAAGGAATTATAGGCAATGTGAGGAAAAACCTGTTTACATAGCTTGGGATTCAATATTGAGATGTTCCGCTTGACAGGATGGTGAAAGTAGATTCAGCTGTGACATTCAAAAGGAGTCTGGACTAATACAGAACATGAAAAATACTGTTGTGATATTGGGAAAGAGTGAGGTAAATAAGACCAACAAAACTAAGAAGCTGGCAGGATGGCCTCTGACTTTACTGAATCTCGTGATTCTATAGTTAACGCAGAGTTTTAAAGAACACAATCTATGTGGAACAACACTGGGGTCAGGGAGACTGCAGTAAAGTTACTAGGAATATTTGTCCTGAGAACTGCAGATTTCAGAGCAAATCAGCTTTCAACTTCATCAGCTGATAACTCACAGTGAAAGGAACGCTGTTTTGCTGAACTTCTTTAGATGCCTGATAGGGAGGAATCTACCAAGTCCTATTTGGCAGAGTGCCAATTTTACATTTTATAGAAAAACTAAGTGATTATGGCAGCATATGGCTTACATATCGAAAAAGAGACAGCTGCATTTGAAATAAACTGACATCTAACAGTGACACAGGAAGCCTGAGTGCTCCCTGAACATAGGCTAAAAATGTCCTTGCAACTACACATTGTGCAGATATATTAACATAGGAATAATTGTTTTAAGTTCTGAACATCACAATTGGTGTATTTCCAAAAAACATGTACAGAGAATGTTACTTTCATGCACAGATCTTAAGGTGTGAAATGCAACATCTAAATTGACATGGACTTGTTGGGCTCAGTAGTTTTGTTCTGTTATTTTGTTAGCTTTATATAAACTCATTAAAGATTATGTTCAGATAATGGGAAGAGCTTCAGTCTGTGTGAGCTTGTGTGCTTGGAACAGGCAGGAGTTTAAGAAGAAAATCAGAAATTTCATATTATTGCCACATGGACCGAGATACAGTGAAAATCTTTGTTTTGAATGCCATCCATACAGATCATTTTGTTACAACAGTGAATTGAGATGGTACAAGGGAAAAGGGCAACACAGGAAGGAATTCAGAATAAAGTGTTACAGTTACAGAGAAAGTGCAGTGCAGGCAGACAATAAATTGCAAGGCCATAACAGGGTAAATTGTGAGGTCAAGATTCCATCTTATACTAGGGTACTGTTCAAGAGTCTCAAAAGAGCAGTACAGAAGTTTTTCTTGAGCTTGTTACAGGCTTCTGTCATTTCTGCCTCCTGATAGGGAGGGGTGGGGAAATTAGAGAATGAGGGAATGCTTGGGGTGGTTGGGGTCTTTGACTATGTTGGTAGCTTTACCAAAACAAGGAAAAGTGAAGACATGAAGGGGTGGCTGGTTTCCATACTGTGCTGAGATGTGTTCACAGCACTCTGCAGTTTCTTGCAGTCTCAGGAAGGGCAGTTGCCATACCAAACCATGATAAGATGCGTTCTATGTTGCATTGATGAAAAATGAAAGAGCTCAAAGTGGACATTCCAAATCTCTTTTGTCTCATGATGGTGTAGAGGCTCTAGTACACCTTCTAGCATGTTGCCTACGTGACTAGACCAGGATAGGCTATCGGTAAATATGGTGTATTCAGTATCTCAGTTACATCTGAGTAATATTGAGAATATATTGTTTGATCAAGCATTCTTTTCTTGTTTACATAATTCATATGCCTTGAGTTTGGTTTCAGGTGTAAAAAGTTTCAACCAGTATCTGAATGAGAGAGAGTTTACCTTCCTCACTGATCATCAATCACTGGTGTCCATTTTCAATCTACAGAATGCTGTTCCACTTACAACAGCAGCACCAATGCAGAGATGGGCTCTGTTTCTTGGAGGACACAATTACAAGATCATGTTCATGGGGACAATCATGGAAATGGAGATGGATTTCCCCAAAACCATTGGAAAAGGAGATACCTGAACATTTACTCAGGAGGACACAGCTCTTGATGAATTCTCCCTAACGCAGATCAAAAGTCTCCCGTTTACAGCAGAGATGACCAAAAGGGAAACCTGAGAAGGCCCCACACTGTCTCAGGTCTACATGGCAACTCAAAGTGGCTAGAATGTGTAGCGGAAATTCCAGATCCCCCGTTTTTACCAGTGCCAATATAACCTTGTCCTTGGTGGGGGTTTGCCTTATGTGAGGATTGTTGTACCATTCAAGCTGAGAGCTGAACTGTAGGAGGATTTACATGTTGATCATCTAGGCATGTTCAAAATGAATGTATTGGCTCAAACAGCGTCTCTAGGAAGAGGTACAGTCGACGTTTCGGGCCGAGACCCTTCGTCAGGACTCCTGACGAAGGGTCTCGGCCCGAAACATCCACTGTACCTCTTCCTAGAGATGCTGCCTGGACTGCCGCCTTCACCAGCAACTTTGATGTGTGTTGCTTGAATTTCCAGCATCTGCAGAATTCCTCGTACTAGCTCAAAACTTTGATGAGTGGCCTGGGATAGATCAGCAGTTTGAGGAGCTTGTCATGTACTGCTTGGGATGTCAGCACACCCAGAAGATGCCACAAGCAGAGCCTCTCCATCCCTCGGAATTACCTGCATTGCCCTGGCAGGGGAGATTGCCAGGTCATTCGTGGGCATAAATTTCTTGGTAGTAATGGATGCAGTTACAACTGGCCAGAGGTGTTCACAACAACCTCCACTATAGCCTCACACACTGTTGATGTGTTGAGAAGCCTCTTCTCATGGACTGTTGTTCAAGAACACTTAGTCAGTGACAATGGACCACAGTTTGTTGAGGAACAGTTTCAGTCATTCCTGAAGATGAATGGAATAAGACATATTGTGGTTGGAGTCACCCCAACCACAATCTATTCCAGCTGCTACCATCCAGGAAATGGTACCGCAGCATAAAAGCCAGGACCAACAGGCTCCGGGACAGCTTCTTCCACCAGACCATCAGACTAATTAACTCACGCTGATTTGAGTATGTTTCTATTTTACATTGACTGTTCTATTTATTATAAATTATTATAGATTACTATGATTGCACATTGCACATTTAGACAGAGACGTAACGTAAAGATTTTTACTCCTTATGTATGTGAAGGATAATAAAGTCAATTCAATTCAATTCATTCATTCATTCAATTCATATGACATCTGCACCATACCACCCAACTACAAAAGGCTTGGTGGAAAGGTTTGTCCAGAATCTAAAGAATGCACTGTGAGCAATGTCAGCACTAACACTCAACCAGAGGCTCACCAGTTTCCTCGTTGCATATCGCAATGTGGCGCACCCCCAAACCAACAACTCACCAGCTATGCTGTTCCTGGGTAGTCCTTTCCACTCACACTTGGATCTCCTCAAACCCAGTCTCAGGAGGGGTATGCAGGACAAACAACTGAGGCAGATTGAGGGGTCCTCGAACAAGAGGGTTTGATCTTTCTGTCCTGGACAGGAGGTCCTTACGAGAACCTGCAGAGGTGATCAAAAGTGGGTAGCTGGAAAGACTAAGGACAGAATTGGACACAGTGGAGATTGCGTCTGATGTCATGTGGAGACAACACTTCGATCAGTTGAGGAGAGCAGAGTCAATTGTTAGAGAAGAAAGGTGTCCAGAGCTGTCAGAACCAATTCCTTCAGTCCCAGAGTCAACTCCTACAACCTTCATGGAGGAGGCCCCAGAACCTGAGATTGTTTCACAGCCACAAGTCTCACCTGCGAAGCAGAGTGACCTCCATCCCTTGCAGGAAAGGCATTATCCCACAAGGGTAGGAAATCCTCCGCGGCAATTAAACCTTTAGACAATTTAAAATTTACTATGCTGTGGATGTCTATATAGTAGCTGTATTGTATGGTATTCTGTTAGCTTTCTGTGTGTGTATATACTGTCTCTATCTATCTCTATCTCTCTATCTCTATCTCTATCTATCTATCTATCTATCTCTATCTCTATCTATCTATCTATCTATATCTATCTCTCTATCTATCTCTATCTCTATCTCTCTATCTATCTCTATCTCTATCTCTATCTACCTATCTATACACACACACATATATATGGTTAATTGGTCATTGTAAATTGTCCCATGATTAGGCTAGGATTAAATTGGGGGATTGCTGGGAAGTGCAGCTCGAAGGGCCGGAAGGACTTATTCTGCGCTGTATCTCAAATAAATAATATTTATACTGTATATATAATGACTAGAGAGCAATACGTTACATATTTAAGTTGAGATGCATTCTGTATTGAGCTGGAGTTGATAGCTAAGCTGGGAGGAGTGTTGTGTATTCAATATCTCAGTAATATTTTCGTAATACTGTAAAGATACTGTTTGATTAAGCATTCAATCACAATCACAAGACAAAGGAGCAGAAGTAGGCCATTCGGCCCATCGAGTCTGCTCTGCAGCTCCCCCATGAGCTAAACTATTCACCCATCTAGTTCCAATGTCCGGCTTTTTCCCCATATCCCTTGATACCCTGACTAATAAGATACCTGTCAATCTCCTCCTTAAACACCCTCAATGATCGGGCCTCCACAGCCATATGTGGCAACGAATTCCACAAATCCACGACCCTCTGGCTAAAAAAATTTCTCCTCATCTCTGTTTTAACTGGGTACCCTCTAATTCTAAGACTATGGCCTCTTGTCCTGGACTCACCCACCAAGAGAAACAACCTTTCCACATCTACTCTGTCCAACCCTTTCAACATTCGAAATGTTTCTATGAGATCCCCTCTCATTCTTCTATACTCTAATGAATACAATCCAAGAGCCGACAGACGCTCCTCATATGTTAGCCCCTGCATTCCAGGAATCATCCTCGTAAATCTTTGTTTACATAATTCATTTTGGGTTTAGGTAAGAAGTACATGAATGACACATGTCCTTGCACCACCACGTCATATGTGAGCAACTCACTAAAATAAAAAGAAAGGAAAAACTAAGTAGACAAAATATATCCCGGCTCTTGTGCTTTTCTTTTGATTAGTTTCTGGACTGAACAGTAATGCGCACTCCTAAAAACTTGAAATTCTCGACCTTTTCGAACCCTCTGGAACTTAGTACCATGGATGTAAATAGTTTACTATTTACAATTCATGAAGTCAATAGCCAGTTTTTTTGTTTTGCTCACATTGAGGGAAAGCTGTTGCATAACACCATGTCACTAGGCTCCCTGTCTACTTCCTGCACTCTGACTCATCAGCCCACATTGATGCTGTCATCTGCAGATTTGTCAATGGAGTTAGAGTAGAAATTGGCCACACAGTTACGAGCATATAATGAGTAAAGTAGAGGGCTGTGGACACAGCAATGTGGGGCACTAGATGAGGCTAAACGTAGTGGAGGTGTTGCTGCCCCTTCTTACTAACTGTGGTCTGTTGGTCACAAAGTCATGGTTCCAGTTGCAAAGCTCCAGTCTCCAAGTTCTGAGAGGAGTTTGCTTGGAATTACCGGTACTGAAGGCAGACCTGTGGTCAATAAACGATAGCCAAGAAACAATCATTTATATGGAATCATTGATACCATTTTCTGAACATACAAAGGAGCTTTTCACAAAATAATTATTTTTAAGGAATAATTGTTTTTTAATGTGGGAGGCAGGATGGTCAACTTGTACAGAGTGAATTTCCACAAATAGTAATAAGATAATAACTGGATAAGCTGTATCTGTAATGTCATCTAAAGGATAAATACTGGCTGGGACACAAGAGATAATTCTCCTGCTTTCTTTTGAAATGGTGCCATTGATCTTTAGTTCTCGTGAGAGTGTAGTTGGGCCTTTGGTTAATGACTCATCCAAAAGACAAATCTCTTCTCCACCTCAGCAGCCAAGGCATCCTGAAAATCAAACTGTACGCTCGCGTGCGTAGCTTCCACTAAGTTTTCAGATCTATGTTGATGCATTGGGATCCCATTACCCTCTTATTAACTTCCACATTTAATCAAGGTACTTCTGAATTTAATTGGGAAACGCCCTTGGGAGAGATGGGTTGGCAAACGAATAACTTATTAAGTAGTGGTAGCCAGAGTCTGGGGCATCCAAAACTAACTCACATTCCTTTACTCCTGCAGAGGATGCAAACAAACTCCAAGCTTAAAGATTTAAACATTAGCTTTATTTGTCATATGTACCTTGAAACCATCAAAACATACAGTGAAATGCATTGCTTTATGTCAACTCAAATCACCGAGGATTCTGCTGGATAGCCTGCAAGTGCGCCAGTAGAGCATGACTACAACTCACTAACTCTAACCATAAGTCTTTGGAATATGGGAGGTCACAGGGAGAAAGTACAAACTCCTTAAGAGAGCGGTGGGCATTGAACCCCATTCTTAGAGCTGGCGCTGTAAAGTGCGGCGCTAACCACTATACTACCGTCCCACTCTTACAATTCAGTTCAGCATCTAGACAGTGGAAATCAATGAGGAGTTTTGACCAGAAATGCTGACTGTTCACTTGCCTCCATAGGTGCTGCCTGACCCATTGATTTCCTCTAGTGCTTTGTGTGTTGACACAGATTCCAGCACCTGCAACTGTTTCATCACCTGTGGAAGTTGTTTGATGCTTTAATGCGCATCAACAGGATTCAGTCTTATGAGCAGCTGACACTAGATGAAGTTGGATGAGAATGACAGCCATCTGCTAAAGGGGATAAACCTGTGCTGCTTGTAAGTAGTAGTGGAAATCCTTCCACAGATCAGAGACAGTTGGAGGGATTTGTGGTAGGTCATGCCGTAGCTGTGATCTTGCATCCTGATATACAGGCACGTTTCTGGACACATCAGTTGATCAGTAGAGGGATTTTCCCTCCCCTCGGAGGACAGAGGGTACAGTCAGGTGGTCAGGTGAGTAAGTTCTATGTCAGCCCCATGATTGACCCTATTGTGTTAGCAGAGTACCACTGTGAATTCCAATAACAGCTTCAGAAACAGCGGCAGTTTGCAGCTGCCTTGGAGAGCGGAGTTCTGTGAAGGGGCCCTCCAATTTGGAGGAGATCTTAGTTCACACATAAAATTTACCTAAAGATTCTAGTTTTCCTTGGACGTCACAGTGTGATAGCACGTGGTTGCAGATTTTTACACCATTTTTGAGCAAGGCCTACTGACAGCTGGATCAAGTGAATATATATTTCTATATCCCCTTACAACATAAGAGGCCATTCAGCCCATCTGTGCTGGCTCACAGAGCATTCCTATTCACTCCAGCACCCGCACGTCCACCACCCATCGGTAATATTCTGTGTAACCTATTTTCCCCCAAGATTTTACGCACTAAGAGCAATTTACATTAGTCAGTCCACCTGCCAACATGCATGTCATTGGGATGTGGGAGGAAATGAATTGAATTGAATTGACTTTATTACTTTCATCCTTCATAAACCACTAGTCACCGACGGTCAACCAGAAAAGGCTTCCTTTATTCCCACTCTTTGCCTTCTGCTAATCAGCCACTGCTTTACCTATGTGGGTATCTTTCCTGTAACACCATGGGCTCCTACCTTGTTCAGCAGCCTTACGTGCAGCACCTTATTGAACTTCCAAGTACACAACATCCATTGATTCTCCGGCTCTCCAGATCTGACTGCATGCTGGCAGCACGTTATGAATGAAACTGAATATTGTGCAATTATCAATGATCACCTTCACTGTTGACATCATGGCGAGAGAAGAAATCAAGGACTCCGTCCTAAGGAACTGATGCTAACAATACATGCTGAACTTCCTGATTTGACTGTTGTACAGCCTTGCTTGTTATAGCCTCTTGCTCTGAACTGCTAATCCTGAGGAAAATTGTTTTATCCTCTTTATTCATCCTCCTAAATCCTTTAATTTTTTTTTATATAACAACTTAATTAGCTCGTACGTATGACTTTGATTTCCAAGTGAATCCAGGCTTGGACCAGGCAAATTGTCTTCACCCTGCATTGCTCCAAGGTGAACGTAGAAAGTTTCAGTTTTGAACATGTCTGCAGCTTGAAGATTTTATGGTTTAGACCATAAGACCATAAAACACAGGAGCAGAATTAGGCCATTCAGCTAATCAAGTCCGCTCTGCCATTCGATTATGCCTGATTTATTTTCCCCCTCAACATTATTTTCTCCCTCCTTCTCCTTGTAACTTTAGATGTCCTTATGAATCAAGAACCTATCATCCTCCACTTTAAATACACCCTAATGAACTGGCCTCATAAGTCATCTGTGGCAATGAATTCCACCCATCCATCCCTCTCTGGCAAAAGAAATTCTTCCTCACCTCTGTTCAAATATATGGACAGGAAGGGAATGCAGGGTTATGGGCTGAGTGCAGGTCGGTGGGACTAGGATAGGGTAAGAGTTTGGCATGGACTAGAAGGGCCGAAATGGCCTGTTTCCATGCTGTAATTGTTATATGGTTATATACATGAGGAGTAAAAATCTTTGTGTTACGTCTCAGTCTAAATGTGTAATGTGCAATTTATAGTAATGTGTAATAGATAGTATGTACAATAGCATAGAAATACAATAGTATCAGCATGAACTAATCAGTCTGATGGCCTGGTGGAAGAAGCTGTCCCGGAGCCTGTTGGTCATGGCGTTTATGTTGTGCTACCATTTCTCAGATGGTAGCAGCTGGAACAGTTTATAGTTGGGGTGAATCAGGACCCCAATGATCCTTTGGGCCCTTTTTACACACCTGTCTTTGTACATGTTCTGAATAGTAGGAAGTACACATCTACAGATGCACTGGGCTATCCACACCACTCTCTGCAGAGTCCTGTGATTGAGGGAAGCACCTAACACCTAGAAGACAAACAACTAGAAGAAACCCATCTGGTCACAGGAAAGCCACATAAACTCCACTGAACAACACAAATGCCGGGATTAACCCACACGTTCATGGGGAAGAGTGTACTGTATAAACTCCTTACAGACAGTGGGGGAATTGAACCCAGGTCATTGACAGTGCAATAGGATTACGTCAGCCATCAAGACCGTGTGTCCCCTATAACCCTATGTTCCTTGATGCTTAAGAGGAGTCTATCAGACCACTGAGTCTATCCTGGCTCTCAGAGCAATACCATTCACCCATTTATTTCTCTGTATCTCACATTGCCACACCCACCCCAAATGATCCTCCTGCTAGCCACAAACACTAAGGGTAAGTTACAATAACCAACATTCCTTTGGGCTGTGGGAGGAAATCAGAGCACCCGTAGTAAATCCATACAGTCGTAGAAGGAGAGCACTCGCATTGGTGTCACTTATGGCTGCCCATGGTGCATGCATGTCCTTCAGTCCACATGCAACTGGAGTAACCAATAGTACCAAGGTTAGAAATTCAATTAAAACCTCCTGATTGGTCGACCATTAAAGTATGTATTAGCTCACTTTAAATGTTACTGTCTTCTCAGATGTTTTACAAATTGGCAGTTTACTTCTGCTGGCGCAGTATCATAGCAATCTGCATAATGCTATTACTGCACCAGCTGTAGTAATTCTCGTCGCCGTCTTAAGGAGTTTGTACATTCTCCCTGTTCTCCCACAAAGGTTTCCTTTGGGTGCTCCGATTTTTGCTCACACTCCAAAGACGTACGTTTGGAATTAGCGAGTTATGGGCTTGCTATGTTGGCGATGGAAGCATGGTGACACTTGCGAGTTGCCCAGCACAATCCTTGCTGATTTGATTTGACAAAACGACGCATTTCACTGGTGTGTTTCAATGTACGTGTGATAAATAAAGCTATCTTTTTTTTTAAAAACCTGCTACCACTGAATCCAGTGATTCAGTCTTTTCAAGACTTTCAATTAATTATCTTTACAGCCTCCTCCATTTCTTCAACAATAGGACAGTTCAACGTTATTTTTATTATGAAGTCAAGGCTGCTTTCACATTACACAGCAACTGAAAGAAAAGGAAGATATCTATTCCTAGCCTCTTGCCAACTATTCAGAAGCAAACAGCTCCATGGCATCAAACCAGCTTTTTCCAATGGTAGTTTGGCTGAAATCAACGCTGTGAAAGTAATCACCCCTCAACCTCTTAGCTTTGGCATCCTTCCACGGTTCTGCTGTAGGTATACTTAGCCTCTCACAGCTGATAAGTAAATTAAACCAGCAACTGATGCCTCATTTCCAAGGGCATCCAACTATTCCACTGTTGGAATGAATCTGGGTGACTGGAAACTTAGATTTATGGCTCTCCAAAGATACAATGAGTAGCTGGCTGCCTTAGTGTGGCTCTGAAGGAACCCCTATATTATATGGAGTATCCTTATGACCTGTATAAAACTTTGGTTATGCTGCATTAGAGGTATTGTCTGTAGTCTGGTCACCCATTACTGGAAGGATGGAAAACAACAAACATAAGAAAACCTGCAGATGCTGGAAATCCGAGCAACACACACACACAATATGCTGGAAAAACTGAGCAGGCCAGGCAGTACCTATGAAAAAGTCGACATTTTGGGTGAGACCCTTCATCAGGACTGGAATAAAAGATGAAAGGTCAGAGTAAGAAGATGGGGGGAGGGGAGGAAGAGGTGCAAGGTGGTAGGCGATAGGTGAAACTGGGCGAGGGGGAGAGGTGAATTAAAGAGCTGGGAAGTTGATCGGTGAAAGGGCTGGAGAAGGGGAAATCAGATTGAAGAGGATAGAAGACCTTGGAAGAAAGGAAAGAGGGAGGAGCACCAGAGGGAGGTGAGATATGGTGAAAGAGGGAAACCAGAATGGAGAATCGTGATGGGGGGAGGGGGCAATTACAGGATGCTCGAGTAATCAGTTCATGCCATCAGGTTGGAGGCTACCCAGATGGAGTATAAGGTGTTGCTCCTGCAACCTGAGTGTGGCCTTATCGCAGAAGTAGAGGATGCCATGGACTGACATGTTGGAATGGGAATGGAAAGTAGAATTAAAATGGGTGGCTACTGAGTGATCCTACTTTTTCTGGTGGATGGAGCATAGGTGGAAGGATAGGAATGTTATAGAGAGTGTGCAAAAGAGGTTCATCGGGGTGCTGCCTGGATTAGAGAGTATTAGCTATAAAAAGAAGTTGGACAAACTTGGGTTGTTTTCTCTGGAGCTAAAGAGTCTGAGTGGAGAGGGTGGTAATGTCTGGAATGCTTTGCCGGGGTGGTGGTGGAAGCAGGCACAATAATAGCATTTAAGAAGCATTTACACGAACATGCATGGAATTGAGGGATATCGATCACGTGCAGGCAGACTTAATTTAACGAGGCATCATACTTGACACTGTGACAAAAGAACTAGTTATCAGAAGATTGATGCTGATAAGAGGACAATGGAGGAACATGCAAGATGCTAATAAGAGAGAGACGAGAGGGATTAACGAAAAGGAGACACAGTTCCAAGTATTGTCAGAGACCGGTGGCTTTGAACCCTGAACTGTTTGAAGTTTGATGGACAGGCGATACCCCAGCAGGGGGATAAAAAGGAACAGGTTCGTTAAGGCAACAGACACACGACTCCACGAGGTAACGAGACCCTGGAAGCGGTGTGCCCCCACAAGTTGGTGAGAGTTTTGGAGGTCTGGTCGCGGGACCAGCCATAGACGCACAGGGTAGAAAGGTACAGGTCGGCGGGAACCTGGTGTGTGTGTCCGCCCTTGCCTGGGTGCCGGGTTCACCGCAGAAGAACGATCGTATCTGGAACGGAGGGGTCACAGTCGGTGACCTCAGAAGACATTACAAAGGGCTCGCCCGAAAGCTAACTGCGAGGAATATCGAAGGTCTGTGTGGAATCCGTTTTGAATATTCATTCGCTTTCGCTCTCTCTCTTCTCCCCACCCCATCGGCACAACAGCAATTACAGCGAACTGAACTGAACTAAATTGAACTGAACTTTGCGTCACTTGAAACTGATCATTTACCCCTAGACTGCAATAGAGCTTGATTGATCCTATTATCCTAGTTCTGTGTACATGTGTGTTTTATCATTGCTAAACTGTTGCATTTATATCCTTTTGATTAGAGTACTGTGTTGCTTATTTCTTTAATAAAACTTTCTTAGTTCCAGTAATCCAGACTCCAACTAAGTGGTCCATTTCTGCTGGTTTGGCAACCCAGTTACGGGGTACGTAACAACACAGACATCGAGGATCAAACAGCCTGTTCCTGTAATGTGATGTTCTCTGTTCTAAAGCCTTCCACGTTGAGGAGAATGTTGATATAATCGGACGGTGTTAGATATAAATCATCAGACACTTGCTCGACTTACTTATGAGCTAGAGAATGTGATGTTTGTCTTTGGCAGAGCCTTGGAAGGATTCCAAGGCAGTGAAGTTGAGGGGTGATCATTGCATGGCCACTAAAATCCTGAAGGTGGCCTGTAATCCCAAGATCTTTGTGCAAGGACGTTCAAAATTCCCAAGCAGCCTTAATGATTCCTTCACCCTCACAGGACACACTGTCAAACCAGCTCATAGGCTTGGTGCTCATATTCAAGGGGTGACCTGACTGATAACCCCAGTGATGAATCTAAGCAACGCACCATAAGAGTAGAGTAACCATGGCCACCAGTTTGCAGTAGATCTCATCGAGCAAGTTTCAGTGCAAATGGAGACACCTTCAATCTGTACTGCAAAAATTTAAAAATTTATCGCATGGAAAAGACCACTTGGCCCTTCGTGTTTATGATGACACTGGTCAGCTGTACTGTGTACAATATTATGCAGTGACAAGGATTGGGAACACAAGTCAGCGATGACTGTTCCGATCTCCGGCATCTTCTCTTGTTCACTCCAGACCTGAGAACCAGTAAGCGCAAACCCAAAAATCTGTCCTTCCAGATCCAATGGAATCTAAAAGTCAGGCCTGACACACGATGGTTTCAAGTCTTCGGTGTGGGTAATACCCTTTCCGTTGGGGGAGAAGGAAAAGAGGCAAAGACGCAGGGTCTGTGAGTCTGAATCTGCTGGAGGCTGGAGGCTGAAGGCTGAAGATGGTCAGTCCTGCATTTGAAGGACTGAGTATGTCCATGGGTGAGAGGGAGGAACAGGGCGTGTTTTGTTGCTTGTTGTCTTCCATTTTGTTGCACTCTGTGTTGTTTCTGCCAAGCATCGCGGGCATGCTATGTCAGCAACACACACAAAATTCTGGAGGCGCCCAGCAGGTCGGGCAGCATCTGTGGAAAAGAGTAGACAGTCAGCGTTTCAGGCCAAGACCCTTCAGAACACTTACTGCCGGAATGTACAGCAACACTTGTGGGCTTGGGTGTGCTGGCTGTTAACGCAAACAACGCATTTCTCTGTCAAAATAAATTTGAACCCTGAATATGCAAATACTTAATCTTTGAGAAGGAGATTTTTTTGACATCTTGGTGCAAATCCAGATTAGAAGGTTGAGCTATGTGGAAGATTAAAGACATGATTTGAACCATCAAGCTAAGATTATTTCAGTTTGTCTGTGCATAATAGATCACTTGTCTCTCACCACTGCGTTCGCATGGATGAGTGTTGTTTGTAATGTGGCTACATAAGAAAGAATACTGTCACAGTGAGGCACAACTTCTGAGTTCCTTGCCTCTGTCATCCTGGTTTATTTTCCAAGGCCATTTTCTCAGCAGGAATGGGTTAAGATATAAACAAAGAGCGACTTCTGACTCTCTGCCTTCCCTTAAAATGTCTGTGACTTCTTCCACTGCGCAGTGAGTGAGAATAATACCAAACTGTAAAAGGGTGGAGATTACTTGTTGATGGTGTCTATAAAGGAGAGGTATGACATTACCTAATGAATGTTGTCAATGTTGTCCTCCAAGAGCCCACAACTTTGTCATAGTCTGGAGGTCTGAGTGCCTCAGTGACCCGGAGATCTATGTTGGCAGGTATTATGGCTTTATGATTTGGTTCTTGGTAGGGTCACCCATACCAAACAGGTCAAAGGGTAGAGGCCAGAGTAAGAGTGGTCCACTGGTCCTCCAGGTTTGGGAGTTCAGGTCAAGCCAACAACCTTAACTGGTAAAACCAAATTGTTACAGAAGCAACAATGAAGAATCCTTCTACATCTGAGTGGCAAAAGACAGACAGAGATGAAAGACCTTCATTGCTGAGTAGTCTGTACAGCTTTTTTCAATCCAATGTATTGCAGTCTCCATGGAATCTCTGTGACGAAATCAGTCAGAATGCTCTCCATGATGCATCTGTAGAAATTTTCTAGAATCTTTAGTGACATACCAAATCTCCTCAAAATTTTAATGGAGTATAGCTACTGGTGTGCCTTCTTTATGGTTGCTTCTTTTTATTAGACCCAGGATAGATTCTCTGAGATGATGATGTCTAGGACCATGAAGATGCTCACCCTTTCTACTGCTGACCCCTCGGTGACCACTGGTGGATGTTCTCCAACCTTGCACTCCTTGAAGTCTACAATCAATTCCTTGGTCTTGCTGACACTGGGTGCAAGGATGTTGTTGTGACACCACTCAACCAGGTAATCTATCTGGTACTGGTATGGCTCCTCACTGCCTTCAAAGATTCTTCCAACATTTGTGTTGTCTGCAAATTTAGAGATGGCGTTTCAGCTGTGTTGGCCACACATTAATAAGATTAGAGAGAGTAGAGCAGCGAGACAAGCACTCATTCTTGGGTTGATGGTCAGCGACGAGATGTTACTTCTGAAATGCACTGACTGTGGTCTCCCCATGAGGAAGCCAAGAATCCTGTGGCAGAGGTAGGAGAAGCACAGGTTTTGAAGTTTATTGATCAGTACTGAGGGGATAATACTGTTGAGTACCAAGCTGCAATCAATAATCAGCAAGCTGATGCAGGTATTGCTGTCATCCAGGTGGTCCAAATCAGAGTGGAGAGGCAGTGAGATTGATTTGCAGTAGACCTGTTGTGACGGTAGAAAAGTGCAGAGGATCTAAGTCCGTACTCTAGCAGGAGTTAAGTCCAGCCATTGCAAACCTCTGAAAACACTTCATTACATTAGATTTCAGTGCTACTGGGTGATAGTCATTGAGGCAGCTCACCCTGCTCCTTTGGGCTCCAGTATGATTGACAGTTCATTGAAGCAGCACCAAACCAAAATAGCTTACAGCAATAGCAAATAAATAAATGACCAGGTAATCATTTTTCCAGCATGTTACTGGGCCATAAATATTGAACAGCGACCTAGAGACACTTCCCTGGATCTTCTTTGAACCAATGCGAAAGGAGTTTGTACATTTATACTGCAGCTGCATGAGCTCCAGTTTCCTTCTACGTTCTAAAGACGCACGGTTAGGATTAGTAAGTTGTGGGCTTACTGTGTTGGTACCAGAACAATGGGGCCACTTGCGGGCTGCTCTGAACACACCCTCACCTCTGTTGATCGTTGACACAAATGAAGCATTTCATGGTATGTTTCAATGTTTCTATGTACATGTGACAAATAAAGCTCATTTTTTATGATCTCCTTTTGCAGCATTTGCAACGTGAGTGGCACTCAAGATAATGCACTCACATCTCAGAATCTACAACCTGCAAACATCTCAATCCAGTGCTACTTTCACCATATTGATGCACAATTGAAGAACTTATCCATTCCTTCCTATTTGTACCTTTCACATTCGGCTAATTTCTTCACGCTATTTATTACAGTTAGATTTTTAAGATGGATTTTCCCTAATATTCACTTACAGAAAGTTCAAAGTAAATTTATTATCAAAGTACATATCTACAAGCCTGAGATTCATTTATCTTGATCAATAAATTGGAAGAATAACCACAACAGAATCAATGAAAATAGGGAGTCCAACCAGAGTGCAGAAGAAAACAAGCTGCGCAAATAGAAAAAGAATAAATAATAATGATAGATTGAAAAAACTCCCTGACAACGACACCTGCAGGAGGTGCATCCAGCTGCAGCTCCTAACAAACCGCGTTAGGGAACTGGAGCAGGAGCTGGATGACCTCCAGATCATTCGGGAGAATGAGGAGATTATAGATCGTAGCTACGGGGAGGTAGTTATGCCAAAGCAGCAGAGGACAGGAAATTAGGTCACTGTCAGGCGAGGGAAGAGGAAAGGGCAGGCAGAGCAGGGCTCCCCTGTGGCTTTTCCCCTCAACAACAAGTATACCGCATTGGATACTGTTGCGGGGGATGATTTATCTGGGACAAGCTGCAGCAGCCAGATCTCTGGCACTGAGTCTGGTTCTACAGTGCAGAAGGGAGGGTGGAAAAAGAGGAGAGCGGTAGTGATAGGGGATTCGATAGTTAGAGGTGCAGATAGGAGGTTCTGTGGTTGTGACAGAGAATCCAGGATGGTTTGTTGCCTCCCAGGTGCCAGGGTCAAGGATGTCTCTGATCGCTTGCATGACATTCTGAAGTGGGAGGGTGACCAGCCGATGTTGTGGTGCACATCAGTACCAATGACATAGCAAGGAAGAGTGAGGAGGTCCTGGAGAGTGAGTATAGAGAGCTTGGTAGGAAGTTGAAAAGCAGGACCTCGAGGGTGGTAATCTCAGGATTGCTACCTGTGCTACGTGCCAGTGAGGGTAAGAATAGGATGCTCTGGAAGATGAATAAGTGGCTGAGGAACTGGTGTAGGGGGCAGGGTTTCAGGTTTCAGGATCATTGGGATCTCTTCTGGGGCAGGTGGGACCTGTACAAGAGAGATGGGTTGAACTACAAGGGGACCAATATCCTGTCAGGGAGGTTTGTTAGTGCTATTGGGGAGGCTTTAAGCTAGATTTGCAGGGGGATGGGAACCAGGGTGCCAGAGCTGACAGTGTGGCTGGGGTGAAAATAAATGATGTTAAAAGTTCAAGCAAAGCAGCAAATAGAAAGGTTGTGAGTGGTGGTAAAAATCTTCTGAGGTGTATATATTTCAATGCTAGGAGTATTGCGGGGAAGGCAGACGAGTTGAGGGTGTGGATTGACACGTGGAATTATGACGTTATAGCAATTAGTGAAACTTGGCTACAGGAGGGGCAGGACTGGCAGCTTAATATTCCAGGGTTCCGATGTTTCAGATGTGATAGAGGCAGAGGAATGAAAGGTGGGGGAGTAGCATTGCTTGTCAGGGAAAATATTACAGCAATGCTCAGGCCGGACAGATTAGAGGGCGTGTCTACTGAGTCCTTATGGGTGGAGCTGAGAAACAGGAAAGGTATGGCCATATTAGTCCACCCAATAGTCAGCGAGAATTGGAGGAGCAAATCTGCAGAGGGATAGTAGGCAACTGCAGGAAACATAAAGTTGTGGTGGTAGGGGATTTTAATTTTCCACATATAGATTGGGACTCCCATACTGTTAGGGGTCTAGATGGTTTAGAGTTTGTAAAATGTGTTCAGGAAAGTTTTCTAAATCAATATATAGAGCTACCAACTAGAGGGGATGCAAAATTGGATCTCCTGTTAGGAAACGAGTTAGGACAAGTGACGGAAGTGTGTGTAGGGGAGAACTTTGGTTCCAGTGATCATAACACCATTAGTTTCAACTTGATCATGGACAAGGATAGATCTGGTCCTAGGGTTGAGGTTCTGAACTGCAAGAAGGCCAAATTTGAAGAAATGAGGAAGGATCTAAAAACCGTGGATTGGGACAGGTTGTTCTCTGGCAAGGATATGATCGGTAGGTGGGAAGCCTTCAAAGGAGAAATTTTGAGAGTGCAGAGCTTGTATGTTCCTGTCAGGATTAAAGGCAAAGTGAATAGGAATAAGGAACCTTGGTTCTCCAGGGATATTGCAACTCTGATAAAGAAGAAGAGAGAGTTGTATGATATGTATAGGAAACAGGGAGTAAATAAGGTGCTTGAGGAGTATAAAAAGTGCAAGAAAATACTTAAGAAGGAAATCAGGAGGGCTAAAAGAAGACATGAGTTTGCCTTGTCAGTCAAAGTGAAGGATAATCCAAAGAGCTTTTACAGATATATTAAGAGTAAAAGGATTATAAGGGATAAAATTGGTCCTCTTGAGGTCAGAGTGGTCGGCTATGTGCGGAACCAAAAGAAATGGGGGAGATCTTAAATGGGTTTTTTGCGTCAGTATTTACTAGCGAAACTGGCATGAAGTCTATGGAATTAAGGGAAACAAGTAGTGAGATCATGGAAATTGTACAGATTGAAAAGGAGGAGGTGCTTGCTATCTTGAGGCAAATTAAAGTGGATAAATCCCCAGGACCTGACAGAGTATTCCCTCGGACCTTGAAGGAGATTAGTATTGAAATTGCAGGGGCCCTGGCAGATATATTTTAAATGTCGGTGTCTATGGGTGAGGTGCCGGAGGATTGGAAAATGGCTCATGTTGTTCCGTTGTTTAAAAAAGGATCGGAAAGTAATTCAGGAAATTATAGGCCCGTAAGTTTGATGTCGGTAGTGGGTAAGCTATTGGAGGGAGCACTAAGAGATAGAATCTACAAGCATTTGGATAGACAGGGACTTATTAGGGAGAGTCAACATGGCTTTGTGCATGGTAGGTCATGTTTGACCAATCTACTGGAGTTTTTCGAGGAGGTTACCAGGAAAGTGGATGAAGGGAAGGCAGTGGATGTTGTCTACATGGACTTTGACAAGGTCCCGCATGGGAGGTTAGATAGGAAAATTCAGTCGCTAGGTATACATGGAGAGGTGGTAAATTGGATTAGACATTGGCTCGATGGAAGAAGCCAGAGAGTGGTGGTAGAGAATTGCTTCTCTGAGTGGAGGCCTGTGACTAGTGGTGTGCCACAGGGATCATTGCTGGGTCCATTGTTATTTGTCATCTATATCAATGATCTGGATGATAATGTGATAAATTGGATCAGCAAATTTGCTGATGATACAAAGATTGGAGGTGTAGTGGACAGTGAGAAAGGTTTTCAAAGCTTGCAGAGGGACTTGGACCAGCTGGAAAAATGGGCTGAAAAATGGCAGATGGAGTTTAATACAGACAAGTGTGAGGTATTGCACTTTGGAAGGACAAACCAAGGTAGAACATACAGGGTAAATGGTAAGGCACTGAGGAGTGCAGTAGAACAGAGGGATCTGGGAATACAGATACAAAATTCCCTAAAAGTGGCATCACAGGTAGATAGGGTGGTAAAGAGAGCTTTTGGTACATTGGCCTTTATTAATCAAAGTATTGCGTATAAGAGCTGGAATGTTATGATGAGGTTGTATAAGGCATTGGTGAGGCCGAATCTCGAGTATTGTGTTCAGTTTTGGTCACCAATTTACAGGAAATATATTAATAAGGTTGAAAGAGTGCAGAGAAGGTTTACAAGGATGTTGCCGGGACTTGAGAAACTCAGTTACAGAGAAAGGTTGAATAGGTTAGGACTTTATTCCCTGGAGCGTAGAAGAATGAAGGGAGATGTGATAGAGGTATATAAAATTATGATGGGTATAGATAGAGTGAATGCAAGCAGGCTTTTTCCACTGAGCCAAGGGGATAAAAAAACCAGAGAACATGGGTTAAGGGTGAGGGGGGAAAAGTTTAAAGGGAACATTAGGGAGGGCTTCTTCACACAGAGAGTGGTGGGAGTGTGGAATGAGCTGCCAGACGAGGGGGTAAATGCGGGTTCTTTTTTAACATTTAAGAATGAATTGGACAGATACATGAATGGGAGGTATATGGTGGGATATGGTCTGTGTGCAGGTCAGTGGGACTAGGCAGAAAATGGTTTGGCACAGCCAAGAAGGGCCAAAAGGCCTGTTCCTGTGCTGTAGTTTTTCTATGGTTTCCATAGTTTCTATGGTTTCTAAATATTGAGAACATGAGATAAAGAGCCCTTGAAAGTGAGTCCATTGGTTGTGGGAACATTTCAATGATGGGGCAAGTGAAGTTGAGTGAAGTTCAGAATCAGAATCAGAATCAGGTTTATTTTCACTGGCATGCGACATGAAATTTGTTAACTTAGCAACAGCAGTACAATGCAATACATAATCTAGCAGAGAGAAAAAAAAATAATAATACTTAATAAACTCGTAAATCAATTACGTATATTGAACAGATTTTTAAAAAAATGCTCAAAAAGAGAAATACCGTATATTAAAAAAAAGTGAGGTAGTGTCCAAAGATTCAATGTCCATTTAGGAATCAGATGGCAGAGGGGAAGAAGCTGTTCCTGAATCACTGAGTGTGTGCCTTCAGGCTTCTGTATCTCCTACCTGGTAACAGTGAGAAAAGGTCATGTCCTGGGTGCTGGAGGTCCTTAATAATGGACGCTGTCTTTCTGAGACACCGCTCCTTGAAGATGTCCTGGGTACTTTGTAAGCTAGTGCCCAAGATGGAGCTGACTAGACTTACTTAGCTTCTTTCGGTCCTGTGCAGTAGCCCCTCCATACCAGACAGTGATGTAGCCTGTCAGAATGCTCTCCATGGTACAACTACAGAAGTTTTTGAGTGTATTTGTTGACATGCCAATCCTCTTCAAACTCCTAATAAAGTATATAGCCACTGTCTTGCCTTCTTTATAACTACGTAGATATGTTGGGAACAGATTAGATCCTCAGAAATCTTGACACCCAGGAACTTGAAGCTGCTCACTCTCTCCACTTCTGATCCCTCTATGAGGATTGGTACATGTTCCTTCATTTTACCCTTCCTGAAGTCCACAATCAGCTCTTTCGTCTTACTGACATTGAGTGCCAGGTTGTTGCTGCAGCCCCATTCCACTAGTTAGCATATTTCACTCCTGTACACTCTTTTGTCACCACGTGAGATTCTACCAACAATGGTTGTATTGTCAGCAAATTTATAGATGGTATTTGAGCTATGCCTAGCCACACAGTCATCTGTATATAGAGAGCAGAGCAGTGGGCTAAGCACACACTTCTGAGGTGTGCCAGTTTTGATCATCAGCGAGGAGGAGATGTTATCACCAATCCACACAGACTGTAGTCTTCCGGTTAGGAAGTCAAGGATCCAATTGCAGAGGAAGGTAGAGGCCCAGGTTCTGCAACTTCTCAATCAGGATTGTTGGAATGATGGCATTAAATGCTGAGCTATAGTCGATAAACAGCATCCTGACGTAGGTGTTTGTGTTGTGCAAGCCGTGTGGAGAGCCATTGAAATTGCATCTGCCTTTGACCTATTGTGGTAGGCAAATTGTAATGGGTCCAGGTCCTTGCTGAGGCAGGAGTTCAGTCTAGTCATGACCAACCTCTCAAAGCATTTCAATGTGAGTGCTACCGGGCGATAGTCATTAAGGCAGCTCACATTATTCTTCTTAGGCACTGGTAAAATTGTTGCCTTTTTGAAGCAAGTGGGAACTTCTGCCTGTAGCAGTGAGAGGTTGAAAATGTCCTTGAATACTCCCACTAGTTGGTTAACCCCTTTGGTTCAAGAGCCTGATGGTTGAAGGGTGGTAACTGTTCCTGAACCTGGTATAGGAGTCCTGAGGCTCTGTACCTTCTTCTGGATGGCAGTAGTGAGAAGAGAGCATGACCTGGGTGGTGGGATCCCTGATGATGGATGCTACTTTCCTACGACAACACTTCATGTAGATGTATTCAATGGTTGAGAGGGCTTTACCCGTGATGGACTAGGCCTTATCCACTACTTTTTGTAGGATTTTCTATTCAAGGGCATTGATGTTTCTAAACCAGACTGTGAAGCAGCCAGTCAGTATACTCTCCACTACACACCTATAGAGGTTTGTCAAGGCTTTACACGTAATGCCAAATCTCCACAAACTCCTAAGGAAGTAGAGGCACTGCCGTATTTTCTTCGTAATTCACTTACATGCTGGGCCCAGGACAGAGGAACTTAAAAGTTGCTGACCCTCTCCACCTCTGATCCTCCGATGAGGACTGTCTCATAGACCTTTGGTTTCCTTCTCCTGAAGTCAATGATCGGCTCCTTGGTCTTGCTGACATTGAGTGAGAGGCTGTTGTGGCACCGCTCGGCCAGATTTTCAATCTCCCTCCTATATGCTGATTCATCACCATGTTTGGTTTGGCCCACAGCAGAGGTGTCATCAGCAAACTTAAATGTGACATTGGAGCTGTGCTTAGCAACACAGCCATAAATATAAAGTGGGTAGAGCAGGGGGCTAAGCACACAGCCTTGCTGATGGAGATCATGGAGGGGATGGCGTTGCCAATCCAAATTGACTGGGGTCAGCAAAGAAAAGGATTTACAAAATTTAAATAAATTGATGAATTCTAAGCAAAGTCTGTTTACATTTCTTTTGATCTTCAGAGGACAAGGATTTCCTTTTTAAGCCTGTCCTTTTATGTTAATTCAAACGAGAAATAAGGTGACTGATGGTGAGTTGGCAGTCGTCCAGGATACAAAGCTCCAGCTGCAACATGCTGCCCGCTCTTTATCTTAATAATACCCTTATTTGTTTGTTCAGAAGAGTATACACCAGCCTTGCCACACATCATCACAAACAATCATTGTGCCTGCAGATGTAGCGTGCCTCGTAGCATCTGGTGCCTTGATTAATTGTGGGGGCCTCGGAGACACTGAGACATCAGAGCATCCTGAACACCAGATGTTTCTCCTTCAGGCATTGATGGCTAGATGGCTCCCTGCGCAGATTGCGATAAGTCGGCAGAGACTGCAAGACGTGACCTTCACCGTGTGAAGGGAAAAGGGGCTTTGTACCAACCTTGTGGCTCTGCGATCAATACGTCAGTTCAGCTGAGCAGGAAGACAAATGGTTTAAACTAGCCACTGAGCATTTATTGTTCGGGACATGTATCCCCATAGACCAAACAAGCCATTTATAAATCAGATACAGGCAGGGATATTTTAATATAGAATAAATTTGGTTATGAAAGAATTTTGAAATGACATTCTGCTCAATTTGATGATCACAACTAAAAAAATCTGTATCATTCAAGGTTCCTTTAACCTGCACATAGGCCCTTCATTGGTCGAGGTCGATCATGGATGTTGCGTCTGGCTGTCTACGTGATACGCAAGCCAGGGCAGTTTGATATGGAGAGCAAACTGTTGCCCACGCATCAGGCTCCCCCTGGCCACACAGCTGATGAATCTAAAGGAACGGCAGAGACTGATACAGTCTGGTATCATCGGCATCGCAGGAGTTGCCAGTAAGTAGTGAACTCGATGTAACTTAGGGAGCCTTACGGACTCCAGTTCCGGAGTTCGCCTCGGGGTTTACTCCTGACGCCTTCCACATGAGTGAGTAAAGCTGCAAGGCAGCCGAGGTTTGAGATCAGAGTTTTCCTTCTCCTAGTTGAGCTGCCAACCACGGCTGAAGAGCTCCATCTGCCTGAAGTGGCTTGTTTTAAGGCACCAGTAACCTGCCTGTCAGTAGAAATAGTTCTGCCAGGCTGAGTAACTAAGTCACACGTGAAGGCCAGGAGCTGGACTTGGTTGTCAGAGGCTATTTGGGACACACGCCATTGGGAGCATTTAATAGATAGTGAGAGCTTGTCCTCATTACCACCTCCAGCTATAACAACCTTAAGGAACCAAAATAACCTATACTGCATCTAATATAATGCATTGTTTTGACCACATTTGAGAGTGCTGTGCACTGGTCTCTATGCAACAGATATAGAAGAGTGTGAAAAGATACACAGTTATCACAAGATAGAAATGAATGTAAAGGTCAGGAAACACTGAGCAGACTGGGGTTATTTTCCCTGGTCGGAGATATCAAAGAGTAGGTCAAATGGGGGTCTGAAAAAGTAATGAATGCATAAGGTAAGGTATATGTGGGAAAATTTTTCAATGTGAGTCAGAGATAAGAGAAAAAATATAAATAAGTCACTAATCGATTAGATGAATAATTTAGGATGAAGACAAGAAAGTAATGAAAATCTTTTGTCTTCTTAGGCAGTGCCTTGGGATTGAGAATGACTTGGTGCTCTGAGGCAGCTGATGAGGCTAACCACCCTGCATGGGCACTGACTTGTGGGGAAGGTGGGTGGCTTGCCCCTTTTGCTACTAATGCCAGGTTTCTATCTGCTCCAGGTGCATGACCTCATAGTTCTCAAGAAAATTCTGAATGCTCCTCCTCCACATTGAGGGGTCATGGTTGGAGATTCCCAGAAATTAATGGAGATGTTGCATTTCCTCACTGAGTCTTTCAGCACATCCATGAATGCTTTTTTTCTTAACCTGCCTGGTAATCTCTTCCCAAAGCAGGGCTTGAAATAAAATGAGTGTTTTGGGGACCTGGTGTCAAAGCCATGAGTGACATGGCCAGTCCAGTGTAGCCAACTGTGAGTAATGAGCAAACTGATTCAAAGATTCAAAGTACATTTATTATCAAAGTATGTATGTGGTGTCAGGGAGGGGTAGCACCTCTGGTGGGGGAACATGTTGCATCCTTTTCAAGGCGGTTAGTCCACCTTTGGTCCCCACCTGGCACTCAGCTCTCACCTGTGGCTCCCCGTAGCTGTTTGCATGCGACAGCGGCCACACCCCGGGCAACTGCTTCGACAAGCCGGCTAAACCAGGTGAGGGTAGCCGACGGGTCTCAAATCCTCGGTGAGATAGGGAGACGTCTATCCCTGCATGTGAAGATAGACTCCAGCGGATTGAGTGTGCGAGACCAATGGAAGGTCCAACGGTCAAGAAGGCGGTCACTGCAAGCGTTGTGGAACGCGTAGAGCACGTCATGGTCATCCATTGTGCCTAGTCCCATCTCCAGCCATCTCGACTCTTGTCTTGCCACTGGATTCAGATGGGAATTGGGAAGAGAGAGTGAGGCTGACGCTGTGCAACTCTCCCTCACTTAAATCCAAATCAAGCGCTAGTCTCGACACGATCAACATCATTAATGGTGTCGAGGTCTTCATCGACGACGATGGACGAACAACAAACAATAATGTATGTGGTATAGAACCATGAGATTCGTCTTCCCAAAGACTGCCACCAAACAAAGAAAACCATGGAACTCATTCAAAGAAAAACAGCTATCCCACCACCGCCTCCCCCCCCCCCCCACAACAACGTGCAAAAAATCCCAGGCAAATAGCAAAAGAAAGAGCGAAAAACACAGAATATAGAACACCAATCCACAAAAGTCATCGAAAAAGTCCAGGCATATTCAGTACAACTCAGTTCAGTTCAATCTAGAATGTGTCATTGGTCATCTGCAGGCTGCCTCAATGAAAATCACACTGAATAGCGACGAAAGATGGAGCAACCAGAAACCAGAGGCACATCATAATGTGACTACATAGTCCAATCCACAAACCACATTGATTAAACCTTGCCCAAGACCCAGGACTCTGGCACCATCCTCCAAAAGTGTCGAGGGAGAGAGAGAGAGCATTGAAACGCAGAGACCTTTCTCCAGGAGCAGCGAGTGAGAAGGAGAGAAAGAGACCATCACACGCAGACACCTTCCTCTGGCAGCAGTGAGCAAGAGTTTGGTAGACAATGCTGAACAACCCCTCACCTTCTGCTCTTGCCTCGATGATTTCAATCGTCCTCTATGCTTTAATTGGCGAGATTGGCGAGAAATGGGGTCGATTGCGGGCTTACGTCACGACTCCAGGCTTCTCGGCCTGGAGGCGGCTCGCTTTACTAAAAAGCTCACTAACCACCCTCAGAGACAGCAAAGCGCCAAATTGCTCAATCGGCCAAAAACACACCACCGAAACAACATCTCCAACAGCAGTATTTGAACAAAAAAGACGTAAAAGAAGCAGTTTTGTGAACCATCTGAAGATTTTCGCCATTGGTTGCGTTGTTTGCTGATGCCATCTTCTTCCTGCTGGAGGAATTCAGCAAGCCAAGTTACTTTCTATTTTTACCCAAGAAAAAAGTTTGGTTTTTTTTGCTCCATCTTGCAGCATCTGCAATCTCTTGTGTTTCCAGTATCTGTAAATGTTGTCCTGGGGGCAGCTTCATTTTCAAAAATAGAGCTGAATTAAAATGCATAGCCGTGAGGGAAGTAAAAAAGACAAGAATAAACATGCACACTTGAACATCAATTTAGTGAAACAAGGAGTGGGATCAGATACTGAGGCTGACAGAAAGGGTCAGTCAAAACTTTGGGTACAATGGACCTGGATCAGCAAAGGCACAACCAACAATGGAACAATTAAAGTCCAGGTATACAAAGGCAAAGAACAGCAGAGATCTTCAATGGTGTTAGGGATGGTGGAAATCACAGCGAGAAGGAGACATGGCAGCATAGCAGTTCGTGCAATCACTTCACGATGCTAGTGATCACTGATAAGGGTTCGATCCCCAGCACTGTCTGTCAGGAGTTCATGCAGTCTACCCATGACCATGTAGGTTCTGCAGTGGGGTGAATATTTCAGTAATACTTGAGTAATATTGTAAATATATTGTTTGATTAAGCAGTCTTTGTTTACTTAATTCATTATGGGTTATATTTAAGAGGTACATGAATGCAATACGTCATAACTCCATCACATCAAATGTGAGTGCTGAACCGAAGCAAGATACTATGTAGACAAGTTCAACCCAGCTCTTGTGTTTTACTTCTGATTTGTTTCTCGAGTTACAAAATATAATAGTGGCGACGAGGAAGTTTTAAAATGAACCTGATACAATTACCTACCTGTTCAAGTGTAGCACATTTTTTCTTCTGCTTAAACCAGAAGTGAACAGCAAATTAATAAAAATGGAATTGGACCCGGGCTCAGCTGTTTCAGTCATTACACAAAATGAGTTTGAACATCATTTCAAAGACACTGAACTGAAGCCTGCAGATATCCAACTAAGAACTTATACTGGAGAAAAGGTAACTCCTGTGGGAATGACATTGGTAACTGAAATACAGCAACCAATGACCACATTGGACTTGGATCTGGTAAAAACAAGAGAGCCAAAATCTCAAGACATTGTTAAAAAGATTAGAAGATAACAGACTCAGAGCATGATACTACAAGTTCCATTGTTTAAAAAGGGTTCTTAGAGTAAACCTGGCAATTATCGGCCTGTGAGTTTGATGTTCGTGGTGGGTAAATTGATGGAAAGTATTCTTAGAGATGGTATATATAATTTTTGGGATAGACAGGGTCTGATTAGGAACAGTCAACATGGATTTGTGCGTGGAAGGTCATGTTTGACAAATCTTATTGAATTTTTTGATGAGGTTACTAAGGAAGTTGACAAGGGTAAAATGGTGGATGTTATCTATATGGACTTCAGTAAGGCCTTTGACAAGGTGCCACACGGAAGGTTAGTTAGGAAGGTTCAATCGTTAGGCATTAATATGGAAGTACTAAAATGGATTCAGCAGTGGCTAGATGGGAGACGCCAGAGAGTAGTGGTGGATAACTGTGTGTCAGATTGGAGGATGGTGTGTAGTGGTGTGCCTCAGGGATCTGTACTGGGTCCAATGTTGTTTGTAATATATATTAATGATCTGGATGACAGGGTGGTAAATTGGATTAGTAAGTATGCAGATGATACTAAGATAGATGGTGTTGTGGATGATGAGGTAGGTTTTCAAAACTTGCAGAGAGATTTAGGACAGTTAGAAGAGTGGGCTGAAAGATGGCAGATGGAGTTTAATGCTGGAAAATGTGAGGTGCTACATTTTGGTAGAACTAATCAAAATAGGACATACATGGTAAATGGTAGGGCATTAAAGAATGCTTTAGAACAGAGGGATCTAGGAATAATGGTGCATAGTTCCCTGAAGATGAAATCTCATGTGGATAGGGTGGCGAAGAAAGCTTTTGCTTTGCTGGCCTTTATTAATCAGAGCATTGAGTATAGGAGTTGGGATGAACTTCATTACTTCTTCATTAACTTCTTTACTCAGAGGGTGCTAGCTGTGTGGAATGAGCTTCCAGCAGAAGTGGTTGAGGCAGGTTCGATGTTGTCGTTTAAAGTTAAATTGGATAGATATATGGACAGGAAAGGAATGGAGGGTTATGGGTTGAGTGCAGGTCGGTGGGACTAGGATAGGGCAAGAGTTCGGCACGGACTACAAGGGCCGAGATTGTCTGTTTCCGTGCTGTAATTGGTTATATGGTTAAATGGTATAAATTCTTTAAATCAAGTATCACTTACTGTGGTCATACCATTGACGTACAAGGTTTTATGCAAGTGTGTTGAGAAAATTCAAGCAGTGGTGGATGCCTCGAGGCCAAAGGAAGTGTCACAGTTGTGGTCTTTTTTAGGATTAGTCAATTGCTGAAACAGAATCCTGCTAAACCTGGCTACTGTGCTCCACTCCTTGAAAGTGTTACTATAGATCAGGACAAAATAACAAGGGGTAAAGCAGTGTGAGGTGGTTTTCCAAAAGGCAAAGGAGATGGTTATGTCAGGCACTGTACTCTCACATTATGATCCACATTGTACAGTGAAGCTTGCTTGGGGCACCTTGCCTTATGGTATATTTTAGGTGCAGTCATGTCACATGTTATGAGTAATGGAAGTGAACGCCTCATAGACTTTGCACCATGTTCCCTTACCGCTGTAGAGAAAATTTTTTGCAAAGATTGACAGAAGGGCCTTGAGTCGGGTTTGAGGTATAAAACATTTCAACCAGTGCCTGTATGGGAGAGAGTTTACCCTCATTACTGATCGTCAATCACTGGTGTCCATTTTCAATCCACAGAAGGTTGTTCTACTAACAACAGCAGCACAAATGCAGAGAATGGGCTCTGTTTCTTGGGGGACACAATTACAAGACCATATTCAAGACTAATCATGGAAATGCTGATGGATTGTCCTATTTACCCTTGGAAAAGGGAATACTTGTAAAATTTACAGAAGAGATACTCCTCTTGATGTAACACAAATCAAGTCTCCCTATTACAGCAGAGATGACCCAAAGGGAAACCAGGAAAGACTGCCTGTTGTCTCAGGTCTATGTGGCAACCCAAAATGGCTGGAATGTGCAGCAGATATTCTAGTTCTCCCACTTTTACCAGCTCCAAGATGAACTTATCTTTGATGGGGGTTGCATTATGTGGGGATTGAAAGCTGTTGTACCATCCAAGCTGAGAACTAAAGTAGTGGAGGAGCTACATGTTGATCATCTAGGCACAGTCAAAATGAAAGTGTTGGCTTGAAGCTTTGTCTGGTGGCTTGGGATAAATCCACAGGTTGAGCAGTGCACTGTGCACTGTTTGGGATGCCAACATGTCCAGAAGATGTGAAGAAGATTGCCCCTCCGTCACTGGGAATTGCCTGCATGGCCCTGGGTGAAGGTTTTTGCTGGACCATTCAAGGGCACCATTTTCTTTGTAGAAGTGGATTAAGAAAGAAATTAAATAGTCAAGTTCATTCTGGCTCCTGTGTTTTTTTTTCAGTTCATTTCTGGAGTTACAAAACACAAGATTCCTTTGGTTGTTCCAGTTCCCTCCCACATTCCAAGGATCTATGTTTGGGGTTAGGGTCAGTGAGTTGTGGCATGCTATATTGGCACCGGAAGCGTGTCGACACGTGTGGGCTGCCACCAACACAATCCTCGGACTGTGTTGGTCATTGATGCAAAATGGCTCATTTAACTGCACATTTCGATGCTTCAATGTACATGTGACAAATAAAGCTAATTTTTAATTTTTTTTTAGGGGGTTGTAAGGTTAAGGAAGAATTTGAGGAAAAGGCTAAGAGGTTCTGAATAACACCACTAGGAAGATATAAAAACAATATCAGCTAAGTTTATCATATTTGGACATATTGGCAATTATAGAGTTCCTGGAGTCATACAATGGGGAAGCAGGCCCTTTGGCTTATTGTCCACATCAATCATTTAACACCCATTAACACTTATTCTAATTTATTCTCCCTATATTCTCATCAGCCCCCCTGCCCAGATTCTATCACTCACCTACACAAATTAGGAGCCAGTTACAGGGTCTAATAAGACTTCCGACCCACACAGGAGGAAACTGAAGGGCCCGTGAGATCACAGCGGTACATGCAAACTCCACATAGGCAGCACCAAAGGTTCAGATGAAGCGGGGTCACTGGAGCTGAGAGGCAGTAGTGCCACTAGCAACCCCACTCTGTCACTTTAATCAGAATCATGTTTATTATCACTGACCGTTTAAGATGGGGCTGGTGAAGTTCAGTGACTACTTGCTGGTAGCAAACAAAACTATAAATTACTGTGTTCATCACATTTTTTCTCAGATACGATCACTGCAAGCAACTCGCTTTTCGGAGCTGAGATTTTGAACCATCCATAGAAGGTAGAACTTTTGCGGTCTCAAAGCTGCAGGATGGTTGTGGTGAGGAGTGTATAGGCTGAACTGAGGCAGCAGGGCCTGGGCACAAGAGCAGAGAATGAGCCAATGTTTGGCCATTGCTGGAGCGGACTTGGAGGCAATTCAATGCGGCAGAACCGAAGCAAAGTGAGGAGAGGTGAGGCAGAGTCAAGGCAGAGATGAGGCGGCAGGGCCCAGGTTTGAGAGCAAGGAAATATCCGAGGTTTGATCGATTTAAGCACCGGGCCAAATTGGAAAAGTTAGGCATGGGCCGAATCGAGGCAGCGTGGCCCTGGTTTGAGAGCAGATTGAAGTAGCAGGACCGGGGTCTGAGAGCAAAGAATAACTCGAGGTTTGGACAACTTAAGTGCCGAGCCACATTGAAAAGGTCGAGGTGTCGGGGCCAGAGGTGACAGACACTGCTCAGCTCACTGCTCCACGAGGTTTACTCATCTCTGCACTGAACTGATACTACAGTCTGCTGAATCGGCCGCGGTGATGACCTGCTTGGTGGCTGTGGATTCACTCTCATGAACTTTAGTTCTGAATGTTATTTACCTGCTTCTTATTGTTTGCACATTGGGCGTTTAACAGTTTTTACAATAGGTTATATTGGGTTTCTTTGTTTTGTGTGATTAATCTCAAGGTTGTATATAGTATACATGCTTTGATAACAAATGTACTTTGAACTTTGACGTTTGTCATGAAATTTGTTGTTTTGCAGTAGCAGTACAGCACAATTCGTAAAAATTAATATTATTTACAAAAATAAATAAATAATGCAAAAGATGAATAATGACGTAGTGTTCATGGGTTCATGGACTGTTCAGGAATCTAATGGCAGAGGGGAAGAAGCTGTGGTGGCCTTTAGGATCCTGCACCTCCTCCCCGATTGTAGTAACACGAAGAGGGCATGTTGTAGATGGTGAGGAGAAACAACTTTCTTAAAGTTAAAATCTGATAAGCATCTTTGCTGGGGAGGATAATAAAGATAACATTTTCTAGATGAAGAATGGGAGAAGTCATCCACATTCCCCTTCTCTTAAATAGACTTATCAGATCTTAAACTGAATGAAGTTAATTGCATTTCCTCTCAGATCCCTTGGGCAATTATTCTGAAAACAGTTCACCATCTCCTCCAGATACATCTCCTTTTCTCACTGGGTTGCATTGATTCAAATAACCCCCTGCATGGATCTTAATCACTTGGAAAGCTTCAATAATATTCTACCTCCTGGGTGCCTAGTTTTTGAATTATATGGCAGAAAAGGTGACCATTTGGCCAATCAAGTCTGCTCCTTGCTAAAGTAGTCCACTCAGCCCCATCCACCTGCCCTTTCCAACAGCTCATCAGTTTACTTTCGCCCAATTCAAATATCTATCCTTCTGGAACGTATTCTTCTATTTCGACTGTTATGTTGCATTGCTGTAGAAAAGGTAACCACCTCCCCTCACCTCTGGTTCTTTCTAAACCTGCCCTTTGGTTACTGTGTTTCCTGTCACTGGAACCAGTTTCCCGTTGTTGTTTTCAACACTTCTCAGTCATCTCCATTAACCTTTCATTAGTCCATCAATCCGATGGCTCTTTGCTCCTTCTACTGCTCAAATACCTACATCGTGTTTATGTTATAGTATTGTGTAAGAAATTCCCACTGTTCTGGCTTTGAAGATCAGTTATTCCTGGAGTGGAACGCAATTGTGATGATCTCCAGGTCTAATCATACCACTCTGCAAACCCTGCTGGGCAGCTCCACTTATAAAGTGTATTTGTGGGGATGGTGCTAGTTCAGGGCCTGGAGCAATCTATTTCCTGTACAATATTCCTTAGCTGACATTCTTCTGATTATGTACTTGTCACTAGGGATTCTTAGCAATAATGAGGAGTGCAAGGAAAGTGAGGAAAGACCTTATGGTGGCAGGTCTCAGGTGCTGCAGACTTTTGCTAGAGTGAACCTGGTATTAAAACAGGTGATGGTGCAATGCATTTTTATTTTTTATTGCTCTTTTACAAACAGTTTATAATCCTTCTAGATCATCCCAATAGAAATCTGAGGTGTATGAGCTGAAAAAGCATATCATTACGGAACAAAAAATCAAACTGGCTGAGGAAGATTGAAGCAGCGGTGCAGTGAGTTGCTGGTGTCCGCTCTCTTTGTTGCAGGAGTGACCTCTTTCTCCCTCACTGGAGAGAGAGAGAGAGAGAGAGATATCAAAGAGTTGATTTGTGGACTGTCGTTGGATGGACTCTGGATCAATAGACTCTTTGGTGCTTCTGATACTGCTCACATGCTGGGGATTGTCGATGCTTCTGCTAGCGCGGGTGGGTCAATGCTTTTGCTGCCGCTTGTGCGAGGGGAAGGGAGGGGGCTTCGATGTTTCTATTGCTCTATGAGGTTTCTTTGTTTCATGGATGTCAGTGAAGAGGGTGAATTTCAGGATGTGTAGTGAATACATACTCTGATATTAAATATACTTTGAAACGTTGAAGACAGTGAATGAGGCAGCAGCTGGCAGGCAGAAGGATGGTCAACATTTTGGGTCAAGACCTGCCTTCTCTGCTTGAAGTTTGAGACAAATGCTCATTCTTTCTAATCTCGACAGCTGATTGTGGCTTTCTTTCTTGTTATAATTTCTGGCATGTATTAAGTATACAGAATTAAAACAGCTGCGCCCCATTCACTGGACTTATGCAAGATTTCAATAGAACTATTATCTCTCTTCTCTATGCCACAGTGCAAACTATCAAAATTCTAAAACTTTTCCCTTGGCCCCTATTGAAATAAATTCCACTGAATCAGGGATACCCAACCATTTTTTATTCCATGGACTCTTACCATTTACTGCGGGGTCTATGGAACCCAGGCTGGGAACCCCTGCATTATATCCATGTCAACCCCACTGACTACCATTGTACACAATTCCAGCTGATAGTTCCTGGTTCTTTGAATAGCTTATAGTTTCAAAACAGTCCTCAACTCTTGCACTCAACATGCAAACTTTCCAATTTACGTCCAAGTCTTAACTTTCTTTGGTCTACGTCCCTAAAATCAACTGGTAGAACACATCGGAAGAGAGCAGCACACTTGAAATCATTTTATGGGTAATGCTGCCTTCTTAAGCACTCCCTTGTTTAGACTGAGTCACTGATTGATGGTGCTGAATTACACAAATTCGCAAAATATTTATTTTTAACTCCAACATGTGAATCTTAATTCAGACACACAGCATCTTGGCAAGTTTTATGAGCACTTATGGAGATTCAAGTGACATGACAGGCAGGGATGGGCAAAAATAAGCAGGAAAGATATCAAGTTGATGCTGTTTTACCCATGAGGGTCGAGCATATTGAAATATATAATTAAAATCATATCATCAGTCCAATTTAGTTCTCAAGCCCAACACCTGCAAGATTTAATTCTGCAAAGAAGAAAGGAGAAGATTTATTAGAATGTTGCTGGCACTTGAGGACCTAAGCTATAAGAAAAAGTTGAATAAGTTAGGACTTTATTTCCTGGAGCAAAGGAGAAAGAGGAGAAATTTGATGGAGGTAAATAAAATTATGAAGGGTGAATGCAAGCAGGCTTTCTTCACGGAGGTTGGATGAGACTAGAACTAGAGGTCATTGGTTAAGGGTGAAAGGTGAAATGTTTAAGGAGAACATGAGGGGGACCTTTTTCACTCAGCGGGTGGTGAGAATATGGAATAATCTGCCAGCGGAAGTGGTAGATGTGAGTTTGATTTCAACTTTTACGGGAATTTTGGATAAGTACAGGATTGGGAGGGGTATGGAGGGCTATGGTCCAGGTATAGCTTGATGGAACTGGGCAGAATAATAGTTCAGCAATGACTAGATGGGCTGAAGCACCTGCTTCTGTGCTGTGTGACTCTAGATGGAAGATCTGTGAAGACCTGAATAGACAGGAATATCAGATGGCGTTTGAAAACTTCAATGGGCAAACCAGTGAACAGTGCAGTCCGAAAAACTTTCAGCTGACCCATTTAATCACCTTTCTGGTCATTAAAATCGTAATACAGAAAGGGACAGAAATTCCTTTCAGATGTGTGGTTACTCATGAAGTGGGCATGCTCCCCTATAAAGAGATCAAGGATGGTACAAAATAGCACCTCATGCCCTCAGTAACAGGAGATATTCATTGAATGTTGAATGTCTAACTGGAAAGTTAAGGGGGACAGAGGAATATTAGCTCAACCAGGATTTAACAAGGAAAGACATGATAAAGCTCTGTGGTATAAATACTGTGTGCACCAATTGGGCTGAACTGGACATTACAAAGAAGGTATGCCAGAGGCTGTATTGCATTAGGAGTTTGAGGAGATTCAGTATGTCACCAGAGATGCTAGCAACTTTCGACAGATGTACTATGGAGAGCTTTCTGACTGACTGCATCGCTGCCTGGTTATGAAGGCTCCAATGCACAGGATTTTTTTTTAAAAATGCTGCAGAAGTTTGTAGACTCAGCCTGTTTCATCATGGCCAATAGCTTCCCCATCTTCAAAAGATAGTGCCTTTAGGAGGTGGCATCCGTCATGACAGACCTTCACCATCCAGGATATGTCTGCCTCTCATTACTTCCATCAGGAAGGAGGTACAGCAGCTCAAGTATGCACACGCAACGTTTTATGATCTGCACCATCAGATTTCTAAATGGTCCATGAACTCATGAACATTACCTCACCATTTCGCTCTCCCTTTGCAATATTTATTTATTTGTTTATACTTATTGTAATTATAGTATTTTTTTCTGTACTGCTGCCACAAAACAACGAAATTCACATTTGTCAGTGATAATAAGCTTAATTCTGATTCTGATTCTCAGATAACTCGTGAAAAACACTCAACACTTCAGATGTCGGCAAAGCATTCGGAGAACATAGAGAACTCTCCCAGCAGCTATACGCGTCCAGCGAACAACTGTAGATAACAGTGAAATCATCAGGCACTCATCCTGTTTCACCTTACTTAGACTGTAGGTATTTGTTCAAACAATAAATTATAATGACGGTTGACTTGAAACCCCTGTTAGCATTCACAATATCTCTGGTTATGGTTGCACATTGTGGAGGTTTATACATGCAGCCAAGGTCAAGAAATATTACCACTAGCACAATGGTGCTAGTGGTGCTAAGGACTTACAGAATATTTTATTGCAAGAGCACTTAAACTTAATTGAATATTAAATCTATACAGAGCACAAAAACCTAATGGACTGCATTGCTGATGTACGAGTTGTCTGATCCTAGCTGCACCACTGAGCACAGTTTTGAAACTAAATCACATACTTAAGACTGAGAGAGGCACTAAGGTAGAGTTGGCAATATTATTTCTCTGGTGTGAACTAGAATTAAAAATGAATGCCCATGACACTGTAAAATCAGTTCCAGAAGGGCTTAGTCTGTGTATTATAAAAGTTCTCTGTTTATTTCCACATTTACATAAATGATGAACGTATTAGGAAGTGACATCACAAGTAGTCGGTGTTCAAGTGGGGATACATTCCTACCAAAGGAAAAGGCGCTCCTTCCCTCTGCTAGCCTGCAAGTCACCCTTGGACAAGGTGCAGCACCTGCTTAGGGCCACGTGAAGCCAGAGGAGCAGGTGGTGGATGGTCGTATGAGCAGCTGGAGCATGTCACAAGTCCTAGTTATGCGACCACTGATGCCAGGCAGAAAATCTCTGAAGAGTATTAATAATGACCGGGGTCACCCATTTTGTAAAGGTACTGCCCAGAAGAAGGCAAACTGCTTCTGTAGAAAAAGTTGCCAAGAACTATTATGATCATAGAAAGACCATGGTCGCCCAATTCATATGATATGGCATATAATGAACGAACGAATGATTGCAGCTAGATAAGGTTGCATTTGATGCTTTGGCCTTCATAATCAGAAGATATGTACAGGAGATGGGATGGTATGTTGAAGTTGCATAAGATGTTGGTGAGGCCTAAATTGGAGTATTGTGTGCATTTCTGGTCACCGACCTACAGGAAAGATATCAATAAGATTGAAAGAATACAGAAAAATTATACAAGGATGTTGCTGGGACTTGAGGACCTGAGTTATAGGGGAAAATTGAATAGGTTAGGACTTTATTCTCTGCAGCATAGGAGAATGAGGGGAAATTTGGACAACATTATGAGAGGTATAGATAGGGTAAATGCAAGCAGGCTTTTTCCACTGAGGTTGGGTGAGACGAGAACTGGAGGCTGTGGGTTAAGGCTGAAAGGTGAAATATTTAAGGGGAAGATAAGGGGGATCTTCTTCATGCAGAGGGTGGTCAGAGTATGGAACAAGCTGCCAGGGGAAGTGGTGGATGCAGGTTCAATTGAAACATTTAAGAGGTTTAGTATGTACATGAATAGGGGAGGGGTATGGAGAGCCATAGTCCATGTGCATTTCGATAATACCAGGCTGAATAAAACTCCGGCACAGGCCAGATGGGCCATATAACCTGCTTCTGTGCTGTAGTGCTCTATTAAAGAATGTTTAACCAAGAGTCAAGAACCATCCTTTCAGGTATCATTGAGCATGTTCGAATTTCAAATGTTCAGCCACAACAGTACCAACAAATAGCAGGATTATGGAGATAGGACGGATAGATGTTGCTGTGGATGGGATTGTGGAGGTTGGGGCTGAGGGCAGGATGGGGAAGTGGGGAGAGAGTTCATACATGGAGAATTCCCTAAATTGTTCACTTGGAGAACAATTTAATGTTAGTGAAAATGTATTCTGCAGCCAATGATTCACCTCCTGGTGTATCGGAGCTATTCACTAGCTGTAAGGCACAAGACTTGGACTACTTGTGCCTTATGTGATGGACTGCTCTTCACTTGTCTGGTTAAGTGGAGATCCAGGAACACTTGAACAGCACCTTATCTGTTAACTTAAGCCATTCATTCTGTACTATTGGTGAAAGATCCTTCAAAGGAACACTGCCACAACTTGCCGAAACTTCGTCAGCATCATTCTTCTTCTCTGCCTACACCATCTAAAGGAGAAGGGTAACAAACACTGCAAACATCATCAGAATATCCAATAAACCGTGTTGTATGTTTGATTTGTGATTAACTGTATAAGATTGTTCTTCTGAAATGCCCAGTTCGCTGCCGCTGCTACTGTGCGATTGAGAATCTCCGGAGGGAAGGCCCCAAAATCCCCATCTTTCCCTGCTGCTGGCGACCAAGGCTGCGGTCGAAGCGTTCGGCACAGATGGTGTTCGGTACTTGGTGTCGGAGGGCTGATCGGAGGCTCGAAGTTTTCAGACAACTCAGAGTCAGACTGTGGTCGGGCATGGCAGGGAGAGTTTTCTTCCTTCTCCCGTCTGCATGAGATGTGGGACTTTTGAGAGACTTTGAACTTTTTTTACTGTGACCATGGCCTGTTCTTCATCAAGTTATGGTATTGTTGCACTGTTGTAACTATATGTTATAATTATGTGGTTTTTGTTAGGTTTTCAGTCCTGGTCTGTCCTGTGTTTCTGTGATATCACACTGGAGGAATATTGTATCATTTCTTAACGCATGCATTACTAAATGACAATAAAAGAGGACTGCATGTCCTCATAATCTAATAATCTAATCTAATCTAATAAAATTGTTGTCCAAGTAGAATTTAGAATATAGAACATAGAAAAGTACATCAGAATATGGGCTCTTCGACTCACAATGTTGTTGCAACCTATACAAACCTACTTCATAATCTTTCTATCCCTCCCTTCCTACAATTCCCACAACCCTCCATTTTACTTATATCCGTGTGTCTATCTAAGAGTCTCTTAGATGTCCCTATTGGAGCAGCCTCCATCCGTACATCTCATAATCTTAAACATCTCCATCAAGTCACCCCTCATCCTCTGACACTCCAAAGAAAAAAGCCCTAGCTCAGTCAACCCTTCCTCATATAACACACTCCTTAATCCAGGCAGAATCCTAGTAAATCCCCTCTGCATCCTCTCGAAAGCTTCCACATTATTCCTATAATGAAGTGACTACCTCTGAACACAATACTCCAAGGGTGGTCTAACTAGAGTTTTATAGGGCTGGAACATTCCCAGCGTTGGTCACATGGGTGTAATTGGGCTAGAAGGACCTGTTAGCGTACTCCATCTCGTGACTCTTGAACTCAGTTCCCTGACTAATGAAGGCTAATAGATTATATGCCTCCTTAACCACCCTATGAACATACATGGTAACTTTGAGGGATCAATGGACTTGGACCTCAAGATCCCTCTGTTCCTCCATACTGCTAGGAATTCTGCCATTAACCTTGTAATCTGCTTTGATGTGAATGATGAACTTCATTGAGAAGCCAGGTATTGTTAAATGCTTTTTGTATTCCTTTGAGGAACATGATAAATGTCAATTTAATATGAAATTTCAGTCTGTACTACGTAGAAAGACTACGCTGATTTAGTCATAAGTCATAGTCATTCTTTATTGATCCCGGGGGAAATTGGTTTTCATTACAGTTGCACCATAAATAATTAAACAGTAATAAAACCATAAATAATTAAATAGTAATACGTAAATTATGCCAGGAAATAAGTCCAGGACCAGCCTATTGGCTCAGGGTGTCTGACCCTCCAAGGGAGGAGTTGTAAAGTTTGATGGCCACAGGCAGGAATGACTTCCTATGATGCTCTGTGTTGCATCTTGGCACCACCACCTCCAAAATGCGCTTCCAGTTGAAACAACACACATAAAAGTTGCTGGTGAATGCAGCAGGCCAGGCAGCATCTCTAGGAAGAGGTGCAGTCGATGTTTCAGGCCGAGACCCTTCCAGTTGAAACTCCTTTTTATTGGGCGTCTCTGGAAACGCAGCTCCAGAGACTCCATGGCGAGAAACTCACCTTTCTTGGACTTCATACGTCTAGGGTGTATACAACTTTGGTCCCACCAACCACAAACCCCGCTTTGTGTGAATACTTTGTGATTTACTACCTCCGGCAATCACCTGTCAGCAAGAAATAACAGATCGTACACTGCATACAATTATAAAGAAGTATATTTAAGCATGTTAACTTAAGCAACCAGGAAAGAAAGAAAAAAAAAACAAAAAGGGCCATTATACTTAAACAGTCACATGTGCATGGTGGAGCTCAAATCTTCCCGAAGCCATTGTTTCCGATGTACACACTGCACCTTCCGAAAGTCGCTCGAAATCCACCTCAAACAAACGGGCTCTCCCCTGGGAGTATTAGTCCTCCCTCCTTGAAGCTATTCATCTCCACAAAGCACCTTGTGCAACAGGGATGGCATCTTCAGCCATCTTCCCTCCTGTCTTCTCCCAGCTCACACCAACAAACACCTTAACCCATACCAGTACCCCCACACAAAAGAAAATTCCACCCAACATTCTCTAGAACTTTCTCCCAATTCCACCACTCTGACCGGCTGACACCACATTCCAAAGTTGAACAACAAAACCCCTTCCCTCACCTCAAACACAAACAAGCTGAAAACAAACCAGTCTGTTCTTACAGAGCTGCTAAAATGAATCACCTATAGTATAGCAGCAAAAATCATAACCAGGGTGTTACATGGTCAACATGGGAGGCTTGGAACAAGTCTAGCATGTTGATTATAAAATCCAGAATAGCAATCCAGGCCCCACATGAGAAAGAGTAAAGTTCAAAGTTCAAAGTAAATTTATTATCAAAGTATGTATATGTTAACATATACTGCCCTGAGATTAATTTTCTTGTAAGCATTTACAGGAAAATTAATACAGTAGGACTTGTGAAAAGCTTTCCAAAACAAAGACCAACAAATATCCAAGGTGCAAAAGAAAACAATTTGTGCAGATAATAAAAAAGAAAATATATAATACTGAGAGCATGGATTGCAGAGTCATTGAAAGTGGGTCAATGGGATGAAGAGTCAGTTCGGCGTTGAGGTGAATGAAGTTATCCACACTGGAAACATGGGATACTTCACTCAAAGGAGCCTTTGGATGAAGGTTACAACTGAAACCTTACCCAACCAGCAAGAGCTGGACATGCCTCCTACAAAGGCGGAAATTATACTTTATAAAATACAGGTGCTTGCTTGTATTATTAAGACCAGCATTACTTAAGTAGGAAGGAGAAAAATTTCATGGTTTCTTCTCCAATATTGGTCTGGCTATCTACTTGCTCTTTTCATCCTCCCCTGGAGATCAGATGCTTCAGAATGAATTGGGAGCGTACAGAAGGTGATACACCAGTGATATAGAGTTGTGTAAAGCAGAGTGGATGGGCCAAGGACTTCTTTCCTCTCTCCATTGTTATTCAAACGTTCTTTATAGATGTGAAGCTTGGAATATCAGTAGGTGTCTCAAGATGAACTTTGCCATGTGAGCATTAGTTATTGATAGTGATTAACATGTGTATTGTGTGGAGCAGTATGGTAGTGCATTTACAGAGGCTTGAGATTGATTTGTCATTTTCACCATGAATTCAGGGTTATTAAAATCTTTGTAGCACTTCATCCATATCTGTGCTACTTGTCTGCTGCGAGTTCATGAAGCTCCAAAACGAGTCCGGTTCACTGATGAATTGTCTCGATTTTTGCACAGACGAGTCCCTTATACCCTGGTGTCGCCTGCCCTGGGGATGTGACGGCAGAAGTGGTGTGGAAGAGTGCAGAGGCCTCTGTGGGGGTGCTTTTCCCATCAGTGCTGCTCTCTAGTGGTGCTCGGTGCTGCTCTCCAGTGTTCGCTCAGTAGAAGAACAAGCTGGACCGATACAATTTACCATCAATTGACAGGAGAAAACAGGGATTCTGCAGATGCTGGAAATTCAAGCAACACTCATCAAAGTTGCTGGTGAATGCAGCAGGCCAGGCAGCATCTCTAGGAAGAGGTACAGTCGACGTTTCAGGCCGAGACCCTCCATCAGGATTAACTGAAGGAAGCGTTAGTAAGAGATTTGAAAGTGGGAGAGGGAGGGGGAGATCCAAAATGATGGGAGAAGACAGGAGGGAGAGGGATGGAGCCAAGAGCTGGACAGGTGATTGGCAAAAGGGATACGAGAGGATCATGGGACAGGAGGTCCGGGAAGAAAGACAAGGGGGTGGGGGGAACCCAGACGATGGGCAAGGGGTATATTCAGAGGGACAGAGGGAGAAAAAGAAGAGTGAGAGAAAAAATGTGTGTATAAAAATAAATAACAGATGGGGTACAAGGGGGAGGTGGGGCATTAGCGGAAGTTAGAGAAGTCGATGTTCATGCCATCAGGTTGGAGGCTACCCAGACGGAATATAAGGTGTTGTTCCTCCAACCTGAGTGTGGCTTCATCTTTATAGTAGAGGAGGCCGTGGATAGACATGTCAGAATGGGAATGGGATGTGGAATTAAAATGTGTGGCCACTGGGAGATCCTGCTTTCTCTGGCGGACAGAGTGTAGGTGTTCAGAGATGTCACTCAGGTACTTGAGCTACATTGTCTTTTTTATTTGTGACTGTACGTTATTCGGCTGTTGTAACCATATGTGTATTTGTGCCATGTGCATTGTGCTGTGTGTTGTTAGTAATGTGTTTTGCACCCTGGCCCTGGAGGAATGGTGTTTCATTTGCTGTATTCACGTATGATTGAATGATAATTAAACTTGAACCTGAACTTTAAAAGTGTCTGTATTGTTGTAGAGTCGACATTTTGAATACAGTTCTAAACAAATCACTCTGCTGTGGAATGACATGTTGTTGTCACGAGACTAGATATAGTGTACCATTTAAATCAAGGGCCTCTGTTAGAAGTTAGTTTCTATTACAAATGCAGACATTTTATTCATAATTTTAATTTTGTTATAATTTAATTAATGTGAAATAAAAAATATACAAAAGCATGAGTTGTCTGAATGGAGAGAGCAAGTGAAATAAATGTTTTTCAATGGTGGAAGGTTAGGTGACCAGGAACACAGGTAAAAGGCAACTGGTAAAACAACAGGAAGCTACCTCTTTACACAAGCTGTTGCAATCTGGAATCTGACTGTGCATGGAGATAGATTTTTTTAAAAAGTTGTACAAATATTCTAAGACAAAAAATTACAAGGTAATAGGGAAACATCAAAGAATGGAATTAATGGGTGGCTTTATCAAAGAGAAACCATAGGGGATAAAAAGTATTCCTCCTGTTCAATATATGTCATTATTCTCTAACCACAATTACAAAGCAAATGACTGTAAGTCATCCATCTGTGATATTGGCTTGGGTTAATCCCCTAAGCACAAAGTGCACAATGACCTTCTACTTTCAACATCTCACGCTTCACCATCGCCCAATTAACAACTCAGCCCAAAACTCATCACAGTAATTCCCTTTGTCCTATCCATCCTACTTCGACTTTCTTTGCAACCTAAAACTAACCTTTTTTTCCTCTTGCTTTCCCAGCTCTGAAGAAGTGTCTTCCATCTGGAAAGTGAAAACTATTTCTCTTCCCACAGACGCTTCTTGACTTGCTGAACATTTGCACTTTTTTCTGTTTTTGACCGAGATATTTGTTTGCTTCATGAAGAATGCAATAAAGAAGCAGGGGTCAGTTGTGTGCTCACTTCTCCTGCACCATTATTCAATCAGGCATGAGGCCAAAGATAATGAGGTGTGATCATCAGGACTTGCAAATCATAATACACTTTCCTTTGCTAGATCCTTCAATGAGGTGCTAGAAGAGGGAAACAGCTAAGTTGCAGGCCACTAGAAAGAGTGGGGCTATAAAGGACCACTGGATAGCGGGGTAATAGAGGTGGAGGAAGTGGTTGGGCAGCGACACCAAGGGTTCAGGATTTTGAGGGTCAGGATAGCGATGGAGCTAGGATCCAGTGATGAAGGGGAGGTGAGCAGTGGTCAGATATGCATGTGAATTGGGTTCTACCAGAGGCGTATCTAGTGGGTAAGTTGGGGGAACCGATTCCACTGGCAACAAGGCAGAAACAATGGCGGGGTGGGGGGGGGGGGTGCAGGTTTAGTATAATTAGCTAATGGACCAGAGGAGAATCAGGCAAATATATTTTGTGCAAAGAATTATATTCTAATTGTCACACTCAAATTAGAGTTAATATCAACTTTAAAAAGAATTTGAAAAATATCTTAATAAATTGAAAGGCCATGCCAAAATAGTTTAAGTAAGTAAGACAATATGGATACTTTATTTCAGAGAAATAACACGAGAATAACGCCCCCCCTTCTGATTTCAACACTTCTTATGTTCCTTACTTTTGTGGCAATTGAAAGGCCATTTTACATAAGAGTCAACCAGACTGCTGAGTTTGGATAAGAATGGCAGATAACAGTTAACCAGATGAGATTTTCACAGCCATTACTGGGTCTAACATCTTAGTCCAGGTTTATTAAATCACTTGAATTTAAATTTCCCTGCTGGTATAATGAAATTTACACTTATTCTCTGCATCAAAGCTTTTGGACACTTGTGTTGTAGCTTCACCAGTCATGGCCCTGTACTCCTATAATGCACATGTTACAAAGCTGGGTTGTAATCAGGATAGGGCAATTCCTTGCATTTCAAAAATCAATCAAAACTGACAGGTAGGCCTTAGATCAATTAAAAAAGGAGAGAATTTTCTCCAATCTCTTTTCTCTGTTGATAAAAATGTAATTATTGTTCCTTGAATATAGGAATGCCATGGGGATAGTTCACTTTTACAATACCACATTAAAACAGTCTCTGTGTTTGTTGAGATGCTACTTGAGGACAAATAAGAAGTTCATTGTAAATGACACTAAAGATGTATCCTTGTTTTCATCTGCCTATCTCAATTGAAATATTTCAGAACTGATTGATTTCAAAACTGTTCTGTAGTTCTTTGAAAATTAAACATTTGTTACAAGATCAAAATCCCTCAAGGCCTGTAATGATGTGATTTTCTCATTGATTACAGAGGCAGACTCTTGTTTCACAGTCTTGCTGTGATAGGAATTAGTCTGGGCTGGCTGATCAATACGTTGAAGTAATCCTAAATCCAAGTAATCATTATGTTACGGCTGGTCAGATTCTAAACAATTGCTCTTACAGAATTCACAACTCACTCCTCAAAAATTTCAGATACAGAATAAAATTCACAATCACAAAATCTATGTGACGAAATTGAATGAGTAAGATTTCTTCTCCAACTTGTATTTCTTGGCGCAAGTTTGGATGATGCAGCTTTACACTACAGAAAATCGCAACACAGATCATAACAGAGGTCCCTCGTAATCTGTGAATTGAATGGTTATTTGTAGAATGACAGAAAATGAAATGAAGAAACACTTGAAGTTCAGTGGGATTAATGCACTCTGGGACTGCAGGAAGTGTTTCTGACAACTCTGGACCCCTTCCTTCTCCTTTCTTCCTTCTTCTCCAACATGCTGTTGGCATCTTCTGAATATGTTAGCTTCTCAAACAGTGCACAGCAAGCTGTTTGATCTGCTGGTCTATCCCGGGACACCGGACAAAGCTTCCAGCCAATGTTTCCATATTTCCATATAGCTCCTCCAAAGGGTTAGCTCTGAGCTTGGATGGTACAACTCTTAATCCTCACATAAGGCAACACCTGTCATGGCAAGCTCATCTTGGATCTGGTAAAATTAGGGGAATTGGAATTTCTGCTGCAGAGTCCTGCCATTTTGGGTTGCCATGTAGACCTGAGACAGTGTGGCGTCTTTTCTGATTTCCCTTTGGATCATCTCTGCTGTAATAGAAAGACTTTGAATATGCATGAGGGAGAATACGTCAAGAGGAGCGTCCTCTTTTGTAAATTTTTCAGGTATTTTCTTTTCCGAGGATAAATGGGACAATCCGATAGTATTTCCATGTTGTTCTCCTGAATTCAATCTTTTAATTGTGTTCTCCAAGAAACAGAGTCCATCACTGCATTTGTGCTCTGCTGTTAGTAAAAAAAAAACACTTCTATAGATTGAAAATGAACACTAGTGGCTGATTATCAGTAACTAGGGTGAAATTCTCTCCTATATAAGTACTAGTCATAACGGTTTGCACCCCAAACTAGATTCAAAGCCTCTCTGTCAATCCATGCATAATTTTTCTCTGCAGTGGTAAGGGAACGTGATGTGAAGGCTATGGGACATTCACTTCCATCACTCAAAACATGTGACATGACCGCACCTATACCACAAGACAAGTGGTCACAGGCTATTGTCAATGGACGATATGGATCAAAATGTGTGAGTACAGTATCTGATGTCATCATTTCCTTTGCCTTTTGGAAAGCCACCTCGCACTGCTTTGTCCACTGCCATTTCCTCCCGATCTGTCGTAATAAATTCAAGGGATAGAATGCAATAGCCTTGTTTGGCAGGAACCTGTAATAATAATTGACAAATCCTGAAAAGGACTGCAACTATGACTTGTCCTTTGCCCTTGCTGTTATCCACTACTGCTTGGACTTTTTCAGCACTTTTGTGTAATGCTTGTGTGTGTCAAATGTGTGACCACAGTAAGCGACGTTTGGTTTAAAGAATTCACACTTGTTGCGTTGTGTTCTGAGCCTATAACCTTGTAAGCTTTTTAACACTGTCTTGAGATTTTGGAGATGTTCCTCGTCATCCTTACCGGAAACAATGATGTCATCCAGGTAACATTGAAAGCCTGGGCAGCCTTGCAGCACCTGATCCAGGTGTAGATGTTATTCCAAAAATAAGTCCGTTATAGCAATTAAGCCCTTTGTGAGTGTTGATGGTGAGAAACAGTTTGGACTCATTTTCCATCTCTGTCTGTAGCTAGACCTCAAATAAATCCACCTTGCTGAAGTGTTCCCTTCCAGAAAGGTTTGCAAATGTATTCTCTATCCTGGGAATAGGGTATTGATCTACGTTCAGTACTGGTTTGATGGTGACCTTAAAATCACCACGGATCATGACAGACCCATTCTTTAGAACTACAAGTTCCACTAGTGTTGCCCATGGACTCTATACAACCTTGGAAAGAATTCCTTCAGCCTCCATGCAACCTAGCTTGCTGGCTAATTTATCATGGATGGTAACCAGATGGGCTTTGCCAAACTTAGGTGTGACATTTTCATTTAACACAATTTTACCCTTGATATGTTTGAGTTTTTCAATGTAATTCTTGAACACTGCTGTGGCATTATCCAATACTTTTCTTATTCACTTTCAGTTGACTCTGTTGTAGGGGATGTGTCATGCAAATGGTGGACAGAACTCCAGTCAAGTTGTAGTTGTCTCCACCAATTATGCCCCCACAATGCTGGCTCAATTTGGCTTGTTGGTTGTTGTATTTCACTGTAATGAATGTTATTTCCGCAGGAGTTACCTTCTTTCCAGTATAAGTTCTATTTTGGATATCTGCAAGCTTCAGTTCAGTATTTTTAAAATGCCTTTCAAACTCACTTTGTAGAATGATTGAAACAGCTGAGCCGGTGTCCAATTCCATTTTAATTAATTTGATGTTCACTTCTGCCGTAAGCCATATCGCTTGTCCTTGTTATATTTAACCTTCTAAATCATTATCATCAGATGTTTCATCAACAGCATGCAGACTAGTGCCCTTTTTGAAATTTCAAGTTGACTTTTTAATCTTTACCTCCTCCCTGTGCAGTCCATTTATTTTTGTCGGCCTGACGTGCTCTTTATATGTGTCCTACTTGATTGCATTTTTTGCTGCCACAATTGTAACACCATTTTTTTGCCCAGGCAGGGCTCTGTTTAGATGTCGCAATTTTGTTCATGCTAACTTTCATTCCTGACTGCACCTCAGCGGCATCTCTGTCTGCTGTTTCCATTGGTACAGTGATTTCAACTGCTCTTTTAAGTATGAGCTGTGCTTCAGTCAGGATGCTTTTAAATGCTTTCTTGTAAGATTACACAAACTAAGCAATCTCTGCATCATTAAGCCCATCACTGAACTGACAACTTCTTCAATTCAGCCACATATGCTGAAATGGACACCCCTTCCTTTTGATTCCGCTTATGAAACCTAAAGCATTCTGGAATCAACAGAGGTTTCAGAACCAGGTATTCCTGCTTTACTTTCACAATATCAGAAAAGTTCATTTCAGCTGGTTTAGTTGGTGCAGTTAAACTTCTAAGCAAACTTCATGCTCTTCTACCAAGTACACTCAGCAAAACTGGCACTCACATTGCACTGGTTTCAAAATCCTACTCAGTTTGCTCAGTATACAATATCCAGTTATCACTTGTGCAATCAAACATGTCTATCTTTTTGAAGCAGCCAGTCATTTCTGCTTTTTTAAATTTTTGATTATTATCAACTGTTATTTACTATTTATGAACCCATGAATTTTGTCTGTTTTCTACTTTTTTTAACTCGATCGTCTCTGTCTTTTCCTGAAGTAGCACGTGCTGCTTTATTTTTAAACTCAAATATTGTCTTCGGTTTGTTTAAAGCTTCCTCATCACCACTGTTATGTTCTTGTATCTCAAATCATAAAACTAATTCAAAGGAAAACACAGAGCCAGGACTTGAATGCCTTAGTTTTGTTTTTATTTTAGTGAGGCATGCACTTATGACTTGATGGTGTGCTGACGATGCCAGTCACATATTTTTACATATAACCCATAATGAATTATTTAAATAAATAAGAATACTTAATCAAGCAATATATTTACAATATTACTCAAATATTATTGAAATATTAAATACACAATATTCCTTGTAATTGAGATCCTGAAATCCCTTGCAAATTTTCCTTGCACTCTTTCAAGTTTATAGATATCTTTCCTGTTAATAGGTGACTAATAGACTTCACCAATATCTTACACAACTTCATCAACACATCCCAATTCCTGTGGTCAATGCCCTGAGTCATTGCTGAATACATTCCAGTATGTTGCTGCCTTTCCGCAGGATATCTTTTCTTGTATCGTATTTAGATTGTGCCATAAAAATAAATCTTTTTGGGAGAGGAGTCAACTGAAATTACAAAACACATGATGAACTAATAACTGGCAAACCAACATAAATGATAGCAGGAGGAACTCAGCAGGTCAGGAGACATCTATGGAGAGGAATAACCAGTCAATGTTTTAATCCGAGACCCTTCATCAGGGCTTGAAATATTGACTGTTTATCTATTGTCTGACCTGCTAAGTTCCTTCAGCATTTAGCATGTGTGGCTCTGGATTTCCAGTATCCACAGAATCTCTTCTGTTTATAAATGAAAGATGGTGTGTGGAGGAAATCTGACATCCTGTTCACTTTGCAGAATCTCAGTGATAAAAAAAACTGTTAAAAAAATTTAATATAGCATCTCAATGAATTCAAAGCATCTCCCATACATTCCTACTCTGTAATAGATCAAATTTCAAAGTATTTCAATTTATTATCAAAGTATGTATATGTCACCATATACCACCCTGAGATTTATTTTCTTGCAGGCATTCACAGTAGAGCAAAGAAATACAATAGAATCGATAAAAAACAACACGCAAAGACTGACTAGCAAGCAATGTGCAAACTGTTTATATACTTAAAAACAAACAAACCAATAAATAAATAAATGGCTAGATAGATAAATAAATAATGCTGACAGCATGAGCAGTAGATCCTTGAAAGTGAGTCTGTCGATTGTGCTCAGTTATCAGTTCAGTGTTGAGGCGAATGAAGTAATTTGAATGGTTAAATTCCTCCCCCATTTATTCCCATTGTGTAGAATCCTCATGGGACTCTTTTTTCCTTTAATTCCCTTTGTTCTTTTCCAATAACTTCTGAAGAAACACTTGACAGTCTACCATTTCCCTCCTCTTGGCAGCTACTTTCCCCTTTAGAATGAGCATCAATGATATGATTCTGTTTGGGTTCAATGTGCTGTTGGCACCATTAAGAAACTGTTTTGGACCATCTTCATTGAACAACAATCATGGAATGAGACCTAGATCAGGTTATATGATTTAATTATCTTACCTTCTTTAGGATGTAAAATTCTGTTGACTTGCCAATATCATTAAAGATCCTGGACCAGTGATGACGCATCTGGAAGAACATCCACGCTAAACCAAAAGGCCACCTGCACAATCATCCGTGCGTTCGCCAAAGCGAGAGAAAAAAAAGTTGGCACGATATCTACTAAATGGATCTCACTTGAAAGTGAGATCCTCTTCAAAGGGAAGCACATGGCCTTTGAATCCAAAAATAGCACTACAAGAAAGGAAACAAACCCCAGCCAGCTGGCAGTTTTCTCACTTGGAAGCCTCTGTAATATAGAACATAGAACATAGAACATTACAGCAGTTCAGGCACTTCAGACCATGATGCTGTGCCAGCCTTTTAACTTACTCTACAACAATCCAATGCTTCCCTCTGTAGTCTTCCATTTTTCTGTCATCCATGTGCCAATCTAAGAGTTTTTACAATGTTCCTAATCTGCCTTTACCATTGTCCCTGGTAGGGCATTTCACACACTCACCACTCTGTGTGAAAAGCTATCCCTGACATTCCCCCTACACTTTACCTCAATTATGCCCTCTCATATCAGATATTACTACCTGCAGCTGGATCCATTGAAATCTGAGTATTCTCAGAACTAGAAATCATCCTAGAATCAAAGAGCGTGAAACTGTCAATTTAACTAGTTCCCAAATCCAGATTTCAGTATAATAGAAGTCATTTTTCAAATTACCTTCAATGCAAACAAAACAATTAAGCCACAGTTGTTTCATTTGCAATTATTAAAATGTTTGGAAAATAATTGCTTCATATGCAAAAATTACTGTTTTCTTTGAGTGCTTTCTGTTGTTTGCGGTTAGGATGAATCTCTCAATGCATGAATAATAGTGTGCAATACAAAGATTTACAAATTGGCTATTCTAGCAAGGAATCTGCCACATATTCTGAGTCAACTGGAGGCTTTCTTGGCAGCCGGTATACAACCCCACTGTGAGTCCTCAAATACTGAGCAGACTATGCTAACTCTCTCTCTCCTGCTGGTATCCCCACCTTGTGAGAACTTGGAAATGTAGACTATTCCTCTTGTGTGCCAGAGAATAGAAGAGGGAGTGGCTTTAATTTGAAAGATAATGATGCATCAGGTACTGAGAGACAGGAAATTTAAATGCATTCAGGGCCTGCCCACAGTCGTGGATCATTTAGCAATGGAAACTTTTGACTCCAGTTTGCTCCATCCTGCACCCTACAGAGAAATAAAGAGCTCACTTAACTGAAGTAAAGCAGTGGGATTGGTGCCAGTTCCAGGAAGCATTATCAATACCTAATATTCTGTCAGATAGCCAGCTATCATATAACTAAAGGTTCCATTAGCTGATTCTGAAGAAACCATTTGGACGCAACTGCATTCTGCTGACACGCCAATCACTGGCACTTAGTGAAATTGTCTGTGTCTCTCATGGATGGGTGAACTAAAGTTTATACTGTTTATGTACCTCCCCTCTGAGTGGAAAACATTGACCAAGGCTCACAAAGCAGTACAACTTTGAATTTGTGTAGTGGTATATGGTACTTACAAATACTAATCTGCTGTATCATTTAATACATGGTTCCCATTATTTTAAAATATTATTCACATGCAACTTTAATATTTGACCTTGATCACCACCACCCTAATAATCACTAGGAGGATTCATTCCCTTGTGTATGCCAAGGTTTTATAAGGCATTGGTCAGACCTCATTTGGAGCATTGTGAGCAGTTTTGGGCCCCATCTGTGAGAAAGGGTGTGCTGGCATTGAAGTGGGTCAAGAGGAGTTTACGAGGATGGTCCCGGGGATGAAGGAGCTAATATTTGAGGAGCGTTTGATGGGCTGTACTTGCTGGAGTTTAGAAGGAGGAAGGGGGATCGCTCAGAAACCTATCACATGTTGAAAGGCCTAGAAAGAGTAGAAGAGTCTAGGACCAGAGGGCACAGCCTCAGAATAGAAGGATGCACCTTTAGAAAAAAGATGAACCTAACACATTAGCTTAGACATTTTTTGCTGTATTTTCTCTCTCACTGCCTGATATAGCAAATTGGCCCCGATCGTCAATTGGATCCCAAACAATACATTGAAATTTTTTACCCAATGACTTTTCTCAACTATAGTTCCAATCCCACCATTCCAAAAATTGCTGCCAGCTTAATGTTTTGCAGGCCTCTTCATATAAGGTTCCACAATGCATGCTGAGTTCCTTCAAAAGGTGAAGGTCAGCCAGTATGGCCTGATATGATGTTCCAATGAGGAATTGATCAATACAATCAGTAGAAACAGGTGGGGAGTTAGCAGTAATTGTGCTACAACTGCACAATTACTTCCACCCTTCTTCAACATCCTATAATGGCTAATTCATTTTAGCCTGAACTTCAGGTTCAAGCAAATTAATATCCCAGTCAAATTTGCTAGTACTCTCTCTTGTTAAAATTGGCATTATGGGAGCTGCAAAGAAAAGAGTCACCAGGACTGTCACAGAGACAGCTGAGCAAGCCTCCAGATGGCTATGGATCACGACGTGTGACCCAAGGACCAGTGCTGGTGGGACACAAGCCAGGACTTGATCAACCCTGGCTGGGTCGCATGGATAAGGATGTCTGATATTGAAAGACCCGAAACACCCAATGACCCCAGATTACATCCTAGGATATATCCCCACATCAGTATAATAATATGTTTTTTTCTCCAAGATTTTCTTAATGATTAAAGGTACAGTTTGTATGATACTCAACAGACAAAATATTGGTCAAATTAAGAACACCAGAAAGAAAAAAAAATTATTGCATCTACCCTCATGCCAGCTATACCATTTGGTAAGATCATGGCTGAGTTTTTACCTCAGCTGTGCTCTCCTGGACTAATCCCACATCTTTTACGCCACATAACATCAAAATCTCTTTAAAAATGCAAAACATAGAGCAGTACAGCCAATACAAGCTCTTCAGCCCACGACATTGTGCTAACCTTTCAACCTACTCCAAGATCAATCTAACCCTTCCCTCCCACATAACCCTCCATTTTTATTTCATCCATCTACCTATCCAACAGTCTACGTAACGTCTCTAATATTTCTCCCTCTGCCACCTCCACTGGCAGGGGAATCCACACATCCACCACTCTCTGTGTAAAAATTCTACCCCTGACATCCCCATATATTTTCCTCCAATTACCTTAAAACTATGCTCTCTTGTATTACCCTTTTCCACCCTGGGAACAAAGGCACTGGCTGTTCGCTCCATCTATGTCTCTTATCGTCTCATGCACCTCTATCAAGTCATCTTTCATCATACTTCATTCCAAAGAGAAAAGCCCTCGCTTGCTCAACCTTTCCTCAAAAAACATGCATTCTAATCCAGGCAGCATTCTGCTACATCTCATCTGCACGCTCACATCCTGGCGACCAGACTGAACACCATACTCCAAAATGTCTTTTAACCAGCACTTTAGTCTCCATGGTTTTCCAGAGTAGAGAATTTAAAAGATTCACTAACCTCTAGTTGAAGAAATTTCTCCTCACCTATCCTGAATTGGCTGAACCCTCATTTTGAGGCCGTGACTCGACTGCTAGGCACCTCAGCATGGGGAAGCATTTCTTCTGCATGTATGTATCTTGCGGCAAACATGGAAGAATTGAGAAAAGAAATTACATTTTTACAACTGAGAGGGTGCAAATAAGTATAGTCAAGATAGCTGTGAGAGTCAGCAGGCTTATAAAAGATATCAGTAGACAGTCTGTCTCCAGAGATGGAGACAGGGCGATCACAAAGGTGTCAGGGATGGACCAAGTGAATTTATGGTTAAGGTGGAAGTTGCAGACAAAGTTAATGAAGTTGACGAACTCAGCATGGATGCACGAAGCAGCACCTATGCAATATAGCTCCGAAAAAGTTGGGGAGCGTTACCAGTGAAGGCTTGGAACATGGACTCTTCCATGTAGCTGACAAATACACAGGCATAACTGGGGCCCAAGCGAGCGCCCATGATTATGCTTTGGGTTTAGAGAAAGCGGGGGGAGCCCAAAGAGAAATTGTTGAGTTTGAGGGTCAGTTCCACTAGACAGAGGAGGGTGATGGTGGAGGGAACCTGGTTAGGTCTTTTGTCCAGTAGGAAGCGGAGGGCTTTTTGTTGTATAGATACTTGTTTTCTCATAATGCAGTTATTTCACTGAGTGACCAAATAAACTGATTTATTTCGAGATACGGTGCAGAACAGGCCTTTCCGGCCCATTGAGCTGCAACAATCCCAGCATCCCACCTAGCCTAACCACAGGACCACAGGACAACTTACAATGACCGGCACAGTCTTTGGAATGTGGGAGGAAACTGGAGCACCTGGAGGAAACTCAAATGGTCACAGGGAGAATGTACAAACTCTAAATTCCTTGCACTTGGTGCTGGAGTTGAACTCTAACTCCAAATGCTCTGAGCTGTAATAGCATCATGCTAACCACTACACTACAGAAGTACCCCTTATTTATTCCATACTGAAGCTCACTCCCAATACTTGCAATGCCATAGAAAAACTACCTGAATTAAGTCCAGCTTACTTATGAATATGCATAACACTGGAGTAATTTTATGTATTGCACTGTACTGCTGCCACAAAATAAAAACAAATTTCATGACATATTGTTGAAGTCAGAAGTTTACATACACCTTAGCCAAATACATTTAAACTGGGTTCACAATTCCTGATGTTTAATCCCAGAAAACATTCCCTGTCTTAGGTCAGTTAGGATCACTACTTTATTTTAAGAATCTGAAATGTCAGAATAGTAGTAGGGAGAATGAATTATTTCAGCTTTTATTTCTTTCATCACTTTCCCAGTGGGTCAGAAGTTTACATACACTTTGTTAGTATTTGGTAGCATTGCCTTTAAATTGTTTAACTTGGGTCAAACATTTTGGATAGCCTTCCACAAGCTTCTCACAGTAAGTTGCTGGATTTTGTTCCATTCCTCCAGACAGAACTGGTGTAACTGAGTCAGATTTGTAGGCCTCCTTGCTCGCACATGCTTTTTCAGTTCTGCCCACAAATTTTCTATCAGATTGAGGTCAGAAAGTGATGTCAAATCTGGTTCATCCTTGGGAGCAATTTCCAAATGCCTGAAGGTACCATGTTCAAATGTACAAACAATAGTATGCATGTATAAACACCATGGGACCACGCAGCTGTCATACTGCTCAGGAAGGAGACACATTCTGTCTCATAGAGATGAACATACTTTGGCGCAAAAAGTGCAAATCAATCCCAGAACAACAGCAAAGGACCGTATGAAGATGCTGGAGTAAACAGGTAGACAAGTATCTATATCCACAGTAAAACAAGTCCTATATCGATATAACCTGAAAGGCTGCTCAGCAAGAAAGAAGCCACTGCTCCAAAACGGCCATAAAAAAGCCAGACTACAGTTTGCAAGTGCACATGGGGACAAAGATCTTACTTTTTGGAGAAATATCCTCTGGTCTGATGAAACAAAAATTGAACTGTTTGGCCATAATGACCATCGTTATGTTTGGAGGAAAAAGGGTGAGGCTTACAAGCTGAAGAACACCATCCCAACCGTGAAGCATGGGGGTGGCAGCATCATGTTGTGGAGGTGCTTTGCTGCAGGAGGGACTGGTGCACTTCACAAAATAGGTGGCATCATGAGGAAGGAAAATTTTATGGATATATTGAAGCAAAATCTCAAGACATCAGCCAGGAAGTTAAAGCTCAGTTGCAAATGGGCCTTCCAAATGGACAATGACCCCAAAGATACCAAAGTTGTGGTAAAATTGCTTAAGGACAACAAAGTCAAGGTATTGGAGTGGCCATCACAAAGCCCTGACCTCAATCCGATACAAAATTTGTGGGCAGAACTGAAAAAGCGTGTGCGAGCAAGGAGGCCTACAAACCTGACTCAGTTACACCAGTTCTGTCTGGAGGAATAGAACAAAATTCCAGCAACTTACTGTGAAAAGCTTGTGGAAGGCTACCCAAAACGTTTGACACAAGTTAAACAATTTAAAGGCAATGCTACCAAATACTAACAAAGTGTATGTAAACTTCTGACCCACTGGGAAAGTGATGAAAGAAATAAAAGCTGAAATAAATCATTCTCTCTACTATTATTCTGACATGTCACATTCTTAAAATAAAGTAGTGATCCTAACTGACCTAAGACAGGGAATGTTTTCTAGTATTAAATGTCAGGAATTGTGAAAAACTGAGTTTAAATGTATTTGGCTAAAGTATATGTAAATTTCTGACTTCAACTGTATGTTAAACTTAATTCTGATATGGACTGAGAATGGGAAGTGGGCAGGGAGAGGGGAATCATAGTTGGGAAAAGGGGAAGGGAGAGGGGAGGGAGCGGGAAGCATCAGCGAGACATTCTGTAATGATCAATAAACCAATTGTTTGGAACCAAGTGACCTTGCCTAGTGTATCAGGGCTGGGTGAGTCTGCATCTGCGCCAATCCTGCCCCTGTACTCCTTCTCTGCCACCTCTCCCATGGCGCTCCACCTTCGTCATTCCCAACATTCTTCACTAGATTTACAAACTCACTCTCCGTTCCACGTGAACAAATACAGAACTGTGCAAAAGTCTTGGGCGCCCTAGCTGAATATACAGTAGGTGCATAAAACTTTTGCACAGTACTGTATATATATGACTACAGATCAATATGTTACATTATAGAGTTGAGGTGCCTTCTATATTGAATTGGAGTTTATAGCTAAGCAGAGAGGACTATTGTGTATTTAATAGTTGAGTGATATTCTTTGATTAAGCATTCTTGTTCATTTAAGTAATTCACTATGGGCAATATGTATTGGCATACGTCATCACATTGCCACGTCATAAGTGAGTGCTTTGCTAAAGCAGAAACAAAATTAAGGCTCACATCTCCTGAATCTGTGTTTTTCTTTCAACTAGTTTTATATTTTAGAGTTACAAAAACAGAACACGGAAAAGGTGAATAGTTTGGACTTCAGTCACTGGTGTGCAGGAGAATGAAGGGAGCTCTTACAGAGGTATACAAAATGATGATGGGTATAGTTAGCGTGAATGTTTATAGGCCTTTTCCCCTTGGGTTAGGTGAGACAAGAACTGGAGGTCATACAGTAGGGTTGTGCCAATGTGGAATGAACTGCCAGCAGAAGTGGTAGATGTAAGTTCAATTGTAACCCTTAAGTGAAAATTGGATAGGCATAAGGATGAGAGAGGTATGGAGGGCTATGGTCCAGGTGCAGGTAAACCAGGCTAGCATGGACTAAGCAGATCAGGCCAGCGTAGACTAGATGGGTGGAAGATGTACTGTGGTGCTCTCTGACTCTGTGACTCAAATCCAATTGTCCAGCAGTTAACAACAGGGCATAAATAGCCACTTGTAGGCCTGACTAAGACACTCAGGACAGAGGAAATTTTCTTTGGATAAAAGGGCAGTAGTTGAACTTTGAGTTAGAGAAGTAATGTTTTCAATTCCTGATTTTTCTGCATCTTTACAAAAGATAATAATTCCTTTGCTTTGAAGTTCTATACAAAACCTAATCTAAACATCAATGCTTCCCATTATACAGTGTCAGGATTTAGTTACAAAAGGATTTTATTAAATACTAAAATAGACAACAAAGGGAAATTGATCATCTCCATTGAACTTTTACTGTCATCTTCCCAGCAATGTTGTCCATTAGTCAGTCCACTCAAGGATTAAATTCCCACTGAGATAAAGACCTTTAAATCTTAAGTGTTGCCATAATCAGATTTGAGTTCTTTTTGAAGGGAATTTATCACTATATGAAATTTTCAATTTGGTCATGAATTCTTGTCCTGTTCCAGTACATAAACAGCATTGTGGTAAACATCGGCAAATAGTCTCACGTCTCCCAGCACCAAATCATAAACAGCCAAGAGTAAGACTACATTGACGGTCAATCCATTCAGACACTAAATAAAATGAACCAGTTACTGTAAACAGAGCAGTGCATAATTTCCAGAACATTAACCAAACAGTAAAACTATAATACCCATGTTAGAATCATTAAATCACGCAACAAGAAAAGATGCCATTCATCCCATCTGACCCATGCTGGAGATCAAGTACCCATCTTACTAATCATTGTCCCAAGCACTCTGCCAGCAACTTTTTATGCCATGGTGTTTCAAGTGCTTATTTAAATACTTCTAAATGTCATTCTCTATATCCATGGGTCATAGACATTACTGCTAAAGGGAAAAGTTGCTTAATATCTGCCATACACATGCCCTTCATAATTTGGTAAAATTAGTTTTATTTGTCATGTGCACACTGAAACCTAAGTGAAATGAACACACATTAAAAAAAGAAAATTTGTTGGGTGTGCTGCAAGTGTTGACACACTTCTGATCATGGCCACAACTTATTAACCTAGCTCATACATCTTTGGAATATGGGAGGAAACGAGAATGTCCAGAGAAAGCCCAAACAGTCACAGGGAGAATATACAGACTCCTTACAGTCAGCAGCAGGAACCCTGATCTTACTGCAACAGTGTTAAAATTATCGTTACTCTTACAATACTGCCCAGTCCCAATCAGATCACCCTCAGCCTTCTACACTTCGAGAAAAACAAAGGAAACAAGCCCAGCCTGTCCAGACTACGCTCATTGCAATGTTCAGTCCGAGGTAATATACCAGTCAATGTCTTCTACATCTGCTCCAGTGCAATCACATCTTCCTCATCATGTAGCAACCAAAACTGCACACAGTACTCCAGCACGAGGAAATCTGAAGATGCTGAAAATTCAAGCAACACACACAAAAGATGCTGGTGAATGCAGCAGGCCAGGCAGCATCTATAGGGAGGTACAGTCGATGTTTCGGGCCGGGACCCTTCGTCAGGACAGCTGTAGTCTAAAATATAATAGTATACTGTAGTGGTATCATAATCTCTATGTTCTTGAATTCTGTGCTTGGATATTAGTCATAGATGGATTCAGTACAGAAATATGCCTTTCAGCCCACCAAGTCCACACTGACCACGATCTACTCATCTTAAACATTAATCCTGTGTTTTTTAAAATTTCTCCCTACATTCTCATCATCTCTACCCATAGGAAAGCGGCATCCACCATCAGAGATCCTCACTGCCCAGACCGTGCTCTTTTTTTGCTGCTGCAATCATGGAGAAGGTCCAAGACCCTGAGGACTCACACCACCAGGTTCAGGAACAGTTACTACCCAACAACCATCAGCCTCTTGAGCAAAAGGGGATAGCTACACTCACTTGCTCATCCATTCAGATGTTCCCACAACCAATTATTTATTCCACTTGAAGGATTCTTTATCTTGTTATCTCATGTCCTTCTTATTTTTTGCTATTTATTTATATTTGCATCTGCACAGTTTTTTGTCTTCTGCACTCTGGTTGATCTTTCATTGATCCCGTTATAGTTACTATTCGATAGATTTGCTGAGTATGCCTGCAGGGAAATGAATCTCAGGGTTGGATATGGTGACATAGACAGCATGCACTTTGACAATAATACTTACTTCGGACCTTGAACAGATGCTACCACCCATCTATACTCTCGGGGCAATTTACAGTGGCCAACTAATCTACCAACCGGCACATCGCAATAACGTGGGAGGGAACTGGGGCACCCAGAGGACACACAGGGAGAACGTAGAAACTCCACACACCTAACTCCAGCATGACGGATCTAACATCGGGAGTGAACCTGTGCCTCTGGCATTATGAGACAGTGGCTCCACTATCTGCTTCTGAAGAAAAAAAAGATGGTCATATTTGGTCCACCATCAAAGACTCCAGATGCACTGTGGAGAGCATTCCGACTGGTTGCATTGCTGCCTGTTACGGAGGCTCCCTATCACAGGACTGAAAAACAAAAGATGCAGAGAACTGTAGACTCAGCGCGATCCAACATGGGTACTAGTCTCCCCACCATCAAGGACATTTTCAAAAGTTGGTGCCTAAAGAAATCGACATCCATCAAAAAGGACCCTCAACATCCAAGGTGCCCTCTTCTCGTTACTATCATCCACACTCAACATTTTATGAACAGTTTCTTCCCCTTTGCTAACAGATTTCAGAATGGTGCATGAAATCATGAACACTACCACACTATTTAGCTCTCTTTTTGCACTATATATTTATTAGATTTGCCATAGTAACCTATGGTAATTTTTTATGCATACACTGTACCACTGCCACAAAACAACGAATTTCACAAGGTAAGCTCAGGGGCCACTCTGTTATGTACAGGAGTTACCTAATAAAGTTGCTACTCAATGTATTTCTGTAGTTTCATGATCTTCAGCTGCTGTAGCCAATCCACTTCAAGGTTCAACGTGTTTTCTGTTCAGAAATGCTCTTCAGCGCACCACTGTTATAACATGTGGTTATTTGAGTTACTGTCACCTTTCCTGTCAGCTTGAACCGGTCTGGCCATTCTCCCCTGACCTCCCTCATTAACAAGGCATTTTCGCCCACAGAACTGCCATTCACAGAGTACTTTTTTTTAGTTTTTCACGCCATTCTCTGTAAACCTTAGAGACTGGTGTGCTTGAAAATCCCAGGGGATCAGGAGTTTCTGAGCTACCCAAACCTATACCAACTATATGTTGGTATACAGTAGTTGTATCATAATCTCCATGTTCTAAGCAACGTCAGGAGACTCATGTGTCGTCGGGGAGGCCAGAAAATCTTTCACTGTGGGCCCGAAGACCCAAGATCTTTGTGATCTTCGGGTACAGAGCTTGTAAAAAGCGACGAAACGGACTTTTTAACATCGTAAACCAACGGGTTTTTGTTAAGTCTCCTGCTCGCTGTGAAATTGGGGATACCTCCCTCTCCCTTATCAGGGAGAGAGAGAACCTGTGGGGTGCTGAATGCCAGATGAATTGCGATAGTCTTTGGGGTAACTGCAAGGTCTGTGTCTTTGCTATCGCTTAGCTCACGCTTGTGTGCGGTAGTGAGTGCGCTTTTTATTTTGCTGGTTGGGGAAGGGGAGATTGTTGCTCACTGCCGCTTATGCAGGGAGGGGGGAGCTGAGGGGGACCTTGGGGTTCTCATGTTTAACTGCCATTCATTCTTTGGGGCACTTCTCTGTTTTTGTGGATGTTTGCGAAGAAAAAGCATTTCAGGATGTATATTGTATACATTTCTCTGACATTAAGTTGAACCTTTGAACCATCTCATCTGGCACCAAGAATCATTGCATGGTCAAAGTCTCTTTGATCATGTTTTTTCCCCATTCAGATGTTTGGTCTGAACAACAACTGAACGTCTTGACCTTGTCGGTAAGCCATGCTTCTATGCATTGAGAGAGGATTAGGAGTCTGAGCATTCAGTCAGTATCTATGCATAGGAATAAACAGTCAATGCTTCAGGCTGAGACCCTACATAGATTGCAATCATTCTGTCCTCAGAGGGTTTTACATAAAGAGCAGTGAGATAAGACCATAAGATATAGGAACAGAATTAGGCCATCTGGCCCATTGAGTCTGCTCCACCATTTCATCATGGTTGATCCAATTTTCCTCTCAGACCCAATCTCCTGCTTCCCTCCCCCCAATCCCTTCTTGTACTGACCAATTAAGAATATACGACCATAAGATCAAGGAGCAGAATCAGGCCATTTAGTTCATCCTCCCTTGTTCTAATACTCGTGCTTTGTTCAACTGTATTTGGAAAGGCCAGAGTCAGGGTACGATGCCTACAGATTAATCTGATGTCTTCTGAAAAAGTAAAATTTCTTTTATCAGGATTATATAATGCACTATAAAGTTGAACAATGTTAAATCCTGTCTTTTTTTTAACTTGTCACCAATCAACTAATATGACAGGGATTTCTTCCAATTGTTCCAGTCAATAAGAAGTATCCCATTGCTGTCCAAGTAAATGTTAAGTTGTGTTTTTAGCAACATATTACATTGTATCAAATCTCACCATTCAGAGCTTAATCTTTGATTCATTAGAAACCACAATGATGGTGACATACATTTGGCTTTATTGGGAGAAAATTACTGTTCTGTAATACATTTTCCAATCATAAGGCATACTCCAGTCAGTTAATCCAGCCTTGCAAATCCCCTTCTGTAGTAGAACAATCGCCAGGCTTAATGTGACCCCTCAAAAGGAATGAAAATCTAATCAGATACAGAAATCTAATGCAGAGACCCAACATAATAATTAAAATTCACAAGCGTAATTACAAAGCTTTTTTTAATCTGCTCAAACTCATTCTCAGTTGAGGATGGCATCGTAACTTACACAAGGTCATCAGGACTTGATAATTTGTTTTGGTGAAAGAAAATTTCTCCCCAAGTGTAACGGATAAATTTTAATGACATTTGATGGTTGATTTCAATGCCCTGAGGATACAGAAGGTTGCACAGGGTCTTTCACTCCAAATAATCTAGGTCAGATATGCTAAATCAAGTTTGATTTTTCTCAGTCTCTGCAGAAGCCTGGGGCACAACCATTGAAGCTGAAAGTAAGAGGTAGCTGCCGTGACTCTGAAATTAAAGCATCTGATTGAGAGATGAACATTTTTGATAACTGTTGACCTGTTAATATTAGCAGGTCAACAGTCTAAATCCCATCCATTAATGTAAGCTATCCGACCTGGTTCGACAGTGAAGGAGTATTGCACTGTTAGAGATCTTATACGTGAAGCACTAAGCCCTGTCTGTTATCATACAGATTTAGACTATTCCATGGGATTATTTTGTGGATGAGTTGCAGAGTTCACTTTGTTGTCTCACCTGCACAAGGTACCTCCTAAACAACAGCGAGCAGCTTTTGAACCCTTAGAATACCCCAAGGTGTTCAGAATCAGAATCAGTGTCTTTCAGAGTGGTGTAATCTGAGGAGGAATTGATGGAAACACAAGGAAAATTAAATGGGTTAGAGTGAGAATAGTGTAAAAATAGGTCCTCGATGGTTGGTGACGAATCAGTGGACTAAAGGACCTGTTTCCATATTCTTTCTCTCTATGAACATGTACTGAGTCTTCTCCAAGGATCATCACCTTGTCATGGTGGCAAGGCTTGTGTGTTTCTGAGATCCCGAAAGTGATGCCGCCTGGAGCTTAGCTCCTGGTAGAGTCACCCACGGCAGTAAGATCAAAGGGAAGCTTCCAGATAACGAGCAGTCCAACCAAAACCTCAGTGGTGGAGCTAGCGGAAGATGTTGACACATCACAATGGCAGTGAAGGGTCCCCAGTCCTCTTGCATTCCGTGCCACTGGACCCTGATGCCAGTCTGTCAAGGATCATGTGGCGGCTGCCCGTGAATCAACCTCCCACCCAATTTAAACAAAGTCACGCATAGGCATTCTCCATTAAGGGAACAACCCCCTGGGAAAATATCATACTCAACTCGAGTGATTACACAACTATACTCAGCGAGTTCCCAGAAATACCAAAAAAAAACATCAGATTCTCTTCTTTAATGACAATGGTTATTGGGATAATTGTCCTTGAAACAGTAGCAAGATCACCCCTTCTTTCTATAGATTGGCATGCAATTTCAGAGCTCAGACCCAGCCTCAGTGAAACACCATTTTACCAATCCTGCAGCACTCCCACTATATAAAATTGATGTGTTTGACTAGAAGTCTGTTTCAACTGTTAATCAACAGGAGTGAACATTTTACAATTAATGTCAGGCTAACTAGGAGTGAGATCAAAAAAGCTGAGGATCTTGGAAGTTGATTGGGTTTGTAAGGAATATGATCAATACATTTTTGTTTGAAAAGCTTATCAAGGGGTATGGAGGTAAAGCAGGAAATGAGGCAATTTTAATGTCAGCTTCAAATTTAATAATCATACCCTCTACATTCATATCCAAATTACTTACATGTATTAATGATCAGTAAGGCTCCCAGAATCAATTGCTGTCATTACTGGTCATGTGTTTTCAATCATAAAAGCAACTGTCCACAATCATCCTCTCTCTCATATTACCTGTTGTCTTCACATCCCTTTGAAGCCTTCTGTCCAAAAATAGATTACGGCATGCTACACATTGGAAAGGCACTCTGGAACAATTTAAAATCATTTCTCTGTAAACACTTTAAAAGACTTACGTTGCTTCTTCTGTCTAATGTTCAGGAAGCATTTCAGATATTTATCTACTTTCCTTAGCTAAAAATCCAAAGCACGCTGTAACCAACAATAAAAAAAAATCTAAGGTAGATTTTTCTGTTCTTGTTAGTCTCATGAGACCATAACAAGAACAGAAAATACAGAAAATCCTCACTAGGTCATTCAGCCTCTGTGGAGATAGAAATGGTCAAATCGATGGAGGTGAGCCACCTCTCTCAGAAGAAAATTTGAATTGCAGATTGGAGTACAGCAATACAACAAACTCTAGTTCCTGTTTTTACTGCTGTTAGCATTCCAAGATTTACAGTACTTCTGATAGATGCCAAGAGACTACGTAGATCTCTGGTTATGTAAACGGATAATGAAGATAACCATTGCAGTGAAAATTGTGATAGAAGAAGACATCAATTACCATGGTAGATGGTAGATGGATGAGGGACGGGACAGGAAATAAGAAAGTACTGCATAACATTTATGGGAAAATTGATAATTTCTCCTTAATTTGACTTTGTACTAAAATGGACAATGATTTTGTTTGTTCTAATTGTGTTGGTATGTGTAAAAGTGCTGTGCAATTTATGTTTAACTTATGTTTTTTCTCGTGAAGGTTGTTCATAGGATGCTGCTGTAAGTAAGGTTTTCATTGCTCCTGTGCATATGACAATAAATTTAACTTTAACTTCAAAGGAGAAAACTAAAACTGTGATGGATATTCACTGTCCAGGGCCACAGGGACTTTTTTTTGCCAAGCTTAACTTTTTAACATAGCAGCAGACACTTGCAGAGATCAAAGAGTTGATTTTGAGTAAGTTAAACTTCCAACCAAAATTCTTTATTCAGCTTCTTGTTATAAACAGGTGCCAGTCTTCAATTCTGAAGACTGAAGTTAAAGGACAGCTTTGTAAACAGCACTGTCTACAGAACACAGAGATAGAGCTGTTTGCAATGTAAGACAATGGGATCTGTTAATTGGGCTTGAATCAAACCAGATAAAACTAGCTAAGTTACTTAGATCACAGAAGCCTATTGACCAGATTGAAACTATCACTTAGCACATCAAATAGCTAATCGATTAATCATTGGAAGATTTGTGTGCTCAGAGAGTCAACTTCACAGCATCAATTGTGGGTATCTAGGAACTCTGTCTCCAGGAGTTTTTAGACTGTTTGTGTAAAAGGGGATCTGAAAAAAAATCACATGCATGTGATATCACCCAAGTGGCAAGAAAACAATATAAATATAAGAGAGAAGTTAGGAATGGTCAAAAACAGCAAGAAGAATGACAGAAAAAATGGGGTGAGTAGAATCCATTCCTCTGCCTTTGATTTCTGTGACAGATGATTTATTTGTCTGCAACTCACTGGCATGTCTTTTTAGCGAATAAGAATTTCACCCGTGTTTTGGAAACCCCTTGTTTTAAATTATTTGTAATTTAGAAATCTGATGAGATAGAAAATCTCTGAGTCTCTGTGTTTTAAGTATTTTCCTGGATTTAAACTTGTATCACTAAAAATAAATGAACTATGTTTAAAACTACTTTGTCAGCTGAAGCAACTCTTCCTTGGTAGGGAGGGGAGGACCCATTGCTCAAATAGTGGACATTGGCAACTAAGCTCAATGAAGACGCATGGAGGGCAGGGGTTGGAGCATAGGTTACATGGTTAGCACAACATTGTGGGCCGAAGGGCCTGTAATGTGCTGTAGATTTCTATATTCTATGTTCTATGTAACTCATGGAGGATAAACAGGGAAGTGAACTAGTCTTTGAAGAGTAGGTGGTGTTGGAATTGGTTGTTTTTTTTTACATACTTATAAAAACGTATTAGTTGAATTAATATAAAACTAAAATCAAAGTTTCTGTTTTTACTGACAAAATGTGTATTTTTAAACAAACTCATATTTTTTACAATATATGTGTTTTCTTGCCACTCACTGGCAGAAACATGGTATGGTAATTACGTAACGGTTTGCCAGCTTTTCATTTTTGTTTACTTGACAGGCCCTTCCAGCTCTTCAATCCATATTGCTCAGCAGTTTCCCCAATTTAATCCTAGCCTACTCATGGGACAATTTACAATGACCAACATGGGAGGGATGCGGAGCACCCGGAGGAAACCCATGTGGTCATGTAGAGAATGTACAGATACCTTTCAGGCAGCGTCAGAAATTGAACCCAGGTTACTTGTACTGGAAAGAGTTGTGCTAACCACTAGTTTTTAATTAGCTAAGCGTTAGCATACTAAATTGTGAATTGTGTGAACCTTGATCGTCATTTCTTATCTAAGGAATTTGTCTTAACCGAATGATAAAGATGATAAATTTCTCAAAGGTACCATATTTTTCTTTTGCAAATTTCATCTGGTTTGCATCGTTCCTTTGTTTAATCTTTTAAAATAAAGGATCATTGAAAAAACAAGTTTTCACTCATTCTTGGACTCCTAAAAGAGCCTGAGGATCAGAAAATCACCAAGATCTGTCAGTGGTTACAGTATGGTCTCCCTTTAGTGATTGAACCTGTAGCTATCTATATCAAATAGAGCTTAAGATCTCTGAGTTTAGAACGTCATGGTCAGTAAACCCAATATCGTCACAAAACTAGAGACAAAGTTCTGGTATTAGATTTAACCAACAGTATACTGTACATGGAAATTTTAACATGGGGGCAAAAAGCAGATTATTCAGGCAGCTGCATCACTTATATCATATTTAGATTAGGTTAAAATTATTTATTTTTAATGCATTAATCACACAAAGGTGTTATGCCTATGTTTTAAAATGTTTGTCCCTGCATCCTCGTGAAGTTGCACCATCAAAACATTGGATTGGGCGCTCGCATCACCATTCACTTTAATGCAACTAGCAAGTTCCCCAGTCTGCCATGATCCTATAGAGAGGTGGAGCAGCCACAAAGCACAGAACTATTCATACTTATTGAGGTCTTTACCTTCTTAAAACATATTGCACTAAAATTGGAGAATTCTATTTGACTTGAATTACCTTTGCTGGGACAATGCAATATAATAATGAAAAAAACAATTCCTCTCACAGTCACACTAATATGTAAGAAAAATCTTATTGCTGGCAGCACTGAGCACAGACTGAAGCATCAGTACATTGATTCCTTTAAGTTGCTGATGCCTTCGATCTGTGGTTTAAAAGTTGCCACTGCCCATAGGAACACATGGTGTAGATAGCCCACTCAGTACGTATATCAAGGTTATTATTATCTGGAGACCCAGATGCCCTGTTGCTATCCTTCCTCTCTCCACTCCATCACCGCACTCCACTTCTCTGCTTTTTCTCCCATTATTTTCAGTTTTAGATGACATAGTGTGAGGCTCTTCAATGGCTCTGACTTACTTTCAATGTCACCAACACATGAGTAATGACAATTGCTTCTTACTTAAGTAGGTTGGGGAATAACACTTAAGGAGAGAGAACGACTATAACAATTTCTTAGAAGAAGACCACCCCACTTCTATGATATTTTTGTTTGACATACAATATTTATGTTTATTTTTATTTGGCAATGAGGTAGGTGATTAGTGGCACCCATTTAGTACACCAAAAATGCACAAAGTACAATTGAACATCATTTGTGGCTCCAGCACGGAAAAGGGCTGCTTGACCCAATGATTCACTATTGGCATTTAGGATGTGCAAATGCCTTCTCCTAAGTCTTTTCAACTCTATTCATCATCAGTTCTCTAAAATGTCATTTTCCTTTGGATATCTTTGTGCTATATGTCACCCTATGGAAGCAGTAGATTACAAATTCTAAACATTCTTTGGTCAAGTAACTTGTTCTGAATTTATTTGTGACATTTACAACATCAATTTCTGAATTCCCATTGACTTGGTACATTTTCTCTGGAACTATTTTATCAAACCACTCCAGCATTTGAAAAACCTTAATTAGGCCCCTTCAAAGCTTTTTCTTCTTACCCTGTGCAAAAAAAAAACCTCAAACTGTACAGTGATTCAATATTTCCTTCTGATTTTGTAATCTTTCACTTGCACCAATCTTGCATACTTTCCTTCATTTATCCAGTACACATAATCAGACCAATTCCAGTCACTTGACAAGTCCTTCCTGTCACATGACAAATTTACATTGCAAGCCAGCTTTAATTAAGCTGTTTTGCACATTAACCATTGCCATATCAGTGATTTTTAACAATATTAATGTGGTTTTCACAAAAGAAGTAGTGTATAATCAAATTTCAAAGTAAATTTATTATCAAAGTACATTTATGTCACCATATACAACCCTGAGATTCATTTTCTTGTGGCATTCACAGTGAATCCAAAAAACACAATAGTGACCAAGAAGGGGTAACTACAATGACACTCTCCCGTTTAACTTGGCAAAAGAGCTTTGCAACTGTCACAGATAATCATTGAACCATACTTACTGGGGAGATCTCATTGAAACCTTTTGAATATTGAAAGGCCAAGAAAGAGTAGATGTGGAAAGGCTGTTCCTCATGGAGGGAGAGTCTAGAACAAGAGGGCACAGCCTCAGGATAGAGGGGCGCCCTTTCAAAACAGAAATGTGGAGAAATTTCTTTAGCCAGAGGGTGGTGAATTTGTTGCCACATTCAGCTGAGGAGGCCAGGTTGTTGGGTGTACTTAAGTTAGAGATGGATAGGTTCTTTATTGGACATGGCATTAAAGGTTACGGGGAGAAGGCAGTAAACTGTGGTTGAGGAGCTGAAAAAAAGGATCAGCCATGATTGAATGGTGAAGCAGACTCGATGGGCCAGATGGCCTAATTCTGCTCTTATGTCTTATGGTCTTAATCCATGAAAGATTGCACCTGACAGAAACTTTGCAAATACGTAAAAATCAAAACAACAATAATTAAATAAGCAATAAATATTGAGAACATAAGATGAAAAATCCTTGAAAGTGAGTCCATAGGATGAGGAAACAGTTCAGTGATGAGGCGAGTGAAGTTATCCCCTCTGGTTCAAGTGCCTGATGGTTGAGGGGTAATAACTGTTCCTAAACCTGGTGGTGTGGGTCCCGAGGCTCCTGATGGCAGCTGTGAGAACAGAGCATGGCCGGGGCGGTCAGTGTCCTTAATGATGAATGCTGCTTTCCTGTGACAGTGTTCCACTCACTGAAGGGGAGGACTTTACCCATGATGGACTGGGCTGCACCCACTGCTTTTTGTGGGGGTTTCCATTCAAGGGCATTGGTGTTTCCATACCAGGCCGTGATGCAACCAGTCAATATACTCTCCACCACACCTCCGTAAAAGTTTGTCAAGGTTTTAGATGTCATGCCAAATCTTCGCAAACTTCTAAGGAAGTAGAGGCCTCCACGCTTTCTTAATGATGGCACTTGTGTGCTGGGCCTAGTACAGATCCTGGATTATGTCGCTCTTCTAAATTGATATCAAAGTTCCTACTGTCTTCCATATCAAACTTCGAAACTGGCTCAAAATGCCCCTTCCTTCTTGCAGAAATTGATAATTCAGCAAAAGTCTTCCGAATTTCAAAATATATTATTTGAAATAAACATCTAAACAAAACAATATAATAAACAAAACTGTTCATTAAATCTCTCTGCCTCCCTGCCTGTCTTTCCTCTAAAATTCACTTAAAATGTGTCTCTGTAACCTGTTTTTGGTCATTAATTGATTAGCTCTGTAAGTGTCCTCATTATCTGATTTTCTGAGGATACACTTGAAGTATTTTAGTACATTAGAGACACAACATAAATGCAATTCATTCCACCCCGCCCCCCCATCAAGCCAATAAACCATGAGTGTATTCATCGCCATACCTTTCCCCTTTCATTATCCCTCACCGAAACCTAGCTTCAGTGCTGTTTATACAACACAAGCTCCAAATAATCAGGTCTAACCTGATGTTAACACAGCTCATTTTGATGGAGTTAAGTGTCAATATGTAGTAATGTAATCACTGCTGTCAACACCGCGTAGAGCGAAGTCTAGATTCTCTTTTTAAATCTTTTACAAGTCTCCTAGCAACCGGGACTGTTCAGTGTGGGAGCAAAGGTCAGCATCCTGTATCTATGTAAACAATGCAGCCAGACAAAAACTCACAATGACTTCCACCATCAAAGAAAATGTGTCTGCACATTGCACAATAGCAGTAGGTCAGGCAATCTGGGGAGCTGAACTATAATCCAAATAGATGAATTTAAGTCATATCGTGGCAGCTCGGGAATTTAAATTCAATTAATCAAATAAAATCTGGAATTAAGCCATTCTGTTGATTGTTCTAAAAACCCACCTGGCTCAGTAACGTGCATTACATTATGTGACCTGTATGACACCATAAGACAAAGGAGCAGAATTAGGACATTTGGCTTGTTGAGTCTGCTCCACCGTTCCATCATGGTTGATTTATTATCCCTTTCAACCCACTCTCTGGCCTTCTCCCTGTAACCTTTAGTGCCCTTACTAATCAAGAAGCTATCCTCTGCTTCAAATATATCCAATGACTTGGCCTCCACAGCTGTCTGTGGCATTAAATTCCACAAATTCACCACCTTCTCGCTAAAAAGTAGTTATCTTGCATTGTATCTCACCACTCAAACTCAGAAAAGTGGGAGAATCAGAGAGTTTTAGATTCATAAACCATGGAAACAGACCTTTGGCCCAGCCAGTCTTTGTTAATCATCCATGCTCTTTTTGACCAATATCCCTCTAAACCAGAGGTTCCCAACCGTTTTTTCTGCTTTGGACCAATACCGTTAAGCAAGAGGTCCGTGGACCCCAGGCTGGGAACCCCTGTTCTAAACCTTTCCTATCCATTTTCTTAAACAAATGTTTTCTTTGTGTGTTGCTATTGTACCTGCTCCAATAATTTCCTCTGGAATCTTGTTCCATATAGACACCACATTCTGTGTGTAAAAAAGATAAATAATTAGATTAATTAATTCGGTAAAGTTGTACCTCAATTTCCCCTGTTAAACCTACACACTCTCGTACTTGGTTCTCTCACCCAAGGGAAATGACTGTGTGCATTCATCTTATCTCTGCCCCTCATGATTGTGACACAACTCTGTGAGGTCACCCCTCAGTCTCCTATGCTCCAAGGAATAAAGTCCTAGCAGGCCCAACGTCTCCCTATAATTCAGTCCCTCGAATCCTGGCTACATCTCTTGAGTTCAGACAATATCTTAACTGCCATCTGTTTTGACCCAGCAAGAGTCAGAGTGATAGAGAGATACAGCACAGGTGACTGGTGCTGACTTCAGCCCACATCGTCAGCACCAATCAGTACAAACTCCATACAGAAAGTGGTGAGAATTGAACCCCAATCTTACAATCACTGATGCCAAGATAGCACTATGCTACCATGCCATGTGAACATACCAATTGCCAATGTTAAATTAAAGTTAAAATTACCAACGTTTGGCAAAATGGTAAGCTTAAAGTCCTAAAAATTGCTGAAGTTGAACTAGAGCAGTGAGGAAAGGACTTCAGGGAATATTTTTCTAACAGTCTGTGGCTACCTGGTCATTAACCCATCAAACCACAGGAGGAGATCTTGTAGTCCATTGTGCATGTGCAAACTCTTGAGAGAGCTATCCAACTAATCATTTGACAAATTGCAGAGATTAGTGCTGGATATGAAGGAATTTATTTTATAGGGTTTTGCCATTAAGTATCAATTATTAAATACTTGGAGAGAAATCTTCAGGGCTATATAGAGAGAGGGCAAGGGAAGCTGGGCCATTTGGATGGATTGGGAGAAGGAAAGTGAACCACACAGCCTTCTTTTTGTGATGTATCACACTATGAATTCTGTAACTAGCAAATCTACATCAAAAGTACCTTAATACAGCAACTTCTACAAGTATGACGCAGGCAATGATCTATCAGTATGCAGGTAACATGAATCATGTGATCGCTAGAATATCCTGCATCATACCCCATTTGGCAACTTAAAGCATTATATAGACGCGGTGTTTAGTTCTTGAGCGTGAACAAAACTTCTGTGTAAAGACATGAATTTCTCCAGGTTGTCAATTTGTATAAAAAATAACATACATAAATATCTGCAACACACACAAAAGTTGCTGGTGAACGCAGCAGGCCAGGCAGCATCTCTAGGAAGAGGTGCAGTCGACGCTTCAGACCGAGACCCCTCGTCAGGACTAACTGAAGGAAGAGTGACTCGGCCTGAAACGGCGACTGCACCTCTTCCTAGAGATGCTGCCTGGCCTGCTGCGTTCACCAGCAACTTTTGTGTTTGTTGCTTGAATTTCCAGCATCTGCAGAATTCCTGTTGTATACATAAATACCTGATTGGATTTCAACAGTTAATTTCCAGGTTAATGAGATCTTCAAAGAGGCTCTGTAAAACATGTCCAGAATTGGAAAGAGATATTTTTATCTTTTCCCGAATCTCTGTGTGTTGACTTGTAACAGTTGTGGATGGCAGCCAATGAATTGGAACAATCTCAAATCAGTAGACTCTGGCAGGCAGGATGAGAATACAGCCTGGCCTTGAAAAGCTAACATTTGGCCTTTTATGGTAACAGTCGTGCAGAAACAAACAGAAAACACAGCAATGGAAATGAGAACATTCAGTTTGGGGAATTTGTTGTTAAACAGCGAGTAAGATTCATCGATTTGCAGAATGATACAGCACTGAAAGCTATTCATCCTTCATGCCCATACTAGCAAGCTGATGACACTGAAGTAAAAAATCAGTTGTGATCTCATTGATTGACAGAATAGGTGTGAGAGGGCTAATGGCCCTGCTTCTATTTCTTAAATCCTTATTTTCCAGCTTCTTAAAAATAAATATAACATTAAGCTCAGCATCCCCCTCATCCTTTCCTTGTGGCCTTCCACAGCATTTCCGCTTCAAATATTTATCTCTTTTCAAAGCCATTATTGCTTCTGCTTACATGGTCCTTTCAAATCATGCTTCCTAGAGCATAACAACACATTATAAATAAGGAATCTTCATTCCACCTCAATCCCACCCCCTCTAGCATCCCTTCACTATCTCAATTTCTTTTGCCAATTGCCTTAAAATTCTGTCCTCAGTATTTAAATAGTGATTAACGTGAGGGATTAAGGAAGGCAGATGGAATTGTAAGGGCACCAGGAGGAAGCATTGGAATTGAAGCTAGCTGATTATTAGGGGAGAACAGGAAAATGCCCAAAGCTGAAGTCAGTTCAGGCCAGTCAGAGCTTAGCTTTTGTCATCTGCTGTGTTTTATGGGCATGTCACTGGCAAGTCAGCCAACATCAGTTTTAGTGAATAGACTGCCAGCTTGGTACTCATCAGATCACTCAGTTATACAAGCTTACTGCTTGTGAGAGAGGGTCAAATGAAAATTTGCCCTTTTCTGCTGCCCCACAAAACACAATAACTGGGTTCAATCAGACAACTGCAGAGAAGCTCCCACTCATCGCTAACACCGAAATTAAAAGCTATAAATAAATACTGTAAAGAGTTCGAAAGAAACTTCCTTACCCAAAATGTGGTTAATGAGTGTATTACTCAGCACAGGTGATTTTAAAGATGATTTGGTCAGACAATTGAAGAAGGAAGGAATAGATGGATAACCTGAAAGATGAAGAGTGGAATCAGAATCGGGTTCATTATCACTGGCATATGTCATGAAATTTGTTAACTTTGTGGCAGCAGTACAATGCAATACATAATAAATATAGGAAAAAACTGAATTTCAGTAATTTTATACATATAGTTAAATTAAGATAATATGTGCAAAAACAGAAAGTTAAAAAAGCAGTGAGGTAGTGTTCATGGGTTCAATGTCCATTTACAAATCAGATGGCAGAGGGAAAGAAGCTGTTCCTGAATCACTGAGTGTGTGTCTTCAAGCTTCTGTACCTCCTTCCTGATGGTAACAATGAGAAGCAGACATGTCCTGGGTAGTGTGGTTCAGTGAAGATGGAAATGCTTCTTTGAAGCACCACTCCTTGAAGATGTCTTGGATACTATGGAGGTTAGCACCATAATGGAGTTGACTAATCTTACAACTCTCTGTAGCTTACTTCGATCTTGGGTAGTAGCAACCACCCCCCCCCATACCAGATGGTGATGCAGCCAGTCAGAATGCACTCCATGATACATCTGTAGAAGTTTTTAAGTGTTTTAGGTGCCAAATCAAATCTCCTCAACCTCCTGATAAAACATAGCTGCTGTTTGCCACCTTTATAGCTGCATCGATATGATGGGACCAGGTTAGATCCTCAGGGACATTGAGACCCAGGGACTTCAAACTGCTCACTCTCTCCACCTCTGATCCCTCTATGAGGATTGGTTCGCGTTCCTTCGTCTTACACTTTCTGAAGTCCACAAATCAGCTCTTTGGTCTTAATGGCGTTTAGTGCAAGGTTGTCGCTGTGACACCACTCAACTCAGTGTATCTCGCTCCTGTACCTGAAGGAAAATTATGTGTGGTATACATGCTACCAAAGAGCAATTGCAGCCAATGTTTGTTACTATGCAGAAATTTCTTTCAAATAAATCTTCATAGTGAAAACTATAAATACACCAGTGTCTAGAGAAAACCTTGAATCTTAAGAATTGTTTTGACTCATGCATTGAATGAACACAAAAGTGATCAGATAATATACTCCATGGTCCTTGTATCATTGTTATGAAACATCTTGGGCACAGTCATCCAGGAATAATGGCAGTAGTTAAAACACAATAGACACCCATACTCCACCATAAACCCCCATGTAGTAATTCTTTTGGGTATGAATTGAGGAAATGAGTACGTAAGATTTGCTAATGTCTATCAGTCAGCAAATACTTTTGTATGCAAGCCTGAATCTGCATTTGGAGACAGAAACAGATGTTGAAATCTGAAGCAACAAGCAATCTTCTGGAGGAATATAGCACTCAAGTGGCAACTATGAGGGGATGGAATTTTATGGAAAAGGGATTGCACATGATAGCTTAAGTGGGTACTTGGTAAACTTTGGAAAACAATTATATTTACAATTGGATTGTGTATTTAGAACTTGGTAGGTTTTCATCATTGTCATGAGCACGTCTATTGTTTAATGGTTCTACCTACATGCTCTGCATTTGTAAAACAAGAACAATTAGGTGGTTCGACAAAGCAGCAAGGAAATTTCCAAAGAGCTCAGTCATGTTTATGGATAAACTTTACAGGGTAATAGTTTGACTTTCAGATTAAACTTGATGCATGTATTAGCTGCAAAGTACATGGGGAATCTCCAGCCTGTGTTGTGAAAGTTTTCCTCAGCTGTTAAAGAATATTTTGAACTTCTGTTTGAAGTGGTTTACCAGGATACCGTCTAGATTAGTGGGCAGGTGCTGTAACTAGAAAGTGAACAAACCAGTATTGTCTTCCATGGTATAGAAGAGACTGAAGGGAGTCTTTATAGAAGTTGATAAAATTATGAGAGATTTGGATAGAGGAAACATCCAGTATCTTTTTCCCCTGTGTTGAAGTGTTCAATATTAGAGGGCAGGCATTTAAGGCGTGAAGGGAAAGGGTAAAGTTCAAAGAAAATGTGTGGGGCAAGTTTTTTTTTACACAGAATGGTGAGTGCCTGGAATGTCAGTGGAGGTGGATACAATGGTGGCATTTAGGAGCCTCTTAGACAGGCAGGTGAAATGCATAGAATTGAAGAACTTGAACGTGTGCAGGCAGAAGGGATTAAGGGTAATTAGGCATATTTGGCTTAAGTAGTTTAGCAGAACATCATTGGCCAAAAGACCTGTTTTTTTTTCTCTGCTGTTCTAAGTTCTATGCATTCAGCCACATCCAGTCGTTTGGGAGAAGGATAGAAACTGAAGTTCTAAGTGAGGTCACTGCGCTGCAGGCAGCTTTAGCTCTTTTAGCTTCCTTTTGCATCCTCGGCTTCAATTAATAAATCTTGTTACTACCTCCTGATATCTTATTTCAACCTTTGTTTTTCAATACAGAAAGTAGATTCTAACATTTTGTACTGACCATTTCAGGCTTTGATATTTGCTTCTTTGAAGAAGCTGAAAAATATCAACAAAAATATTAATGATACAACAGCTCAATGGTAGCACTTTTTTGTGGGTTGATATCTCCACTACAGAGACATGAATCAAATGATGACTGCTATGTTAGTACTGAGACACAGCACTGTTAGAGGCATGTCCTTTCAAATGAGGTATTCAGTTGAGGTTGTCTCTTTCCTCTTAAGTGGATATAAAAGATCATGTGACAGTTTTTGAAGAAAAGCTAGGTGTTCCCTCAAGACCTGGCCTCCTGTAACTTTAAAAATAGACTTGTGCATGTGCCTGAACTGGTAATTGGCCTACGATTACAACACTTACCAAGATGCAGTGAAAGGATTTTGTTTGAATGCCACCCAGGCACAAGTACATCGAGGTAGTGAAGAAAGAAATATCAGAATGCAACATGTAGTGTTGAACTTACAGAGAATGTTCAGCACTGGTTTGGAAGTCAAGGTTACTATCACTCACAGTTGGAAGATTAAAGATTAGCTTTATTTGTCACATATTCATTGAAATATACAGTGAAGTGCATCATTTGCATCAATGACCAACACAATCTGAAAGTGTGCTGGGCAGCCTGCAAGTTGCTGCCATTCTACCGGCACCAACATAGCATGCCCACAATTTATTAACCCTAATCTATACGTCTTTGGAAAGAGGGGGAAACCTGAGCACTTAGACCACACAGTCACAGGGAGAATGTACAGATCGAGGAGAGAACTGAACCCGGGTTGCTGGCCCTGTTAGGTGTTGCACTAACTACTCTGCTACCGTGATGCCCCCAATCAACTTCACAACTCAAGGTCAATCCTGGCTACTTTGGACCTCTGTCACACCTCACTGATTTTCCTCACCGCTGCATGAAGGAAGTCACAAAACTGCCATATTTTCTCTTCATCCCGCAGTGGTAGGCAGAGTAACTACAGAGATTTCATTGAGACACAGTCTTCCCTAGGAGTGCAAATTCCACTCGTGAACAATGCAGCTTTCAAAGACATTTCTCACTACTTCCTCCCAGCGGGTCACGTCTGTATGGTCTTCGTGCAAAGGATTGAACTTCCTATATCCATCCAACTCCCAGTGAGTACATTCCCAACCTCCTCCTCCTCCCCCACAGCCCCATTCATTGCAGCATCATTACATTGCAACATTCCCCTAGAGCTAGAAGAGTTTTGTGTATATTGTCATGTGTTATTTTAAGAGATCTCCACCAAGATTTCAAATGTGAGGCTAAAAGCCCAACAATTTATTTATTCGATAATAGATTAAGAGTATTCTGAATTCCTACAGCTCAAAATTACACAAAAAAATCCCAACAATATTATCCTGGGAACTTTGAAATTGAACAGCTCCCTTTTAGACCATAAGACAAAGGAGCAGATTTTGGGACATTTGACCGATGAAGTCTGCTTCGCCATTCCATCATGGCTGATTTATTATCCCTCTCAATCCCATTCTCCTGCCTTCTCCCCATAACCTTTGATGCCCTAGCTAATCAAGAACCTATGTTTTAAATATACCCAATGACTTGGCCTCCACAACCATCTGTGGCAATGAGTTCCACAGGAAACACTCTGGTTCCGTAAGTCTAGGGAAGGCAATCTCCGGCCCTGCCAAACATGTGAGATTGAAGCGCGAGCCCACCCCAAAACCCCCTGTTGGTGTGGATACTGCATGATTCATTACCCTGTTGCAAATAAGTGCCACGAAACAGCAGACAATACACTGCATTCAATTGAAAGGTTTAGCTTTATAATTTGTAATTTGACTAAAGGGTTAGCAAAGAAAGAACAAAAAAAGAAAAGGGTCCATTTTAATGAAACAGTCTAATGTGCACAAATTGGAGCTCACGGTTTCCCCTTCGCTGATCCTCCTTCGATCACCCCGGGCTTCGTCGAATCACGGCCCCGCTCCGGGTCGAAACCTACGACCTCTCTCGCGTCTTCTTGCTTCATCTCCCACCAAACAAAAACCCCAAGCCCAGCCTTAGTGTCCTTCACCAGAGAAACCTCCCCTTAATTCGACCATCCTAACTGGATGGCACACAATTTTCCTATCTCGTATCTTCAACAGTAACCCAAACAAGCAGCTTGTACAGAACAGCACAAAATGAAATTACAGAACAGCATAACAGTAAAAAATATGAACCAGGGCATTACACACAGACACCCTCTGTCTAAAGAGAGTCCTCCTCATCTCTGTTCTAAAGGGACATCCTTGTGTTCGGTGCTCTCTGGTCCTAGGCTCCCATTTTGAGGTTTTTCAAAATAGTATTAGGATCACCCTCAACATTGTTTTAAGGCCATTAAAAGATTGTAAAGGTAGATACAAAATTTGTTTTATGGAAGATTGTGTGCTGGAGGATGTACTAGAACTATCTATAATAAAATGGATATAATATTCTGCATAATCGTACCTAATATTCAATACTAAACTAAACATATGAGATGATTTGTAAGCAGTGAAGCAAAGAAATAATTCTGAAGTAAAAAAAATAAAATTTTGTCCAATCATAATTAAACCCTTTTTGAATACAGAGTAATGTAGCACTCAGATGCCACAATATTCCCTGATAATTAGAGTCTGGAACCAGACTCTGGGTTATTTTTGCCTTGAGCTCATGTTTAACACAGTTATCCTACAATTAAGAAACATAATCGTTATTATCAAGGAAAGTAAACGGTTCAGTGATTTCAGTACAGCTGTGGCGACTTTCACTTTGGATTTGTTGCCTTTGAGGACGGCTTGTATTGACGTCAGTCTCCTACAGTCCAGCTATCAGAAACCATCAAGTAATCACAGGGTAATGCAGAGAAATGCCGTTTTATTTTTAGACTTGAGATCCACACAGCTAATGATTCCAGGAAGGAAAAGCTTGTCATACGAGGAGCATTTGATGGATCTGGGCCTCTACTTACCAGAATTCAGAAGAATGAGGGGTAACCTCATTGAAACCTATCGTATGGTGAAAGGCCTTGATAGAGTGGATGTGGAGAGCATGTTTCATATGGTGGCAGAGGCTAAGACCAGAGAACACAGCCTCAGAATAGAGGGACATCCTTTTAGAAAGGAGATGAGGAGAAATTTCATTAGCCATAAAGTGGTGAATCTGTGAAAGTTGTTGCCACAGGCAGTTGTGGAGGCCAGATCATTGTGTAAACTAAGGCAGAGGTTGATAGTTTCTTGATTAGACAGGGCATGAAAGGATATGGGGACAAGGCAGGAGATTGGGTCTGAGAGGGAAAGTGGACTAGCCATGATGAAATGGCAGAGCAGACTCGATGGGCCAAATGGCCAGATTCTGCTCCATTATCTTATGACCTTATGGTTTTACTGGAGTATTCCTAGGCAATCACTTACTGTTGAATATGCCAGTCTTAGTTTGAGAGAGGAGGGCATTCATTTCCCTAAGTCAATTCCATCTTTCAATTCAAGCAGCCTGAGAAAATATTAGGACAGATGATTTAGTGTAGCCGATGGTCATTTATTGTTGCATGCACACATAAAACTTGCAGCAACATCACAGGCGTATAGCATCATATAAGCAGTATTCAGAAGAAGAAAACATAAATTAAACAATTTTTATAAGAAGGAACACAATTAGAAGAAAGAGCCAAGTCTATTTTAGTGCAAAGAGATCAAAGTAGTCACAGTGCTACTAAACTGTAGGATTAGGGTTTCGTCGGTTGGTTCAAGAACCAAATGGTTGAAGGGAAGTACCATCAGGGAATTTGAGGATGGCACTGGAGCTGGAGCTAACTACAGTGGTGCTAGAAAGTTTGTGACTCCCTGTAGAATTCACTTTACTTCTGCAAAAATATGACCTAAAATGTGATCAGATCTTCACACAGGACCTAAAACTAGGCAAAGAGAACCCAGTTAAATAAATAACACAAAAAACATTATACTTGTAAAATGATCCAATATTGCATGTATTTGTTGGAAGAAGTATGTGAACCTCTGGGGTAACGCCTTCTACAAAAGCTATCTGGAGTCAGGTGTTCTGATCAATGAGATGAGATTGGAGGTGTGGGTTGTGGAGGAACCCTACCCTATATTTTAAAAAATACATACAAAGTCAAGTTACTGACAGAGTCTGCTCTTCAAGAAAAACCTACTTATGTACACCATGCCTCGATCAAAACAACTTCCAGAGGACCTTAGAAGAAGAATTATAGAGATGCATGAAGCTGGAAAAGACTACAAATGCATTTCTAAATACCTGAGTATTCATCAGTCTACTGTAAGAGAAATCGACTACAAATGGAGGAAACTCAGTACTGTTGCTACTCTCCCTAGTAGTGGGCATCCTGCGAAGATCACACCATGAACACAACGTGCAATGCTGAAGGAGGTGAAAAAGAACCCAAGGGTAACAGCAAAAGACCTGCAGAAATCCTTAGGACATGATAAAGTCTCTGTTCATGTGTCCACTAGAAGAAAAACACTGAGCAAGAATGGTGTTCATGGAAGGACACCATAGAAGAAACTACTGCTCTCCAAATAAAAACATTGCTGCATGTCTTAAGTTTGCAAAAGACCCCTTGGATGTTCCAAAACACTTCTGGGACAATGTTCCCAAAATTGAACTTGTCAGAAATGCACTTTGCTATGTTTGGAGGAAAGGGGCACTGTACACCAACACCTCCTCTCAACTGTGAAGCATGGTGGAAGGAGCATCATGGTTTGGCGCTGCTTTGCTGCCTCAGGGCCTGAAAAGCTTGCATTCACTGGGGGAACAATGGGCTCAAAATTGTATCAAGGCATTTTACAGGAGAATGTCAGGGTAGTGGTCCATCACCTGGAGCTTAATAGAAGTTGAATGCTGTAACAAGATAATGATCAGAAACAGAAGAGTAAATCAACAACAGAATAGTTTAAAAAGAAGGAAATTCATGTTTTGGAATGTCTGAACCAAAGTCCTGCCCTTAATTCTATTGAAACATTGTGGAAGGACCTGAAGCAAGCTGTTCTGCAAGGAAGCCCACCAACATCCTAGAACTGAAGCAGTTTTGTAAGGAGGAATGTCTAAAATTCCCCCAAGCCGATGTGCAGGACTGACCAACAGTTACCGGAAATAATTGGTTGAAGTTATGGCTGTACAAAGGGATCACACCAGTTACTGAAAGCAGAGGTTCACATATCAAGCAGTAGTAAATCAAAGCAACAGGATTTGCTGTGTTGTCTTAAGGATATTTCATCACTCATCCAAGAGACTTCTTCAGTTCTAATCGATGGTGGGCAGTTTTCCAGTTTATAAACTCTGAATTATTTAAAGTTATAGCAATCACGTGAGGGTTGTTAAGATTCATAGAGGTAATGAGAGGGTCATTAGTCTTTGCATGAATGGAGGTGTGAACTCCTATGGAGTTTGATGATTGGTTATGGGCAGAAAAGGGGAACAAAATTAAAAGGGTCATTTTCTGATTGGGAGATTAGCTAGTTGATGCTACAGGAACGAGGACTGGGGCCGCAGCTGTTCACAAGCTATATCAATGTCCGGGTGAGGAATTCAAATGGAAGATGTTCAATCTGATACAAACCTTAGTAGCAGAGTGGGATTGAAAATGATATAAGAGGCTTCAGGAAGACACAGGCATGGTAAATGAATGGGATAGACAGAGGCAGATAGAATAAAAAGCAGAAAATTGGAAGCCATCCAGTTTGGCAGAAATATCTGAAAGGCAAATTATTTTGCCTTTACAGCCCCACCTGAGAGGCTGGTCCAGAAGTTTAAGATGCTTGGCATTTGGATTCAACATCTTAGTGGGATAAGCCAGAGTGGTCGCGGATGACTGTCTCTCTGATTGGAAGCCTGCGACTAGTGGTGTACCACAGGAACTGGTGCTGGGTCTGTTGATGTATAGCACCTATATTAATGACTTCGGTGGTAATGTGGTAAACTGGATCTATTAATATGTGGATGAAACCACGACTGGTGTGTAGTGAACAGTGAGGAAGGTTATCAAAGCTTGCAAAATGATCTGGATCAGCTGGGAAAATGCACTGAAAATTTGCAGATGGAATTTAATGAAGATACGTGTGAGGTGTTTCATTTTGGGAGGGGAAAAAACAGGGTAAGATTTATACAATGAATTGTAGGGCACTGGGTTGTGTAGTAGAACAAAGGGGTCTGGAAATACAGATCCAAAATTCATTGAAAGTGATATCACATGTAGATGGGGTCATAAAGAGACCTTTTGGCACATTGGACTTCAAAAATCGGGGCACTGAATTCAAGGGTTGGGATATCATTTTGAAAATGTATAGGATATTGGTTAGATCAAATTTAGAATATTGTGTTCAACTCTAGTCACCCAAGTACAGGAAAGGTATCAATAAGCTTGAAAGAGTACAGGGAAAATATACACAGATGTTGCTGAAATTTGAGGACCAGGGTTACAAAGATGGAGCGGATATTTAGGGACTTTATTCCCTGGAGCTCAGGAGAATGAGGGGAAATCTTGGGATGTATAGATAGAGTGAATGCATGTAGGCTTTTTCTCCTCAGGTTGGGTGAGTCTAAGACTAAAGGTCATAGGTTTAGGGTGAAAGGTGAAATATTTAAGGGGAATCTGAGGACTTTTTTCAGAGGGTGGTGTGACACGAGTGTGGATCAAGCTGCCAGCAGAAGTGGTAGATATGAGTTTAATGGTAATATTTGAGAGAAGTTTGGAAAGGTACATGCATGAGGGGGATATGGAGAGCTATGGTCAAGGTATAGGTGGATGGATTAAACAGAAAACAGGCTGGTAGGGACAGAATAGACTGAAGGGTCTGTTTCTGTGCTGTGGTGCTCTATGACTCAAAATGATGAAATATTGAAAGTGATAGAGATTTTAGTGTTAATTTAAGTTAAGATACAAGTAGAATAAGCAACTATGAAGGCAAAAGTAATGTTGGCTTTCATTGTAAGAGGATTTAAGCACAAGAGCAAATACGTTTTTTCCTAGTCATTCGGGAATTTGATGAGACCGCACCTGTGTACTGGTCTGGTCTCCTTACATAAAGTGGATGTACTTGCGAAAACTGACTGAGTGCAGTGAAGGTTTTCCAGGTTGATTTCTGGGATGGTGCATTTGTTTTATGAAGCACAGTTAAGTTTATTATTTATGTATTTAGAGATACAGCACTGAAGAGGCCTTTCCAGCCCTTAGAGCTGTGCCACCCAGTAAACCCTGACAACTCTGATTTAACCCTCACCTATTCACAGGATAATTTACCATGACCAACTAACCTACCCAGTACATCTTTGGATAGTGGGAGAAGACCGAAGCATGCGGAGAAAGAAACATGCATTCCGTGGAGAGGATGTACAAAAACTCCTTACACAGGATGCCGGGATTGAACTCTGAATTCCAATGTCCTGAGCTGTAAAACACTGCTGTGGTGCCTGGGTCTGTATTCTGAGCAATATACACAAAATGTTGGAGAAACTCAACAAGTCAGGCAGCATCTATGGAGGGGAATAAACAATTTGTGTTCAGGCCTGAAACACTGGCTGATTATTCCCTTCCCTAGATGCTGCCTGACTTGCTGAGTTCCTCCAGCATTTTTGTGTCTCCATTGTTCAAGATTTCCAGCATCTGCAGAATCTCTTGTGTTTATGGGTCTATATTCCATTGGGTTTAGAAGAATGAAAGCTAATGTCATTGAAACATCCAATGTTCTTACAGGGCTTGTCAGGAGACTTACAGGGTTGATATTTCTCTTGTGTCTAGAACCAATAGTCATGGTCTCAAAATTAAGGAGTCAACAATCCAGAACAGAGAGTGAAAAGAAATTTTCACAGCCTAAGTTGATTCTTTGGAATTCTAATATTCAAGCCAGATATTTAGAAGTTAATGGAAGGAAGATGTATTGAGGTTTGTGCATGAAAGTGGTAGAAGTTCAGCCAGGATTTTGTACAGCTACAAACTTCTTTAGAGGTTTGTAGAAATTCGGCATGACATCTAAAAATTTGACAAACTTCGATAGATGTGTGGTAGAGAGTGAATTGACTGGCTGCATCATAGCCTGGAATGGAAACACCAATACCCTTGAATGAGAAATCCTATAAAAATTAATGGATACAGCCCAGTGCTTCAGGGATAAAGTCCTTCCATCCATTGAGTACATCTACACAAAACACAGTCACAGGAAAGCAGCATCCATCATCAGAGACCCTCAGCACCCAGGACATGCTCTCTTCTTCCTGTTGCCATCAGGAAGAAGGTAAAGGAGCATCAAGACTCACACTAGGTGTGAGTCCTTATCACTAGGTTCAGAAACGGTTATTCCCTCAACCATCATGATCTTGAAACAAAGAGGATAACTTCACTCAATTTCACTTGCCCCATCATTGAAATACACCTACAACCAATGGACTCACTTTCAAGGACGCTTCATCTCATGTTCTCGATATTTATTGTTAATTTAGTTATTATTATTTCTTTCTTTTTGTATTTATAGTTTGAATGCCCAAGTTGGGCAGTCTTTCATTGATTCTATTATGGTTATTAATCTATAGATTTATTGAGTATTCCCACAAGAAAATGAATCTCAGGGTTGTACATGGTGAGATATATGTACTTTGATAATAAATTTACTTTGAACTTTGGACAGATAGACACAGTGGTCCCCAACCTCCGGGCCGCAGACCGATACGGGGCTGCGAAGCATGCAGGGGTGCAGCAGTAGCCGGAGCGCACCCAGCACATCTTTAAGAAAAAAGCCGAAATAAACAAGCTAATTAATTAAGTGCCAGATCAGAAACAATTGCCGATTTCATTTGCTCTACGCGGTTCACTCCTCTTTCCAGGGTGCTGGAGCCTTTAGCTGTTCCATTGTTTGGTCAATTTAAATGCCAGCCCAGACAGGCTGAAAAGACAGGGCTGTCAGGATCGAGGTGACATGTTGAATCTACACAAACTTCTAATAAAGTATAGGTGCTGCCGTGTTTTCTTTGTAATGACAGTTACGTGCTGGTCCCAGGACAGATCCTCTGACACTTTTCAGAGAGAGAAATGTCGATCCTTAATGCCGAAGAATTTAAAGTTTTTGACCCTCTCCACCTCAGTTCCTCTAATGAAGACTGGCTTCTGGGCAGCACCTAATTAATTAGCTTGTTTATTTCGGCTTTTTTCTTAAAGATGTGCTGGGTGCGCTCCGGCTACCGCTGCACCCCTGCATGCTTCACGGCCCGGAGGTTGGGGACCACTGAGACAGAGATATCGAAAAGGCCTGCTCTTATTCAATTTCCAATGCTCTTAACATTAACTTTTCTAGATCAGTCTCAATAATTTAACCAGCATTTCTATCACACCTTTTCAATTGCAGTTTTTCCCAAAGCAACTTTTGTTGTCCCATTAAAATGATTTAGAGTAAACAACGTGGAAACAAAGCTTTCAGCTTATCAAGTCCTCGACAGTCATCAATCACTTGCTTACAAAAATCCCATTTTACTCTGCAGATATTCCAGTCAGTTTCCCCCCATTTCCCCTCCAATTCTAACCCTCATCCACAAACTAAAGACAATTTACCTGGATTAGAGAGCATGCCTTGTGAAGGAGGATGAGAGGTGACTTGATAGAGGTGAGCAAGATAATAAAAGGCATTGGCAGAGTGGACAGCCTACACCTTTTCCCTGGGGTGGAAGTGGCAAATATGAGCGGGGGGGACAATTTTATGGTGATTGGAGGAAAGAATAGCGGGGATGTTGGAGGTAGGTTTTTTTACACAGTCATGAGTGTGTGCAATGCCCTGTTGGGGGTGGTGATTGATTGATTGATTGATTATTTATTTACATTAAAGAAACAGAACAGGCCCTTCCGCTCCGATGAGTCGTCCTGCCCAACAACCCACCTCTTTAATGCTAGCCTAATCACAGGACAATCCGCATTGACTGACCTGCTAACTAGTACATCTTTGGACTGTGGGAGGAAACTGGAGCACCTGGAGGAAACCCATGCAGTTCACCGGGAGAATGTACAAACTCTTTACAGATGGCACCAGAGTTGAACTGCAAACTCCAGAACAGCCCAAGCTATAATAGAGTCACGCTAACTGCTACGCTGCAAGGCACGTGCATTGGAAACATTTAGGAGGCACACGGTTGAAAGCAAACTGGAGGGCCATGCAGAAGGAAAGCATTAGATTGATTTTGGAGTAGGTTAACTGGGCAGTACAACATTGTGGGCCTGTACTCTGCTGTACCATTCCATGTTTTTACTGTAGCCAACTAGCTTCACATCTCTGGGACATGGGGGGAAAATTAAGCACCTAGAGGAATCGCATGTGTTCATCAGGAGAATATGCAAACCCCACAGGTCAAGGCCAAACCAGAGTCACTGGAACTGTGAGGCAACACCTTTACCAGTTGTCCCATTGGGCTGCCCTTTCTTTTCAGATCTATGTTCTGCCAGAATCCTGGAACTGCCTACCCAATTACATGGTGAAAGTACTTTCATCAAAAAAGGCTGCAGAGTTTTGAAGTTGCTCACCACCACCTCGCCAAAGATTTGCTCTAATCTTTATTATCATATTGTAGAAAAGCATTGGGGAGGTGCACAATAAATTGCAGTCTAATGATGCATGGGTCTGTCTGTTGGCAATCATCAGCTGTCAAATGGGGAGGACCAACATTTCTATTAGAGTGCCAAGGCTGAAGAAATCCAAAAGTTATGGTGAAGTAATCTCAGGTTTATGTGTTAGAAGTCTGTCAATATTTAAATAATTGGCAAAATGAAATATAAGGGGAAAATACACAGCAAATATTGTTCAATAGTAATTTTGCATACCAAGTAATATAAATACTTAATAAAGAAATGCAGAACTGGCAGAGGGATAAACCTTTCAAAGAATCAGCGGAGCAGAATGCGCCAAATGGCTTTCTTCTGTTAAGTATCGTTCTCTGATTGACTTCAAGAAATAGAAATTCCATAATTTCAGTGGTAGGCAGCCATTAGAGGTTGATAATTGAAGCAATTTTGTCTCATGCTTGAAGAGACCAGTAGGTTTGAAGTGGGGACAATGTTATTAAATTTAGGCTTGAATAACATTGAAAATGAAACCGATTATTTGAACAATAACTGGCTTTAGTCTTGGGCTCTGAGGCCCTGAGGGAAATGGGTGAATGGCAGCAATAGTCAGTGGACTGACAGGGGAGATACTGGAAGGATAGAGGAGAAATGACACCAAACACCTATCAGCCACCCAAAACCTTCAGTAGGACAGGTTTTAAAAAATGTCTGAGGTTTCTGACAAAATTATTCAGGGTGGAGGCCTGATTCTGGGAATTCAGGGCCAAAGACTGAAGATCCGGAGGCAGCCTGTACTGGGGCTGGATGCCTGTCTCTGTGAGTGAGTGCGTGAGAGGGATGGGAAAGGAACTGGGTTTTTTAGCTTTTTGGTGTCTTCTGTTGTTTTGTTGTTGCTGCCTGTGTTGTTCTGCAGAACATTGTGGGAATGCTATGTTGGCACTGGAATGTGGCTAATGTAACCCCACTTTTTAAAAAAGGAGGGAGAGAGAAACCGGGGAATTATAGACCGGTTAGCCTAACGTCGGTGGTGGGGAAACTGCTGGAGTCAGTTATCAAGGATGTGATAACAGCACATTTGGAAAGCGGTGAAATGATTGGACAAAGTCAGCATGGATTTGTGAAAGGAAAATCATGTCTGACGAATCTCATAGAATTTTTTGAGGATGTAACTAGTAGAGTGGATAGGGGAGAACCAGTGGATGTGGTATATTTGGATTTTCAAAAGGCTTTTGACAAGGTCCCACACAGGAGATTAGTGTGCAAACTTAAAGCACACGGTATTGGGGGTAAGGTATTGGTGTGGGTGGAGAATTGGTTAGCAGACAGGAAGCAAAGAGTGGGAATAAACGGGACCTTTTCAGAATGGCAGGCGGTGACTAGTGGGGTACCGCAAGGCTCAGTGCTGGGACCCCAGTTGTTTACCATATATATTAATGACTTGGATGAGGGAATTAAATGCAGCATCTCCAAGTTTGCGGATGACACAAAGCTGGGTGGCAGTGTTAGCAGTGAGGAGGATGCTAAGAGGATGCAGGGTGACTTGGATAGGTTGGGTGAGTGGGCAAATTCATGGCAGATGCAATTTAATGTGGATAAATGTGAAGTTATCCACTTTGGTGGCAAAAATAGGAAAACAGATTATTATCTGAATGGTGGCCAATTAGGAAAAGGGGAGGTGCAACGAGACCTGGGTGTCATTATACACCAGTCATTGAAAGTGGGCATGCAGGTACAGCAGGCGGTGAAAAAGGTGAATGGTATGCTGGCTTTTATAGCGAGAGGATTCGAGTACAGGAGCAGGGAGGTACTACTGCAGTTGTACAAGGCCTTGGTGAGACCACACCTGGAGTATTGTGTGCAGTTTTGGTCCCCTAATCTGAGGAAAGACATCTTTGCCATAGAGGGAGTACAAAGAAGGTTCACCAGATTGATTCCTGGGATGGCAGGACTTTCATATGAAGAAAGACTGGATGAATTGGGCTTGTACTCGTTGGAATTTAGAAGATTGAGGGGGGATCTGATTGAAACGTATAAGATCCTAAAGGGATTGGACAGGCTAGATGCAGGAAGATTGTTCCCGATGTTGGGGAAGTCCAGAACGAGGGGTCACAGTTTGAGGATAGAGGGGAAGCCTTTTAGGACCGAGATTAGGAAAAACTTCTTCACACAGAGAGTGGTGAATCTGTGGAATTCTCTGCCACAGGAAACTGTTGAGGCCAGTTCATTGGCTATATTTAAGAGGGAGTTAGATATAGCCCTTGTGGCTACGGGGGTCAGGGGGTATGGAGGGAAGGCTGGGGCGGGGTTCTGAGTTGGATGATCAGCCATGATCATAATAAATGGCGGTGCAGGCTTGAAGGGCCGAATGGCCTACTCCTGCACCTATTTTCTATGTTTCTATGTTTCTATGAATGTGTGGAGATATTAGCGGGCTGCCCCCAGTACATCCTTGGGTGTGCTGGTTAACAATGCAAATGACGCATTTCACTGTATGTTTTGATGTATATGCAATAAATTTGAATCTGAGATAAATAAACGAGCCTCAGCTTCCTTGGCTCAGTTAGTAACACTCTGAATCTAAAGCTTTAATTCCCATTCCAAAGATGAAGACAAAAATCAAATGAAACATTAAATCGGTGGAACACTCACAATAGGACATGAGAGGTGCTATGTAATTCAAGTCTTTAATTATACTTTGTTTGAATGAAATGTTCATTTAGTTTAATAAACTTCTGTCTGCTTACTCATATCTTTGATTGACAAATGAATGTGGGCATTGGGGAACTGGCCTGTGGCAGTTTTGGGGGCTTATTGTGTCAAATGGTAAAGGCCCTACTGAAAACACCCATCAAAATGATAATATGCTAACTGCAGGCAATTTTCCAATATCTATTCATTATGAGGAAATAGTGCTCTGTTAGATGTGTAATCCTCAGAATAGAATATGTCCCCAGATGTCTTCTGAACTGGCACAGAAAGATCCCATGCTGTTATTGAGAGTAGCAGTGTATTGACAAATGTTATTTAGAATAGCAAGACAGTTCTCTCCAGTGTATTGACAAATATTTATTCACTTTATAATGTATCTATCTGTCATGCCTTCGAAATGCATTGAGACACGCAAACATGTATCCAAAGATCCATACAAGGCAACACACTTACGTTTGCGTGTTGGGTTTCTAAAATGTTGCTGCATTTTGAATATCTGCAAAACTGTCTATTCTGATATTATATAATTAGAGAAGGCATACTTTCTGCTTGTTCTAGCACTGTTTAACTATCCACATCCATTGTGCACAGAATCCATAGTATTTGAATACTCCGTTGGGAGTTTTTGAGGGAATTCTGAAATAAAGACAGCATCTGCTATAGATGAAAGGGTAGCAGTCCTTAATACTAATCCCACTGATCCCAGCCTTATCTCAAGAAAAACACAGATGCATTTTTTTATTCTGAGAATCTTGTGTGATTGAAATGCCGGTCTGAACATGAAGTAGAGCCAAATTTGTTTTTGCTAATCATTTTCAGTTCCAAGGACAGTATTTACTGGTTCACCCTTGAAGCTGAAGGAGGCCCTTTGCACAAGGTTCAAATTCAAGGTCATTGTCATGGCCATATGTACAGGGGACATAAATGCTATGCAAATTAGCTTTCTGGAGCAACAGCAGCGTACATTAAAACATGACATACATAAGCTTAAATTAGCATAAATTAATTAACAAAATAAGGAGAATGGTGCTAGTGGAAGTTGAAAGAGAGGGAGAGAGAGGGGGAGAGAGAGAGAGAGAGAAGGAAATCTAGTCTGTGGTTGTTCTAATCTTATATGCCAAGAGTTGCATCACAGTTTACTCGTATATGTTTATTAGGTTGTGGCCCACAACTTAATCTTCTCTTTTTTTTTAACAGAATGGTGAAGGAGAACATCTGGCCTGTTGGGCCCAGGCCTACTCCTGGGGTGGAGCAGAGGAGAGTCAATCTCATTATTTCCAACCTTCCCTCTCCTTATTACTCTCTACTCCTGCAATTTATCCACTCTTACACATGCCCATTAACTCACCTTTCCAAAGACCTACATCAAAACAAAGGAGGTTGCAGAAGCTGAAATCTGGAATGAAAAAAGTGTAGAATGATTAAGAACTCAGTGGGACAAGCAACATCTGTTGAGACGAAGAGTCTTCACAAAGGGATCAGAAGTGGAAAGAGTGAACAATTTCAAGTTCTTGGGTGCCAACATCTATCCTGGGACCAATACATCGATGCAGTTACTAAGGGGGCATGATAGCAGCTATACTTCATTAGGAGTTTTAGGAAATTTGATATGTCACCAAAGACACTCGCAAATTTCTATAGATGTACCCAGGAGAGCATTCTAACTGGGGGCATCATCATCTGGTATGAGGGTGGGGGCACGGCATAGGATCAAAATAAGCAGCAGAAAGTTGCAATCTCAGTCAACTCCACCATGGGCCCTGGCCTCCCCAGCGTCCAGGACATCTTTAAGGAACGATGCATCCAAAAGGCAGCAGCTATCATTAAGGACTCCCATCGCCCAGGACATACCCTGTTCTCATTGCTAAGATCAAGGAGGTGGTACAAGAGCCTGATGGCACACACTCGGTGAGTCAGGAACAGCTTCTTTCCCTCTGCCAGCATTTTTCTGAATGACTATTGTACCCATGGACACTACCTCACTACTTATTTAACTCTTTAATGTGTGTGTGTATACATAATCTACTATAATTCACTGTTTCTATTATTATGTGTTGCAATGTACTGCTGCCACATAACAACAAATTTCACGACATATGCCAGTGATATTAAATCTGACTCTGATGTTTCTGTACCACAGTAAGAGGCAATTTACTGTCTCCAGTTAATGCACCTCCATAGCTTTGGGATGTTGGATGAAACTGGAGTCCCAGCCAAAATCCAAATGGTCACAGAGAAACGAGCAAACTCCATACACACAGAAAGGATTGGTATTGGTATAAAGGCAAAAAAAGTACCGAAAATACCTAGCAGGTCAGGCAGCAACTGTGGGGCGAAAAAAGGGAGTTCTGATGAAGGGTTCTCAACCTGTAATTTAAAACTGTTTCTCCTTCAACTGATGCAGGCCGACCAACTGAGTGATTTTGTTTCAGATATCCCGCACTTGATGTTTTGTTTTATTTTCAACACTAAATTGGCCGAATCAACTTCACAACTGCATTTCCACTTTACAATATGAGTTTGTAAATTAATTTGAATAGCAATAGACAATAGGTGCAGGAGTAGGCCACTCAGCCCTTCGAGCCTGCACCACCATTCACTGTGATCATGGCTGATCATCCACAATCAGTACCCTTTTCCCACCTTTTCCCGTATCCCTTCACTCCGCTATCTTTAAGAGCTCTATCTAACTCTTTTTTGAAAGAATCCAGAGGACTGGCCTCCACTGCCTTCTGAGGCAGAGCATTCCATGGCCTCACAACTCTCTATTTCTATAACTTCTCCGGTTCTATAATTCTGTGTCATCTCTGTACTCATCCAGCTCTGGTCCCTTGGACACCTTCGGCAGCTGTGGCTTCAAGATCTCAGTCACTCCTCTCTCCATGGTGCCGAGGCTATGAAGACTGCCCCGGTTGCTGTGCTCCATGCCCACTAATATTTTGAGCTGATAAGCAAGGCGTCAGGCTTACTCTGGGGTGCTGTGGGGTTTGGATCTGAGGACTTAATTTGGTTCAGTTTGTTGGTGTTCGTTTCAATTGTTTGCATGACTTGTATTTTTCTTCTTTCTCTTGCTCATCGAGTGTTGGACTTTTATTTTTATTTTTTTCTTTAATTGTGTTCTTTCGGGTTTCTTGCTTTGTGGCTGTCTATAAGCAAACAACTCTCAAGGTTGTATAATTTTATACATTCTTTGAAAATAAATGTAGTTTGAACCTTTGAAAATGGACAGGGAGAAGGTATTTCCATTTGTGGGAAAGAACCAATAGCTTAAAAATTGCAAGAAAATTCTTTATCCAGAAAAATCTCTTGTGGAACTATCGACTATTGTGAGTAAGTGAGACAAATCATACAAAAGCAGGTGCCCTGAATTTTGCTGATAGGTAAGGGTATACGATGAAGGAAATGAGGTCTATAGTAATAAGTAGATTTCGGGCGGATGGAGCTCATCAGCCGTGGTTGGCAGCTTCTCTAGGAGAATGAAAACTCTGATCTCGAATCTCCACTGCCTTGCAGCTGTACCCGCTCATGGGGAAGGCTTCTGGAGAGAAGCCCAAGGAAAAATCGGGAGCCAGAGTCCCTAAGGCAGTCCCACGATGTGGTCAAAGATGACTGGCAACTTCTGGTGTTGGTCTCTGCTGTTCCTTTGGATTAATCAGTTGTGTGGAGAGTGGAGCCTGCAGCATGGGCAACAGCTTGCTCTGTATGTCGTGCAGCCCTGGCTTGTTTGCGTATCATGCAGGTAGCTGGCATGCAAAATCCATGGTCGATCCCAACCAACGGAGAGCCTCAGGTGAGGAAGGAGAAAGATGAGCTTCACTGGAGGCTAAACACCAACATTGGCATGTATATGATGTTCCTGAGCTGACCATTTCATGTAAAAAGTGTTTTAAGTTGAGATACAAAAGCAAAATAGTTTGAAGTTGCTCAGACCAAATCTGCTTCACGTAACACAGCAATGATTATTAGTTCAGAGTACGGACAATTATTTAGCACTATATCCAGTAAAATGTAGACAAATATTAATGATTTCAAAGGATTTGTTACAAGATGTAATATTGACAGAGATTGCAAAATAAAATTTAATAGTCAATTCAACTGGCAACCTACTGATACCTTCATCTTGACTGTATTGAGTGGAGGAATGTTGGTAGGGTGCTAATGAAGTGGTCTTACATAGAAACATAAAAACCTACAGCACACTACAGGCCCTTCAGCCCACTACAGGAGGAATGGAGACAGACTAACCCCTATTGACATCAATGGGTCTGGGGTTGAGAGGGTGAACAGCTTTAAGTTCCTCGGCCTAAACATCACTGAGGATCTCACGTGGTCTGTACATACCGGCTGCATACTGAAAAAGGCACCACAGTGCCTCTTTCACCTCAGACAGTTGAGGAAGTTTGGTATGTGCCCCAAGATTCCAAGAACTTTCTATAGGGGTACAACTGAGGGCATCCTGACAGGCTGCATCACTGTCTGGTATGGGAACTGTACTTCCCTCTGTCGCGGGACACCACAGAGAGTGGTGTGGACAGCCCAGCGCATCTGCAGATGTGAACTTCCCACTATTAAGGACAATAACAAAGAAAGGATCGTTGGGGACCTGAGTCACCCCAGCCACAAACTGTTCCAGCACTACCACCCTGGAAACAGTACCCCAGCATAAAAGCCAGGGCCAACAGGCTCCAGGACAGCTTCTTCCACCAGGCTATCAGACTGAATAATTCATGCTGATGCAACTGTATTTCTATGTTATATTGACTATCCTGTTGTACATAATATTATTTTAATTACTATAAATTGCACACTTAGACGGAGATGTAATGTAAAGATTTTTACTCCTTGTGTATATGAAAGATGTAAGACATAAAGTCAATTCAATTCAATGTTGTGCCTATCATGTAACTTACTCCAGAAACTGCCTAGAATTTGCCTACCACATAGTCCTCTATTTTTCTAAGCTCCATGTACCTATTTAAGGGTCTCTTAAAAGACCCTATTTTATCCACCTCTACCACCTTCGCTGGCAGTGCATTCCACGCACCTACAACTCTCTGTGTGGAAAAACTTGCCTCTGGTTATCCATATGACCAACGTCTCGCATCATCTTATAAACCTCTGTTAGGTCACCTCTCATCCTTCGTTACTCCAAGGAGAAAAGGCTAAGTTCACTCAACCTACTCTCATAAGGCACGGTCTCCAATCCAGGCAACATCCTCGTAAATCTCCTCTGCACTCTCTCTATAGTATCCACATCAATTCCTGTAGTGAGGTGACCAGAACAGAACACAGTACTCCAAGTGGGATCTAACTAAGGTCTTATGTAGCTGTCTTATCTATACTCTTATGGGAGTGCTGGCATGTGCAGTGGCATAGTGTGGAGTGGAAGTATGCGTGTTCTCCTCATGGGTTTTCTGCTAATACTCCGGCTTCCTTCAATATCCCAAAGATCAGCGGGTGAGTAGGTTAATTGGCAACTGAAAATTGCTCCAGTTGTGCATATAATTAGTAGAATCTGGAGGAGCTAATGAGAGTATGAAGAGAATAGAATGGACTTTATATAGAATTACTGTCAATGGTGTTTGCTGGTCAATATCCCTCCACAGATGCTTCCTGGCCTGCAAACTAGTTACCGCATTTTATGTTTTTATCTCAGACTTCCATCATCTACAATGTTTTAACTTGCAAACATATTTTAAACTGATTTATAATAGCTGGCTGACTGAGAGTAAATAATAAATCAGATTATATAATCATTCTAGTTATTAAGGGTCCAAAATCAAAGCAGAAAAGGCTGTAAGCACTTGGGAGCCTTTGCGAAGAAGGAATGGGGTCAATATTTGGGTTCAATAGAGTTGCATCAGAACTAGAAAGGTTAAAGATAAAACAGTTTGCAAACAAGCACTTGAGCAAAAAAGGGGAGAGGCAAATGAAAGAGCTAAAGTGAAGGGCAATGAAAGGATGAACGGAGGGATAGATTAAATTACAAATAGGATAATGATGATGCAAGGTATGACAGGGCAGCGGTAGACAGATGCTGAAACAAAGGGCAAGTCCAGGCGAGACATAAATACAAGTAGTAGAATATTTACCTATGCCTGCTACCTGACAAAATAATGAGAGCTTGTGGTCAAAAATTGTTGAACTCATTGTGGAAAGTATCCAGTTAACAGTCAAGGTGCTGTTCCTCAAGTGTCCATAATATTTCATTAGAACAATAAAGATGACCTAGGACAGAGATATTCAAAATTGAGGGGTATAGAGAGGGTAAATGGAAGCAGGCTTTTTCCACTGAGGTTGGGTGGGACAACAACTAGAGGTCATGGGTCAAGAGTGGAAGGTGAGAAGTTTAAGGGGAGTATGAAGGGAAACTTCTTCACTCATTGGATCATAAGATTGTGGAGCAAGCTGCCAGCACAAGTAGTGTATGCCAGCTCATTTCTCTCTTTGTCGTGTTTTACGGCGGTTGGCACCCAGCTTAATGGTGCATTACAGCTCATTTTTATGTTTGAGAAAAGTTTGGATAGATACATGGATGGTAGGGTATGGAGGGCTACGGTCCCGATGCAGGTCGAGGGTAGTAGGCAATCTAAATGGTTAGGCACGGACTAGATGGGCCGAAGGGCCTGTTTCTGTACTGTACTTTTCTATGACTCAATGACAAGTACATCAAAGGGTGAATGGAATGAAGATCTACAATGCTAAGTGACGAATGTTCAAGGTTACGTTTGAAATCGTATTTCCTGAAAATTGAAGAATTAGCCTGTCCTAGTGCGGGTGTGACAGGCCTCACCAAATTATGTTTCTTTATTTTATGGTACTCTTGCTTCAACATGTGCAACTGGGCACAAACATAATTCACATCATAATGTTGTGTAGAACATAAAACTGGGATTCAGTCTAGGGTCCATATAAGGAGAAAATGGTTTGCTTGATACCTGGTAGGGGCTTCTCAGAGAATGAAACTCTCTGATCTATTAGTAGTTTGTGAGTTTCAATGTTTTCAAAATTCCAAGATCTTCGTTTCATTGACACAACATTGTAACACCACGATAGCGTAGTGGTTAGCGTGACGCTATTGCAGCTCGGGGCGTTCCGAATTCAGATTTCAATTTCGGTAAGGAGTCTTCGTGGAATGTGTGGGTTTTCCCTGGGTGCTTCAGTTTCCTCCCACAGTCCAAAGACGTACCAAAAAGGTTAATTGGTCAATGTAAATTGTCTTGTGATTACTGTGGATTAGGATAAAATTGGGATTGTCAGGGGTTGATGGGGTGGTATGGCTCGAAGATTCAGCAGGGCCTACTCCACGCTGTTTTGCTAAATAAATGGCACCCAGCGAACAACAAACAGGCACTTATTCGACCACTCTTGTTCAATTGATTATTTTACATCTACAGCTATCACTTCAGACAACGTATTGGTGACAGCACTTTTACTGTGGAGTCAGAAGATTTGGTTCATTGCAAATACGTGAGCACCAAATCTAGCCCGAAGCAGCCATTTTAGGAGTGCTGCCCACTTGCTTCATACAATACCTCAGCATAGAAAAAATAACCCACAGTGTAAACTTTGGGAGGAAGTTTCAGAGCTCAGTTCACATACACCTGAACATGCTCAATGATGTAGTGAAGAACACTGGAGTTTCAGCAGAGGCCTGAATTTGAAGTGTGAGTCTGCACTCTATGAAAAGAAATCTAATTGTTCTGCATTAAATATTGTGGTAATATTTGAATGATACTGCAAATGTATTGTTTGATTAAGCATTCTTTGTTCATATAGTTCATTATGGGTAATATGTAGAAGTACATGAATGGCATACATCATCATGCCACCACGTCATATGTGCATGCCTCATTAAAATTAAAAATGAAGAGTACGCATTTATCCTGGTCTCCCCAAGTTTTTCTTTCGATTAGTTTTGAAATTAAAAACATAGCACAAATCTCTATTTTTGCCATTTTTCTACAGTTTTGAACTGATAGCCCTTTATTATTAATTTCCGTATTCAAAGAAAATCATCTTTGATTTAAATCTGTCGAAGTTCAAAGTAAATTTTATTACCAAAGTACACATTTGTCTCCATATACAACACTGAGATTAACTTTGCTATGAGCATACTCAACGAATCTATAGAATAATAGCTATAACAGAATCAATGAAAGACTGCCCAATAAGGGCGTTCAAACAGAGTGCAGAAGACAACAAACTGTGCCAATGCAAAAAGAAGAAACAATAATATAAATAAACAATAAATATTGAGAACGGGAGATGAAAAGCCTTTGAAAGTGAGTTCATTGGTTGTAGGAACATTTCAATGATGGGATGAGTGAAGTTATCCTCTTTGCTTCTGATGGATGATGGGTAATAACCATTCCTGAAACTGGTGGTGTGAGTCCCAAGGCTCCTGCACCTTCTTCCTGATGGCCCCAGTGAGAAGAGAGCATGTCCTGGGTGTGGGGATCCCTGATGATGGAAGTTGCTTTCCTGAGACAGCGCTTCCTGTAAATGTGCTCAATGGCTGGGGGGGCTTTAAACGTGATGGACTGGGCCGTATCCTGTCACCTTCTGCACGGAAGTTCTGTAGGGTTGTGATGAAATCTGTATGTCTAAAAGTTGTTCACATCTGTGAGTTTACATTCAGATCCATCAATGACAAAATAAAATGAAGTTGAGATGCATAGCATAAAGAGAAGAAATAATAATAATCTACTACATTTGAATAATGATTGTTTATTATCCCATTGCTGTCTGTAAGGAGTTTGTACATTCTCTCCGTGACCACACGGGTTTCCTTTGGGTGCTCCGTTTTCCTCCCACATTGAAAAACATATTGGTCACATGGATAAATGGAGTGACACATGCTCACTGGGCCGGAAGGGCCTGTTACCATGCTGAATCTCTAAATAAAATAATCAAAAAGTAGCAGTATTTGGGAAAGTTCTGAGTTGGTCAAAATTCATTAATGTTTTTATTCAGCTTTTTCTTCCTTTCTTCTCTTCTTTCCTTCCTCCTTCATTCTCTGCTTTCCTTTTTCCTTTTTTCTTTCCTGATACTTTGAGTTTTTATTTATTTTGTTTCTATTTTTATTTAGATAGAGTACAGAACAGGCCTTTCAAGCCCAACAAGCTGCGTCACCCAGCAACCCACCTATTTAAGCTTGTCCTAATCACAGGATAACTTATGACTAATTAACCTACTAACTGGTATGTTTTTGGACTATGGGTGGAAACTGTAGCACCCAGAGGAAACCCATGTCATGGGGAGAATGTACGAACTCCTTACAGAGGCACCAGAATTGAACTCTGAACTCTGATACCTTGAGTAGTGTTGTGCTAACTCCTACACTGTTGTGGCATCCCATAATTTTAACCACAATTTACGGCCTGCTGGTACAGCAAATGCAGCTGACACCTTGCAAATCCATCAGCTGGCTCCATTCCTGACCTCTGGTGCTGGCTGTATTGAAGTTCGCATGATCTCACTGTGACTGTGTGAGCTGCTCTGATTACCTCTAACATCCTAAAGACACGCAGGCTAGTAGATTAATTTTCCTTAGAAGTTGCCCTAAGGAGGTAGTTGTGGTAAATCACAGGAGGAATTAATGGGAATATGGGGAGATCATTGTAAATGGGCGTTGATGGTTAGCACAGAGTCAGTGGGCCGGAGGACCTTTTTCTGTATTGTTTTGACTCTAATTTCTTAATTGAATTACAACTCTGTCTTATTCCCTTTGATCCTGGTGGTTTCTCGTATATGGATTTTTTTTTATTATATTCCAGCTTTTAAAATGCCAAGTTGGATTATTCACGCAAGCAACAAAGCATCTCCTATCATTATTTTGGTTAGTAATCTCAAATGAATCATTTACTACTGTCCTCAATCCTGAGGGTGTTCTGTGCTCATTTTGCTGAATTATCTTGGTTGCTATGATTAGATTTTTCTAAAATTGTTTGTTCAACTTTATGAGCAGATATTATCATCAGATCTACAACACCATAAACCTTAATATTGCTAGCAAAGGTTCCCTGAGGATTTGAGAGCATGTCAGGAAAAATCCTCCTCATTAATCTTGGCAAATAACTCATGTCAATGAGGATCTGAAATTTGTACACTGAAGTTAAAATGAAGACATTAGAAATCATTTTGGGAAGTTAAAGAGAGCTTTCACACCCACAATATTTCAATTGAGATAAAAATATAATCAAAGGCAGAGAGTTGTAAAGGTCTGACAACATGAAATCGCTTCTCTTGCACTTACAAAAGGCCGCATTACACAGCAGCGAGGAGTTGGGTGGATGGAACATTAAGAGTGGGAGGTTTGATGGAAAGATGAGCATGAGGGGAGGGAGTTGTACAATAATCCCCAGGAGCTGGTGATTGCACACAGGATGACTGGATGTGAGAGAGCAGCATTGAAAGCTTGTCCTGCCCCTTAGGACCTCCTGGTGTTAGCCATGGCTCAGTGGGTTGCATTCCTTCCTGTTAGTCATCGAGTCATAGAACACTACAGCACATTAACAGGCTCTTCAGCCCATCTAGTCCATGCCAAAATATTATTCAGCCCAGCCCCACTGACCTGCACCCAGACCACAGCCCTCCATACACCTCCCAAACTTGCACTGCAGAATCAGGTTTAGTATCATGGCATTTGTCATGACATTTATTGTTTTGCTGCAGCAGTACATTGCAATACATAATGATAAAAAACTATAAATTACAATAAGAAATATATATTTTAAAATTAAATTAAGTAAGTGGTGCATAAAGAGAGCAGATAAAAGTGAAGTGGCATTCATCGGTTCATTGTCCATTCAGAAATCTAATGGCAGAGGGGAAGAAGCTGTTCCTGAAATGCTGAGTGTGTGTTTTCACACTCCTGTACCTCCTCTCTGATGGTAGCAATGAGCAGAGGGTACGTCCTAGATGATGGGGGTCCTTAATGATGGATGCTGCCTTCTTGAGGCATTGCCTTTTTAAGGTGTCCTTCAAGCTGGGGAGTCTAGAGTCCATGATGGAGCTGGCTGGGTTTTCAACTTTATGCAAGTTTTTTCCAATCCTGTGCAGTGGCCTCACCATACCAGACAGTGATGGATTCAGTTAGAATGCCCTCCACAGTACGTCTGCAGAAATTTGCTAGAGTCTCTGGTGACATACTAAGTCTCCTCAAATGAAATATATGAAATATAGCCACTACCATGCCTTCTTTATAATTGCGTCAATATGTTGGGCCCAGGATAAATCCTCAAAGATGTTGACACCCAGAAAATTCAAATTGCTCACCCTTTTCACTGCTGATCCCTTGTTGACGACTGGTGCATGTTCTCTCGACCTCCCCTTACTGAAACCCACAATCCTTGGTCTTACCGAAGTTGACTGCAAGGTTACTGTTGCGACACCCCTCAATCAGCTGATCTACCTTGCTCCTGTACGCCTCCTCATCACCATCTGAAATTCTGCAATAGTTGTGTCATCAGCAAGTTTATAAATGGCGTTTGAGCTGTGCCTAGCCACACTGTCGTGGGTGTAGAGAGACAGTGGAGGAGTGGGCTAAGCACATATCCTGCAGGTGTGCCAGCGTTGATTGTCCGCAAGGAGCAGATGACCCACACAGATTGTGGTCTTCTGATTAGGAAGTCGAGAATCCAGTTGCAGAGGGAGGTTTAGAGGCCCGGGTTTTGGAGTTTTTTGATTAGGAACTGAGAGTATGATTGTGTTGGATGCTGAGCAATAATCAATAAACATTTTAATATAGGTATCGCTATTGTCCAGGTAATCCGAGGCTGAGTGGAGAACCAGTAAGATCGCATCCATTGTAGATCTGTTAAGGCGATAGCAAAATAAAATGGGTCCAGGTTCTTGCTTAGGCAGGAGTTAATTCTGGCCATGACCAACCTCTCAAAGCACTTCATCTCAATAAATCTGAATGCATCTGGGTGATAGTTGTTCAGGCAGTTCACCCTGCTCTGCTTGGACACTGGCATGATTGTCACCCTTTTGAAGCAGTTGGGAATCTCTTACTGCAGCAGAGAGGAAATGTCCTTGAATATTCCTGCCATTTGGTTTGCATAGGTTTTCAGTGCCCTACCAGGTACACCATCAGAGGGGCTCCCCCTCATGAAAGATGTTCTGACATTAGCCTCTGAGACAGAGATCACAAGATCACCAGATGCTGCAGAGATTTGCACAGGTGCAGTTTTATTCTCCCCTTCAAAGGCATTGAGCTCATCTGTGACTAACAACCATTCATGATGATAAGTTTTGCCTTGTAGGAAGTAATGGCCTGGAAGCCCTGCCAAAGTTGATGGGCATCGATTCTGTCTCTAACTTCAAATGGAATTTTTTTCTCTCTCTTAAAATAGCCTTTTGCAGGTCATACCTGGACTACTTGTATAGTATTAGATCTCCAGTCCTGAATGCTACAGATCTAGTGCTCAGCAGACTACAAATCTCCTGGTTCATCCAGGGATTTTGGTTTGGGTATGTCTGGTATGTTCTCAAAGGCACAGACTTATCCATACAGGTGACACCTGTAGCGTATTCGTTCAGAATTGAAGGTGAGTCCTTGAACATTGTCCAGACCACCAACTCAAAGCAATCCTGTAAGCACTCCTCCACCTCCCATGACGGTACCTTTTTGCCTTCATCACTGGCGCTGTGGACTTTATTCTCTGCCTATACGCTGAGAGTAAATGTACCGCCAGATGACTGGGCTTTCCAGTGGCACGGCACAGTAAGTGCTTTTGATAGTGCTATATCCAACTTCCTCTTAAATGTTGAAATCAAACCCACATCCACCATTTTCACTGGCAGCTAGTTCCACACTCTCACCACCTCTAAGTGAAGAAGTGTCCCCTCATGTTCCGCTTAAGCATTTTACATTTCACCGTTAACCTATGACCTCCAGTTCTAGTCTCAACCAATCTCAGAGGAAAAAACTTATCTATACCCCTAATTGTTTTGTAGACCTCTAACAAATCTCTCCTCATTCTCCTACACTCTAGGGAATAAAGTTCTAACCTATTCAACATTGGAGGCTAAAATCCAGCCAGAAGTTCATTGCAGTCCTATCAAACATTCTTTAAATTAAGGTTCTCTCTGCTCTCATTGCCAAGAAAAGCACCAGGAGGCCCTTCCTTGTATGAGGAGATGGATCGTCACTGGAGTGTAGTCTGTAATCTAGCCTTCAGGACTGAAAGCCCATCTGTGAGCAGTTCCATCATCTTATTATTCTGTTTTGTATGAAATTGTAGGGTGCGATATCCATTCATACAGCCACCAAGATGGGTCAAAGCCAAGACTCCAGGTTTTATATTGAGGTCTGACTTTCGGGGAGAGAAAAAAAATCACTTTACTCAACTCCCTTTCAAAGGCTGACATGAAGTCATTGTAGTTGCATCAGAAATATGTGTCCAGCCAGATCCAATCAAAAGCCAACAAGGTAAATGACTACTTTAGTAGCTTCTTGATGTTTGGTTAAGGATAGGACAATGACCAGAATCCTTGTATAACTCATTCCAATTTGAAATTTCTGATGTTACAGTGATAACTATAATTCAAAAGGGCTTCCCTTGTTTTAGAGCACTTGAGACTTTGTAAAGGCATAATATTAATTCAAGTCTATTCTCCTTCTGCAGTGAATGTAGAAGTTACCAGTAGAACATTACAGCCCTTTGGCCCATAATGTTGTGCCAACATTTTAACCTACTCTGCAATCAATTTAGCCCTTCCCTCTTACATAGACCTCCATTTTCATAGAAACATAGAAACATAGAAAATAGGTGCAGGAGTAGGCCATTCGGCCCTTCGATCCTGCACCGCCATTTATTATGATCATGGCTGATCATCCAACTCAGAACCCCGCTCCAGCATTCCCTCTATACCCCCTGATCCCCGTAGCCACAAGGGCCATATCTAACTCCCTCTTAAATACAGCCAATGAACTGGCCTCAGCTGTTTCCTGTGGCAGAGAATTCCACAGATTCACCACTCTCTGTGTGAAGAAGTTTTTCCTAATCTCGGTCCTAAAAGGCATCCCCTTTATCCTCAAACTGTGACCCCTTGTTCTGGACTTCCCCATCATCGGGAACAATCTTCCTACATCTAGCCTGTCCAATCCCTTTAGGATTTTATACGTTTCAATCAGATCCCCCCTCAATCTTCTAAATTCCAATGAGTACAAGCCCAGTTCATCCAGTCTTTCTTCATATGAAAGTCCTGCCATCCCAGGAATCAATCTGGTGAACCTTCTTTGTACTCCCTCTATGGCAAGGATGTCTTTCCTCAGATTAGGGGACCAAAACTGCACACAATACTCCAGGTGTGGTCTCACCAAGGCCTTGTACAACTGCAGTAGTACCTCCCTGCTCCTGTACTCGAATCCTCTCGCTATAAAAGCCAGCATACCATTCACCTTTTTCACCGCCTGCTGTACCTGCATGCCCACTTTCAATGACTGGTGTATAATGACACCCAGGTCTCGTTGCACCTCCCCTTTTCCTAATCGGCCACCATTCAGATAATAATCTGTTTTCCTATTTTTGCCACCAAAGTGGATAACTTCACATTTATCCACATTAGATTGCATCTGCCATGAATTTGCCCACTCACTCAACCTATCCAAGTCACTCTGCATCCTCTTAGCATCCTCCTCACAGCTAACACTGCCACCCAGCTTCGTGTCATCCGCAAACTTGGAGATGCTGCATTTAATTCCCTCATCCAAGTCATTAATATATATTGTAAACAACTGGGGTCCCAGCACTGAGCCTTGCGGTACCCCACTAGTCACCGCCTGCCATTCTGAAAAGGTCCCGTTTATTCCCACTCTTTGCTTCCTGTCTGCTAACCAATTCTCCATCCACATCAATACCTTACCCCCAATACCGTGTGCTTTAAGTTTGCACACTAATCTCCTGTGTGGGACCTTGTCAAAAGCCTTTTGAAAATCCAAATATACCACATCCACTGGTTCTCCCCCATCCACTCTACTAGTTACATCCTCAAAAAATTCTATGAGATTCGTCAGACATGATTTTCCTTTCACAAATCCATGCTGACTTTGTCCGATGATTTCACCGCTTTCCAAATGTGCTGTTATCACATCTTTGATAACTGACTCCAGCAGTTTCCCCACCACCGACATTAGGCTAACCGGTCTATAATTCCCCGGTTTCTCTCTCCCTCCTTTTTTAAAAATTGGGGTTACATTAGCCACCCTCCAATCCTCAGGAACTAGTCCAGAATCTAACGAGTTTTGAAAAATCATCACTAATGCATCCACTATTTCTTGGGCTACTTCCTTAAGCAGTCTAGGATGCAGACCATCTGGCCCTGGGGATTTATCTGCCTTCAATCCCTTCAATTTACCTAACACCACTTCCCTACTAACATGTATTTCGCTCAGTTCCTCCATCTCACTGGACCCTCTGTCCCCTACTATTTCTGGAAGATTATTTATGTCCTCCTTAGTGAAGACAGAACCAAGGTAATCATTCAATTGGTCTGCCATGTCCTTGCTCCCCATAATCAATTCACCTGTTTCTGTCTGTAGGGGACCTACATTTGTCTTTACCAGTCTTTTCCTTTTTACATATCTATAAAAGCTTTTACAGTCAGTTTTTATGTTCCCTGCCAGTTTTTTCTCATAATCTTTTTTCTCCTTCCTAATTAAGCCCTTTGTCCTCCTCTGCTGAACTCTGAATTTCTCCCAGTCCTCAGGTGAGCCACTTTCTCTGGCTAATTTGTATGCTTCTTCTTTGGAATTGATACTATCCCTAATTTCTCTTGTCAGCCACGGGTGCACTACCTTCCTTGATTTATTCTTTTGCCAAACTGGGATGAACAATTGTTGTAGTTCATCCATGCAACCTTTAAATGCTTGCCATTGCATATCCACCGTCAATCCTTTAAGTGTCATTTGCCAGTCTATCTTAGCTAATTCACGTCTCATACCTTCAAAGTTACCCCTCTTTAAGTTCAGAACCTTTGTTTCTGAATTAACTATGTCACTCTCCATCTTAATGAAGAATTCCACCATATTATGGTCACTCTTACCCAAGGGGCCTCTCACGACAAGATTGCTAATTAACCCTTCCTCATTGCTCAAAACCCAGTCCAGAATAGCCTGCTCTCTAGTTGGTTCCTCGACATGTTGGTTCAAAAAACCATCCCGCATACATTCCAAGAAATCCTCTTCCTCAGCACCTTTACCAATTTGGTTCACCCAATCTACATGTAGATTGAAGTCACCCATTATAACTGCTGTTCCTTTATTGCACACATTTCTAATTTCCTGTTTAATACCATCTCCGACCTCACTACTACTGTTAGGTGGCCTGTACACAACTCCCACCAGCGTCTTCTGCCCCTTAGTGTTACGCAGCTCTACCCATATTGATTCCACATCTTCCCGGCTTATGTCCTTCCTTTCTATTGCGTTAATCTCTTCTTTAACCAGCAACGCCACCCCACCTCCCCTTCCTTCATGTCTATCCCTCCTGAATATTGAATATTCCTGAACGTTGAGCTCCCATCCTTGGTCACCCTGGAGCCATGTCTCTGTGATCCCATCTATATCATAATCATTAATAACAATCTGCACTTTCAATTCATCCACCTTATTACGAATGCTCCTTGCATTGACACACAAAGCCTTCAGGCGCTCTTTTACAACCCTTTTAGCCCTTATACAATTATGTTGAAAAGTGGCCCTTTTTAATGCTTGCCCTGGATTTGTCGGCCTGCCGCTTTTACTTTTCTCCTTAGTACTTTTTGCTTCTACCCTCACTTTACACCCCTCTGTCTCTCTGCACCGGTTCCCATCCCCCTGTTGTGAACTAACCTCCTCACGCCTAGTCTCTTTAATTTGATTCCCACCCCCCAACCATTCTAGTTTTCCTATCATCTATGTGAGAATCTAGTTGTATTGCAACTAGACATAGATGTTTTCCAAAGATGGCCCAAACTGTTACCACTGCTGGTCAATGACTGGTTAACAAATAAGTTAGGGAATGTTTCATTGATTATGCATGATTAGTGAACAGTGAGAGATGATTAGTCAGTCCTATATCCATTTCATATTCTTTCCTTCAACAAATTTTCCAAGTGCACGTTGTGCAAGCACACAAAGCACAGTCAATTATTGGTATTTTGTGCCTCTGACATTTGGGCACAGAAGTGTTGTTTTAATATTTTTACCCTCACAAATGGCCACTTAATTTCAGGTTACTGAAACGATTTTACATTGCATTGCCCTTTAAACAAGGACACCAAACCTTCTTATCTGGGTATGGTTCAATATGGACTCCAATCCAACACCAGATGGCTCTTGACTCCCTCTGAAGTGGTGTCGGCAGCCACTCAGTTGTGACGAACCACTACAAAATTCAGTTCCAATTGTGGCGCTTCATTGCAACAAAATTTAATCAATTGAAAAATGTACACTGAAATAAGCAGGAGAAACAGACAAATATCACCCTAATAAACTGAGAGCCAGCTCCATCGAGAGCACTAGGCTCCACAGCATTGAGGACATCTTCAAAAGGCAATGTTTCAAAAAAAGGGGGCATCTATCATTAAGGACCCCCACCATCAGGGACGTGTTCTCTTCTGTACCTTCTCTCTGACGGTAGTAATAAGGAGTCTGAAGAAACACACTCAATGCTTCAGGAACGGGCTTCTTCCCCTCTGCCATCAGATTTCTGAATGAAAATGAACCCATAAACTCTACCGCAATATATCTGCTCTCTTTCTGCACTACTTATTTCAGTTCTTTTAACTTATTTATCTCAAATTGCAATTTATAGTATTTTTATCTATTCCACTCTGCTGCTGCCACAAAACAACACATTTCACGACATATGTCAGTTCTCAGGTCTGAGTCGACGTCATCATCATCAGTAATATTAATCCTGATTCTGATTCTGAGGACAGCACTGTAAATTCTGGTAGTGATACCCACATCCCAGGAATTAATTTTTAAAAAGTGCTGGGCACTGTGATTGGTTACTAAATCTAGACAGCTGGGACTTGTTTACTCCAGGTCGAGGCCTGGGCTGCGAGGATCAGTTCTGTGCTTTTTAAATCTAGTTTGGTTTTCAAGTTGGCACTCAGGAACGTTGCAGATAATTGTTTTTCTACTCCTTCAGTTAGTGCTCTTAACTCCACCTAATCAGGGTAGAGAGCCCAGTTAATGGCTGACTAAACTGCAAAATAATGATAGGTTTAAATGCAGCGTAGGAGTGAAATATCTCACGGTTAAGGGGCAGAGGTACACAGTTAGTTCACTAATATGAAAGATCTGTCAATTCAGAAGCAATCCCGCATAATGACTCCTATTAGCAGTACAGAGGATTGTTCATCAGTCTTTTACCAATTCCTTAACCCTTAGATCCTTTCTCTCTCTTTGCTGACACATGCCACAATTTACATGAGCACTGGTATGCCCCTCTGATTCTTCACGTGGAAGCCCACTCAGTAACATAGGTTGCTCAGCCATGGGATGACAGTACAAATGAGTTTCATCCTGTCTTCACCAAAATCATACTTCTATGCAAGTGTGGCTGGCTAATTCATTTTCCTTGCCACTTCATTCCTTCCCATCAGAAAATTTAATTCAATCCAACAATCCTAGTGGGACTGCTGAATAAGCATAGGTGCCAAATTTCAAGATGTATAGCAAGCCAAAGCCCCATGTGCCCTCCCACGGAGCTGTAAGGATTCCCTTACCACTACTCAAAGCAGTGTTCTCCCTATCATTTTGCCCAACCAACATTATTAGTTATTGATGGGAGCAACTGTCTGCAACAGTTTAATGCAAACCCATTTAACGTCTTATTCCATTACTGCTTCCACTCTCTAGTCTTGCCTTCTAAGTGACCAAGATAGCAAGTAGAAAACCTGCTCCTATTGTCAGAAACTGGCATGAAGTTGCCAACCATTTCAAGGAACACAAAAATGTCACTTGGTGAGTCTGCATTCTTATAAACAATCACAGAGCAGAATTCAAGGCCATTTGACCTATCATGTTTCTGCTAACATTCAGAAAGATACTGGTTCAAAGTGGGTCCCATTCTGATCTTTCCCCAAAGGCCTGAGAATGACTTCTTTTCAAGTATAAATCCAGCTATCCGTTGAAACTTACTATAGAACCCAATTCATTCACCTTTCCACAAGTTGATACATAAAATATGTTCTCCTTCATTTCTTGTAAGCCCCTATTGCTAACTGTGTGTTTTGGTTACTAAATCTCCTGCTATTTTACCTCATAATTCCTGATGTTTGAACACCTCTTTACATTCACCTTTAATTTCTCTGCTCTCCAGAAAATCAAAACAGACTTGTCTAGTCTTCTTGTCTAATTAAAGTTCCATGATCCTTTCACTGGTTCTGGTGAACCTTCACATTTTCCAGTGTCTTGACTTCCTTCTTCAAATATGTTACTGAAAATTATGCAGACAAATCTATCATTGTCTCAACTAGTGATTTATAAAGATTTAATACCAAAGTTCAAATTAAATTTGTTATCAAAGTAAGTATATCTTTCCATATAACTACCTTAAGATTTATTTTCTTGCTGGAATTTACCAGAAAAATGAAGAAGTACAATACAAGCTATGAAAAGCCATACATAAACAGAGACTGACAGACATCGATTGACGACAACCAACATGCAAACTGTTGCAAATAAAAAATATACTGAAGACATGAGTTGTAAAAGATTCCTGGAAAGTGAGTCTGTAGATCATAGAATCAATTCGGAGTTGTGGTCAGTGAAGTTATCCACACTGGTTCAGGAGCCTGGTCATTGAAGGGTGGTTTGGGACCTAAGGCTTCTGTACATCGTTCCCAATGACAACAATGAGAAGAGAGCATGGTCTGGATGGTGGGGGTCTTTGATGATGGATGTTGCTCTCTTGTGGCAGCGCTCCATATAAATGTACTTAATAGTGAGGAAGGCTTAGCCTGTGATCAACCAGGCTTTGTCAACCACTTTCTGTGATTTTTTCCATTCCGGGATTTTGGTGTTTCCATACCAGGCCATCATGCAGCCAGTTAGCATCTATAGGAGTTTGTCAAAGTTTTTGGAGACATGCCCAATCAATGCAAATTTCTAAGAAAATAGAGGTGATGTTGTGCTTTCTTTGTGATGGCATTCGCATACTGGTTCCAAGATTAATCCTCTGATATGTTAGCACCAAGGAATTTAAAGTTATCACACTCTCCACCTCTGATCCCTTAATGAGGACTATTATCAACAGGAATCACCAGAAATCATTTTCAGGATTTCCCTTCAGCACTTACCAATTAGACTTGGAACACACTTTGTGTGAGACTGTCATCACACATTAGTGTTGAAGGATTTTCTTGAGGTGCCACAGTCATGTAGGCAAACAGCTGTGAAAAACTGACATAAAACCTGGAAAGAGTTAACAAAACAGGGAAGAAGAAAGCTGAGACATACACTCAGTGGCCATTTTATTATGTACACCTGTACTCCTGCTTGTTAATGCAAATATCTAATCAGCCAATCATGTGGCAGCAACTCAATGTATAAAAGCATGCAGACATGGTCAAGAGGTTCAGTTATTGTTCAGACCAAACATCAGAATGGGGAAGAAATGTGATATAAGTGACATTGATTTGTGGAATGATATTTGGTGCTAGTCTGAGGAGCTCTGGAACAGCTAATCTAATAGGATTTTCATGCACAACGGTCTCTAGAGTTTACAAAGAATGATGCAAAAAAACAAAGAAACATCCAGCGAGCTGCATTTTTGTGGGTGAAAATGCCCTGTTACTGAGAGAGGTCAGGGGAGAATGGCCAGACAGGTTCAAGCTGACAGGAAGGCGACAGTAACTTAAATAACCATGTGTTACAACAGAGCGTGCAGAAGAGCATCTCTGAATGCAAAGCATGTTGAACCTTGAAGTGGATGGGCTACAGCAGCTGAAGACAATGAATATACACTCAGTGGCCAAATATACACTCAATGGCCACTTTATTAGGTACAGGAGATACCTAATAATATAGCCACTGAGTGTTGAATCATTTTCAGTTGGCTGCGTGGCCATTCAAGGAACATCCACATGTTGCCCTTTCCAAAAGCTTCAATGAAGATGTAAGTTGATATGAAATATCAATCTGGACTTCCAACTGATTAGGGGAGGTCTTTGAAAAGCTTTACAAACTGACCTATTTCCATTTCAAAAGGAATTAAACACCATGGCATTATGCCCAGAGAGCTGCAGATGGTCAATAAATAGATTGCAGCTGATTTAAATGGACAAGACACACATTTTACATCATAGAAATAATATTTTCAGTAACTTCTTCACAACTAAAGGATACTTTTAACAAGCCTTTTATTCATTGAATCAATACAGATTGAAGAGCCATATAATAGAAATATTTAAAGTATGAAGAAAATGTTTGCATTTAAATAATAATGGAAGGCAAAAACAAAGTTTTCTTTTCTGTAGCACCTTTCATCACCTTGGAATATCTCAAAACTCTTACCCTTTACAATTAATCATGATTGTAACAGAGCTCTCTGGCCAATTATATAGGGACATAGATAAATAATTAATTTTGATTTAAAACAAGGGCAAGGAAATCTGTGCATGCTAGGTGCTAATGAATGTCAGAAATGTATCAATATTTGAGATGAGATTGATAAACTCATGGAAGCTATATACTTCCTCACCAGATCCTGAATTTGACCTTGACAAAAATATTTCGTATTGATTTTCTCTAGTATGCTCTTCACTCAAGAATTTTAAAGCACAGTATCTCTGAGAAACTTGGATGAAAGACTCAGATGCACCATACAGGATTTCAACAGAGCTGCAGGGCATAGGCTTAAAAGTCAATTCAAAACCCATATGAGGTGATCTCACCCTTGGGTTTAAAAAGCTTAAATATTGCAAATGGAAAGACAGGACTGAGTTCAGAATTTCCAAGAAATGCTAGGCTCAAGACAGAAGAGACTGTAGATGCTGGAATATGGAGCATAAAAACAGGATGCTGGAGGAACTCAGCAGCTCAGGCAACATCAATGGAGGGAGATGGACAGCTGCCGTTTTGGGTTGACAATAGACTATGTTGTGATGTGAACAAAGTCAGCAGTGAGACACTGAAGCTAGTGGATACAGAAGTATTCTATTCAACAAAAAAAAAGCAGCAGGCATCACATTGGTACACTCTTGGAAGAAGAGGCATGCACGATATTTTTATATGCTTAAGATCAAAGGTAACAGCAGGACAATTCTATGTTTACAATGTACCTACAATGCTTCCTATGAATTACATATAGTTTTCAAAGAGCTCCTTCTTCACACCCACACTCCAGACACCCAAAATGACAGACTGGGCAGTCTATGCTTGGTTTTCCTTGGCTTGACAAAAGCTGTGGAATGCCGTAACTGAGGTATATGAAATAATAAGAGGCATAGATATGGTACATTTTCAGAATCTTTGAGGGGGAAGTTGTTACACATATCAAAAACTCAGTTCCAGAGGAGGAGGCAGAGTCAGATACAATCACACTTAAATAGGCACTTAGGCAAGGCACAGAAGGTAACAGATGTAATTCAGGCATATAGGATTAGTGTGGACAGGCAAAAGGGTCAGCATGGATGTTGTGGCTGAAGGGCCTTTTCCTGTGCTGTACAATTGTATGACTATGATTCTTGAAAATGTTGAATAAATTTAAATCCACTTCAATTGTTGACTTATTTTAAAATTTTGGCGTTTAAAGCTGTTTAATTTAAAAAATGCATCAACTGGTAATAATTTTTCTCCAGGTGTCTAGTTTCCTCCCACAGTCCAAAGGCATACCAGTTGGTAGGTTAATTGGTCATTGTAAAATGTCCCGTGATTCGGCTAGAGTTAAATTGGGGGTTGCAGGGCAGCACGGTTCGAAGGGCTGGAAGGGTCTGTTCCATGTTGTACCTCAATTAAAAAATACAATGAATTTTAAATAGATTTTTCCAGACATTCATTAGTGCAAATTTCTAGTATTACCAGCCAGTATGCATGGAGCTGTGGCTTATTCAGCTTTCAGGTACTTCCCTGACTGAGGCTTTTGATTAATGGCAGCAAGGCTCTGCAGTCCTCTAGACTTTCTCAAGCATGAGCCAGCATCAGAGTGTTACTGTTAAACATAAATATGGATAGAGGATTGTCTACCTTGGTTTCCAGATTGACGATCATTCATTTATTATGTACCGTGTCGTATGACATGGGCATTCATGGTCTTTCCAAACTTTCTTTTTTTTTGGTCAAGAATGATTGTTCTTGGCAATTTTTTTTTCTGCAGAAGTGGTTTGCCATTGCTGCCTTCTGGGCAGCGTCTTTCCAAGGTGGGTGACCCTAGCCATTATCAATACTCTTCAGTGATTTTCTGCCCAGTGTCTGTGGTCACACAACCAGGACTTGTGATCTCCCCTTATTCTCCTGTGCTCCAGGGAATAAAGTGCAAACCTATCAACCTTTCCCCATAATATAGGTCCTCAAGTCCTAGCCCAAAGTCCTAACCTATCAACCTTTCTCTATAACAGGTTCTCAAGTCCTAGCCTAAAGTCCTAACCTGTCAACCTTTCCCCAAAATACAGGTCCTCAAGTCCTGGCAACATTGATGCGAATTTACTCTGTATTTTTCTATCTTATTGACATCTTTCCTGTATATAGGTGACCAGAATTGCATACAATACTCCATATCAGGCTTCACCAACATTTTATACAACTTCAACATAAGATCCCAATACAATACTCTGGCTATGAAGGCCAAAGTGTCAAATGCATTTTTTTTACCATCTTATGTACCTGCGACTGTTTGTTCGTCCGCGCTGTATCATATTATTTAGGTGATCATGGTCTTTCCTTAACCATGATTGTTCTTGGCAACTTTTTCTACAAAACTGGTTTGCCATTGCCTTCTTCTGGGCAGCGTCTTTACAAGACAGCTGGCCTCAGGCATTATCAATATTCTTCAGAGATTGTCTGCCTGGTATCAGTACTTGCATAGCCAGGTCTTGTGATATGCACCAACTGCTCATACAACCATCCAGCACCTGCTCCCAAGGCTTTACATGACCCTGATTGGGGGGCTCACCTTGACCAATGGCAACCTGCAGGCTAGCAAAGGAAAGAAGCACCTTCCACCTCCTTTGGTAGAGACATATCTCCAGCCCCTCAACCAGTATCAAGATATCATAGCTAAAATGCAAAAGATTTTCCCCAGAATCTCAGCCATTATTTATTACTCAATTACATAATTATTACTTCGGTTTATGAGAGTGCTCTGTGTACACATAGATTGCATTAAATCATTGTCATTGTTTCAAAAATACTTCTTTGGATCGAAAATGCCTTGGAATGTCCAGCGGTCATAAAATTTGCTAAATGAATGCTTTCATTTTTCAGCTTTTCCATGCACGGGAAAATAACCAGGTATACAACAGGGATGCAATCATCAAATGCAATTATAAAAATCATGTTGTTATAAAATGCAATGAATTAGTTTAATGCTTGAGTAAGAGACAAGTGGGATTTATAACATGAATTCATAGGATCTCTCAACAGCCTTAACTTTGCAGTCAGAATTCCTTATTTAAAAGAAAATAATTTATTGTAATAAACCAAAGTTTAGAGCGATGGCACAATATCTGCAAATGATATTTTGTGCAGAATCCTTTGAGAAAATACACTTCTGAATGCCTTTCCTCAGACTTGAGCCTTCAGGTAAAAATACACTGCATGTTTTTACAACTGAAGCTGCCTTCAGAAGCGAAGAAGAATCACAGGTAGGACAAAAACAGCTCATTTTGACTTGCTCAATATTATCAACAAAATTATTGACAACTGTAGTGCTAAGTTTTAGTTACCATTTTATAACAAGATATTTGGGAATGCAAAATTCAAGAATGTTCTCAGGAGGTTTGATAGGGAAACCTGAACAGATAGGTCATGGAAAAGAAGTGTTTAAACTTGAGTATAGGTTCAATAAGCTGCAAGTAGAGGATACCATTTGTGCGGTAGTGAATAAACCAGCCAGTAATGCGTCCAATAAGGAATTCAAGGAAATCTTTGTTACCCAGATGGTGAGAGGTTGTGGAACTCACTGCCATAAAATATCATGGAGGAAGTGCTATAATACATTTATGGGATAGATTTGATGAACACACGAAGTAAATCTAAAAGCTGCAGATGCTGAAATTCTGAAATAAAAATTTAAAAATAATGGAAATACCTAGCAGGTTAGGCAGCATCTGCTGAAAGAAAATCTAGTTAACATTCCAGGTCAGACATCCTTTCTGAGAAAGCAAATTGATAAAGGGGCTTTGGCCTTGAGTGCTTACTTTGTTTCTCTTTGCACAGAAGCTGCCTGAACTGTTTTTCCACCATTTCCCTTCTTTTTAAAAAAACATGAGGAAGAATGAAATAGAAGAATGTATTGGTGGCTTTAGATGAAAATGAAAGGGTCAAGAGACTCAGCTGGAGCATTAAATCCAACAATTACCCTTCTGTTCCTCTGCTTTTCTTCCTTGTAAAGGTGCATCAAATAAACCTCAGTACTTTTAAGATGACTCAGCAGCAGTTAGATATGGTTAACTTGTAACCAGTGATGAAATTAGGTTCCCATGCCAGGATTAGGGGTGGTTCGGGGTGAACATTTTTAACCCACATAACCAAAATTACAGTTTTAAAACTGATTCATAAATGTAATTGCAGCAAGCTAACAATGGTGCCTTTAACGTAACAAAATGTGTTTCAGATTTTAAAATATGAAAGAATTAAAGCAAATCAGGTCTAAGGTCCTGGTTTGTAAAGGAATAGAGAAACCTGTGGAAGGAGTTGTGTCATTTGAAGGCCTAGACAACCGTAGACAGAGCAGAAGAAATCTGAGATCTGCAGGGGGTGAAATGAAAGAAAGCAGAATTCTCAGAAAGTTGTGGGGCTGGTACAACATAGGGGTGAGGTTATGAAAGGCATTTTATCATGAGGATGAGAATATTAAAAAGGTTCAAAGTTTAAAGTAAATTTTATTATCAAAATATATATATGTCACCACATACAACCCTGAGATTCATTTTCCTGTGGGCATACTGAGCAAAACTATAACAGGATCAATGAAAGATCAACCAGAGTCAGAAGACAACAAACTGTGCAAATGCAAGTATAAATAAAATGCAATAAATAATGAGAAAGTGAGATAATGAGATAAAGAGACCTTGAAAGAGAGATCACTGGTTGTGGGAACATTTCAATGATAGGGCAAGTGTGTGTAGTTGTCTCCTTTCATTCAAGAGCCTGATGGTTGATGGGTAGAGACTGCTGATGGCGGCAGCAGCAAGAAGAGAGTATGACCTGTGTTGTGGGGATCTCTGATGATGGATGCTGCTTTCCTACGACAGCATTTGGCGTGGATGTGCTCAATGGTTGCAAGCATTTTACCCGTGATGTACTGGGCCGAATCCACTACCTTTTGTAGGATTTTCCATTCAAAAGCTTTGGTGTTTCCATACCAGGCTGTGACGCAGTCAGCAAATGCAAATATAAATAAATAGCAATAAATAATGAGAACATGAGACACTACGCATCTATAGAAGTTTGTCGGAGTTTTAGATGTCATGCCAAATCTCTGCAAACTCCTAAGGAAGTAGAGGCACTGTCGTGCTTTCTTTGCAGTTGCGCCTACATGCAGGGTCCAGGACAGATCCGCTGAAATAGTAACACCAGGAGTTTAAAGTTGCTGACCCTCTACCCCGCTGATCCTCTGATGAAGACTGGCTCATGAATCTTTGGTCTATAATTAGCTCCTTGGTCTTCCTGACATTGAGTGAGAGGTTGTTGTTATGACACTTCTCAGCCAAATTTTCAATCTCCCTCCTATATGCTGATTTGTCACCATTTTTTATTTGGTCTACAACAGTGGTGTTATCGCCAAACTTGAATATGTCATTAGAGCTTTGCTTAGCCACACAATCATAAGTAGACACAATTAAAAGTAAAGCTAATAATGTCTAAGTATTGATATGGATTAGATCAATGTTACAGAGCTTTGGAGACTAGAGGTAATGGAGAGGAGATGACGTCAGCAAAAGTTACATTGAAATTCCAGACAGGACAAAAGCGTACTAGAGATGAGGGTTTTAGCAGTGGATGAGTGAAGATAGGTGATTTTAAAGAGATGGAATTACACAGGTGTGATTTATATAGCTGGAAGTTCAACTCGGGGTCATGTAGAAGCCAAAAGCTGTACCCAGCTTTCTTTGATTGTGGAACAATGAACTTTCTGCTGGAGGAACTCAGTCGATAAAGCAACATCTGTGGAGGGGGTGGAGAAGAATTGTCAATGTTTCAGGTCAAAGTCCTGCATCAGGAATCATGAGTTCCTTCAGCAGATAGTTTGTTGCTCCAGTTTCCAACATCTGCAGTCTCTTGTGTCCCTTGCTTCGATGTGAAGCAGCAGCTATGAAGGAGCAGATGGCAGAGTTGCAACCTAAGAAATGAAGTTTGTGATGGGATCCAACAGAACAGCTTCCAGCTTCCCAATATTTTACTGGAGAAAATCTCAGGTAATCCAGTATTGAATATTGGAGAAACAGTCTCAACTCTGAGGGGAGGAGGGGGAACATCGACTCAGACCATGAGAGGTCTGTGTCAGGCATTTTCATGCCTTACAAGGCACAGATTGGAAGTCTGTGTGGGGCACCACTCCTCGCACAGACACTAGAGCAATGCTCAAGGACACAAACACGCTGCCACAGTTGAGGCTCGAACTAGCGACCATGAGATCACTAGACAAACACCTTAACCACTTGGCTACGTGCCCAACACAAACTCTCAGGCAATGCATTACAAAATTTTTGGATAATTATAATGTGTTACCAAAATGATGAAATAAAAACATTAATTTCACTATTGAAATCACTAGGTAGTCACTAGACCATACACATTACTCAACTCTTTTGTGCTGGCTGAAGAAATTAATAAGTGTGTCCACTTTCATGCAATGATCTTTAAAAGCAACTGAAGTACTTGAATATTCGTGAGATACTGGGAACCAATGGAATACATCCAAACATACTTCAGATAATGAATGCAGCAGTAAGTGACTGGTAATGGGATGGTTTTAAAAGTCTCTGAGTAGAGTCACAACTGGAAGGTTGCTAAAGTGAAAGCTAGAGTTCATAGAATAATTGAAGTACTCTAAAGTACCCATTGTAGAGAATAGAATTCTTTAGCCACAAAAGATCAGCGAAAGTGAAATTTAAGCACAAAATAACTAATAAGGTGATGCTATGTCTGTGGTAAAACATTAAAAGGCCAAACAAAGTAGTAGTTTTGACTCAATGCCTTTCCGCTTTAATGTCTGCCTTTCCCAAGAGCAGTCTCCCAATAGATGGGAAGTTTTTCATGTTTTGCCGGACCAATCCATGATCCTGTAGTTTTGGATGGGCAGTATGGATTGACAGGGGCAGGGTAGTAGAGGATCATTGCCTTGTGGATGTTGAGTGGAAGATCCATCCCTTCATATGCTTCAATGAAAGTATCAATCTCAGCCAAGTGTACATGTTAACTGCAAAATACAGGCTAAACCACTGAAGTCTGGGTAACCTTGGTTGTGGAATGTTGCCTCTGTTGGTTGAACAGCTTCCCATTAGCTCCACTCCCAAGGGAAGTTTGTTGGATTGTGATGCAATACTGCAGCAAGGAGGATTGAGTAAAGTATTGGGGAATGTTGCAACCTTGTTTGACACCTGCATTCACTGAGAACAGTTCTACTGTGGACCCATTGGTGAAGACCACAGGTTGCAAACTGCTATGGAAAAAAGCGTAAGGTGGAGAAAAATTTCTATTGAGTTTGAGGATAGTGTTCCACAATATCTCCTGATTGAGTAAAAGATTTTTGGTGAGGTAATTAAAGGTCATACAGACTGTGCAAAAGCCTTAGGCACATGTTCTGTATATAGCTAGAGTGCCCAAGACTTTTGTACAGTACTATATAGAGAGACTGGTGCTGCTCCTTGCTTTATCTTTGAGTTGTCACGTGGTGAACAAAGACCATGTCCACTGTGTCCCTGGATGGATGGAATCCACTTGGTGACTCAGGGGCACCCATTGGTAGAAGATGATTGAGGAGAATCCCAGAAATGACTTTCTCCATGGCAGACAGCAAAGAGATCCCTCTGTCATGCTGAGGTTGGATATCTTTATTAACCATTACCTCATCTCTGAAGCCCCAGGTATAGGTACTCTCCTCCTCCCAGATGTGATCACTGTGGATCTGTGGATGAAGTTCTTCATTGCCAAATTATGATTTGCAGGGCAAAGTAAAGAGAATGCACACAAGCTTTTCCCCAGGGAAACGGAATCAAAATCTAGAGGTGTAGGTTTAAGGTGAACGAGGAGTCTTTTAAAAGAGCCCTGAGGGGTAACTTCTTCGTGCAGAGGGTGGTGCTTATACGGAACAAGTTGCTAGAAGAAGTGCTTCAGGAAGGTATAACAACAACATATAAAGGACACTTAGACAGGTACATAGATAGAAAATCTTTAGAGGGATATGGACCAAACATAGGCAAATGGGTTTAGCTCAGATGGGTATCTTGGTCAGCATGGATGGGTTGGGCTGAAAGGCCTGTTTTGCTCTATGATTCAGTTCAACACTACTGTCTGCTCCAAATTTTCAGATCGTATGTGCCCCTACTCAAGTTCTTGTCAGCTAGAGTGGTGCGGTGGCTGGCCCAGATAGGTTGAACTGGAATGGAGCCAAGAGTTTTAATATTACGATTAAGGAGTATGAAATTATTTTTCCAGTGGGTGTTGACTGGTTCACTGCCCCTGATGAATTCACCCTGTTTTCTGGCTCTCAATGGGCTGGAGCTTTGGGTGAAGTTGGCTTTTACAGTACTGAAAGGTTTACATATGGCTCAGCAATGTTATATATGACTGGCAAAGCTGCATGGTTTTTCCTTCACTACTAACTGTGGATCAATGGAATGCACTCATTCTTGTATGTTAGAAGCAGTGGTTAGACAGCGAGAGAAAAGATCACAAAACCCAGGCTAATGTTTCCTTCTGCATTAATGAAGGATTGCTACACTGCACAGGCTGGCATCTTTTTGTGAGACCTTCTGAATGATCTGCACTCAGATATGGACCCAGAACATCCACCATTTCACGGTTTAGTCTTCCAAAGAGAAGCATTAGAGCTCTCCCCAGTACCCAAGTCAAAATTTATACCTCAACCAACTCTTGTAAAACAAATAATCTCATCACTATCATAACAGTGCTTTGGGGACTAGTTATATGCAAATTGACTGAATACGTTTTTAGAAAAATTTGTAATTTTAAAAATGAGTTGTTTAATTGTCTATGAAGCATTTGCAGCATTCTGTGAAAGGCTCCAACAATGAAAGTTCCTTTTCTCTTTATGGGCTTTTGCATTCTCTTTAGTGCACCAGAGAATTCACTATATACTACCATAAGTTTCATTTTCTTGCAGGCATTCACAGCAAATACAAAGAAAGACAGCAGAATCAATGAAAAACCACACACAACAAAGACAGACAAACAACTAATATGCAGAAATATTAAAAATAATAATGATAAATAAATAAGCAATAATTATCAAGAACACAAGATTGTAGAGTCTTTGAAAATGAGTCCATAGGCTGCAGAATCAGTTTAGTGTAAGGCTGAGTGAAGTTGAGTGATAGTATCTCCTCAAGATTCTGATGATTGTAACTTGAGGGTATTTAACTTTTCTGCACCTGATGGTGCGGGACCTGAGGTTCCTGTACCTCCTTCCAGATGGCAGCAATGAGAAGAGAGCATGGTTTGGATGGTGGGAGTCCTTGATGATGGATGCTGCTTTCCTATGAGAGCGTCCTTGTAGATGTGCTCACATTATCCTCATTATTGGACCTAATGCAAGAAGCCCTTTTCAATGTGGCCAAGTAGTTAAGGCGTCCGTCTAGTGATCTGAAGGTTGCTAGTTCGAGCCTCAGCTGTGGCAGCGTGTTTGTGCCCTTGAGCAAGGCGCTTAACCACACATTGCTCTAGTGTCTGTGTGAGGAGTGGTGCCCCACACAGACTTCCAATCTGCACCTTGTAAGGCATGAAAATGCCCGATGCAGGCCTCTCATGGTCTGAGTCGACGTTCCCTCCCTTTTCAACTGAGGTTAAGTGAGACTAGAACTAGAGGTCATTGGTTAAGGGTGAAAGGTGAAATGCTTAAGGCAAACATGAGGGGGAACTTTTTCATTCAGAAGCTAGTGAGATTGTGGAAGGAGTGCTCAGTGGAACTGAAGAAAGCGGTTCAGTTTCAATAATTAAAAGAGGTTTAGATAAGTACGTGGATGGAAGGGGTGAAGAGGCCAGGGTCCAGGTGCAGGTCGATGGGACTAGACAGAATAATAGTTCAGCACAGACTAGATGGACCAAAGGGCCTGTTTCTGTGCTGTAGTGCCCTGTGACTCTCATTGTGCTGACTGATAGGCAGCAGCTCAGCATGAGCAAGATGGAAGGTCATCTGCCCACACACCTGCACTCCATTTCCCCATTGGGCTTAACACTGAGCCAGCAGTAACTTGCTGAAGGGAAGGATTAGATGATTTTGACATCTAACATATAATGTAGCAAAAGTGAGTGGGAAGTTGGATGATTTGAAAGTGTTTTAAAATCCAACAAAAGGCAACTAAAAAGCTGTAAGAAGGGAAAAGATTAAATATGAGGGCATACAACAGGAATTCTGCAGATGCTGGAAATTCAAGCAACACACATCAAAGTTGCTGGTGAACGCAGCAGGCCAAGCAGCATCTCTAGGAAGAGGTACAGTTGACGTTTCAGGCCGAGACCCTTCGTCAGGACTAACTGAAGGAAGAGCTAGTAAGAGATCTGAAAGTGGGAGGGGGAGGGGGAGATCCAAAATGATAGGAGAAGACAGGAGGGGGAGGGATGGAGCCAAGAGCTGGACAGGTGATTAGCAAAGGGGATATGAGAGGATCATGGGACAGGAGGTCCGGGGAGAAAGACGGTGGGGGGGGGGGAACACAGAGGATGGGCAAGGGGTATAGTCAGAGGGACAGAGGGAGAAAAAGGAGAGTGAGAGAAAGAATGTGTATATAAAAATAAATAATGGATGGGGTACGAGGGGGAGGTGGGGCATTAGCGGAAGTTAGAGAAGTTAATGTTCATGCCATCAGGTTGGAGTCTACCCAGACGGAATATAAGGTGTTGTTCCTCCAACCTGAGTGTGGCTTCATCTTTACAGTAGAGGAGGCCGTGGATAGACATGTCAGAATGGGAATGGGATGTGGAATTAAAATGTGTGGCCACTGGGAGATCCTGCTTTCTCTGGCAGACAGAGCGTAGGTGTTCAGCAAAGCGGTCTCCCAGTCTGCATCGGGTCTCGCCAATATATAGAAGGCCACATCGGGAGCACCGGACGCAGAATATCACCCCAGCCGACTCACAGGTGAAGTGTCGCCTCACCTGGAAGGGCTGTCTGGGGCCCTGAATGGTGGTAAGGGAGGAAGTGTAAGGGCATGTGTAGCACTTGTTCTGCTTACAAGGATAAATGCCAGGAGGGAGATCAGTGGGGAGGGATGGGGGGGACGAATGAACAAGGGAGTCGTGTAGGGAGCGATCCCTGCGGAAAGCAGAGGGGGGGAGGGAAAGATGTGAAATATGAGGGCATACTAGCCAATAATATAAAGTAGGGTACCAAAAGTCTTTTCAGTTTTATAAAGAGTAAAAGGGAGGTGAGAGTTGATATTGGACCACTGGAAAAAATGATGCTGGTGAGGTAATAATGGGGGACAAAGAAATAGCAGATGAACTTAATGGGTACTTTGCGTCAGTCTTCACTGTGGAAGGCACTAGCAGTGTGCCACAGGTCCGTGACTGTCAGGGAGCAGGAGTGAGTGCCATTGCTATTACGAAGAAAAAGTCTTAGGCAAACGCAAAGGTCTTAAGGTGGATAAGTCACCTGGGTCAGATGGACCACATCCCAGAGTCCTGAGGGAGGTTGTTGAAGAGATAACAGATGCATTGGTCATGATCTTTCAAGAAACACTTGATTCTGGCACCGGAGGATAAAATCCTACAGCATTACAGGAAAGATACTGGCATGGATAGCGGAATGGCTGACAGGCAGGAGCAGTGAGTGGGAATAAAAGGGGCCTTTTCTGGTTGGCTGCCAGTGACTAGTGGTTTTCCTCAGGGGTCAGTACTGGGACCACTGCTTTTCACATTGTTTGTCAATGATTTAGATAATGGAGTTGATGGCTTTGTGGCAAAGTTTGTGGATGATATGATGATAGGTAGAGGGGTAGGTAATGTTGTGGAAGCAATGTGATTGCCGCAGGACTTAGACAAATTGGAAGAATGGGCAAAAAGTGGCAGATGGAATACAGTGTTGGAAAAAGTACCATAATGCATTTTGGTAAAAGGAACAATAGTGTGGACTATTGTCTAAATGGGGAGAAGGATCAAACGTCAGAGGTGCAGACGGGCTTAGGAGTCCTTCTGTTAGACTCCCAGAAGGTTAATTTACAGATAAATAGAGAGAAGGTTCAAACATCAGAGGTGCAGGGGGACTTAGGAGTCCTCGTGCAAGACACCCAGAAAGTTAATTTACAAATTGAGTCTGTGGTAAAGAAGGCAAATGCAATGTTGGCATTTATTTCAAGGGGAATAGAATATAAGAGTAAATGAATATTTTTAATGTATTCATTTACGGGATGTGGACTATGCCAGTTAAGCCAGCATTTATTGCCCATCTCCAGTCGCCCTTGAGAAGGTGGAGATGAGCTGCCTTCTTGAACCGCTGCAGTCCCCGAGGTGTAGGTACACCCACAGTGCTGTCAGGGATGGAATTCCATGATTTTGACTCAGCGACAACGAAGGAACAGCGATATGATCCCAAGTCCAGATGGTGAGTGACTTGGAGGGGGAATTGGATGAGCTATGGGGCGTCAAAGTATCAGTTAGTGCAATCGCTTTACAACGCCAGTGTTCACCCACTGGGGTTTGATTCCCAACACTTCTATATAAATATAAAACAAATGCACACTTTGAGGACATAAGATTACAAGACAGAGGGTTAACGGGACTAGTGTGCTGACACAATATCGTAAATATCTTCAGTTTTCATAATAAATTCAAATATCAGGATTTGTAAACCTCTGGAGCTGAAATGAACTCGTATTAACGCTGTCATACATCTGAAGCTGAGCACTTTTTATCCTTAACAAGGGCAAAGCAAACCTGAATTTAAAAGTTCGAGCTGAAGTTTATACTTTGTAATAAATTACACAGTATTGTATTATGCGTCAACATCACAACAGGATATTTTCTTACATTTCTAGTGTAAATCAGGGGTTCCCAACTTAGGGTCCACGGACCCCTTGGTTAATGGTAAGGCTTCGTGGTATAATAATGGCTGGGATCCCCCGGTGTTAGTGGAAATAAGTGATAAACAGTGAAAGCAAAATTGAGTGAAGTGATACGGTATATTGTGTGTGTGTGTGTGTGTGTGTGTGTGTGTGTGTGTGTGTGTGTGTGTGTGTTAATGCAGTTATTTCCAGTATTTCCCCAGTTTCAGCTCGATATCCTGTGGGAAGGTAAGAAAAGGAAAGGTGTAGAAGGGTACTGCTAATTCTCCAGCACGCACTCTATCTGCATGCAGTGCCCTGCTGGAACCACAGGGCAACTGAATTAACACAGTTGTTGATCATGGAGTGCCTGAAATAGGGCGGTAAATGTAGCCACGGCCTCAGAGGAAAGAGTCAGGAGGTTCTGTGATTGAGTCCGGACTTTGCCTCACTGTGACTGGGGTCTACGGTGAACTCTTAGCTGCTTTATGTTAATCCGCTGCTCCCGCTTTCATCATCAGCACTGCGGGTGAGCTAGCACGCAGTGCACCATCGCTGAAGGCACAGCTGAGGCACCTATTAATACTCTTGACAACGGCGCCCAGCCAAGCCTGAAATGAAAACAAAATGAGCAGGTTCCTAAGCGTGTGGATGGGAAACCAAAGGGAAGGAAAAGCTGAGCTATGATCTGACAGCAGCAAAGCTACAGCTTAATACGGAATAATTGCGGTGGTAAAGCAAGGGGATTCACTTAACCCTTCAGTGTCTGCAGAAGAGCACATTCACATAGAAATAAAGGTGACTGAGTATTTCACAGACCTCTTATTGTTAGGCAAGTGTCATAAAATATACAAAACAAAAACAAGAATGTTAAAACCAAATTGTTGCCAAACCAGGTGATAATGCAGCTCAACAGCACATGAAGAGAGGGAAATAGGCTCTGGAGGGCTAAATTCTGCGTAAGTTCAGGTTTACAATGGAGATCACAGCTAAGTGACAATTGGAATAATTAAGTAAGCAGGCTATAGAGAAATAGATCCAAGTTTCATGGATTAATAAATTGAGGCAGAGTGGAATTGGAAGACAGGCATATATGATCGTGATGATAGAAGAGGTTAATATTTGGAAGTTCTTTTCACTGACAAATATTCCACCACACATGGTATCATGAACAATGCATAATTTAGGGTCTAACCATTATGGGAAGGATGAGAAGGCTTCAGAGAGAATGGAGAAGTCCTCAGAATGCAGCACGGATTAGAAGGTATTAGTGACGAGAGGTTAGACAAACAAATTTGTCAGAGACCTGACATTGGTGTAAAAAATACAGAGTCAAAATCTTTTTTCCCTGGTTTAGAAAGGACATTGCTTTAAAGCAGGGGCTCCCAACTTTTTTATACCATGGAGCAATAACATTAAGCAAGGGGTCCGTGGATCCCATGTTGGGAACCCCTGCTTTTCGAGAGGGGGCAAGTTTTTTATACAGAGAGTAGTAGATACCCGGAATGCACTACAAGATCTCTACCTGTTGAAATGCCATCATAGTGTTTGCCTCTGCTTTCACCCAAAGTGGTGGTGGAAACAGACATTGTAGTGGGACTTGGGAGGCATTTAGACAGACACATGTACATGAAGGATTGGAGGGATAGAAATAATATGCGGACATATAGGCTTCATTTAATTTGGCATCATGGTTAGCACAGACATACAGTGCCTATAAAAAGTGTTCACCACCCTTGGAAGTTTTCATGTTTTATTGTTTTACAACATTGAAGCATAGTGTATTTGCTGTGGCTTTTTTTGACACTGATCAACAGAAAAAGACTTCCGTGTCAGTGAAAACAAATCTCTACAAAGTGACCAAAATTAGTTACAAATATAAAACACAAAATAGTTGATTGCATAAGTATTCACTCCCCCCCCCTTTAATATGACACACCAAATCATCACTGGTGCAGCCAATTGGTTTTAGAAGTCACATAATTGGTTAAAAGGAGATCTGTTTTGAGACCTATGTGCATTCAAGGGGTTTCAATTGATTGTGGTAAAAATACACCTGTATCTGGAAGGTCCAACTGCTGGTGAGTCAGTATCCTGGCAAAAACTACACCATGAAGACAAAAGAACAGTCCAAGCAGCTCCGCAAAAGGTTATTGAAAAGCATGAGTAAGGAGATGGATACCAGTAAATTTCCAGGTTACTGAATATCCCCTGGAATAAAGAAATGGGAAGAATATGGCACAACTGTAAATCTCCCTTGAGCAGGCTATCCTCAAAAACTGAGTGACCGTACAATAAGGGGACTAGTGAGGGAAGCCACCAAGAGACCTATGACAACTCTAGAGGAGTTATAAGCTTCAGAGCTGAGATGGAAGAGACTGCACACACAACTGTTGCCTGGGTGCTTCACCAGTCGTGCTTTATGGGAGCATGGCAAAAAGAAAGCCACTGTTGGAAAAAAAAACTCACACAAAATCTCAGTCAGAGTTTGCCAGAAGGCACGTGGGAGACTCTGAAGTCAGCTGGAAGAAGGTTCTATGGTCTGATGAAACCTAAATTGAGCTTTTGAGCCATCAGACTAAATGCTATGTTTGGCATAAGCCAAACACTGCACATCATTAAAAACACACCATTCTTACCATGAAGCATGGTGGTGGCTGCACCATGCTGTGGGGATGCTTACTGCAGCAGCCCTGGAAGGCTTGTGAAGGTGAGGGCAAAATGAATGCAGCAAAATACGGGGAAATCCTGGAGCAAAACCTGATGCAGTCTGCAAGAGAACTGTGACTTTGGAGAAGATTTGTTTTCTAGCAAGACAATGACCCCAAGCATAAAGCCAAAGCTACACAGGAATGGCTTAAAAACAACAAATTTAATGTCTTGGAGTGGCTGGGTCAGAGTCCGGACCTCAATCAAATTGGGAATTTGTACCTGGACTTGAAAAGGGCTGTTCACTCAAGATCCCCATGCAATCTAACAGATCTTGAGCAGTTTTGTAAAGAAGAATGAGGAAAAATTGCAGTGTCCAGATGTACAAAGCTGATCCACACAAACTCAAGTCTGTAATTGCTGCCAAAGGTACATCTACTGAATACTTATGCAATCAATTATTTTGTGTTTTATATTTGTAATTAATTTATCACATTTTGTAGAGATTTGTTTTCACTTTGACACAAAGGAGTCTTTTTCTACTGATCAGTATGAAAAAAGCCAAATTAAATCCACTGTGATTCAATGTTGTAAAACAATAAAACACGAAAAACTTGAAGTGGGGTGAATACTTTTTATAGGCACTGTAGTGAGCTGAAGGGTCTGGTCCTGTGCTGCACCATGTTCTATGTATGGATTAGGAACAGGAGAAGGTTTTTTTTAAATAATGGACTTCTCGAGGCATTTAAACAAGGCAAGAGCAAAAGGGTGAAATTCCTGTCCTAGTTTCCCACTTTTCCCTGGCTTTATCATTTTTTGTAAATTGCTAAATTTCTAGCATCCATCAATTCTACTTGAATGTAATTTTTTAACTCCTTCACAAATACCATCTGATTGTCAGAGTGTATCCCAGCATTTTCTGTTTTTATCTCACTATCATTCTGTTGTTCCTGTATCCAATAACCGCACATGAAAAACAGACCTCATTTTGCCCTTTATTTCTTTTTTTATTTGTGCTCTCACCCTTCTAGATCTATTAAGTAATTATACTGGTGTAGAAACAGAAGTGAAAATGACCCGAAATTGACCCTGCCCTCTATCTGAGAACATTAACACAGATACGGTGTGGGCAAGGGAAATAAGATAGCAAATTGCTAGTAAAATGAATAAAAATTAAATTTCTTTTGAAGTGTATTTTCTTATTGGACCTTATAGTTGTAATTTTGCAGCAACAAAAGGCGAACAAAAAGCTACAGCCTCGTCTTATGATGATGAACCTGGCTGTGGGATGGAAAAATCTGCCTGGAGGTGAATCCTTACTCGACAATTCAGAGACAACGTCTGCCAGCACACGAGCACTGAGCTGTTGAAACGCTTCGTAATGTTTCTGCTGTTGTAAGCTGATCTCAGCTACTCGAGCTGTGGGGTCCACAGAGGGAACACCACAACTCATCAATAAACGGAAGCCTGAGAGCACAGTAACAGCTGTGCATTGCGTTAGTATGCACAACGTGTGTGTAACTAATGGCCTGCCAGTCAGTATACTCTGCACTAGAGTCTGCCATTTAAACGTTCATATCTATAACCTCCCTCTTGTTTGTTACCTGTATGGAACAGAGTCCAGTGTGTATCAGATTTACTCCATATTTATTTAGATTCTGTGTTTCATTCTGCCTCATATGCATTCTCTTTGTCTCTGACAAGGCTGACCACCCTCTTCCAATAATTCTGCTCCATCCCTCAAATGCCTTCACCTGAATTCATTTGTTTAAAAAGTAACAAAATAAAATTGGCAGATGCAGGAAATATGAAGTAAAAATAGAAACTGCTAGAAACCTGAAGGATGGTCTCAGCCTGAAACGTCGATTGTTTACTCTTTACCATAGGTGCTGCCTGGCTTGCTGAGTTCCAGGTAGCAAGTAGCATCTGCTGAAAGAGATAATGTTTCAGGTCCTTGACGTATGACTGAACTATTGAAGAACAGTTACTATCCCTCAACCATCAGGCTCTTGAACAAAAGGGGATAGCTACACTCATTTCAGGACTCTGTTATTTCATGCTCGTTGTTTATTGCTATTTATTTACATCTACATTTGCACAGTTTATAGTTCCTAATGTTTACAGCTTACAGATACTGTTCTATAGATTTGCTAAGTATGCCCACAGAAAAAGAATCTCAGGGTTGTACGTGGTGACATGTATGTACTCTGATAATAAATTTGACCTTGAACTTTGAACTAGGACAGAGAAAATTAGCAGAGAAGGTGGGGAAGTATAGGTAGATGTAAAAGGAATATTTCTGATTGAGTGAGACCAGATGACTTAAAATAGAAATTATAAACTCATTATGCTGATGCTTATGGGCATTATTCTGCCGGGAGGTCTATGACTACTAGTTTTCAGCAGAGGTCTGTTCTGGGAGTCCTGCTCTTTGTGATTTTTTTGAATGACAGATGAGGAAATGAAAGGGTGGGTTAGTAAGTCTGAAGATGTAATGAAGGTTAGGGGTGTTGTGGATAGTGTAGAAGGTTGTTGTACTTTACAGCAGAACACAGATACAATGCAGAGCTGAACTGAGAAGTGGCAGATGGAATTCAATCTGGGAAAGTGTGAAATCTTACACTTTGGAAGGTCAAACTTGAAGGCAAAGTACAAGGTTAATGGCAGGATTTTTAGCGGTGTGGAGGAACAGAGGGTTTGTGGTTTTCACATCCATAAATCCCTCAAGGTTGCTGTGGTTAAGAAGGAATATGGCGTGTTGGCCTTCATTAGAAAGGGGATTGAGTTCAAAAGCTGTGAGGTACTGCTGCAGCTCTATAAAAGTCTGGTTAGACCACACTTGGAGTACTGGGTTCAGTTCTGGTCGCTTCATTACAAGAAGGGTGTGGTAATATTAGAGAGGGCGCAGAGGAGATTTACCAAGGTGCTGCCCGTATAAAAGAACATGTCTTTTGAGGAACGGTTGAGTAACCTAAAGTTTTTCTCTTCGTGGTGAAAAAGGATGAGAGGTGATTTGATAGAGGTGTATAACATCATGAGGCAAAGAGAGTGGACAGCTAATGGCTTTTTCCCCAGGATGGCAAGGGCATACTTTTAAGGTGATTGGAAGAAAGTATAATGGGGATGTCAGAGGTAGGTTTTTCACACAGAGTTGTAAGTGTGTGGAACATATTGTGGAGGCAGATACATTAGGGATATTTAAGAGATTTCAGGCTTCCATCGACAGGTACCTCCCGGTCTCCACACAGCTAACAGGAGTCACCTGCCAGTCACTTCCAGCTCATCACCTGCAGCCTATTTAAACCCAGCTCTTATCCACAGTCAATGTTCACTCATCAAACCTGCCAACCTCAACCAGTGACTCCTAACTTTCAGTTACCTTGTTACCAATGGACTTGGTCTCTGTTCTCTCTTGTTTTGTGGCCCCTTATGGCATATTACTTTGCAGATTACTATTAAAGTTATCGCTAATCGCTGAATCGTATCTGCTGCTCTGCTTTTGTGTCAAGCCTTCTCTACGTTTCTGACAAGACACTCTTTGTTAGGCACATGGATGAAAAAAGATGGATGGCTATGTGGAAGGAAAGGGTTAGGTTGATCTTAGAGTAGGTTAAAAAATTGACACAACATCATGGGCCGAAGGGCTTGTACTGTGCAGTACTGTTCTATATTCTCTGTTTCATTGTCTTTTGTATATGTTGCTCGTAGCAAGGTTATGAAATGTGACAATCAGACAGACTATACTAATGGAAGGAGACAGTGATGACAAGCAGACAGATAGAAAGTATCAATGACTTAACGTTCAGAATCAGGATTTTATTTATTTATTGAGATAGGGCCTTCAAGCTGTGCTGCCAGCAATCCCCTGATTTAATCTTGGCCTAATCACGGGACAATTTACAATAACTCATTAACCTACTAACCAGTACGTCTTTGGACTGTGGGAGGAAACCCATGCGGACACAGAGAGAACGTACAAACTCCTTACAGGCAGCAATGGGCATTGGACCCAGGCCACCTGTACTGTAAAGCGTTGTGCTAAACCACTATGCTACTATGCCACCGGATTAGTTTTTTATCACTAACGTGTCATGAAACACTGTTATGTGGAAGTGGTACAGAACATAGAAATCTACAGCACATTATAGTACAGGCCCTTCGGCCCACACTGTTGTGCTGACCATGTAACCTACTCTAGAAACTGCCTAGAATTTCCCTACTGCATAGCCCTTTATTTTTCTAAGCTCCATGTACCTACCTAAGAGTCTGTTAAAAGACCCTGTTGCTATCCCCCTCCACCACCATCGCTGGCAGTGCATTGCACACACTCCCCATTCGCTCTGTGAAAAACTTACTTCCGACTTACCCCTTGTACCCACTTTCAAGCACCTTAGAACTATACCCCCTCGTGTTTGGCATTTTGGCCCTGGGGAAAAAGCCTCTGGCTATCCACGTGCAATAAATACATTTTACTATAAATTACAGTAAGATATATATATATATATATATATATATAAATTAAATAAGTTGTGCAAAAAAGCAGGCAGAAAAATCATGAGGTGGTGCTCATGGCTTCACGATCCATTCAGAAATCTGATGGCAGACGGGCCGAAACTCTTCCTAAAAAAACAGAGTGCAAGACTTTAGGCTCCTGTACCTCCTCTCTGATGGTAGTAATGAGAAGAGGGCATTTCTAGATGCTGGGGTCCTTAATGATGGGCGCCCATCACCCAGGACGTTGATCATTAAGGACCACCTCCACCCATAATATGATACTGACGCTCGATTGAAAATGAGATATTGTTTATCAAGCTTATATTGGGCTCCATTGCAACAGAAAGGCAGGTTAGAATGGAAGTGGGATGAGTTGAAACTCAGGATCACCTCCATTGACTGAACATGGGTGCTCTGCAAACTAACCACTCAATCTGCATTTGGTTTCTGCAATGTGGCAGAGACCACATAATGATCATCAAATGGAGCACACGAGATCAAAAGATGTGCAAGTGAATTGCTGACTTACCTAGAAAGACTGTTTTGGTCCCTGGAAGAGGAGAAAGGTCAGGAGTGACATCTCCTGTTGTTCCATGTAAAAGTGCCATAATATGGGGAGTGGTTGGTCGGGATAGAAGAGTGGGATAAGGAGTTGTGGAAGAAGTGAACCCTTTGATGGGTTAAAAAGGAGGAGGTATTTCCCGGTGGGATCTTGTTGGAGTAGGCGGAAATTACGGCAGATATGATTCATTCAATGCAGAAGTCAGTAAGGATCAGAGTGTTCTGTTCATTCAAAATCAGAATCATGTTCAACATCACTGGCCAATGTCATGAAATTTGTCGTTTTGTGGCAGCAGAATAATAAAAAAAACTATAAACTGCTACAATATATGTATAATATTACAAATAATTTAATTAAATACAGTGTAAAAAGAGAGCAAGAGACAAGAAAAAATAGTGAGTTAGTGTACATGGGTTCATTATCTATTCAGGAATCTGATGGTGGAGGGGAAGAAGTTGTTCCTGAAACATTGCGTGTCTCTCTTCAGGCTCCTGTACCTCCTCCTTGATGGTAGCAATGAGAAGAGGGCATGTCCTGGGTGATGGGAATCCTTAATGATGGATGCCACCTTTTGTAGGCATCGCCTTTCGAAAAAGCCCTCAATGACGTCCAATAAAAAGGAGGAGAAATGAGAGTAGAGATAATGGAAATTGACGAGATGCAATCAAGGGCTTTGTTCACTGTTTCAGAGGGGAAGCCACTGTTCAGGTTGAAGAAAGGCATTTCAGGGGCACCTGTGTGGAATGTTTCCCTTTAAACAATGCTGCCTGATATGTTCGGGCTTTCAACATTTTTTTTGTTTTTGTTCATTTTTGGCCATGCAGATAGGCAGTCAAGTTATTACATGTTGTGAATTCTAATCCACACTCATGTGCTATTACTTCCCAAAGGGCCCTGACATTGGTTAATTCCTATTCTGTCTTTGGCTGTATCATCCAGAGAGGATAGGTTCCATCTCTTGAACATAGTTCTACTTATTCACTGCTCGACACTAATCCCTGAATGTACCAGCGATAATTTTGCCTGTACTTCCATTTCAGGGCTCCTATTCCCTCAAGTACCCAGAGATTTCTCATGATACAAGCATAACTTCATCAGAGAAATGTAGCAATTGATGAAAAATCATGAAGATCTGTCTAACATTGTTTTCTGCTATCCTGTGTCATGTGTGAAGCCAAGCAGAGCTGCAGAACGGATGATGCTAATGAAAGAGATAAGGAAAGACAATGGAGAAACATTCAAAATGCTAATAAGAGAGAAGAGAGAGATTAACGAGAAAGAGACACAATTCAGATGTTGATGTCTGCCACAGACCGTTTGCTTTGAACCTGAACTGTTTGAAGTTTGATGGACAGGTGATACCCCATCAGGGGGATAAAAATAGTGGGTTTGCTAAGGCATGACATACACGCCACGAGACCCTGGAAAGAGCAGTGTGCCCCACAAGTTGGTGGGAGTTTGGAGGACCGGTTCATGGGAATTGGTCAGAGGCTCACAGGGTGTAAAGGTACGATCAGTGGGAACCTGGTGTGTGCCCGCCCTTGCCTTGGTGCCGGCTTCACCATGGAAGAACGATCGCATCCGGAATGGAGGAGTCACAGTTGGTGACCCCAGCTCGATCAGGAGGCATCGAAAGGTTTGCCTGAAACCAACTGCATCTCTCTCTCTCTCTCTCTTTTTCTCTCTCTTTCCCCAACAGTACAACAACAGCGATTACTTCGAACTGCACTAGACTGAACAGAACTCTGCTTCACCTTAAGACTGATCACTTTACCCCTAGACTGCGATAGAGCTTGGTTGATTCCTATTACCCTGTTTCTGTGTATATGTGTATACTATCATTGCTAACCTGTTACATTTATATCCTTGCAGCTAGTGTACTGTATTACTTATTTCATTAATAAAACTTTATTAGTTCCTAGTAATCACAGACTCCAACGAGTGTTCCATTTCTGCTGGTTTGGCAACCCAGTTACGGGATACGTAACACCTGGTAGTAGCATAATAAAGAATCTGTTGTACAATGGCAATACTCCATCACTATCCCTCTATAACAAACTCAGGTATGAGTAGAGCAAAATTCCTAGTAGTAAAGTACCAAGCCACCTACTCCTGCGAAGTACAAGGAGGAAAGCTACAGGGAAAGGGATGTAATGAGACAGGCAATGCTGTGCAAAAGAACAAAGAGGCTGAAGACTTAACTTCTTGTTAAGTGAAATTCCCACAGCATCTCTGCTCCCTCACTGGAATTCTCCGCACATACTCTTTGCCACTTTTAACCATATCCAGATTCTAGGCCATAGCAAGGCTTCAGACGTAAGTGGAAATCAGTCTCCCAGATGCTGCTGGGTCATCAACAGATGCTGTATCTGTAGTGCTGAAAATAAGTGGGAATAAATAAGACTACAGTGAGCGGTCTTTGATCAGCAAAATTAATTAATTGCTGAATTTCTATAACACTTACCATCTCCCAACTTCTCAAATATCTAGAGAGCACTTCCTCTAATTGGCATTCTTTTTCCTTTCCTTATTTGGCTATGAGAAACTGTTTCCTCAGCTATGCCAATTAGTAGAAAGATTGTGCCTTTCCAACAATGCAATAAAACTGCACTCTAAAGTTAACATACAGTTAATGAACAAAACTCAAAGAGTATCTAATAGGGTTAGGAAGAGTTTAAAATTTGCTCTTGTGAACGGTCATTTTCTGCTCCTTCACTAATCGTCCTAAAGATATGTCTATAATGTGCTAATGAGCAATAAGTGATTTTAATATGAGTCGGTACTGTGAGAGCAACTAAGTACACAACAAGCAGAAGCAAGAGTTAACCCTTCAGCTCCTAATGCCTGCTCTGCCTTTGAGTGAGATCATTGCTAGTCATCACTATCCTGCAAAAAACCCAGAAACCTTGAGGTTTCGAATACTGCATTCTACAATCTATCATTTTCTTGCCATTTCACAGATGTACATGAACTTTGACAGTCTGCTTTGATGTTTCTCTCTAAATTATCCCTGTGTTCTACTTTATCTTTCCCCTTCAAGGATCCTTACTTGCTGAATTCTGAAATTTTCCAGACCTCAGGCTTACTGGTCATTTTGGCAATATTATGAAACTTTCTTTCGACAAACAAACAAACTTTAACTTCTCTTGTTATCTATGGTTGTACCACATTTTGCACTGGAATTTTGAGTCTTAAAGAAATATTAATTCTGGGGAAGATGGCGCCAGTGAACAGCACAACCAAGGGTGACATCGTTCAGATGGTTCATGAAAGTACTTTTCTCTTTCAAGTGTGATTCTGCTATAGTTGGAGCCTGTGATCTACATTTTGGTGGTGTGTTTTCAGGCTGATTGAGTGATCTGGCACTTTGCTGTCTCCGAGGGAATTTGGTGAGGTTTCAAGAAGTTTGGAGACCATAATCGATTCCATTTCTTTTCTTTCTTTCTTTCTTTCCTTCTTTCTTTCTTTCTCTCTCCCTCTCCCTCCCTCCTCTGCCTCTCCTTCTCTCTGTCTCTCCCTCCCCCTCTCTCTATCTCCCTCTCTCTCCCTGATGCTCAATGCTGCCAGAGGATAGTGCTGGAGTCCTGAGTCTTGGACAGGGTTTACCTGACGTGGTTTGTGGGTTGAACTCTGTAGTTCACATTATGGTGTGTTTCTGCTTTCTGGTCTCTCCATTTCTGTTGCTATTTTGTGCGATTTTGATCGGGGTCAGCTGGCTCTGCAGCCTGACGTTAACAAACGACACAGTGCTAGCTGAACTGAACTGAATATGCCTGGACTGGTAAAATGACTCCTGGAATGGTGTTTTAAATTCTGCGCTTTTCACTCTTCTTTTGCCGTGTGCGCAATTTGTTCTTCTTCTTTTGCGTGTTGGGCTTTTGATGTTTTTCTTTGAACAGGTTACATAGTTTTCTTACATTGTTTCATGGCTGTCTGTGGGAAGACAAATCTCAGGGTTGTATACTGCATACATACTCTGGTAATAAATTAACTTTGAACTTAGATGTACACTTGGTGACCACTTTATTAGGTACACCTGTGCAGAGGCGCGTTCATGCAAATATCTAATTAGTCAATCACGTTACAGCAATGCAACGTGATAGTAAAAAACATGCAGACATGGTCATGAGATTCAGTTGCAATTCAGACCAAACATCAGAATGGGGAAGGTATGTGATCTAAGTGTATTTGATGGAATGATTATTGGTGCCCAAGGAGGTGATTTGAGTATTTCAGATACTGCTGATCTCCTGGAATTCTCATACACAACTGTCTCTAGAGTTTACAGAGAATGGTGCATGAGACAACAGAAAAAAGATCCAGTGAGCAGCAATTCTGTGAGCGAAAACACTTTGTTAATGAGAAAGGTCGGGGAGAATGGCCAGGCTATTTCAAGCTGACAGGAAGGCAACAGTAACAACGCATTACAACAGTGGAGTGCAGAACAGCATCTCTGAATGCACAACTCATCGCACCTTGAAGTGAATGGGCTACAGCAACAGAAGTCCACGAACATACAGAAATACTCTCGGTGGTCACATAATTAGGTACCTCTTGTACGTAATTAAGTGGCCACTGAGTGTATATTTGCTGTAAACAATGTCAGAATCGGAATCAGGTTTAATATCACTGGTGTAACCCTCAGGTTGGCCGGTGGCATTAGTCTAAGGGAAGACGGTCTATGGCCCCACCAAACTTGTGAAACCTCATTTGTGTGGAGGCTGTGTGATGTGTTACCCTGTTACAAATCAGCACCACGAAATAACACCGTATGCAATTAAATGATTGAGCTTTATAATTCTTAATTTGACTGTAGGGTGAGTGAAGAAGACAAAAAGAAAAAGGCCCATTTTAATGAAACAGTCTAACGTGCACGTTGGAGCTCACAGTTTGTCATCCACCAGTCCTTCATCGATTTCCCCCCGCCCCCCTGGGCAGTGTCGACTCCCGGCCCAATTCCAAGTCCACCCTGTCCTGCAGTCTACGACCTCTCCATTCTGGCATCGTATCAAAGGACATCGAACAACTTGCTCTCAGGCACACAACAAGAAAAAAACACTCCCTTCATTGGATGGCGGAACATTCCTAAGCCCCCGTTATCTCTAGTCATAACTCAAATACTGCTGCTACAGAACAAGCATTACATTAGCAGTAAAACCTTTCCCAGGGCATTACACTGACATATGTCATGAAATTTGTTAACTACGAGCCAACAGTACAATACATGATAAATGTAGAGAAAAAGACTGAAGTACAGTAAGTTTATACTGCATTTATATTAAATAGTTAAATTATTATAAGTAGTGGAAAACCAGAAATAAAAAACTAGTGAGGTAGTGTTCATGGGTTCAATGCCCATTTAGAAATTGGATGGCAGAGGGGAAGAAGCTGTTCCTGAATCGCTGAGTGTGTGATTTCAGGCTTCTCTACCTTCTTCCTGATGGTAACAATGATAAGAGGGCATGTCCTGGGTGGTGGAAACCCTTAATGATAAAAGTGGCCTTTCTGAGGCACCGCTCCTTGAAGATGTCTTGGATGTTACAGAGGTTAGTATCCATGATGGACCAGACTAATTTTACAACTCTCTGCAGCTTACTTCGATCTAATACAGTAGCTCCACACCACCACCCGCCCCCCCCCCCACCATACCAACTTAGTGATACAGCCTGTCAGAATACTCTCCATGGTACATCTGTAGAAGTCTTTGAGTCTTTCAGGTGACAAATCAAACCTCCTCAAATTCCTAATGAGATATAGCAGCCATCTTTATAGCTTCATCGATATGTTGGGACCAGGTTAGTTCCTCAGAGATAGTGACTGCGAGGAACGTCAAATTGCTCACTCTCTCTACTTCAGATCCCTCTATGAGAATTAGTTTATGTTCCCTTGTCCTACCCTTTCTGAAGTCCACAGTCAGTTCTTTGGTCTTACAGACTTTGAGTGCCAAGTTGTTGCTGCAACACCACTCAACTATCTGGTGTATCTCGCTCCTGTGTGCCCTTTTGGCTCCATCTCCGATTCTGCCAACAATGGATGTATCATCAGCAAATTCATAGATGGCATTTGCGCCATGTCTAGCCACACTGTCATGGGTGTAGAAAGAGTAGAGCAGGGGACTAAGCACACATCTCTGAGGTGTGACAAAGTTGATTGTCAGCTAGATGCTATTACCAATCCACACTTATTGTGGTCTTCCCGCAACAAGCCCAGGTTATGTAGCTTTTCGATCAGTGCTGTAGTAATGATGGTGTTACATGCTGAGCTATAGTCAATAAACAGCACCATGACATAGGTATTATTTTTTGGATTTTTTTGCATGTGTATTAATGTATCTTTTTTTTTGGAATAACAATAACCAGCACACTATTGACATATATACCTGGTCTACCACAGCTAGGTCACACTTCTTACTTGTTTACACTAAAGATTTTCAATTGAAGTGTTTCAATTTCCAACTTTCTATAAAATTCTTTAGTTTGATCACTCTTCCCTAAAGAGCCCTTAATTCAGGTTGTTGGTTAACTCTTTCCCATTGAACAATACTAGATTTAAAATAGCTTGTTTCTTCATCAGTTTTTCAATATACTGATATAAAATATCGACCCTGGTTGCTAATTTAGTGTTTCCTGTGTACATGTAGATCGGTGTATTATCTTTTTTAACTTCCTGGTGCATACTATGCACAATATTGCTATTATGGCTTATCAGTGCTTTCTGGCTCTCACAGTTTCTTAGCACCACCACCTAAAAGTATTATATTTCTCCATTCTCCAAGTTAATATCCTTTTTTTTCTCAACTGTTCTAATTATGAAAGCTTCCTACTTCCTTCTCTACTTTGCTTGTTTCTTTTGAAGTTAAATATCCTGGAATATTTAATTCAACCACCTCTAAATAACAACTATAAGATCACATCTATTTAGTTTTACTTGTGCCATTAATTCACCTGTTCATCAACTTTGTTAGGATTGTAGAACAGTCACTTAATTATCCAGGAAGAGTCAAGAGATTGCAGATATTGGAATCTAGAGAACTCAGACTGGGAACAGACATCAAAAAATAAGAACATATTTTTTTCCAATACAGTATTTGCAGTTTGATGGCTACACTTCATGAAACAATAACGATATCTGAAGTCAAAGTCTCAAAGCGCTAATGTGGGATTTGATGTCTCATTTCCTGATTATTCCAGTCTTTCTCAACAATCATATGAGTAAACAATATCATTAATTAAGAACAACAGTTAATCTAATCTCCACTTTAAAACTAACTATCTTAGAGTTACAAGACTGCGGCGCGTATACACACACACTCACACATACACACACACACACCAGGGCAGATGTGAGCAGGGAGAAGATGAGATAAAATAGAAAGAAAGCTATCAGCAGCAGTTTTGAAACTTACAGATGGCATTATGAAAGCAAGGCTGAATAAAGTGAGGAGATTTGAGACCATCAGAAGCACTAAATTAAAATGCAACATATCAATTTAAAGAGGATAAAGATACAGGGAGGATGGACAGGATTGAGACCTACAGTAATGTCCCATGGAAGATTAGATATTGATACGTCTCCTTTATTCCCTTCAAACACTCTTAAGGCAGATACAATGCAAACTAAGTATCATCTTCTTCCAGGAAATATTTCTAGAATAGGTACAGCATGTATTAGACACTGAATTAATCTGCTTTTAAACTTTCTGATCTATATGGCTAGGACAGTTACAGAATGGGTTAGATGAAGAGTAAAGCTGATTCTAAACTCCTAATCCAGTGATAGCATACAATAAATCTCATTCAACAATGTTGTATCAAACATCTTTAGCAAAGTTTAGATACATAATAAAACTGACTCTGCACTTTCTTATCTAATATTTGTTCCATGCAGAAACCTCCATCTACTTCTAAATCTATATTGTATCATGTAAATTTAACTCTAGCCACCGAACTCTACCATCTGTCCCTCACCACAGAATTGTGCCACTGTCAAAGTCTGCATCCAAGCATTCTCAGAGTGGCTAAGAGTAGGACTGCACTAATTTCTTGGAAACAAATTCAAGCCTTCCGGCTCCATTGTAGAACTAAGGGATGCCGCATTGTTGGAGATGATTTCTTTCAGACAAGAATTTAAATCAAGGCACAATATCTCTTCCAAAATGGGCATAAAAGATTCCACAACATCCAGTGTCCCAGAATAAACAGCTAAAGCAAGTAGTGTTGTCATTTAACCCTTTGTGTTCATGTGATATTGCAGCATATATATTGGCTGCTATGTTCACTACAAAAATGAGTACACATCATTTGGTTGTCCCAGTCAGTTTCAGCATCTAACAAGGTGAAAGCCACGATATAAATTGAAACCTTTTATTTCAATTTCCACTGCAACTGTCAGATTTTCATACAGAATAGAAGAGGAAAAGAGAAAAATCAGGAACAAAAATCAGATGCAGCTGTAACTTAGGAAGAGAAACAAGGTCAACACACAGGTCAAGGACAATGGGAGTAATGGTGAGTGATGCCACTGAGATGAAAAGAGAAGATGGTTGGGTCAGACTGAGATCAGAACCTCTCTTCAGAGCAGTATTTGATGAGAATATGGTGAGAATGAGCAAAGGAATTAAAGGGGGATTTGTGATTTGCGGGTGGAGAGAACTTGGTGGGGTCTGTTTCTGTGTTGTACATCACTATGATTTGAGGAAAGGCTTTGAACTATTAATCAAATTGCCACATCCCTCCCCTTTCAAATTTACTCCTCAGTTTTTTTTTCTCCAGTCCTGCCGAAGGGTGTTGGCTCGAAACATTGACTGCTTTTTTCCATAGATGCTGCCAGGCCTGCTGAGTTCCTCCAGCATTTTGTCTGGGTTGGTCACACTTTAAAAGTATTTAAAGAGAAATGCTATGATATTTTAATTTTTCACTCCATTCCCACTTTAACCTATCTATTTGTGGCTTCATGCAATATTACAAAGAGGACCAGCCTCTTGAGGAAGAGTACGTCATCTTCACAGTCTTCCAGACTCAACAGTGAAGTCTGCGAATGGGGGTAACTTGCTTTCTCGATCTGAACATTTCTAGTCAAAGTTGGATGTTTCTCTTGTAAATCAGGCATCTGAGATATTGGTTCAGTTTTAATCTGTCTATTGGCACAGACTGATTTCCTATGCATTTGCAAAAAAGTTGAACTTCCATAGCATTTTGCACTCCTTCATTTGAATTATTACTCCCCATCAGTTACTATTAACCCACTGATCGCTCCACACCAAACGGCTAAACTTGACCTCTCCATGGATATTCCTTATGCCCTATCTACCCATTCCCCCGCCTTCTCTGCAACTGAAAGCTGAATTAATTTTCTCTCTTTACCCAAAACATTAACTCTCCTTTCTTTTCACCGACACTGCACGAGTCCCTCCAGCATTTTCTGCTTCAGTTTCAGATTTGCAACATCCACAGCTCTTCTTTTTAATTTTGTTGCAATAACATTTCTAGTAATATTGACTAATTACAAAAAGCCACTTGGTGCTCAATTACATCGGGGACAATTTTAATATCCACTCTTCGATGACTGGTCTTTCAATCCAGTTAAGAAGTTTATAACTTTCTAATCAGATTTCAACACTGCAATCTTCAAGGGGGTTTAAAATTCCTTTTAATTAAAGAGGAAATTAGCAAAAATACTGCAGTTAAAGATATTATGGGGAAGGGAGAGCTAACGAAATACGTTTATTGATCGAAACCTCTAAATGATTGTGTTTTTTTTTTCTCTTTCGTGGACATTGCAAAGATGGTGAGAGTACTGCAGTCACTTGGGCAATAAACCAGTCATTCAATGGGTTAACTAAAGGTTGCACTAATTGGATGGCAGGCTACAGCGAGATTGGCCAATGGGACGGCGAAGCTGCGGCTTCCCCTGATGGATGTTTCTCTCCTCCAATCGGGATAGAGCGAAGAGGAGAGAAATAAACAATCTTGTCACTTGCGGAGAGCCGAGTGCGCAGAGAGCTGAATGAGGAGCTCAGAAGAGGGAAGCACCGCATTCTCAACCTGGGATCGTCCGCTGGAGTCTCTGTCGGATTTCTGTTGCGGTCTGGTTTGCTGGCAGGGGTTTCCTGGTGCCCGCACTCGCTCCCTTGCTGCCAACCATCCGAAGAAGTCTTTGCTTCCTGCTGCCGCCTCCCGTTGCAAACCATCGTCCTTCCATCCCATCTAAGACACATATATTCGTCTTTGCTTTATTTTTGTTTAAAAGATGGTGAAGACGTCGTGAGACGCTTGAGGGGCTGTTATTGCCCCTGCTGTTGCCGCAATATTGAAATGTTGATCCGCATTTAAAAGGGACCTGGCTGGAAGGTGATTAACCTAGTGCCGTGAAACCACCTCTGATGTCCAACGAAAGGAACCTCCTTCAGGAGAAGCAATCAGAATATTTATTTTTGCAACCAGTAAGTAAAAACTTTCCGTGTTTATCCCCGAAACTGGGCTGCAATGAGTTAAATATCAGGCATGGTTGAAACCCCAAGGGGGACTTTTATTGGTAAATGTGGAGGAACTGTGGCACAATGCCAGTTCCCACTTGCTCTCTGCACGATGTTCAATTATTTACGGCTCCAGAAGCAAGCTCCCCGTGCCAGCAATGCCTCTCTCCAGCCAATGACTCTCCCTTGTGTGGCGTAAATCCTGATCTACTCTGGCACACTCGATGACCAGTTCCTACAGCCTAGCCATGTGGATAAGCTGCCTGCTGGAGTTCTACCTGACTAGAGGATACAACTACGTATTTTCCTACCTGCCTGTTCTGCTTTTCCTGACGCTGTGTGGCCACCGAACTGTGAACGTGTCTGCTCTGAAATGTCACTCCGAGTGCCTTTGCGCCAGTAACATCGTCAGCTGCTCTAAAAAGGGACTGGTTAACATCCCTACCTCTCTCCCCGAATACACAGCGGTCCTGGACCTTAGCTACAACAGTGTGACGCGCTTGAGAGCCGAGTGGACCACGGTCCGTCTCGACAGACTCCACACCCTGCTCCTCAGCAACAATGGCTTGTTCTTTACATCGGAGGAAGCTTTCACGGAGGTGCCGCATCTGAGGTACCTTGACCTGTCCTCCAACAAGCTGAGAACTCTCGAAGAACTGCACTTCCACGGGCTGGAAGAGCTGGAGGTCCTTCTGCTCTACAATAACCAGATCTCTCAGATTGACCGGACGGCCTTCGAAGGCCTGGACAGGCTTCAGAAGTTGTACCTGAGTCAGAATCTGATCACTCGATTTCCACAGGAGTTGGTGGAAGAAAGTACCAGGTTGCCCGAACTGGAACTTTTGGATGTGTCTAATAATAAGATAAAGTCCCTTCCCATTCAGGAGCTCAAAAATCTACCTGCATATCTTAAAAACGGTCTGTACTTACACAATAATCCATTGATCTGTGATTGTAGCTTGTACCTTATGGTCAACCAGTGGTATACTAGGCACTTCAGTTCTGCTGTGGACTTCAGGAATGAATACAAGTGTGTCCTGCCTTTAAACCACAAGGTGTCCATCAAGCTGTTTGACTTGCAAGAACAGTACATGAACTGCAGCACCATTGTGGATTCGGAGGTGGAGGCCTTCTTGGAGGGCACCCTGACGATGCACTGCGACACCAGGTTAAGGAACATGATGAAGGTGTGGGTGACGCCAGACAACAAGACCATCGAGGCTGGCCACGACAACCAGAGTCTCAAGATGCTACCGGACGGCAACCTGCAGCTCAGCAACCTGCGGCCAGAGAACTCGGGGACCTACACCTGCCTGGCCAGCAGCAGCCAGTTCAACGAGACGATCCACGTGCAGCTGAGGGTGCACAATTCCACAGCAAGCGCGATGCACGAGACACTGAATACCGCGTACACCACACTGGTCGGGTGTGTTGCCAGTGTGGTTCTGGTTCTCATCTACTTGTACCTCACGCCGTGCCGGTGCCGGTGCAGGAACAGTGCCGACAAACAGAGAAGCCAGCAGGAAGAAAGCATTCACTCGTCCATGCTGAGCGCCAGCTCCATCCACGACATCTCTGCGGATAAAGCGGCTGTGGACCGGCGCGTGGCGTTCATCGAGCCAGCCAAGGAAGCACAGGGGCAGAATGGGAGACACAAACCAAATGCCGTGGAAGAGTTCGAGGATAAGAGACTCTTAACGGTGCCCAGAAAGAAATCTGACTGCGGGTCCGTTGGCTCAGTGTCCTCAGACTCTCCCATTGTCGTCTAACACAATGGGTTTGAGCCATAGTCTGCACAGCGGGCACAGGCTTCTGGCAGGCTGCCGGGTGAGTGGTGCCGATGTTTAGCAATGCTTCATCAGGAGTCAAGGGGTCACCCATATGGGTCTCGATTTGCTAAAACAATTAGCAGCAACATCGCCAAGGCACAACCTGAAAAGGCAGACTGAAGGATCACAGCAAGATCTTAACTGTTGAAGATAATCCATATTTATTTTTCTTAAATTATTTTGTACTCCAAGCTGGCTTACTGTGTATAGGCTCTGCAGCTTTCTAAACTACCATTTTACTCCACTAGTGACTGGATCGACTGAGTCGAGTGGCTGATGCGGCTAAACCCATTTAGCCAGTAGGGCATGCCCACAGGTGACCCACAGGATTCTAAAGAAATATTCAAAAAGGTCGGAGTAACAGAAAAGCCCTCTATTGGCCCAATAAGACAGGCATAAGGGGAATGAAATGCTAACCACCTTGTACATCAGCAAAAGCAAAATAATAATGACAAAGGTGGAATAATCTTAAACAGTGGCCAGTTAATTAGAGAATCACCAACCCGTCATTCCAGCAGAAATTCATAACGGTGGCATCGCAGCATGCATCTGGGAACAAGCTTACTGAGGGATCACTGGTTGTCCTACAGCAGTGGATGACAGACCTGGACGTTCAGAGTCAGTGCACTCTCCCATCTAATTAATCCTGCAACGGTGCACTGAGGCAAAATGGACAGAATTGAACTCAGGATGGTGCACACCGTAACAGTTTCCAGAACTTACTGAGGAAAATAGGGGGAAAAAAATTCATGAACATCGATAAAGTTCAGTGATGCCTATGGGACTAGTGCCTCAGCTCGTGTGAAACTTGGTTTATCAGTATTTATCATAATCGATTTACCATCCTTTGGGCTAGAGTGGAATAACAAATTAATGAATGCCTTCTTATCAGGTATTTTGATCCGACCTCGTCTGAAGTGGGTTGTGTCTGATGAGGCTTGCTCATCTCCAAAGGGTAGCCGCTTGAGGAAGATATTGGAAGGTAACATTAACCAGCACCAATGGAACTGCTGCACAGGGAGAATTAGCAGAGCAAAGAATACACTGGACCTGACATTAATGCATGCCTGAAACTCAACAAAGCCGGTAAATGAGAGATAAGAGCCAGCTAATAAAAAAAACTCTGCATATATATTGCACCTTTCGTGACCTCAGGATAGCCCAGAGCACTTCGCAGCCAATGAAGTACTTTTTAGAAGTATAGTCACTGTGGTAAAGTGGAAAGAATATGGATTGGTGCAATAACAGGTTAATCTCAAATATTCCTTGTCTCAGTGTTAAGTGTTATGTTTTATACTGTGTTACTCCAACAGTCCAATGCAAGCACTGCAGTACATGAATATTTGCACACCTCTCTATAGCATGCAGTGAAACAGTGTCACCCCCAACTTATCTCTAGCACACTTAACATCTCACTGGTTCGTCACCAATTCCCCTACACACAGTCGTAGAGTTTTTAAGGATGATACAAAGTGAAACATCTACATAACTAAAGTTGAATTGGTCTGAGATTAAAAACAGGCACTGCATGAAGGCTTGCAAATGGAGTGTACTGCATACATCTGCTTGAAGATGTCGATCTTTATTTCAAAAGTAGTGATTCATGTTTTTGTGGTGTCTATAATTACAATCTGTTTCAGGGCAACAACACGTCCAAGGAATTTAGACAATCACATGTTGTTTGCGTCTTGTAATTTGTGCCCAGTTTTCTGTTAAGTGCCTTGATACTTTACCTTGTCTTTATTACTTCATATAGTTCCTCTGGTTTATAGTGTGATAAAGAATATGATGGTTTTTGATAAGAGAGGGAGAATCAAATGGAAAGAAGGAAAACATACTGACTGTTGAGGTGGTGCGAGGTTTTGACACGATTTTGTTATGATTTACCTGAGGGAGATGTACCCAATACACCAAAGTTGTACTGTTGGTGGTTCTGTTCCTCGATTTTAAGATGCTGAGAAGTCTTCTGATTATTGGGGTTCAGTACAAGTTACCATCTCCATAAACAGAGGGCGTGTTATAGAATCACAAGTGTCTGAATAAACCGAGAAAGGTTATCAAAATAAATGATTAAAGAGTAGATAATCTAAAAATAAGTTGTGTAAAGAGAAAACAAAAAAAAAATCAGGCTCCATCATCCCCCGGGTTCTCTCTCTCCAATCTTTGATGTGAAAACAGAAAATGCCAGAAACATTCAGAAGGTCAGCCAGCACTTGTGGAAAGAGCAACAGAGTCAGTGTTCTGGTTTCATTTCAGATTTCCAGCAGCTGCGGTTCTTTTGTTCCAGTTTATTGATATTTGAGCAAGATTAATCACTAACTTTATATTTTTATGCAAAAAAATCCCCAGTTGTTTTTCCTACAGAGCTAGCAGTACTGGATGTGCAGCAGGGAACAGTATTAAAAAGATCCAGTTGCAATGCAGCAGTTTGTAAACAGCATGCTCCCAGATTTAGCAACACAATGGCTAGGTGGTTTTACTTTACTGATGTTGGCTGTGAGATAAAGTATTAACCAGGCTGCCAGAGAGATCTCCCCTGTTATTCTTGGCATTGATTTCATCAGAACATTTACCACCACCTTTAAGTTCAGAGCCTTAGGTTACATCTCTTCTGAAAAATGACACTGGCACTTGCATTAGCTCTAGTGCAGCACAGGGAAGGTCAGACTGGATCATGTGCTTGTGTCCAGCCAAATTGGGGTAGACGCCTTTTGCTGCAATTGCAATAGATCACCTAATAACTTTAGACACGCACCATATCACCAAACAACAGCCAGATTTCCAAGTACTTGGGTAGTGGTCAGTGTAGTACTTGCTTTTACAAAAGCACTTTGTTCAGAGATCTGCACTTATCCCGCAATCAGGGATTAATGCAGAACTGGCAATATAGCTAGGGTCCATCAGTTCCAAATTGCTCCAAGCTGACTCAGCCATCATATTCATATGCCTGTTTGTGAACTCAAAGATGTTTTTTTAAAAAAAACAGCAAACAAATAGTGTAAAATATTGTTCGGTCAATCATGTTGTTGAATGCATCAGCAGAGAAAACTGTTATCTTACTGGCTTTTCTCAAGTGTCTTGAAAGCAAAGCATAGGAGACTGCCCTCTGCAGCGGTATCTATGTCCCTCCTAATGTCACTCTTGTACAATGTATTGTGATTTTGGTAGCAACTTATCATATTGTGTAACTGTAAACTCATCTGTGTGCATAGAGTCTAGAGCAGAAGTCTTGCCAGCTCTCATCCTATCCTTCGTCGTGAGTCCCTTTTCAATAACAAGCCTTTGGCTGTCAGTGTGCGCAAAGTCCAGTTCTTTCCATGGCTGAATACCTTTTGATCAGTTTCAGGGTTTTCTCCTGGAGTAGGGGGTTTCACTGATTATTCTTAATCCAGAGAATGATTGAATCTGATCATAACACACCTGCTGCCCTCACCCCAACTAATCTACTGCTAATAATAATAATCTTTTAACAGAAATGCTGTCAACGTAATCCCCTGTTGATGAAAATGATCTAGCTCGCATTGCATCTCCTGATAGGAAATTACCAAATCCAGCGTGAATTATACTCATTCAACTCTCAATATCATTGTCAAGAGTTTTGGTTCGATAAAATGCAGTATTTTTAATGTATAATTAATGTATTGTTAATTTCTGAATTCCTGGCTGTTCAAGTACTTATGAACAATTTCACCTACATATTTATATGTAGAGCTGAATTAAAGGTACGTAGAACTTGGAAAAAAATTAACTCTTGCTCTTTTACAAACGTTCTTGGTCCGAATCACCACCTGACACCACAACGATTAAGTGTAAAGCAAATCTATTTTGGAATCTAAGAGATTTTGTTTTAAATTCTTTAGGGCCACTGGATATTTCCCCTAGCTAAAATAACTCGAGTCTCAGTGGCAGCTGTAGACAACTTCAGCTGGAAGTCAAATGAATGTCGCAGGTTGAAGTTAGAAATATAGGCAACTCCAAGTTACAAGAAATTTATAACATAAATGTGGGCCACTAGACATTATTATCACCAGGGCATGATTTATACTGCACTGGAGAAAGAAGGACAGGACAAGGTGAGATGGGGTGCAAGCTGGCTAGTGTGGAGAATAAATACTGGCACGGAGTGGCTCACTAAGTGGTGTTTATGTAATTCTGAGTAACCTTTGAGTGCTTTTTACCATTCCTGCCCTATTCTTCCTTCTCCCTATTCCCTACATTGAACTTCCACTTAAGCAGAAATTGTGCAATTTACCTCAGTTTATCCAAGCAGCACTGAGTTCTAGCCACTTTGAGTAAAGAAATTTCTCCCCAACTCCTTAAATAGCTTATGCATGTTTTACGAATCCCAGGTGGGGGGGGGGGCGGGGTGATAGTGGCAGGCTCGCATTTCCTTGCCTCATTATAACTCTCATTTCTACTTCCACTCTGCCTGTAATTGGAGCCACAGTAAAAACGCAGCCGGCAGGCCTTCATACTCCTAAGTATGAATGTAATAATATGTTGTGGGGAAGCGTATGTGTTCCAATTTTAAATTACCAAATGGAACACTCCTCACAAAGAAACACAATCGTAAGGGTACATGCTGACTTGTTACACAATGCCACGGGGCTGGAATTTCAATTTCCAGGCTAGAATGTTGTATTTGTCTGTTGCTTTTGTGACTTTACATGTTATTTGGCAGTCTAGTCTGAAATTAAATCCGTAGAAGGTATTAGCCATGATTGTGAGATATCATTTTGTAATTTTCCTTTTTATGAAAATCTTCACTGGGGGCACTGGTCATTTGATTTTAACCAACAATAAGAGCTAACTGCTGGAGATATCGATGGCTGAGTATTTGTCTTTTTGATAGCACACAGAAAGATTTCCATGGATGATATGGTATTAAATACCAGGAAATCCACACTGCATCTTTCCTCCCAAAACAGACTGGAATGAGACTGTCCATATAAATAGTATGAAATCACAAGCCTTTATAAACGCCTGCCTCTCAGAGGTACACCAGAAAGCTTTACCTAATCTAGAAAGAGATAGGCAATTATTCTCATTTTAATCAGCGCGGGTCTTAGAATCACAGAGGTGCACAGCATAAAAATAAGCCTTTTGGCCTTGATGTACACCGAGAGTGAAAAGTGCTGTGAAAAACACAAATCTTTCTTTCTAAACCTTGTATTACCGATCTATGATAAGATCAGTTTTATTTATTTTTATTTATTGGGATGCAGCGTGGAATAGGCCCTTCCGGCCCTTTGAGCCACATCGCCTAGCAATCTCCCGATTTAATCCTAGCCTAATCGGGGGTAATTTACAATGACCAATTAACCTACCAACTGGTACGTCTTTGAACTGTGGAAGGAAAATGGAGCACCCAGAGGAAACAGACGCAGTCACGGCGAGAACATACAAACTCCTTACAGAGAGCAGCGGGAATTGAACCTGGTTTGCGTGGACTGTAAAGCATTGTGCTAACCAGTACACTACTATGCCCCCCAGTGTAGGGTCCAATTACACAGGACTACATCCCAATTATATAAAGCAGGGGATCCCAAACTTTTTTAATGCCATGGACTCCTACCATTAACTAAGGGGTCTGTGGACCCCAGTTTGGGAACTCCCAGAAAGTGTTGCTGTTTCTTGATGATTTACTGCTGGGCAACTCACTGTACAATGGCGTGCCTTGAATTGTTTACCTTCTAGAATCTGTCATTATCCCTTAACATTGTCAGTGATCACAGCACCCCTCAACTGATTAGGAGTTGAACTGGCTCCGGATGATCAATTTAGTAATAGTTGACTTTTCAATTTCAAATGTTTTTATGTCTAATAGATATTAAAGAAAGGAAAGAAAAACATCAATACAATTTTAAATGATTTTATTCCCTGCATTCTGTTCATTAATCATCAATCCCAGAAACCTGCAGGGCAGCCCTGGGAGGTTGGTACCTCATTATACACTTGTACAGAGAGATGTGCATCGGGCCTTTGTATTTCCCCTACCTGAACAGCATAAGTCTCACAGAAAACCCCTGTGGTGCAATTATCTAGACCTATAAATCATCCCTAGCAGCATATTAGTATTTAGAACTGCCATGATTTCAGAGCCGGAATATTAGCCATTTAGTAAGTTACCACATCTGCCAATGTAGCTGCATTAGATGTATCTATCCATGGCAGAGTTGGAACAACTGACCGCTGCAGGTGACTTGCGGTGGTCACTTTTGCAGGCAAAGTCTTGCCTTTACATCAAGGACCTGTTCATCAAACATGCTAAATGGAATTGTCGATGAAGAGGTCAGACAGCTCAGAAACAGGCCACTGTGGACCAACACTGGCAGCAAAAATGTATGCCACCTTAGTCTTTAATTTCATGACCTGGCATATCTCTCACTGGATCATCACTATCCAGCCAAGGGCACGGCTAAAAATGATAGGCACCAGCTGGGTGAAGTTATACTCCAGGATTAAAGGTGTGCTAATCAACAGAACCACAATGCAATAGACAGCTCTAAATGATCTCACAATTAATGAATCTGCTGAAAACAGTTAACTCCTACATACTTACTCATGGATGTTTAAAGGGAAAACAGAGGAGACTCCAAGAACATCTCCATCAAGGATAGTGGGGCTTGGCATGCATGTGGGAAAGGCAGTTCAGCCAGGCGTACATATTTTGGTTTCCTACTGGAAGCCAGCTTCTCCTGGGAGAGAGTAGTGGGATTTATTTTTGCTGCTGTTGTTCAGTTGCTTTGTTGAGTTCAGTGATGTTCTGCCAAGCATTGCGGGCATACTGTGTAGGGACCAGAATATGTGGCAACACTTGCGGGCTGCCCCCAGGACATCCTTAGGTGTGCTGGTTATTAAAGCAAATGACGCATTTCACTGTATGTTTCGATGTACGCGTGATCGATCATCATTTATAAATGAAGCTGAATCTGAACTGGACAGCCAGGTACAAGACCAAGTAGGAGGGTTATCTGGGGCAGGTACGAGACCAAGTAAGAGGGCTATCTGGGACAATGACTCACCTCCCAACACCATCAAAATCATTCCATCGTCAGCAAGACACAAATGAGAAGCACAATAAAATAACCTCTATTTGCCTGTGCCCACAACTCTTCAAAGGCTCAACTATCCAAGAGAAAGCAGCCACTTGATTAACACCCTATCCACTCCCCTAAATATCCAGTCCCTCTGTCATAAGTGTGCAGTGGTACAATGTGTACAATCTACAAAATGCCACTTGCACAGGCCACTCCAACTGCACCTTCCAAACCCATGACCTTTGCCACCAAGAAGGACAAAGATAGCAGGAACACTGGAAGACCACTACCTGCTGGTCCCCCTCCAAGTCACACAGTGCGGCACAGTACTGCAGCGGTTAGTACAATGCTTTACAGCGCCAGCAATAGGGCTTCAGTCCCACTACTAAAGAGTTAGTATATTCTCCCTGTGACGCCATGGTTTTCCTCTGGGTGCTCCGGTTTCCTCCCACATTCCAAAGACATCCGGGTTAGGGTGTATAAGTTGTAGAGCCAGAAGCACTGGGACATTTGAGGTCATCCCCCAGCACATCCTCGGACCATGTTGGTCATTAACACAGATGATGTATTTCACTGTATATTTCAATGTACATATGACAAATAAAGCTAACTTACTTTCTTCACTTCCATCCTAACTTGAAATATATCGCCTCTTCTTGACTGGCATCGGGTCTAAATACCGGAGCACTCGACCCAGCAGCACTGTGCGGGCAGCAGTTTCAGCAGAAGGACTGCAGCAGATTAAAGCAGCAACTCACCACTCTTCTCAAGGGCAAGATGTGCCCCTATTGAAACCATATACTGAAAAAGAAACGATCCAAACCTCTAGTCATGATGTTTTTAAAACTCATTCACTGCAGGTAGTTGAATAATTATTACTTCTTTCTATTTTAACATTTCACAGTTTAATTCATGTTTTTGTGTAGGAGAAAAATAATGATGACCTTTCATTTAAAAACAATTTAAAGCAATCTTGGTGCGCAGTAGTGATATTTCATCTAGATTTACAGCCTTACTATGCTAAGGGATGCCAGGCAGAGAGGCAGTAAAATGTTTGAGTTTTCGTTGAAAAAAAATATTTGATACTGTTTGTCAGTTCAGTTGCAAAATTTTGTAAATGGATAAAGCAGGGTAGTTGAATTGCATTCTGCAAAAATTGTATTAACTCTTTGATTGGGCCTTGAGGGTAGTGCATTTTGAAAATGGGCAACAATGGTAAGAATTGTTAAGACAAGAGATTCAGTAGATGTTGGAAATCCAAAATGAAACACACAGAATGATAGATGAAATCAGCAGGTCAGGCACCCATGGAAATGATTAATCAATGGTTCGGGCCGAGACCCTTTTTCCATTCCGTCTACTGTTTATTTCCACGGATGCTGCCTGACCTTCTGAGTTCCTCCAGTATTTTTGTGTGTTTTGCTATGATAAGAATTTGGCAGTGGGACAGTTAGAGACAAGGAGTTACAATTTCAAAACATGAGGAATTCATCCAGCTGGAACTGGCAACTTTATCCTACTCAAGGGCAGGAGTTTTACGTTTATTATTCTTGGCTTCATTTGTTTAGTCCACAACCCACGTGGAGCTTTCTTTTCTTCTGTCGACCTCCTTCAAAGAAATTGTGCACGTAATCGTTTTGAGTGAAGGCAGTTTTAAATCTATTTAAATTTTTAAGTAAAGAATCCGAAATGAAGATGTACAGGGAACTGAGAATAAAGGATTTTCCCATGTAAATATTACACTGAGGGGGTAGGACAGTAACAAACATCTCCATCACGATTGCAAAATCTAAACCGTATTTCCGTTTCATCATATGACATCAGCTCCTATAGCCGCAGTCCCACACTCCCAGCCAGTATTTCCACCCTTACAAATACAGCGACTGGAAAGTGAGCAGATTGATTATCATTAGGTTGGTTGGTTCTTAGCTCTCAGTCAGTTTGCTGCCTGCTGTGTGCTAATCTTCACTCCCACCCATACCAGCAATATTTCCATGTTTGTTAGACAAAAACATTCAAAGCAGATGAAGGCACTGACACATTTCTCCCAGAGTTGTTTACATCAGTGTCCGTTATTTCTTGGAGATTCTAAGAAAACACCGGAAGCAACCTAATCCCCAGACAGATAAATCTCTATCAAATAAGATACCTAAAGTTCAGTCCACTGATGATGGCATAGCCTTGGTCCTCCACTCTGTCCTGTTCCACCTATGTAGTAATCAGTGCCTCGTACGTCAGGATGTTGTTCAGCTCAGCGTTTAACACAATCACTCCTCAGAGGCAGGTGGGTAAACTGTCCTTATTGGGACTGAAAACCCTCTCTGTAACAGGACCTTGGACTTCTTGACAGAAAGATCCCAGTTAGTACGAGTTGGCAGCAACATCTCAAGGTCCATCACACTGAACACCGGTACACTTTCACCCACCCCTGAGAGCTGTGTGCCCAGTCTGCTGCTGTCCACACTGCTGACTCACAACTGCTCTCTGAGACTCAGCTCAAACTGCATCACTGTTCGATGGTGACACTATACTGGTTGGCCTCATCAACAACAATGATCAAGTCGGCATACAGTGAGTATTGCAAAATAGTGTAAGTACAACAATCTGAGTCTCAACATGAACAAGACAAAAGAGATGATTGTGGACTTCAGGAAGGCACAGGTCGACCACTCTCCATTGCACATTGATGGCTTTGCCATGGAGAGAGTGAAAAGCACAAAGTTTCTTGGTGTGCACATCATGGACTATTTAATCTGGGCCCTCTTTCTGAGGAGACTGAGGTGTGCAAAGCTCCCTGCCCCCATTCTATCAAGTTTCAACAGGAGCACCATTGAGAGTGTCCTGTCTGGCTGCATCATGGTGTGATACAGAAGCTGCAAGGCGTCAGACTGCAGGACCCTACAGAGAAGATCAGTAGGGTCTCCCTCCCCCCTATTTGTGACATTTACCAGGAGTGTTGCAGATGAAGGCCCAAAGCATTGTTGAGGATCCCTACCACCCTTCCCACAATCTCCTTGATCCACAAGCGTAAGGAAGGAGGTACAGGAGCATCAGGACTAGGATTGCCAGACTGGGCAGCAGCTTCTCCCCTCAGGCTGTGAGATGAATGAATACCTTGACAGTTCTGAGATCTCATCACTAGGACAGAGGGCTGTTTACTGTTTACCTGTGCTGCACATTATTACATGTATTTTGAGCATGCTCTTGTCTTTTTTATAGTATAATATTTTGGTTTATGTGCTGTATGTGATATATGTTTGTGGGTCCAGAGGAACGTTATTTCGCTTGGTTCTATACATGTACAGTCAAATGACATTAAAGTTTAAACTTGAAAAGTGTGAAATACCCATCAAGGGGAATCAAAATCTGAACCATCTGGAGAACTGATCGTCAAAGGCTGTTCCCTTCAAGCTTACACCTGGATCAATGGCACATGTGCAAATATGCATGTGTGCATCATTATCATTTCAATGAATATTAATTTGAAGACCTTTTCCCTATGACTGTTTGCCCATTTGGATAAAAATAGATGTGAACAAACTGATTAGATAGCTCAAAACACTACATACTTAAATACAGAAAAACAACATTAAACACAATGTCACCTCTCATCCTCCAGTTAGTCAAGAATAAAATGTTAAACATTTGAAACCACACAATATTCCATTCCTACTTGGTAATTCTAAACTCTCTAAGCATAGTGTATTATATATTACTGACTATACCATGATTGGACATATTACACATTTCATGTTCTTATAGAAAAATGGAGAGGATATAGTTGCTCTGATGCTTATTAACTTCAACTTGTAGCATGGTCCAAGATGGAAACAACTATTTTGCATTGAGTTTGCCTTTCTTTCCCAGAACTGTGGTGATAACTTGCCTTAGTGCATTGAAAAGGGAAGTATCCCAAATATTTGTGCCTAATTTTCATATATGATTTTACCTTCTGGAAGACACAGGGTGAGTGGCATTGGGAATAACCATAATGCTTTCTAAAGTTGCGACACTCAGCATTTGGACAAAGCCAGAGGAAATTCACTATGGATAATGTACTGAAGAATAAACCTTAAACTTGTTTTGAGCCAATTCTGAGGAAAAATTGGAGTAGGAAATTTCACTCTTGTTTGACTCAAATATCAGTAACTCTCATTTATTTGGAGTAAGTGATACATGGGGCGGCGGGGGGCGGGTTAAGTAATTGCTCTGAGTTTTGGGGATATACAAACAATACTTGATTGTGAGCCTGTAGATTTAATTCTTCCCCATTAATGATAATGGAAATAAAAATGAAGAGAGGTATAAAATTAACTACTGACATGCTAATACACAAATTAAAAATCTAAAATGTTGTGTAGAGGAGAAATTGGATACCCACCCCTCAAACTCTCAAAAGATCACCGCCATTGCTGATGCTCAGCTGAACTCAGCTGAATTCCCTCCCTCTGTCCCCACTGGAATATCTCAGCATCTCTACAATTTCAATGTTTTCACTTCAAGTGTAGTTAGTTTGCTTAATTTGTGGGTTGTCATTGAGCTTACAACAGCAAGACATGCAGCTTGAGCCTTTACAGCAGCTAGCTGTAAGATCAGGGTTCAATTCCCACCGCTGTCCGAACATTCTTCCCATGGCCCCGTGGGTTTCCTCTGGGTGCTCTGTTTTCCTCCCACATTCAAAAGACATATGGGTTAGGGTTAGCGAGGTGCTCCTATTGCTATGTTGGCACCGGACGCATGGAGACACTTGCAGGCTTCCCAGCACAATCCTCACTGCTTTGATTTGATGCCATCAACTGTATGTTTCAATGTATTTGTGACAAATAAAGCTTATTTTTCTTTCTTTCACATGAACCTCTGCCCTCTCCATTTCTTTTCATCCTATCGGCATAAACCTTTATTCACTTGTGTACCTATCTAACGTGACGATAATCTCATTAGAGAATTATCAACTTGTACAGCAATGGAAACAAGTCCCTTTAGCCAACTGAGATCATGACGACCATTACACAGCCATCATTTTTTACACTAATACTAACCAGTGCCATTCTTTTTCCCTATACTCCCAACAACTACCTGAACAGTCTTACATTTGGAACAGTTTACAAGGACCATTTAGCCTCCTGGCCCACAGGTCTTTGGCATATGGGAGAAAACCAGATCATCTGGGAGGAATCCTCACAATGACAGGGAGAACATGCGGAATCCTTGCAGCCAGCACCAGAGGTTAGAGTCAAAATTGCTTCACCGGAGCTGTGCGACAGCAGCTTTATTAACTGCTATTGTCCTTACTATTTTCACAACTACTCTCTCGGTTAGCAAGTTACACATTCTAATTCTGTTAGGGAAAGCCCTTTATCCTGAATTCCCCAATGGGATTGTTGATGATAATCTTATACTTCAAAGCACTAGTTTTGATTTCTCCTGTAAGTAGAAAAGTTTCTACATTCAATCGCTCAAACACATATTACTTGGGATCCTTTTTCAGATCACTTTTCAATCCTCACTCTGCAAAGGAAAAATGGCCATTTCCAACTTCATTACAGAAGCCAGAAGTGGCCAAATCAATCTCAAGGGAAAAGCTCATTGTCTAGAGTGAGTTAACTGTGGTTTAAGATGAAGAATAAAGCAGAAACTCTGCATGTTTCATCTAAGCCTCAGTGACTTGACTACTTGATGTTGATTAGAAGTGACAGAAGAGAAAAAGATCCTACCCTGTTCTCAAAATGAAAAAAAAATTAAATTAAACTCAGCTTCTCAATGATTGTTTTCATTTTTTTTAATCAAGGAATTGGATTGTTTTGAGGTAAGATGAAGAAAACTGGATTTCCTTTATTTACAGATCTTGAGAGAATCAAATAGGATACTGAGAGGTGACCTTATAAAGGTTTATAAAATCATCAGAGGCATGGATAGGATGGATGCATGTAGTCTTTTTTCCAGTGAAAGGGAATCAAAGGGGCATAGGGCTAACATGAGAGTGAAACGATTTAAAGGTGACCAAAGTGGCTACTTCCTCATACAGAAGATGAGGTATGTGAGGACTGAGCTGCCAGAGAAAGTAGTTGAAGGAGGTACGCTGACAACACTTAAAGGACATTTGGACTGGTAGATAGATAGGAAAGGTTTAAATGGATGTTGGTCAAATATGACCAAATGGGATCAGCATAGATGGGCATCTTGATTGCATGGATAAGTTGGGCAGAGGGATCTGTTTTCTTGCTGTATTCCTCCATTACTCTAATTCCATTTTGCCCACCAGAAATCGCTTACTATCCACAGCTATACATCTTTAATCACGTCCACTTAACACAACAGACATCAATGTTTTTGCATGTGTTTATGTAGCAAACATCTACTACCATTCAATACTGAAGGAAGTGAAGCATACAACAATCAAACACCTTATAGTATCCCTTTGGTATACTTCTAGTGTACTTTACTAGCAAATGCATAAAAGGTGAATGCAAACACTGTCATTAACAAAAGAGCTCAGAGCCCTTCATAACAGCACCAGCAAGCAAAGCTTTTGACTGAGACAATGAAGCTAATTAGGGCTGTTGACCAAAACAAGGTGAAAGTTCACATGAACAGAGCAAGTGAAGCTGAGTGTTCACACAAATTGGAAATCACTAATTGGAAATCAAATTCATTATATTTGGAATCCCAATTAAAAATACAAGCAGGTGGTTCATAGTCTGCTCATTAGTAACTGGGCAAAGGTACTGAGCATTGTAGCAGTTCTGAATCACAAGGTGCACCAGTTTAAATAAAGTCAATGTGGAGTTCATTGTTATACACGCAAGTACACGTGCAATGAAAATCTTACTTTCAGCAGACCGGCATTTAGCATTATATAGCAATGTTCACAAGCAAAACAATTAATTGTAAATTATCCACAATTCTTACAAGAAAACACAATTAAAACAAAAAAAAATACAAAGACCATTTTAGTGAAAGTAGATCAAAGTGGTCAAGGTGTTGCTAAACTGTAGTGATTAGGGTTTTGCCAGTTGGTTTAAGAACAGAATGGTTGAAGGAATGTAGCTGTTCCTGAAGCTGGTGACATAGACTTTAGGCTTCTGTATCTCCTGCCTGATGGCAGATGAGAGAAGATGGTATAGCCTGAATGGTGAAGATCTTTGATAATAGATACTGCCTGTTTGAGGCAGCACCTCCTGTTGATGATACCGATGACAGGGATGATGGAATGATAGGTGAGGATATTAGGAGCAAGAAGGAAGGAAATTTTTCAACCAGAGTGGTCGGTCTGTGGCATCTTGAAAGTCAGGACTTTGAAGTCCGACAGATTAATTGCATTAAAGAGTAATTGTATTTGTGAAAAGAAAATGAAAACTGCTCGAGTATTGCTGGGAAGGATTGGGAAAATGAGGAATGGAAGCAGGAAAGGCCAAGTGAGATTAATACTTCAACATTTATTGTATCATAGAAGGAGAATACCTGGCCCTTGTGCCTGTGCCACTTATCAGAAAAAAATATCCAATTAGTCCAGTTCCCTTGCTGATTTTACATTGTCATGCATTCTTTTTCCCATAAAGTAGTTCTCCAATTGTACTTTAAGCTATTGAATCTACCTTCAGCACCATTTTAAGCACTGAATTCCAGATCACCAGAACTCAGTGTTAAATGAAAATCTCCTCTTGTCTCTCGGCTTTTTTTCACATCTGCCTTAAATCTCAGACTTCTGTTTCCTGATCTGGTGGGAAACGGAGATTTCCTCCTTTATTTATTCTTTCAGAATTTTTTATTCATTGAACACTTCCTATTAAATCTCCTTTTGAACTTCTGTCCTCTCATGGCTAAAGAAGGTTAGAAGATAATATATACTTTTAAAAGAAAAACTTTTTTCCTCATATTTTAGTGACATTTATGACCTTATTTCAGTGCTAATGTGAAACCATTATCATGATTTTTAATTGGCCTAAAATTAAGGGTATAGCGATGACCTAATTTTCTGGAGTGTTTCCTCCACAGTCCAATGTATCATTCCATTACTACATCTTTAATTAAAGATATTCTCGTTATACTAATACTGAGACATTACAGAATCCATTGGCTTGAAAGTAAATTATTCACAGGCAGTGAGTGGGATCTTTTCTTCAGTGGAACTGAAAATCCACATCAGTATGAATTACCAGAACATTAATAGACTATTGATGAATTTGGTATCATGCTCCTCATGGTAAACTTCAAAAATCCCCCGTTCCCTCGGCATTGCTTATATCATCTATTGTTTGAGATGGTTTTCTCTGCCTTCTTGGCAAGACATTAACTCTGATATTCTGACCAATAATTCAAATTAAAAAAACAAAAAAAACTGATTAACTCAGTTCTGTTTTGGAAATATCCATCATATGCTCTACATTGCAACAGTACTTTCAGTAGCTGCTTTGTGACAACTTGAAGTTGAAAAAAGGCACTAAAAAATGCAGACTTTGATTTCTGTAATGGAGCTTTTATGCTGCTGAAAGCTGCCTCATCTTTTTAGTTTAACAGGGCAAATGAAAGTGTCTTACCACTTTCACAGTGCTTTACAGAAGGGGTGACCTGCATTCAATTCTTGCGGCTGCCTGTAAGAAGTTTGTACGTTCTACCCGTGACCTAGTGGGTTTCTCGCACAGTCCAAAGATGTACCGGTTGGTTGGTTAATTCGTCATTGTAAATTGTCCCGTGATTAGGCCAGGATTACATCGGGGGATTGTTGGATGGTGTGGCTGAAAGGGCTGGAAGGGACTATTCCGTGTTTTATCTCAATGAGTAAATACAATAAAACTCTGGTGTACCCCGAACATAAGAAATAAGAGCAGGAGTAGGTCATCTGGCCCATCAAGCCTGCTCCGCCATTCAATAAGATCATAGCTAACCTTATAATTGAACAATTTAGAGTAACCAATTAACCTACCCAATACGTTTTTGGACTGAGGGAGGAAACCGGAGCACCCAGAGAAAACCCATGCATTTCACAGGGAGGACATACAGAGTCCGTACAGAGGATGCCAGGATTGAACTCTGAGCTGTAATAGTGTTGCAGTAACTGCTGCGCTACGGTGTTACCCTAATGCAGGAACAATAATCTACAATAGCAAACCCATGGACAGTGGACAAAAAAAAAGACAGGGACACTGGAAACCTGAAATAAAAACAAATAAAAAGCTGAAAACACTCAGAGGGTCAGGCAGCGTCCATACAGGGAGAAAAAGAACTAATGCTTCAGGTCATCAACAATACAAGTGCAGACAGATGACACTAAACATGGACATCAGTGTACAAGAATTTAAATGTTAATGCCATTTCTCTTTTCACATTAATTCTATTTCTCTTTCCACAGGTACTGCCTGAACTTTTAAGCATTTCCATCATTCCATGTTTTGATTTCATTTTCTGGCAATACTAGTTAGAAACGTTGGCAATTTCACTCTAGTCGGTCACTGGGGGACCTAGTGTGGGAAACACTAAAACCAAATGCTTATTGTAAGAACTGACCAACACCCTTTGTTGATGGGAATTATTGCTGGGAGAATTGACCTATATTTTGCCATGTTCAAGCTGCCTTGCAAATATCTTATGAGACATCAGGCACAGGTTCCCAACCTTTTTTATGCCATGGCCTCTGACCATTAACCCAGGGGTCCATGGAGCCCCTGTGAGGAAGCATTCTCCCCCATTGAATCTGTGCCAGAAAGAAAGATTCATCTATCTTTCTGTATCTAAATAGGGCCCTGCCTATCCTGAGCAACATTCCCATCGACAAAGGGTGTGTTCAGATTTACAGGGGGCTCTGGGAGTGGGTCAGTATTTAATTGGTGTCAGGGATTACAGAAATTCTCTGAGAGTTTTGCTAAGGTTTGCATGGTCTCTTGTCAATACATAGAAATTCACTAAAGATGACTCCCAATCATATACACATATCCTAACACTAATACATTCTTTCACAACATGGTACCCCCAGGGTCTCGAGGGTGATTCAATATTTACTGTTGATCCTCTGAAAAGCTTCAATATTCACTAGTTCTTTAATAATATCTCATCATTTATTGAAGGGAGCTAGGGTAGGTAAAGGGGGAATGTGGTTAGAAGAGTGTAGGAATTTACAGTGTTTCTGAGAGACAGAATTTTATGGAACCTTTTAAATTTTCAGTCAAAAGCAATGTAATGAGGAATTATTGTGAGCAATTTAAACAGAAAACAAAATAAAAGTTCCATAGGAGTCAATATGATATATAATGCACTGAAAGTCACAACATTTTCCACTATAAACTAGAAATGTAAACAATTACTTTTTTGTGGATTGTTGAACACCAGTGCACTTGCTGTGTAAATCTTGTCTCTCCACTTCACTTACAGGGTATCGAGCTGTCTATCTTTGTTCATCAGATCCATAAAATTTAGAAGCACATTTCACAATTTATAGGTTATGATTTACTGTGTTAATAGTACAAAAAGAAGCATTAGGTTTTAAGTGAGGTCCATAGAAGGGACCATATTTCAAAAGCCCTCATGCTTGGTTAGTTCAAGGTGCTACTTCTAATGTGAGGCCATTATTTCAAAATAGCTGCATTTATGTTTCACCAGCAGAAAACCGGCTGGTCCACAAGTGGGTAGTTCAAAAGAGAGTCACCAGAAGCTAAATCCTTACATAAGGGCGTTGTCTTCTCAAGAGCAGCTAAGGAGGTTGGACCTGTGTCCTTTGAAGGATGATCAAACATGCAAAATCCTAAGGGGTCATGACAAGTTAGATTATGAGGTGTTTCCAACAATGAGAAAGTCTTGAACACGGCAGCATTGTTACAAGATGGTCAGATAGTTACTTAAAGCTGAGTTACATCAGAATTTCTTCTCGCAGATGGGAATGAAGGTTTCGAATTCTCTACCCTGAAGGACCAGTACATTAATCAGTACTTAGGGAGCAGAAGAGATGAATTTTTGAAAGAAAAAAACTGGCAAATTCAACAGCATGGAGAACTGGTGCAGAGGAGAAGTGGCAGCTTGGGGCAGATCAGCCATGATCATGTGGAATGGCAGGGCAGGCTTGTGGGCCAAGGAACATTTCTGCTCCTATCTTCTTGGTTTTTGTTCCATGCAATAAAATTATATCACATCTAGAAGGGTTAGATGATGAAGACAGTTTGTATGCAGATTATAACATTTTGGGGTTTTTTTGTGCTGTGTGAGACATATGTTTTGTGGGTACACCATGGTTCGGAGAAATGTTGCTTCATTTGTTTGTATATACATTATGTACAGTCAGCTATGATTTGGTTATAGACAATGCTTTCATTCCCTCACACGCGAGAGGAGGGGGAATAATTTGTGGTTCGTGCAACACTGATAAAGCTCAGGGTGTTCCAGGGTTCAGAGTTCAATTCTGGCGGCATTTGTACGTTCTTCCCCGTGAACTGTATGGGTTTCCTCTGGATGCTCCAGTTTCCTCCCACAAAGATGTACTGGTTCGTAGATTAAACGATCATTGCAAATTGTCCTGTGATTAGGCTAGCTTTAAATAGGTGGGTCTCTGGGTGGTGCAGCTCATTGGGCTGGAAGGGCCTGTACCACACTAAATAAAGATAAAATAAATCATACACAAGGGATGAAAGCTATGTTCTATTGATAAAAAGCTACCTAGAATTCCTCTTGGGTGTGTATTGCTGTGGAGGGGTTTGAAAACAATGGTATTAACTTTGAAATCAAATTATCAGAAGGCCTAGAACGGAGAATGGACTGACCTCAGCATGTTGGGGCACAATTGGGAGGTATTGGAGGAATAGATAAAGAGGTGGACACAGCTTCCGCCAGAAGAAAGCAATGAAAAGATTGAAGTTAACAATGGAAACTCAATAGGACTGAGTATCTAGGACTGCTAGGAACATCAGGCTCCAAAGAGTTTAGAAAACCACAACTGACATGTGACATGTGGAAGAATTTTAAAATCAATTTACGTCATTTGAAGCAATTTTCCTGTGACTCTGCATATCCCCGGAACAGTTTTATACTCTTTCACATCCGAGAGAATATTCCACAGCTAATCTGTTCTTGCAGCAAGCACGATAATTTAGAGGGACATGGATGCTGAGTCACAGAGCTGTAACCATAGCGATAGCAACAGTTCACTGAAGGCAAAGATGGTGGAGAGAATGGTAGGTCATTAAAACCCAGTAAAGATTTTTTTAAAATCAGAACTGTTACCTTGTGATTCAATTAAAGAATTTAGTTTACAATGATCTTCATGGAGTTCTATTCCGGTCCTTGAAAAGGCTAATGTTTCAGGATTATATAGTATAAGTAAAGTTAGATTTCTATTTCTGTAGATTCTCCTAAAAATTGTCTCCAATTTTTTTTTTTTTTTTTTTACAAACGAACTGCTTTGAGACAGGCAAAGTAAGTGACCATGGACACTGTAATACTCCAGCAACAAGTTGCACAGAAGCATATACTGTAACACATTGGCAGACAGAGCTGATATGGGAATGAGGGTGTAGATCCTCTTTAGATCAGAGAATGACAAATAAATAAACCCTGAGGGAACGTGACAAGTCAGGCATCATCCAAGAAGGATCTTTACCCAAAATCTCGACCATCGATGCTGCCTGATCTGTTCAGTTCCTCCAGCACTTTGAGTGTTGCTCCATATTTCAGCATCTGCAGTCTCTGCCTCTCCAATGGTATATAAACAGATAATCAACTGTGAAATCTTCAAAACTGGGGAGAAGCTAAAGGATTCAGATATGGTTATGCACAATTATTCCAATCTAATCCCCCTTATTCTGTCTTTTCACCCAGCAGATACCACATGGCCACTACTTCTACATCCCTATGTCCCACTGCACTGAAAACATTACCCCTCCCTCTTTTCATTTTTAGCCTTTTCTTTTAAAAACAATAAATAACCTACAATATTGAGTTCCCAGTTCTGGTCACCCTGCAACTATGCCTCCGTAATAGCAAGTAAATTAAATTCATTTATTTCCATTTGTTTTGTCAATTCATCTATCTTTCTACAAATGTTGTGTGCATTCAAATAAAGAGCTTTAAACCTTTTTTAAAATGATTGCTGCAGGTTCCAATTATTTCTGCACACTTCTGGTTATATTTTCTCCTCTTTCCTTACAAGCTTTTATTTTCATTCACCCCTTCACCACTTTATGCCACTACTCGCTCATTTCCTTTCAAGTTATTAAACTCCCCTTCACTTGAATCCTCCTACTTTCTAATTCGCCTAAAGCCCTGTCCATAATCCTAGTTGGGCACTAGTCCCAGTGTTGTTGAAGTGAAGCTTATTGCAATGGAATAGCCTTTTCTTTCCTTCTACTGGTTTCAATGCCTCATGAACCTGGCCCTATCTCTTCCATGCCAATTTTTAAGCAAGGCATTTACTTCTCTAATATTACTTATCCTCTGCTGATTGGTATATGGCTTAAGTAACAATTTGGATATTATTCCTTATGTGATTCTGCTTTACAATTGAGCCCTGATCTGCTTATAATTCCTCAGCAAAGCCTTCCTCCTTGTTGGAACATAATCATCGGCACTTACACACCAACCTATCTATCCTTGAGTGGCTAACTGCAAATTAGCAGAACATTGCAAATTCAGCTTGGGTAAAAAAGGATCTAGTGTTTTCCCGGCATATATGACTAATAAACTCTCTTTGGGCTTCCAGCGGGTATAGGTATTGATTTTAACCGATGTTTCAATGACAAACTCTGCCATCTTCATCAGGGATGAGATCGTCTACAACACAACGGTATGAACGATGAATTTTCCAATTTCAGGTAACTCACACTGATGGTGTTCTCCTCCCACACACACTCACTTGTCCACTTAGTTTTCTTCTTTTGTTCACTTTCACCAACCTTTCCCCTCACCTGGTTCCATCAGTCTATCATGCCTGCCCCATCTGGTTTCACCCCTGTCTGCCCCCCAGTTGACTCCATCCACCCCTCAGCCCCTCTATGTATGGTTCCACTTGTCATCCAGCCTCTGCATTTGCTTCCTTGTACTGCTATACACTAGTAATCTTTCTTCTTCTGATGCAAGGTCTTGCACCATTTATCTCCACAGATGCTACTTGATCCACTGAATTCTTCCAGTATGTTTTTAATTTCCAGCTTTGCAGTCCTTTTTTGCCTTCTGGGCTTAGAGAATGTTGGGTAAAAGTGAGGAGGAGGATTGGGGCAATGGAGACAATTGGTCTGACCTAAGCATGACTGGCAAACCTAATTGCACCTAACAACCTTTTCTGTCTCCATAAATTTCCATATTTTTGCGGCAAAAAAATTGTCAAATCAAAACACATTCACAGCTAGTTCGAGATCCCTGCCACTAAAGGTAGATGTCAGGAGACTGCCATAGCTTAAGCCAGTTTCACTAACCAAGGGTAGGAGCAACACAGACCAACAATGAAATCTGGCAGATGATGAGAGGAAAACCTGCATAAAAGTAGGTTGAATGTAATCCAATGTTTATCGTTTCAGAGAGTGCAGTAACAATTCCCTTTGATCATTAAATGCACTTCACCCTCCTGAAATGAAGTTGTTTTACACTGACCCAATTCCAGTAATTTCACATATATTTCTGTCACACTGGGATAAATATGACAGACAAGTGTTTTATTGTTTTTTATATACATATATTCAAGTGTGGTTATAAGATCCTGGGATTTCTATTTTTCCCCACATAAATTGCATGCCTTAAAAAACATGATATTTTCTCATTTCTTCTCTGCTCTCTTTTCTAGGCTTACTGTGTCACACATTGCCTGCTGTCAGGCTGTGAAATAACTTCTTTCCACAATGTCACCTAAAGCCCCAGGCAGCAATTTGAAGGCAAGCACTTGAGTGTTGCATTGTACATTTTACAAGCTGTTGCTCATGCCCCCCCAAGGAATTAATTCTTGCTGAAATATTACTTATAAAAGGCTCGGCATCGTCCATATTCACTTTCATTGATGCACTCGGAGGATGCAGGCAGCGTGGCAAGGGCAGTATTCATTACCCATCCCAGACCATTCATAAGAATGGAGGAATGATGCAGCCTTTTTGATGGAGGTGCTTCCACACTGTTGCCCAATAGGGACACCCCAGATTTAGATGCAGCCACAGTGAAGAAATAGGCTATATTAGAAATGTTGTTATAGGTGAGCAACCACTACATTTGCAGGTGGCTCCCTGTGGCTGCACATGTTGCAATGTAGAAGGGAGTGAATGCTTTGGATGGTGGGTGTGACGTCTATCAACAGGGCTGCTTTTCTCTGCAAAGGCACTGAGCTTCAAATGTTTTTGGAGCCGCATGCATTTAGTCCCTAGGATGGTCATTGTTATAGAGTAATACAAGGAAACAGGTACTTCAGCCCAGCTTGTCCATAGGATGTTCCATTATATTCTTGGATTGCCTTGTAGATAGTGTAAAAGTTTTGGGACATCACGCAGCTTCACTCGCTGTAAGATAACCAGCCTCCAACCTACTATTTTGAATTAAGTAGCTGCTCTGGTTAACAGCAATGTACAGGATGTTGATGGTGATGGTGGGTACTTGGGGTGGTAGGAATGCCACTGAACGTTAGGAGAAGGTCTTCTGATGGAAATGGTAACTAGCATAAACAGGAGTTCACTTCAGCTATCCTGATGGTAGTCTACATCCAACCCCAGGCAGACATGAAGCCTGCACTTAATTTTTTTTTTAATTTAGATTTTTTAGATTAATGAAAGTGGATACCGAGGCTCTCTTCATCACTGCGGCAACTTCAACCAGGCCAACTACATGACTCTGTTTCTAAAATGATTCCAGCATGTCTCTTCTCACACCAGGGGCCAAAACACTAAGGATCATTGCTGCACAACCATCAAAGGTTGCGTAGCAAGCCACACACATTGCGGCAAATCAGACCACTAGCTGTACTCCTCCTCGTTGCATTCAAACGGAAGCTGAAATATGGGAACCTGGTATAGAAAGTCATTCAGTGCTGGTCTGAGGAAACAGATGAGCTTTTACATGATCGCATTAAGTCAACAGACTAGTCTATGTTCAAAGAATCAGCAGCTATACAACCATTGTTGGTAGAATCTCAAATGGAGACCATAGGGTGCACAAGAGTGAGATATACCAACTAATAGAGTGGTGTTGCAGCAACAACCTGGCACTCAACATCAGTAAGACAAAAGAGCTGATTGTGGACTTCAGGAAGGGTAAGACGAAGGAACACGTACCAATCCTCATAGAGGGATCAGAAATGGAGAAATTGAGCAGTTTCAAGTTCCTGGGTGTCAAGATCTCTGAGGACGTAACCTGGTCCTAACATATCAATGCAAGACATTGACTATACTTCATTAGGAGTTTGAAGAGATTTGGCATGTCAACAAAAACACTCAAAAACTTCTATAGATGTACTGTGGAGAGCATTCTGATAGGCTGCATTACTGTTTGGTATAGGGTATGGGGCGGCGGGGGCTACTGCACAGGACTGAAAGAAGCTGCAGAGGGTCATGAATTTAGTCGGATCCATCTTGGGTATCCAAGACATCTTCAGGGAGCGGTGTGTTAGAAAGACAGCGTCTATTATTAAGAACCTCCAGCACCCAGGGCATGCCCTTTTCTCACTGTTACCATCAGGTAAGAGGTATAGAAGCCTGAAGGCACACACTCAGCGATTCAGGAACAGCTTCTTCCCCTCTGCCATCCAATTCCTAGATGGACATTGAACACGTGAACACTACCTCACTTTTTCAATATATATATTCTGTTTATGCATGACTTTTAATCTCCAATATATACCGTAATTTATTTATTTACTTCTATATTATGTATTACATTGAACTGCTGCTGCTAAGTTGACAAATTTCACGACACATGCCGGTGATAATAAACCTGATTCTGATTCTGAGCTAGCCTAGGTGAGCGTGTCACCACCTTCATGGACTTTATCAGCAAGTGGCTTCAGGACTGTGTACCAATGAGGATGATCTAGGTGTTCCCAAATCAGAAACCATGGATGAACTGGGAGATTGACTACCTACTGAGGTCTAGAACTGCAGCATTCAAAGAAGGTGACCCTGACCTTTACAACAAATTAAGATATAATCTCTGTACATCTATCAGGCAAGACAAGAAACAATACCGTTCCAAAATCGATCCCCAGCCCAGCTGTCAGTTAAGCGCTGTAACAGGCTACAAGACAAAGTCAGGCAACATTGCCAACAACAGTACATCCCTTCCCGATGAGCCTAATTCATTATATGCATGTTTGAACCAAAGGTAACCTGAATGTCACTACCCGCACGGACAGCTTGCAATGCAGACAGATCAATCTTCAGGAGAGTGATCCCATATAAAGCATCTGGCTAGAATAGCATCCTTGACCAAGTCCATAAATTCTGTGCAGATCTACTGGCAAGAATATTTGCAGATATTTTTAAATTTTTCTTTGTTTCAAGGAGACTACTATCACTCCAATACCAATGAAGTAATGTGCCTGAATGACGACAGTCCAGTGGCCAGAACATCCACCATCATGAAGTGCTCCGAGAGGGTGGTCATGGCACAAATTAACTCCAGCCTTCCAGACAAACTCGACCCACTGCCTACTGCCAAAAAAAGGAATATTGCAGATGCTATCTCCCTGACTCTTCATTGATCTGGACAGTAAAGACACCCATGCCAGACTATCATTTGTTGAGCTCACTCTGCCTTCAATATTATTATTCCATGCAATCTCATCTCCAAATTCCTAAACTTGGGACTCAACACCTCCCTTTGCAACTGAATCCCTGACTTCCTGATCGACAGATTGCAATCAGTAAAGATAGGCTGCAACACCTCTCCTGTGATTATTCTCAACACTGGTGCCCCACAAAGCTGCATCCTCTGTCTCCCAACTCTGCTCCCTGTACACTCATGACTGCACGGCCAGATTCTGCTCTAAATCCATCTTTGCAGATGATTCCACTGCAAAGGGCCCTAATTCTAATCGTGATGGATCAGAGTACAAGATGGAGTTAGAGTGCCAAGTGACATGATATCATGACAACAACCTTTCCCTCAGTGTCAGCAAAGCAAAATAGCTGGTCATTGCCGTGAGGAAGTGGGGAGATACAACAGTGCTGAGGTTGAGAGGGTTAACAGCTTCAAGTTACAAGGAGTGAACATCACCGACAGCCTGTCCTGGTCCAGCCATATCGATGCCCCATCTAAGGGAGCTCACTAGCAATTCTACTTCCTCAGGAGGCTAAAGAGATTTGGCATGTTCCCTTTGACTCTCAACAATTTTTACTGAGGCACCATAAAAAAGCACCCTACCCAGATACATCATGGCTTGGTACTGCAGCTACTCTCCCCATGACCTCAAGAAACTACAGAGACAATTGGACACAGCTCAGTGCATCATGGAAACCGACCTCCCCTCCACCAACGGTATACTTCTTACTGCCTCAGTAAAGCAAGCATAATCAGAATCAGGGTTTATAATCACCAGCATGTGTCATGAAATTTGTTAGCTTAGCAGCAGCAGTTCAGTGCAATACATGATAATTTATAAAGAATAAATAAAGAAATAAATAGGTAAATGAATTATAGTAAGTATATATGTATATTGAATAGATTAAAAAGTGCAAAACAGAAATAATATATACTTTTTTTTAAAAAGTGAGGTAGTGTTCTTGGGTTCTATGTCCTTCCTGACAGTAACAATCAGAAGAGGGCATGTCCTGGGTGGTTGGGGTCCCTAATAATGGACATTGCCTTTCTGAGGCACCGCTCCTTGAAGATGTCTTAGGTACTAGAGGCTAGTACCCAAGATGGAGCTGACTAATTTTACAACCTTCTCTAACTTTTGATCCTCTGCACACCAGAGTGATGTAGCCTGTCAGAATGCTCTCCACTGTACATCTATATAAGTTTTTAAGCTTTATAGTTGACAAACCAAATCTCTTCAAACTCCTAATGAAATATAGTCGCTGCCTTGCCTTCCTTATAGCTGCATCAATAATTTGGGACCAGGTTAGATCCTCAGAGATCTTGACACCCAGGAACTTGAAATTGCTCCCTGTCTCTACTTCTAAGGATTAGTTCGTGATCCCTTGACTTACCCTTCCTGAAGTCCACAATCAGTTCTTTCGGCTTATTGACATTGAGTGTAAGGTTGTTGGTGTGACACCATTCACCGAGCTGGTATATCTCACTCCTGTATGTCCTCTCATCTCCATCTGAGATTCTACCAACAATGGTGGTTTCATCAGCAAATTTATAATTTGAGCTATAACTAGCCACAGTCATGGATATAGAGACCCCACCCACCCAGGAACACTTCACTGTTGTTATAGGACTATGATGCCACTGTAATAAGACTACTGAGTGTTTCCCTAGTACTATAAGATGGACTTGACGTCACAAATTACCTCATTATGACCTTGTACCTTATTGTCAACCTGTATTGCATTTTCTCTGTAATACTTTATTCTGTACTGTTATTGTTTTACCATGTACTAACTCAACAAACCATTGTAATCTGTTTGAACAGCATACAAGACAAGCTTTTTTTCCACTGTACCTCAGTATACGTGACAGTAATAAACCAACTTACCAGTATTGCCTTGATATTTCTGTACAGCAATGCTCCAATTTTTTGAATTTAAACTGTCCTGAACACTTTGCAATCGTCAGTGAATATCCTTACTGTTGACATGATAGAAGGAAGGCATTGATGGATGGGTCTGAGGAACCACTGCAATAATATCCTGAAGCTGAGATGATTAATCAACAATCACTATCAATCATCACTGCAGGAGATTTCCAGTTGATCTCTGGTAGCGCTTAAAAACAGACCCCTCGATCTCAGACCTCTGCTACCTTGTGGCTATACCCACTCATGGAGAACCCTGAGGAAAAATCTGGAGCTAGTCACTAAGTTAGTGCTACGTTCAGTTCAATATCTGGCAACTCCGGCGATGCTGCTGCTGCCCAACTGTATCGGTTTCTGCCGCTGCTCTGGATTCGCCAGCTGTCGAAGGGGGGAGCCGACTGCGTGGGCAACAGCTTGCTCACCATATCATACTGCCCTGGCTTGCAAAACACGTGGACAGCTGGCACACAACACTCATGGTTGACCCTCACCTACGGAGAGCCCCAGGCCTCAGGCACAGCTGGAGTACCGTGTACATTTCTAGTCACTATACTACAGGACGAAAGTGTTTGCATGGGACAGGATGTAGAGAAGGTTCGCCAAGATCGTGCTTTTCAATTATGAGGAGATACTCGATTCCTTGGAGCAGAGGATAGGCCAAATAGAAGCATGCAGAACTGTGAGAGGAATAGATTGAGTTAAAAGTTGCTTTTCCTATAGCAGATATGTTCAAAATGAGAGAACATAGGTTTAGGACATGTGGTAAATTTAGAGAGGTCTAAGGAAGATCTTTTTCACCCAGAAAGTGATTGGAATCTGGAATCCATTGCCTGCCAGAGCGATGGATGCATAGACTCTCACAATATACAAGTATCTAGACATGCACTTGAATTACCAAGGCTATGGACCATGTACTGGTAAATAGGATTGCTATAGGTAGGTACAATGGACAGTATGGATGTGACGGGCCAAAGGGCCTGATACTGTGCTCTATTGCTATGATCCTTATGAGGTCAGCACTTTATTTTATGCTTGGGCACATGCTGGAGCAAGACAGTATTGTTAGAAATCAAAAACCCATCTTGCTGAGCAGGTTATTGTCAAGTGTCATTTGACAGCAATTTAAACAGCACCCACCATCACTTTGCTGACGATTTTAAGTACTGACAATCTGCTGGTGAAAGAGCTAACTTGAAAACAACCATCGGACGTCACAGCTTGTAACTGAAGATACAAAATTAAACTATAATTTTAGTGCCATTTAAAACCTCAATTTCCCATTCATATCACAAAGTGCATTCACTTCTGTTATGCGAAGTAATGTAATAGCCAATGTTTTCCACAGCAGGCATCCACAAACAGCTATGAGAAAATAATCAAATAACCAATTTGTTTTTATTTAGATACAAGGACAGTGAAAATATTGTCCAAGATATCAGAATTCCTGCACCTTCTTCAAACAGCATGATAGGGCCTTTCATACCTATTTGAGATTGTCTACTTGTCATCTCATCCAGGTTGTAAAATTGATACACTTGCATTTATTTTGCCCCTAAAGCAAGAAACCCAAACTACATTTTGTAATGTTACATCAGGCAAACAGCTGAAACTTAGTCCTTTATTTATTTGTTTGAGATATAGCGTGGAATACCACTCCACCTAGCAATCCCCAATCCGAACCTAATCACAGGACTATTTATAATAACCAGTTAATCTTCGGACTGTGGGAGGAGACAGGAGCACCCAGAGGAAACCCATGTGGTCACAGGGAGAATGTACAAACTCCTTATAGGTAGCAGCAGGAATTGAACCCATTTGCCTGTATTATAGAGCACTGTGGATGGCACTACGCTACCGTGCCATCCTAACAGCTGTCCGAACAGCACTTACCCAGTTTGTTATCTTAGCCTTTCCCCTAACCTCACAAAATTTTGGATTAGCAGTTCAAAGCAAAGCAGATTTTTAAAAAAGTACATTTGTGTCAATTCAATAAAAACATTTTTATTAAAATAGCACAGTTTAGATAATCACAATTCCATTTGTTAGAACATTTACTGCATTTTCATCAAGCTAGTATGACAACAAAAAGACATAACAGTTTGGAATAAAATAGAATAGAATTACAATAATCCATGAACAAGTTTAAAAACCTGAGAGCAAAGCATACCATCTTAAGAGGCAAGGGATCCTGATCAGAGTTCATCCAACACTTCAACAATATACAGTATTTATTGTACATAGGTCCTTTGTGCCAAAAAACAGCACATTTTTTTAATTTACAGTGCATTTTAGCATAGTGTACTGAGAAATGCCCTAAATTATATGAAACTGTGTACTAGCTATCATTTTAAAATGTTATGTGGAGGTTTGATATAATAAGTCACATTGCACAACAATACAATTGGAAGAACAGGTGCAGTTGCAGAGCATACTTGACAGCATTGAGAAGGACATTATTTAAATCAAAAGCACTTTGGGATGGACATTTTGAGTAGAAAAATAAATTCAATATGCACACAGATGTACCTGTAATTCTTGTAAATACAACAGATGGCTAAATATGTAATCATGTCTTTCATTATATCCAAGCTAATGCAAAATTCTATTTTAAATATTTTGTGCCAAGAAAAATGAAAACAGGACCCAGCTTGCATTTTGGTCACGTGCTGCATTAAAATACTTCTCTTCTAATATTTGTATATCTGTGCACTTGCAATGCTACTGTGACACTGTAATTTCCTTTGGGATCAAAAAAGTATCTATCTATACCATGGATTTTAAAGTGAAGCAAGCAAAATTGAAGTTCCTGTGGCCGCACTCTCCTGAAATGAAGGTTGGAACTAGACAAGACTAGCTGTGGTTCACTGAGGGCACTGGAACCTGCAGTCTTGCTTAGAGACTAAGCTGACATGCCAAGAGTATGATGCATCATCAAATCTGGACCCTGTTGCCTGCTCACCTTTATGGTTTTGGTCTCTATGAAAATACTAGTGAACATTGCTCCTGCTAAACGTTGTGAATATGCTACGCTGGCACCGGAATGTGTGGTGACACTTGCGGGCTGGCCCTGTTGGCTGCTAACACTAACGAAGCATTTCACTGTATGCTTCAACGTACATGGTATAAATTAATGAATCTGAATACTACAATAGTCCTTGCTCAAGTTGACAACACTGAAGCACAGACATCTGACAAAGCACCAAACATCTACTATAGTTCACAATAGCAAGTTTCATCGTTCAGTCAGATTAAAATACATTAGCTAGCCCATACCTCACTCTCATTGGCCGTACACAGATTGGCAGAGTGACTGATTCCAGAGGATCCTACTAATCAAAATCATTTGGGAAGCCTAGGTCAAAGGTGCTTAAGGAACGTTTTAAATTAAAAGATTTATTGCTGAAACTGCTGTTTCCACATCCATTCTCATAAACACAATCATGTGACTCTGCGCATTCTTGCTCCTGGCTGCAAACCTTAATATATTTTTAAAAAACTTGGCATTATTTAGCCAAAGCAGTCACTTGCATATTCATTCACATCCTCTATCACTGTAACACCTTGGCCATAGTACATTATTTCTTTAAAATGTTGCTCACCAACACCTCCCAAACCCATAACTGTCAGGCTCATAGGAACACTAATGCCCTCTGACTTCCTAACTCACACACCCCTTCTACACTCTGGAAGATTAAACTTCGTTCTGAGACTCTTCTATGGCTGAGTTGCCATTCCAAGTGCCCTGAAAACAAGTCATGCTGTCATGATTTCCAAAATGGAGGACTTGAGAGTTGCTGGGAGATACTGATAACAAACAGTTTATTACTATTGGGTCTACTTCTTCATGGGAATTCCAATGAAGAGGTTTAGTAAGTGAACATCAATTTTAGATTTTTTTTTGGCACTGAGTGCAATAAGAATATTACTATACTAGAAGACATTATATGCAAGGTCCAAAAGAATCCATAAAGAATTGACAATTATTTTTACAGATCTGGCAAAAACATAAAATTCTGTAAGACATAAAGTGCTGTAAAAACTCTCGGATGTAAGCAGCTCCCCCCAAAATTTGCCGATCTTGTGCACAGATACAAATATGTGACAGACATAAATGAGAAAAAGACTGCCCCATTAATATCAGAAAGGACATCGAGCAAGAGAACACACACAAAATGCTGGAGGAACTCAGCAGGTCAGGCAGCATCTATGGAAAGAAATAAACAGTCAATGTTTTGGGTCCGGACCCTTCATCAGGATCAAGCAAGGGGATTAAGTATTAAATAAAATCATTATCGCTGATCCTATTTAACACTGCCATGGACCCATTCATCTACACCTTAGAGAGGTGGGGTGGGGGTGGGGGGGCAAAGGAGTCAAGCTGAATCCAGGCGAATTGAGTGTAAACTGTACAGACATTCATCAACAATACATTCATTGTTGATCCTATTCTAGAATGGCTGAACTTATTAAAATCATGCAGCCTTTTACCTCAAGCCCTTCACCTTTGTAAATGTCAAAAAGACCCAGTTTCACTTGGTCTGTGAAAAGGAGAACATACAGTACGTATTCAATAGTGGAGACAACTGAAATGTAAACAAAACCATAGTCCAATAAATTAAGCCAGGAGAGACTGAAAAGTAACTGGGAGTGAGGGTAGACCCATGCAGTCAGAATCAAAAGTTGCTCTCTCATTAAAGCACAGCTCCAAAATAAACTAGGATTCCTCCAGGCTGATTGTAGGCAACCAGCAGCCACACACCTATACAAAAACAACCACCATCATGCAATATACATCTTAACCTGAAATAAATGCATTTAGTAGCGAATGGTTTTTACAGAGTGCTCTGTTAAAAATAATACAAAAAGATCAACACTTCTATTCTTTTCACCTCCAAAACTGTAAACTGCATGACGATTGTGACTTTGCAGGGACTGTGGCATTTTTGAAATGCAAGGTAGAGTAGACAGGGAACATCTTTTTCGCAGGGTTGAAGTCTGATACCAGAGGGCATGCATTGAAGGCGAGAGGAGGTAGGTTCAAAGGGGATGTGAGAGGTAAGTTTTTACTCCGAGTTGTGGATGCCTGGAATGAGCTGCCTGGTATAGTGGTAGAGGCAAATACATTAGAGGCTTTTAAGAGTCACGTAGATGGGCACATGAACGTGAGGAAGATGAAAGGATGTGAATATTGTGCAATAGGAGGGATTGGTTTTCTTTTAAAAATTTGCTTTTTAGTTGGGTCAGCACAACATTGTGGGCCAAAGGGCCTGGTCCTTTGCTGGACTCATCTATGTATAGGTGTAATTGATCAACTTTGAAAGGGTATAAAGGGAGCAGCTAAAATTAAATGTTTGAAGACACCAAAAGGTAACCTGAATCTAAAAAGAATGAAGAAATCTTATAGCTGCTGAATGAATCAGCACAGAAGTTCACCCTGAAATATCATTTCCATTTTCACTTGCAATGAAGGGCACTGGGTGACTTATTCCTTGTCCCATTTATGGAAAGTATTTGGAAATGTGCTGTAGAGTAGAGAAGTTGCTCGATAGTGATTAACATATAATCATTGCAATTTTATGTAAAAGGTGAAATTGAAAAGAATCTCACCATAAATTTAATTAAATATGCACATCCTAAAGCAGCTTCAAGCCCATTACCTTTCAAGAAAACTCATACCCTAAGTACTGCACCGTTTGGGAAACTCATATCTAATGCTAAAGAAGCTGCAAGGTTGCCGCCCAATGCGCCACAAGGTGCAAAACAAACCAATATCTGGCTACTTCCAGTGAAATAACATACTTCCATCAGAACACACAGCACCACTGCCTAATTTACCTATGCAAGCTATTACAGTAAATTGAGAAATGTCTTACTTTTAAATATACAAACCTTAATCAGTAACAGGCTCCACAAACCATTCTACCACTTCAAAGACCTTTCCCTCTCAGTATGGTTAAAACAGCAAAGATGTTCAGTAAATAGAACTTAAATATCTCATATGTTTTACAAATAAGAAATGGTTTCTGATTACCCTACCCCTTCATAAAACCTAGTACACGTGTTTCAATCCAGTGATCCCTAGCACCTATGCCCTTTCTGGGGAAGAAACTTGCTGGATTCAGCTACTTTACATGTAAAATGTTTCTTGGTGTAGCCAAAACTTCAAATATTGAAATAGTGCTTGGGATGCCTTTCTCCTGCTTCAAGATCATTCAGACAAAACAGCTTTGTGCATGTGCAGCTTTTATTTCTCTCAGAGCTCTCACAACTGATCATGACAGTCCCTGACAGACTATTCAATCATAAGCAGCATCACAGCTGGTATTCGTTCTATCTATAGGTAAAACATGTACATTTCCTTAAGGATCAAATGAACAATGATTTCAAGTCCTGACCTGATAGCTGCTGCTTCAAATAGCCAATCTAGTCAAGGAAAAGCTGACTCTTCACAGACCATGGATTGAACTATTACCTCACTTGGTGCAGCTCAGCCAGTGCTTCATATAGGCACTAACAGATGGCTGGTATAGCAGAACTTCGCAAATTTTAAATATTTTTGATTTTTAATTTCAGAGGGGAGATTAAAATAGAATAAGTCATATGAACTGATTGACTCATTGCTAAATCAAATACATTTTGAATTATCAGGGAGCTCAATGGGTTCCAGAGGGGAGAATTTATATTTTGTATTAATATTTAAAATACAGTAGATTTTGGTTAATTGGGCCATCAGCTAATCAGGGCTGCCACTTATTTGCGACAACTCTTAAAAGAACAAAAAATAATCGAGAAAATAGCTGGGATTCCCTTCATTTATTTGGAACGCTATACTGCTTAAATTGGGGCAGAAGACTGTTGTCAAACATTTTCTAACTAGCATCACCCATTGTGTGGCTATTCAACACTACAAGTGTTTACATTCAAAAGGCAGTGATTTTTATCACTGATAGTTGACAAGCAATAAACAGCAAGACAATTCAGAAGCGTTTTGCTCACTGCGATTTCAAGCATTCAGTCTTGGAGATACCAGAAACGACTGGGAGTGAAATGAAACAATTTCACTACTTCAAAAAGTTAGGAACTACTAAGAATTTGAAGGTAATGACAGTCTTGAATGATACAATTAAAATAAAGATTTGGTGGATGCAATTGTCCAAAGTACTGTTTGAAGGCAGTCCATTATCTGCACTAGGTGTTTACACTGATTTTATTTATAGTCGATCAAAAGAGCATGTCAGCGTATACAGAATGAATTCCTCCATTGATAACTATTAGGAACTAATACAGTTTTAGCGTACCAAAGTAGTTTTGGCATTGTTTGGCATTTCATTTAAATACCTAATTTGTTACTCAGTTAAATGGTAGTTTGGCTTTGTTACACATTTTCAACTATTTCCATGAAACTTTGGCTAACTGAGCTAAAATGAGCCAAAACCCAATTAAGCAGAATCCACTGTATATCATTTTCTTTTTGTGTGAATAGACTCCAAAATAAAGTTGTATAGCTGAAAGCCTGATAGCCATTTACAAAGCAGTTAGGTATAATGTTTGCAGTGGTGATGGTAGCAATTTTAGCATACAGGTCAGAAAGTGTGGAAGTGGTACAGGTCATTCTAGATAAATAATGCAAACTTCCTCATCCATAACCTTCAGGTTAATGAAGTGAAGTATCAAACCGACATACTAGCTCTCAAGAGTAGTGCTGTGGCATTATTTGAGGAACTCTTGATTTCCTCTATTTCTTTCTCAACAAGAACCAACACATAAAATGAACTACAAATCTCACAATTGTCCTGCAACAACCCAGCACCAGCACACTTCATAAATAACATACAGAAGACTTTTCTATCAAGTTATCACTTCTCAGCTTTTGGTTTAGTCTCAGAAGTGACAGAAACTATATTTATTTATTTTTATTTAGCGATGCAGCACAGAACAGGCCCTTCCAACTCAATGAGCTGCACCTCTCGGCAACCCACCTATTTAATCCTAGACTAATCACAGGAGAATTTACACTGATCAATTAACCTGCTAACAGCTACATCTTTGGACTGTGAGAGGAAACCGAAGCACCTGGAGGAAACCCACACACTCACGGGAAGTCCATACAAACTTCTTACAGAGGATGCCGGATCTGAACTCTGAACTCCGACACCCCAACCTGTAATAGCTTCGTGCTCACTGCTACACTACTGTGGCACCCCATTTCTTAAATGATGGAAATCACGTAATTAATCAGTAAGCCAAAGTAAAAATGAAAACATTAGTTCACACTACAGACCTTAGTGGTGAAGCAATATAATATAAAACTTATATTTATGTACCAAGACTCATTGAACCCTTCTTGACAACCATCATCTGATATGTACTTCAAGGCAGATGATTAGAAGTGAATCATCTGGCTTTATGATATCTTACATTCATATACTATACACATATACCTTGATTCCATTATACATACACACAATTTCCCTTTGTTTGTTGCCTCAGTTTAAGACACTAAATTTAAAATGAATTCATCAACAGCATGGAAACCACAATGTGTGCAATTCAAATATTGGCAGAAAACATGTTTTGGTAATGATATAACTTCAACACTTGCCTTCAGATACCAACTGCCCTGTTGTACACGTACAAATTTGAGGTCCCTTCACAAGTACTATACTAGGCATGTCACATGGCCTTGAGATCACCAAGAACATCAAAGATTCTGACAAAAGTATTGCTGTATCTGAAAGATTTAACACCCACATACAGCAACTTTTGCTCAACAAAATTACTGTTCAATTTTACAGTGCACATTATTGTCATACCCAATGTGATTTTTATCATGCATGATAAAGGGTTACAATGTTATTACAGTCAAAAATTAAAATTATGCCAAGTGCAAGGAAAATTCACAGATAATACACAAAGCTCCATATGACATCCTGTAATTCATATGCCTGGTATGTTTAAAATACTGTGAAACAGTGACATCTAATGTCAGAAACCAGGTAGTGCAAAATAATTAATCTTCTTTTCAGAAAATCGATGTCCCTTCACAGAGCAACCTTCTCTAAATGAACTGGTTAAACATGCCAGAAGTGCTCAATCCAACTGTAGTGCAAACCACTGAATATTTCAACTTTAGCCTACAATTTGATTTTGATTCACTGCATCACCAATGGTGACTTTAGCAAAAGTCCACTAACATTTAAAGTGAAATATTCAATAGAAATAGATGGTAGAGAAAAAAAAAATTGCACCCAATAACAAGTTTTCATTTTTCAGGAATATTTTAGTCATTCAAGAGCATCATTGTTGGAAAAAAAAGAAAAATGATTTGACTTAGGGCACATATATCAAATACACTCAAGCTGCTCAGTTCAAAGGTTTGCATCATAAAGAAAACAATGAAGAACACTTCTGAGGAGGAATCAGATGTTAGGGCTTTCAAACAAGTTCCCAAAAATGTATTCCTTACTGAACAAAGGAATTGCCGCCACTTTTCAGACCAGCAATTAGTAAAGTGAAATTGGGGCTAAATTGTGTCATAATAATGGCTGAAGCTGTTTTGAGTTCATCACCACACTCACTCTCAGTACAAGGGTAATTTGAACCAGAAACAAGCAAGCAGTAGTCGATTAATCCAAATTCCAAATATATTAGCAGCACTTGAATGTTACATCTATTATAAAACTTGATAAAATTTTAGCATAAAATAATTTTGCGTAGCCACTGGCGTATTTGACCAGCTTACATAAGATTTAAGCTGAACAATTTCGCCTCTGACATATTTAGCTACCTGTTATTCTACACAAACAACCTGAGGATTTCAGCCTTTAGCATCCCAGCAGATAATGTAGTGGGAATATATTTGCAAAGCTATTTTATAGCTCACATCAGGTCATTCAGCCCTCAAATAAGGTAACCTCTATTAGATTCTTGATCTTACATTCTTTGCACTAAAATAAAAGATACAATTTAACTAGTTTCATTATAGTCATGGGTTCTACTATTAAAAATCTTGAAGATCCCAAAATACTTTAAAATTTACAAATTCACGCCAATCAGCAACATTTGTTCAGCATGAAAATGTATAAAGATCCTACAATGTCACCCTAAAGATATTGCACACCTTACTACACAGAGACAAATATTAGAACAATATTTCCAGAGTCTGTATTTAAGGATTCAATTATAGAACAAGAGAAAAAGACCAAGAATTTGGGGGGGCAGTGTCTCACATGATGCCTATAATGAATACAACACAGAACCATTAGGTGGTGTAAACATAAAAATATTGACATAGACATCATTGCTTAAATAATACATCTTTGGATCATATTGATTATGATTTATACAGAAGTATTTCCATCATTGGTGCTAAAAGGATTTAGAAATATAAAAATAAATGTTTTAAAGCTATATATGCATTTTTAATGATTTTAAGTATCTTCTTCCTGCTTGGACAGTCCACTCATGACCGAGCTGGAGACAGCATGGCCATATGTTTACTCTCTGCCCTGCATTCACCAAACTACAGAACTCCAGACAAAGTCTGGCACCATCTGTAAAAAGGACGAATGACAGCCCACAGGAAGCAGGAATAGAGATTGGACAATGTTGAAAAAGAATCATTAATTTGTTGGTATAGATGTGGACATGATTTGGAGGAGGTGAAGGAAAAAGGAATACTAAAAGGTTTCTTGTAGTCAGTTTTGCTCAGTATTTGCCCAAACCAATCATAGAATTAGCTCCAAGTTCATCTCTCAAGCCCATCCTTTCTGGACACATTATTGAGATTGTTGTGCTATGAGCACAATGTTGATGTTGATCCAACATTAAATCACTATTTTCTTCTTGGACAAGTAACCATTATTGATCTGGTTCATAATAACGAGAGCTGGAATCAACGGAATAATTAAGCATGAGTACCACAAAATCACGTTAACCTGGGCTTTGAACCAATCAGAGCACAAGCCCAGCATTACTGTAGCCGTCCCCATCAGATAAGCCACTAGACCGCAGGTGGCATGGTAAAGTCGCAGCCTGGTCACTGAGTAGGTATCGATCAACTTTGGAAACAAAAGGCAGAGGCCACACAACAACTGACCACAAACAGCAATCGCAGTCCCGGTTCCAAGAATGCTGTGCCAAGAGGTAAGGTGTGGGGACTCGGAGATGTTCTTGCTGGAAACAATGAAAATGAGGCCAATGGAACCAATGATCACAGCAAGGACTTGCATCATCCAGTGAAGTCGCACTTTGGCTTTAATTGAGCAACAAAAAAATGGGGAGCTGTCCACTGAGAAGGTCAGAATGGCTTCAGTCATACAAAAGCAGACCTGAAATGAAAGCAAAGACAGACTACTTTAAAGAGGTTATTGGGGGAGGAAAAAAATTCAGGATTTGTTTCCTCCACAAAATTCTGCCTTCAAAGGACAGACAAAGATTAAACTCAGCAACAAGCCTACTGAAGAACTGCTTCAAATATCGACTCATGAGGCACCTCACATGACTTGGGACTTCAGAAAAGAGGACTGCATGACTACCTTCAGAAAACAAATGAAATGCAGGCCATCAGTGGCAATGCTGATGATTACAGAATCATTTCAAAAAACAGAGACATTCTGTTAGGTAACTGGCAAATAATCAACTGCACAAAAATAATTTATTATTACATCACCTTGAGCAGCATGGCAGATTAAAATTGCTTCCTCTTTATACTAGTGGCAGTTTTTGTATCTAGTCAAGTGGAGGCCCTGTCTACCATCTCAGCATGTGAAAGCTACAATGGCATTACTTCACAGAGTAGGGGAGCTTGCGTTTTTCAAGCAACATAGCTAAAATTAATTATTTGATTGTGATCATATCTGCTGTTGGCAGAAATACAAGTTTCTTTGTTTTCTCCCCCTCCCTATCCAAGGATTAATGACTCCAAGGGCAACTCCCAAATTAGACCAGAAAAGCAATGATCAGCAACTGAAGCCAGTGCCCTCTGTCTTTGTGAGTGGTGCAATAACCAGCTAAGCAATGGCTCAGAAACATTCTTGATCATTTAATTGTGCAGAATATACAAACAGAATATATATATATAAAAATTCCGCAGTGCCAATAACAACTCCACAGAGAAAAGGGGAGAACTTAAGAGCTTTATTTTCACTAAAGCACCTTGCACACAATTTGCTAATCTAAAACACGGAGTTTAATATATTTACTTCCTAACTTCAAAAAACATTTGACAAAACCAAAGCAAGTAACATTTTTATCCCGCTAGTTTGTAACTCTTCCGTGCTCTGCGTATCCCATTGGTAGCATCCCGTGTTCTGATTTTGTGTTTACACTGAGGAAGACCTACATTGGCCAGAAGCAAAAAAACCTACAACTTTACAGAAGTATTGCATGTTTGACCACCTTCCAACAAAACTATTCCAGACAATTCATTTGAAGAGACGCGAAAACCCAAGTGTAGCTCTATTCTCAGCCAAGTTACTTCAGTCAGCCCTTCTTAAGGTGTCAACAATAGACACAAGTTTATTTATCACATGTACGTCAAAATACACAGGGCAATGCGTCATCTGCATTACTAACCAACACACCCAAAGGTGTGCTAGGGGCAGCCCACGAGTGTCACAACTCATTCCAGCACCAACACAGCATGCCCACATTTGCTTACAGAACAAAATATACATTAATAAAATAATAATTCTATTTTTATGTTATGTACATTACATACATTATATTGCATGTAATAAATTACATTACAATATAATAAAATAGTAAAATATCTCAAATTGCTTTGACATTCGCAGGCCAATCAGCTTTTTAAAGCTGATACAATTTTAGGGTTATTCTTCTATATTTACGTTGGAAATTGTCTGTGATATGGGTTGGCGATGCGAATTGAAACACATCAAAGTTTCCTGCTAACTGCGGCAGTTGAGGTTTATAAACGCAGAAGAAAAAGTGGAGTTTATTATCAGAATAGTTAAAAGGAAGGAGAGAGAAATTAGGGATCTCTACTGATGCGTTAGCCTAATTTCAGTGGCAGGGAAAATACAAAAATCCCAAAGGAAGAATGCAGTACTAAAACACTGAAAAGAAAGGATTCAACAGACCAACTCAAAGCTCCAAGTAACAATCCAACTGGATTCATGAAAGCTTTAGTTTTTGTTAGCCTCAGCTGATTACTTTACCTGCTGTACTTCTGTGCCTTAAAAGGGAATGCAAATTTTGTGCAAAGTATACATTAATTCTTCGAATGGTAGCCATTGCTTATTTACTGTTAAAACTTTTAAAGTAATTTCCCAATCCATATACGCAACTCATACTGTTGTAATTGGCTTTAAGAAATTGATTTTGAACTGAATTAATTTTCAATCTATATATTAAAAAAAATTAGATTACAGCAGGTTACAAGGAAATAGGTGAGTAAATGGGAATGGATTCAGGGCTAATATTAACACAGTGGGTTGAATGCCTTCCTTTTATGCAGTGTGAAATATAATTACTCTTCCCTAAAGGGTGCTTACCAACCAGATGATTAATTAATACTTTTCATTGAACAATACCAGAGTTAAGATAGCTCATCCCCTTATTGAATCTTTAATATGTTAATTTAGTAACCCATCTTCCACACATGTGAATTCATTCACTGCACTATTACTGATAGCTTCATTTGATCAGTTTATATGTAGATTAAAATCGCCCTTGAACTATAGAATACTATAAACATACGAAGGAGCCATTTGCCTCACTGAGGTTATGCTGGCTCTTTCAAAGGACAACCTCGATGGTTCTATATTCTTATTTCCATATCCTTGCAACTTTTTAAACTTTTACTCAATCCCTTTTAAATACACTAACGAATTAAATTCATAAGATAACACTTATCATGTAATGTAATCCAAATCCTAACTATTCATTGTTTAACCGTTATTCCTTGTGTATATACTAGCTCTTTTTCAAGATTGTTTAATGTCATTTTCTGGACACATAAGTAAAGGAAAATGATGATATTGTAGAGCTCACCCAGTGCATCCTTGTCGTTTGCACTTGGTGGGGGGTTAGACATCAGTTGTGAACATAACAGGACACTCCGAGCTGGTAATGTGACTGGCATTTAATTGTAGAATATTTAATCGTCCCAGAACAGTGAGATGAGTTTGTCCACAGACCTCTGTTAATGAATACAGATTCCACCTCCTTTGAATTTCCCCAACAGGGAGTTCCTGACTGTGCAGAACAGAACCATCCCGTCAAATTGAAATGTTAGTCGAGCATGTTGTTGTTCAACAATTAAATAATCTTTAATTATTTAATTGATCTTGAATCTTCTTTGGAGTTTAAAAGAATGAGAGGTGATCTCACGGAAATATATAAACTCTTAGTGTTAGACAGTGTAGATCGATTGTTTATCAGGTCACAATGTCAAAACAAGGGGCTGGTCATTGAGGAGAGAAGTAATTATTTTGCCAGAAGGTAGTAATTTCTGGAACTCTTTGCCTAAGATGGCAGTGGACATTCAGTATGTGAGATATTAACAGATTGCTGCATATGAAGGAAATCAAAGTACATACAACAGGTTTAGAGCTGCTGTGATGTTAATAAATGAAGGAACGAGTAAAAGGAGCTGAATGTCCTTCTCTGGCTTCTACCTGCCCTCCTTTTCTTGAAAGAGCAATTTAGTATTGTTCAAAAGGAATATACAAGCTGAACTAAACCCAAAACCAGCAATTCCAGTCTTCACAGCTCATTAACTTTGATTTATTCCCTCTTTTCAAGATGAATTTTGTAATCTCAAGGGCATTGAATGTCACTGATTTGGGATTTATCTATCAGTGTGCTAGAATCCTAAGAATTGTTTGCATCATTAACTCTAGAACACACATCAAGTCATAAACTGGATCTTTCTCAGGTTGGCAGACTGAGACTGGTTTGGTGTCATACACACTGGTGCTTGATCCCAGCTATTCATAACTTACATCAATAATCTAACTAAGAAGTAAGGAGCTAGTGAGAGGTGAGATTGTACCTGAAGCGTTCTGTTCAGTTTTGGAATTCTTTACCCATAAAAAGGATATACTTGCCATAGAGAGAGTGCTGAAAGTACTGGGAACAGCAGGTTTTCCTATGAGAAGTAATTGTGCAGAGTCGGGGTACCAAGATGAGACGACATCAGTTTAAAATGAGAGGGGAAAGATTTAAAAGAAACAAGGGGCAATTTTTTTTAACATAAAGGGTGGTATCTATATGGAATCAGCTACCAGAATATGTTGAAGCAGGTGCTGTACAATAAACGCAAACAACAGGAATTCTGCAGATGCTGGAAATTCAAGCAACATACATCAAAGCTGCTGGTGAACACAGCAGGCCAAGCAGCATCTATAGGAAGAGGCGCAGTCGACGTTTCAGGCCGAGACCCTTCGTCAGGGTCTCGGCCTAAAACGTCGACTGCGCCTCTTCCTATAGATGCTGCTTGGCCTGCTGCGTTCACCAGCAACTTTGATGTATGTTGCTGTACAATAATTTTTTTTTTGGATAAATTGGACAAGTATATGGATTGGAATGATTCTGAAAGTTATGGACCAAACACTAGCAAATGGGACTAGCTTGCATGGGCCATCTTGGTTAGCATGGACTAGTTGGGCCAAAGGGCCCATTTCCATGCTGTACAGCCATATGACTCTATGACCAGTCCTACATTATCAAGCTTGGAAGAATAAGAAACTCAATGAAATTCAAAGTTTACACAGCTTGAAAGGAGACATTTTTTTTCCCCCTGGATGAAGGATTGAGAAGCTGTGGTCACAGTCTCCAAACAAGGGATAGGCCATTTAGGATCGTAATGAGGAGAAACATCTCCAGGAATTCAACACTCGAAAGAGCTGTGGAGGCTTGGTCATTGAGTTCATTCATATCAGAGATTCCACAAGATGGTGCAGGAAAATAGTGTTGAAGTGGATCAACCACAATCTTGATGAATGGCAGTGAAGTTTTGAAGGACTAAATAGCCTTCACCTGCTCCTTGGTCTTATATTCTAAAGTAGATAAATTCTGGCATAGAGTAGTTCAGAGTACTCACCAAAAGAGAAAGCACATACTAAATTAAAACAAGTTCCATTAACTTAAAATTTTTAATGTCGACCTGCTATGAATAGGTTGACTATATGTGTTTAGATGTCCCGAGGTGTACTATTATAAATTCAAAGTACAGTTCTATCATTAAGAGGTGGGAAGTTCAGAAAATATACTGTAGATGATCATCTGGAATCACAAATAACAACTTAAGTCAAATGTTTTTCAAAAATAAACACTTACTGCTACAGCCATGCAGGCTGGGTGCCACGAGAAATGACCTGGAAAAGACCAAATTTTCAGCTGATGAACATTCTGAGGAACGTATTGAGCACAACTAAGAATAATACTTTTACAGTACTGTTGAAAAGTTTTAAGCACATATATATAGCTAGGGTGTCGAAGACTTTTGCACAGTTCTGTATTTGTCAACGAGGAGCAGACAGCAGGTTTATAAATCTGGCAAGAGCAAAGGATGTTGAGAATGTTGAGGATGGAGACTGTGGGAGGGGTGTGGGAGGTGTTAGAGAAGGAGTGCCTGGGGCAAGGGATGGCACAAGGTCATTTAATTCCATACAATTGGTTTATTGATCATTACAGAAGGGCTCTCTGGTTCTTCCCCTCCCCTCTCCCTTCCCCTTTTCCCAACTATGATTCCCTTCTCCCTGCTCCCTTCCCACTCTCAGCCAATAGACCCATATCAGGATCAGGTTCATCATCACTCAAGTATATCATGAAATTTGTTTTATTTTTACAGTAGTACAGTGTAAAACAAAATTACTACAGTACTGTGCAAAAGTGTTAGTCACCGTAGCACTATTTATATTAAGCACCTAACCCTCTCTGGGCCATTAGTACTGTCATTGTCAGTGTGAAGACATACTGATCTTTCAGTTCTGAAACACCACACTGAAGACAGCACAGGTTTTCAGGTACTAGAAAACACAGGCCATGTGCTCTTGCATGGGCCCTAGCAATGTCCAACTTTTTGCTTGTTACTGTCCTTGTTCCAAACCTGTTCTGATGGCCCTTCCAACTCTTTCTTCATAATATCAAAGACTGCGATGGTTCTCTTACTTTTCTGGACCTGTCTCCATCTCAGGACAAACAAGCCATGGACATCCACTATAAATATATGAACTGCCATAGCTACCATCTATATCCCTGCTCAAACCTATCTCCTACAAGCGCACCATCCTCTTTTCTGTGCTGCATACTCTGGAGATGAGGCTTTCTGCTCTAGGACTTCTGCAATAACCTGGGAACATGACTCCCCCTCTGCTGTAGTTGATGAAATGATCAACAAATTTCCTCCATTTCTCAACCATCTGCTCTCAGACCCCAATCCCTTGCCCAGATGAAGAGTTCCTCTGGTCCTTGCCTTGCACCCCACCAGCCTCCACATCCAGTATATCACCCTTTGCCATTTCTACACATCTTCCCTCCTCACCACCTTTCTATGTTCCATTCTCTGGACGACTTCCAGGACTACTCATCCCTCTCCATGCCCTTGCAATTTTGCCTGCAACCATACAAGGCACAACAGTTGCCCCTTCAACTCCTCCCTCACCACCATCCAGAGACCTGAACAGGCATTGATTCACAAGATTGTCCTCAAAACTGGCCTACTGCATTCGATGTTTGCAACGTGGCCTCCACAACAGCCATCTTGAGCTTCCAGTTGCATGTCACTTCAACTCAGTGGTGTAGCAGACAGCACAATCACTTTACAGCACCAGTGATCACTGACTGGGATGCAATTCCCACCACTCTGTAAGGAGTTTTTTTTTTACATTCTCCCCATGACGGTGTGGGTTCTTCCAGATGCTGCAGTTTGCTCCTACATTCCAAAGTAGTACATTTAAGGTTAGTAAGCAGCAGGCATGCAATGTTGGCACCAGAAGCGTGGCAACACTTGCAGGCTGCTCCCAGAACAATCCTTGTTAACTTGATTTAACACATTTTACTGTATCTTTCAATGTTTCCAAGTACATGTGACAAATAAAACTTTTTCGCTTCTTCTCATTTATACACCAACCTGCCTTTCCGCAGCCTTCTCTTCAGCCATTCTGAAGTTAAGCATGTAACAAGAACACCATCTCATTATGTTTGGAAAGTTTACAACCCAATGATATAAACACTGAATTTTCCAATTTCATGAGACCTCTATGGTCCTTTCCGACTTTCACCAGTCTGTCCAGATTCTCTCCCTTTTACCTTTTCCATACCCTCCCCCTCCCCAGTCTGATTCTACATATCACCTACCAGCTTCTGTCCCACCACCCCTACTGCACTCTTTTATATTAACCATCTTTCCTCTCCCCTCCCACTGCAGGGATTTCACCCAAAACATCAGCACATATCTTTCTGCCTCAGGTGCTGGGTTTTCCCAGCAGTTTACTATATTGATCAATTTTCAAGCATCTGTAGTGCCTTGTTTCTCCCACCCTTTTACATTCTTTGAAGTTCTGGGTTGCCTGAGCCCAGCTTTATAAATGGGCAATTACATGTACACTCCCTTTCTTTTGAGTTAAGCAGAAAGCGGAAGTGTCACATTGCTTAATAAGCAAGTTCCTATGATTTCGAATTGTTACAAGCTATACCAGACTCATGCTAGGATAAGGCACTACACTGTTTAGGCACAATCTCTTCAATCTTCTTGCATTGAGGAGGTGGGAGGAGAAGGAGGTGGTGGCAAAGGCAAAGGCAAAGGTGAGGCATGGTGGAGGCAAGAATGAGGGAAGTCCCCATGTCTGATCAATTTAAGTGCCAGGCCGAATTTGAAAGATCAGGCACGGACTGAATCGTGGTGGCATGGTTCAGGCCCCAGTGCTGTCAGAGAGCAAGGAACAACCCGATGTGTGGCCAATTTAAGTGCCGGCCGGGCCAGATTGAGAAGTTCAGGGTGTCAGGACCGGAGGACAGGAATGGGCCAGTTCTACACGGTTCTAATCATTGCTCTACAATGTTTACTCAGCTCTGTGCTGCACTGGGGCTGTGGCCTGCTCCAGCTGCAGTGATGCCTGGCTTCGTGCCTTTCGCACAACTTCAGTTCTGAATGCTATTGGCTTACTTTTATCGCTCGCATGATTTTATTTTTCTGTCTGCACACTGGGTGTTTGACAGTCTTTTTTGATGGGTTCTTTTGGGGTTTCTTTGTTTTGTGGCTGCCTGCAAGGAGAGGAATCTCAAGGTTGTATAATGTATACATACTTTGACAATAAGTGCACTTTGAACTCTTCTGCTTTAAAGTACAGAGCACAAAGGGAAAAGGAAGATTTGAATTGTTAACATGCTATATTAAGAGCTTTTTTTTTAAAGCAATCTTAAACACCTTTCACCTACCTTTTGGGTGCAGGGTGTTTCAAGTGGAGAGGAGTGTGGCTTGCACCTGAACTATCAGAAGGGGTACACAAGGAGAGATCGATGAGTACCAACATAACCAAAAGAGTATGAGATATGGGTGGTAGGAACAGTTATACAAGTACATCAGAATGATGAAAGTCCTGTCAATATATTTCCAAGTTATGTGTGTAACAGTCAACTTTCAGCTGGTGGTGTCTGCACGCAATGCTATCCTTCTTGTGAGTAGAGATTACAGGAATGCTAAAAATGGACCATCTGCCTTCTCTGCTATTCAATATTATTTCTGATCTGTCCCAGACTTTAACTCCTCTTCTACACTAGCTCCACACAGGCTCTAATTCCAGTGACATAGTCACCATGGGTTTGAGAATTCTAGAGCCACAGTTCCCAAGGAGACATGGATTGTGTAGCAGGAGAGTGTTCGAAAGAAGTGAACGGGGGCAATCAGCACACTCTGTTCACCACAGGTCCCAAGGAGATGTGGATTGCACATAACTAGCCACTTGGCAAGTTAGGTTTAAGAGGAGCTGCCATTGTGGAAGTGGGCCAGTGTTACAAGTACGGAGTTCAGGCTTTGGCTCTAGAGGCTTCAGTGAGAAAGGCAGTAGGTAGATTTTTGCATTTAATTTTTCTTCCTTTCTTATGGCACACAGTTAGAGCAGTAGGGTGCCAGGCAGGGGAGTGGATTGCTCCTCAGGGAATGTGGGAAGGTAGGGAGAACGCCAATGTCCCTGACGACTACAACTGCAAGAAGTGCATCCAGCTATGTCTTCTTTCAGACTGTGTTAAGGAATTGGAGCTAGAACCGAGTAAATTCTGGATCATTTGGGAGACTGAGGGGGTTGATCGACAGGAGGTAGTTTACAGCCAAGGTGCAGGACACAGGTAAGTAGGTGACCATCAGGAGGGAAAAAGGGGATATGCAGCCTGTGTAGATTATCTCTGTAGCCATTCTCCTCAACAACAGGTACACTGCTTTGCATACTGTGGGTGGGAAGAGGGGGGCTAAGCTTGCAGAAGAAAGCCAGGTCTCTGGAACTGATTGTGACTCAGAAGGGAAAGGGGAATAAGAGGCAAGCTGCAGTGATTAGGGATCCCTTGGTTAGGGGATCAGACAGGAGATTCTGTGGATGAGAACGAGATTTCTGGATGCTATGTTGCCTCCCAGGTGCCATATTCAGGGGCATCTTGGATTCAGTCCACAGTATTTTTAAGTAGAAGGGTGAGCAGCCAAATGTCGTGTCCAAGTCAGTACTAATGACATAGGTAGGAGGGTTGACAAGGTCCTACAAAATGAGTTCAGGAAGTTAGGCGTTAAGTTAAAGGACAGGACCTCCAGAGTTGTGATATCAGGATTGCTACCCATGCCACATGCTAGTGAGGCTAGAAATAAGATCATACAGTTTAACATGTGGCTAAGGAGATGGTGCTGGAGGGAGGGCTTCAGGTTTTTGGATCATTGGGCTGTTTTACTGGGAAGGTGGGACCTGTAAAGAGGGACAGTTTGCACCTGAACTGGAGGAGGGGGGGATATCCTTGCAGGAAAGTTTGCTAGTGCTGCATGACATGAGGAGGTTTAAACTAGAGTTGCAGGGGGATGGGAAACAGAATGCCAGAGCAGATAGCAGAGAGGTTATGGGGAAAGATGTTGTTAAAACTACATACTAAGTCAGGAATCAAAAGGTTGAGCATGGTGGGACTAATGTTCTTATATATTTCAATGCAAGGAGTATTGTAGGAAAGGTGGATAGGCTTAAGGCATACAGCAGCACATGGAATTATGAGGCTATTGTACCTGGTTGTAGGAGAGGCAGGACTCAATGTTCAGGGTTCCATTGTTTTACACATGATAGGGCAAGAGGGATTAAAGGGGGGTGAAGTGGGATTACTAGTCAGGAAAAATGTCACGCCAGTGCTCAGACAGAACAGACTGGAGAGCTTATCTACTGAGACTATAGGGATGGAATCGAAGAATAAAAAAAGGGATGACCATGTTAAAGGGATTATAAATTTCCATATATTGACTGGCCTCCCATACTGTAAAAGGGCTGCATTGGATAGAATATGTCAAATGTGTTCAGGAAAATTTCCTTAATCGGTACAGAAGTTTGTGTAGGGGAACACTTAGCATCTAGTGATCATAATACCATTAGTTTCAAGATAATTATGAAGGAAGATAGGTCAGGTCCTCGGGTTGAGATTGCAAATTGGAGAAAGGTCAATTTTGATGGTGTCAGGAAGGATCTGGCAAGTATGGATTGGGACACATGGTTTTTTTGCAAAGGTGTACTTGGTAAGTGGGAGGCCTTCAAACATGAAATTTGGAGATTACAGAGTTTGCATGCTCCAGTCAAAATAAAAAGCAAGGATAACAGGTTTAGGGAGCCTTGGGTTTTGAGAGATATTGAGGCCCTGGGTAAGAAAAAGTAGGAGGTGCATAACAGGTATAGACAGGAAAGAGCAAATGAGGTACTGGAGAAGTATGAAAAAACGCAAGAGAACACTTAAAAAGGAAATCCAGAGTGCTAAACGAAGGCATGAGGTTTTCAAGATTCAGAGATTCGAAAAACTTTATTGTCATTCTAACCATACAGCTCTGCAGGGCAGAATGAGACAGCATTTCTCAGGGGCAGTGCAATCATAACATAACAAATGCAGTACTAAATAATAAACATAACAATAAATAGTAAAACACAACAGCCACATGTCAGTTAAAATCAGTTATAAGTGTCCAGTGCAAGTTAAAAGTGTCCAAAGCAGAGTCAGGTGGAGTAGCTATTTAGCAGTCTGACTGCCTGTGGGAGGAAGCTGTTTAGTAGCCTTGTGGTTTTAGTTTTAATGCTCCTGTAACGTTTGCCTGATGGCAGAAGAACAAACAGTTCATGGAGAGGGTGTGAGGGGTCTTTAATGATGTACCGTGTCTTCTGGAGGCATCGACTTTGAAAGAGGTCTTGGACAGAAGGTAGGGAGACCCCAATAACCTTCTCTGCTCCCCAACCACCCTCTGCAAGGCTTTTTTGTCGACAGCACTGCAGCTGGAGTACCAGGTTGCGATGCAAAAGGTCAGCACACTCTCAACCACGCCTCTGTAGAATGTAGTTAAGATGTTAGTGGGGAGTGATGCTTGTTTAAGCTTCCTCAGAAAGTGCAATCTCTGCTGGGCCCGTTTCACAATCCCAGTGGTGTTCCTGGACCAGGTGAGATTGTTCGAGATCTGCACCCCAAGGAACTTGATGTTTTCCACTCTCTCCACTGTGGAGCCGCTGATGCTGAGGGTGTGTGCTCAGGCTGAAACCGTCTGAAATCGACCATCGTCTCCTTGGTTTTGGTTTTGGTGATCTCCTTGGTTGCTCTAGCCCAAAGGCTTCTACAGATATATTAAGAGCAAAATGATAGCAAGGGACAAAATTGGTCCTCTGGAAGATCACAGTGGTCATTTATACATGGAGCCAAGAGATGGGGGAAATCTTAAATGGATTTTTTCCATCTGTATTTACTCAAGAGATGGACAGACAGTCTGTAGAAGTGAAGTGAAACAGCAGTGAGGTTACGTACACTATACAGATTACAGAGGTGGTCTTTGCTGTCTTGAGGCAACTTAGGGTGGATAAATTCCCAAGGTCTGACAAGGTGTTGCCTCGGACACTGTGGGAGGCAAGTGCAGAAATTGCAGAGGCCCTAGCAGAGATATTTAATACATCCTCAGAGGATTGGAAGTTAGCTAATGCTGTTTCATTGTTTAAGAAAGGCTCTAAAATAAGCCAGCAAATTGTAAGCTGGTAAACCTGACCTTATCAGTAGGGAAGTTATTGGAAGGTATTCAAAGGAAATGGACATACAGGTATTTGGATAGACAGGAACCAATCAGAGATAGTCAATATATAGACTAGTGCACTGTACTGCTGCCACAAAGAAACCACATTTCGTGACATATGTGAGTGATGATAAACCTGATTCTGATATGGTTCCTCTATTGTGGATTGAGAGTGGGAAGGGGGCAGGGAGAGAGAATCATAGTTGGGAAAATGGGAAGGGAGAGGGAAGCACCAGGGAGACATTCTGTAATATTCAATACACCAACTGTTTGGAAGCAAATGATGTGGCCTCGTGTGTCTGCACCTGCGCCAACCACTGTCCCGGCACTCCTTCTCTGTCACCTGTGCCACACACCTCACCGGCACTCCACCCTGCCATTCCAAACATCCTTTGCTCCTGCCAGATTTACAAAGTTGCTCTCCCTCCACATTGACAATACAGTATTGTATAAAGGTCTTAGGCACCCTAGTCATATATGCCCAAGATATTTGCACAATACTGTAAAAGGACTTTTGCAAGGTCTTGAACATGGTCCCACATGGGAGGTTGGTCAAGGTTTAGTCACTTGGCATTCAAGATGAGGTAGTAAACTGAATTAGGCATTGGCTTCACGGAGATGCCAAAGAGTGGTCATACAGGGTTGCTTCTCTGACTGGAGGCCTGTGACTATTGGTGTGCTGCAGGGATCGGTGCTGGATCTGTTGCTGTTTGTCATCTGTATCAACGTTTTGGATAATAATGTGGTAAACTGGATCAGCAAGTATGCAGATAATACCAAGATTGGGGGTGTACTGGACTGTGAGGAAGACCATCAAAACTTGCAGTGGGATCTGGGCGAACTGAAAAAAGTGGAAGATGGAATTTAATGCAGACAAATGTGAGGTATTGCACACTGAGGAGTGCAGTAGAACAGAGAGATCTAGGAATACAGTTCCATAATTCCTTGAAAGAGCTGTCAAAGTTTGATAGGATTGTAAAGAAAACTTATGGTGCAATGGCCTTCATAAATCAAACAAGAGTTGGGATGTTATGCTGAAGTTATTTAAAACTTTGGTGAGGCCTAATTTGGAGTAATGTGTGCAGTTCTGGTCACCTACCTACAGGAAAGATGCCAATAAGCTTGAAAGAGTTCAGAGAAAATTTACAAGGATGCTACCAGGACTTGAAGATCTGAGTTCTAGGGAAAGGTTGAATCAATTAGGACTTTATTCCCTAGAATATAGGAGAATGAAGGGAGAGTTGATCGAGATATACAAAATTATGAGGGGTATACACTGGATAAATGCAAGCAGGGTTTTTCCACTGAGGTTGGGTGAAACTGGAACTAGAGGTCATGGACTAAGAATGAAAGGTGAAATGTTTAAGGAAAACATGAGGAGAAATCACTTCACGCAGAGGGTGGTAAGTGTGGAATGAGCTGTCAGCAGAAATGGTGGATGAGGTGGTTGATTTCAACACTTAAGAAAAATTTGGATAGGTATATAGACGAGAGGGGTAAGGAGTGTTATGGTCCTGGTGCAGGTCAATGGGAACAAGGCATAAATTATATTTTGGCATGGACTAGATGGGCCAAAGGGCCTGTTTCTGAACTGTAGTGTTCTATGACTATGACTCGAGATTCAACTCCTTCTGAAAGAGGTCTCTAGTTTGGGAGGTTTGTCGTGAGTAACTACAGTGTATTTTGATACACTCCAAAGCCACAACATCCCAGTGGTGGAAGGAGTAACCATTTATGTGGGGTATCAATCTAGTTACCCGCTCTTTCTCTGGCCAACATTACATTTCTTGAGAGTTGACGAATGTCACTCACTCAAACAAGTTATTAGAAGTTCTATTACTCCTGGCTTCTGGATTGTAGATAGCAAAGAGGCTTTGACATGCCAACAAGTGATTTACTTACCACAGGATAACTGGCCTCTCACCTGCTACTGGCACTTGCACTTCCACTTCCACCACCCATTCCCACCTGGCCTTCCTCTCACATTAGAGCACAGAACGGTACAGCATAGAACAGGCCCTTCAGTCCAAAATGTTGTACTAATCTAATTAAATAACTAAACTCTTTCTGTGCTGTACTGTACTGTTCTATGATTCTAAACACCTATCTAAATTAGTCCTCTGCCTACACAATGTCTATACCCTTTTATTTCCTACCTATCTACGTGACTGAGAGCCTCTTGAACGTCTCTACTGTATCTGTCGCCTCTACCATCCTTGGCAATGCCACTCTCCGTGTAAAAAAAGACGTTTCCCGCATGGCTCATTTGAACTTACCCCCTCTCACCTCAAATACATGCACAAAAGTATAAGACATTTCAACCCTGGGAAGGAGACGCTGGCGAGCCATCTCATAATCATATACTGTACACTTGTCAGATCTCGCCTCAGCTTCTAGCTCTCCAGAGAAAACAGTTTAACTTTATCCAACCATTCCTCTAATCTAGGCAGCATTCTGCACGAATCACCACACACACACACAGCCCAGTTCCCTCAAAAGCGCCACTTTTATTACCACTCCCCACTAGTCACTGTACCCCTACTTCTCCCACATTCCCCTTCGCCCAGCCCTACTTCACCATTTCCCCCTCGCACTCACTGGTTCCCAGGCGGCTCAGCACTCCCACGTAGATGCTCAGCCCCAGCGCACTCAGGTGGGCCGCCGCTCCCGCCGTCCTCCTCAGACACAGGTAGAGACCGCAGCGCCGCGCTCCAGGGCCGTGCCCCACTTGGTTGACTCTAATGCCCAGGGGCTCGGGTAGCCACTGAAAGCTCCGCATCCCAGCGCCCCGAACCCGGTCCGAGCTCGGCCCTTGTTTACGTCACTTCCAGGTGACCGACCATACCGGAAGTAGGTGTAAACGCCAAGCGATTGACAGTTGAGGTTCAGGTATCTGCACTCGAACCACTGCTATTTAACTCAGCCCCTTTCGCTTAATACAACCTCTTGATGTTCTCCACAATATCAACTAGGGTTGCATTTACAAAAGTTGCTTTTTCATGTATTATTATATTTCTGAAATAAAGAACATTTTCACCAAATGGACAGAACAAAAGAGAATTTAAGTATTAGACTGCAGCATCAAGTGTTGGGAGAATTGCTATTGGGCTTCTGGTAGATGAAGTTAGTGTTTGTCAACATGCACACGAGTGAACAGACTTGTTCATTTCACAAATGAGATTGCTGACAAGTCTGATTTTCCAATGCAAGGATGTGCAAAGGACGATGTGTGCCAAAGGTTCCCCAGTACAGAGAGACAGACAGAGGAGCGTGCGGTGGGGTGGGGTGAAATGTACTTATGAAGTTTGTGTTCCCTCCAGCTGAAGCGCCTAGGACCAGGAGTCCCTGTTTCAAAATAATCAACTCAAACCCATCAGTCATTCAATTAATCTGTAACTTATCAATAAGTACCTGCCTTGACTCTATAAACTTTAAAACCACAGGTGTCTGTACTTCAAAACTAATAGGTGCTTAGTGCAAGAATCGTATCCACCATCATTCTGGTATTAAGTATTTTACTCAATATGTTAGTATTAGACAGGACACTTAGAAAATTCTAATAAAACTTTATTAAAAAAAATATCCAAATTGCTCACCAAACAGATAAACAAAAAAAACTTTATTCAAAACATCTGTTTGGGTATTATAAATTATACATTTATTTGTTTATAAACCAAAAACACTGAGGTCTAAAGTCAATGTAAAAAAAACCATAAATATTGGTCATACAGCAATCATTCAAAACAAACTCCCCAACATAAGTACAGGAAGCAACTTCGACTGGCCTCAAGCCAATGATGAATGGAATGTGAAGTCAGCAGGTTGGTGACTCCCAAGAATGGAGGGATCGGTAGAGTGGGGATTTGCAGTTAGGAGTGGATTGGAGCCTGGAGAAAGAGCTAGGTCAGTTTGCTAGCCCTTAGCATGCCTTCATTTTCTGCTGATGATTATTGCGACCTTTACTGCTGTAGATGAGGAGAATATTGAGCTTAGTAATGATGCCATCTGCGGTTGAATAGCCTACTGTACATTAATTATCTATGCTCACTCATTGTGACTCCTAACTTCATACTATACCCAACTAGGAGTCAAAGTCTTCATAATCTCTAAGCCAATCCTGATTAGCAAAACAAAATGCCGGAACCTATTCTGCTCACTGTGACTGCGCTCCATGTCAGTCATTAAACTGCAGCCTCATGAGGGCTGTTCACAAACAATTTAACTCATTTGGAAAAGCAAGGTTCGTGGGCACTTGCTTTTCAAGTGCCCCTAAAAGGATGACCTTTTCATTTTGAAGTGAAATTTAAAGTACATCATTTGAAAAATTTAAGCAGCATCAATTATTTTTTAAAAGTTTCTTTTGAAAACTGTCACGCTTATGGCAACATAACAATTTTAATTCCCATCTTAATCAATTTAATCTTCTTCATCTTGCGGGCTTTCTTTCCTCAATGCCTTCAGTCCTTTATTGAGGATACTAATGGCTTCCTGATGCTTTGTCTATCAGAAAGCAGTGGATTAATAGCCAAGGTTTGCTACTTTTCTATTCCTTGTTCCCGATCCTATTCCATACAGGTAGGAGAAGAAGCCTGCCTAGAACATTAGCAGGCTAGTCAACTGCAGGCGTCATCACACCAGAGCTTGATCTTATTTTCAATAAGCACCCATACAGTGATAGTAAAAACAGCATTTACTTTTCTAAACCAGCAACACTGAGTGAAGAGTGCCACTTTGAAAGGTCTCCCTGATCAGATTCAACAAATTTCAGTACTGATTGGAAATAGTATCTAAGATTTGATCATTCTATATGGTTGACTTTTCAATGAATAGTGTCTTGACACCATTTGAACAGCGTTTTATCTATCTCAACGCATAGTATAGAGATGGAGCATTCAATGATGGGCTGTCGAAAAGCAAAATGGCAAATGCTGAAATTCTGAAATAAAAACAGTAGTGGTGGAAACACATAGCAGGTCTGAAAGCATGTGCAGAGAAACAGACAGAATTAATGTTTCAGACAGATGACCTTTCGTTGGAAAGGTTACCAACCTGACATCTGCACCTCTAACTGTCTAACATGCTGCATCTTTCCAACATTCTCTGTTTCTATCAATGGAATACTACTATCTGAATTATAAAACTAGCAACCTCTAATAATACACAGCGAGGACACGTATTAAATATTTTCTAGCAAAACAATACCAACCACAAAAATAGCTATTTAAAAAAAAACTGTCAGCTTACAGGCCTGGGCAGCAGCTCGTATTTGAGGTAAGTATTCAATTCCATATCTTTTAGCTTAAAATAACCTTTGCTGATACAAATTAAAGTTTAAAATGGTTTAATTCAGTTATTTTCCTCTCATCTGAGAGAATGTGCAGTCCAAACACTGATATTAATGAAGGAATCACAGATAGAGAGAGAAGGAAAAGAAAGAGATGAATGTTTTTTACATATCATCCATTATGGAATTAAGGATTGATTTTGAGGTATTGCAAAGCCAAGGGACTAACAGACCTATAAAAATGTCAATGTATTCAACACAGTGGGCATAAGGAAGTCTCTGAGCAAGACTTAGAAGAAGTAAGTGTAATAATCACAGATGTCCAGTAATTAATTCAGGAGAAATACAATTGCCAGAGAGTGGCAACAATGTAGTAACAGCTACAAAAAAAATTATATAACAGATTTCACATGAAGCAGCTGATGCAAAAAAAAATCCAAGCAATTAAGAGGAAGCAAGTTAATGACAGAGAGGAATTGTTCTGGGGTTAGATGAAGAGGAGTGCAGGGGGTGGGGGGAGGAGACAGACACTCTGTTTATATTCCACCTTGGACCTACTAGGCAAACTACTCCTTACTGTTCTCTAAACTATTTAAATATTACTTACTGATAAAAGGACAAGATGAATAAACATCAGGATGAGTAAATACTGGTGTTTTCTTTCCTTCCACCTCCCCCCAGTGGTTGGTCATTCAGCGATGACAAGGGCACAGGCTTAAGACAATAAGGAAAATAATTGCCGTAAACCCTGATCACTCACACTCTTTCCTATCTTTAGTCTTCCTACGGTTCATTGCTTTGTTAAACTTTACATCTGGTTACTGTAGTTAATAAATCTCTATTTTTTTTTCATTATTTCTTATGAATTGCATCTCAAATTTCATATTGGAAACATTTTAAATGGGAACATGAAGGTAGAAACTCCACATGTTGGATTAAGACCCATACTCACTCTATTCCTATAACTTGGACCCAGTATCATCTTAATATCAGTACGAATGAGTTCAGGATGTGCTAAGTTAGATCAAATTGGGCTACACAGAGCTTCAACTAAGTCTTTCCAATCCAGACACCGATTTAATTCCACGCTCAACCTCCTTAAAAAATATTAAAAACTGGATAAAGCAAAATCAGATTCAGATTATAATGGCTTGATCTGTACAATAAATTACATGACTACTGACATTGCAATGGTTTGCATTTAAACAGTGTGCTACCCTTCAGCTGTTGCCAAGGTATCTAATTACCTCAATGGGTATGCATCTGGCATTGGTAACATTAGGTCACTATACCTGTATATATGTATTTATCTTTATATATAGATATATATTTGACCATTTCAAACTGTAAAATATTATAGACGATGTGTCATTACTAGATCAAATACAAAAAATATTTGCATAATTCAGTACATAACCATTACAAACTTTTCAGACATTTACACACCTTGGCATTTTGGTCTTCATGCCCGACACTCTTGCTCAGTATTTCACATTATTGTGTGCTGTTCAGGCTTTCATTTGAATCAGCATTATAGAGGTCAATTTTAGCACTTCACTGAAATGGCCACTCAACGGAGATGGGACACAGGTATTCAAGACCAGAGGCTAAGCTAGTTCAGGGAGTTGTGTTACAAATTCTTGTTTATTCCTGGCTCTTGGGTTCCACTTCCACTCACACTCAGAATCGTCATGGTGGCTCGTCTGCACCTAACTTTTAGGGCGATGCATATAATCAGCCTGATAAGCGACAATTATCATTAAATTGGTAACCTCAGCAGGGCAATCAAAACTGCTGTACTGATATCGGATGCAGAATGGAAGGGATTCTCATCTAAGGGCAAGAGGAGGCTTTGTTCAAAGTCTGATGAAGTAATTGGTCTTTATGAAGACTTTTTAGGATGGAGGGGGACATGGATATGGGAAAATTGTTATGCAGTATGATTTAGAACAGAGGTTCCACATAAAGGACTGGAGACTTTGCCAGTAACAGTACCATGAAGGCTGACACAACCAAGACCTGAATCAAAGGACCAAAGTTTATGAACTGATGTCAGGTTTGAGAAAATCAATGAGGTAACAAGGGACAACCCAGAACCCTATGGTAAGGATTTCTTTTTAAAACAGGTCCAGAATTTGAACTATAGGCTAAAAAAATGAGGATTCAGTGGAAAATGACAAGGATAGAGAGGGTGACTGAGCAAAACATAATGCAATGTTCAAATAAAGTGAGTTGGGAATCTCAGTTTATGAACAGGTCACACTGGGCATGCCTGATGATGACAATTGGGTGTCAGATACTAGAAGTGTTCCGTTTCCCAGCACTAAAGGTCCATTACCATTAAAGCTGGCAAAATTCTATAATGAGGGTAATTTTACTTGTTGGGTCACCGGCTATGGAAAATGGATGTAAAAAGGGGTATGATTAGATTCTCCCTTCTATATCTCCCTTAAAAGAATCAGCACAGGCACAATAGCCTCATCTGGGCTGTTACAAAATGTCACCTTTATCATGGGTGATTTAGATGAAATTGATTTCCTCTGAGTATCTTCACTGAGCATTTTATCAATACATTTTAGCTGAAAACAGCTACTGGACTAATCTCAGTTCAAGTGATTGGGCTCAGGTTTCCACATTGTAGTCGCTCACTCACTGATTAGGAGGACATCAGGCAGTTATTTCTTTTCCTTGTTAATTGAGAATTTAACATTGTCCCTGGGAAGACGGGATGAATCATTATTTGGAGACACTGCAACTCAAGCTATCCCTTCATTACATATTGCTATATTTTCCCTCAAAAGTTATACATAATCTGAAATCATACTTCAAAACTTAAAAGTAGCAAGCAAAAAAAGTTGCAGAGAAAGAAACATCATTCATATAAAGGTACTGATAAATTGGGTTGGATTAAAATTTAAACATAAAATAATGAAATTTGAAAATGCTGTTTGTAACAGAAACTTCAAGCACAACTGAGCGAAAAGAAAATTCAATTCATCTTCAGATGGGCAAAAGAATGGTTCAACTTGAGAATTGTACAGAATTTGGTAGAAGATAGTTAAATCATTTTAACCTTGCTTGAAGAATGTTCTCAGGGTCACTATCATTAAAATATTCTTTAGCAACATGAGAAAGAAGGGACATCTGTAGTTGCTGGTGGACAGGCCTAATGTGTGGAAGCAGAAGTGAAGAGAGAGAGCGATGTAAATAATTAGAGAAAAATGTTAGAACACATGCAGTTTCCATGGCAACATGGGTTTCTTCCAGGTGCTCCTGTTTCTTCCTACAACCCATAGATGTACCGGCAGGTTAATTTGCTATCATAGAGACAACACTTTTTAGGTATGGGGAGGAAAGGCTACCTTAGCAGAAGGTAGAATTCAGAGGATGGATAAGTACAAGTTATGAATCAAAGTGAGTTGATGAGTAGATGTGAAGGAGCGCAATTACAGAGAGGAGGAATGAGATTAATAGGATTACTCTCCGGGATGTAGCATGCACCAGATAGACTGAATGACCTTTTGCATTGTTAAAAGATACAGTGGAGTGAACAAAGCTGAAGCAAGAACAGAGAAAAGGAGAGAGAAGGGGACAGAAATCTAATAACACCAAACAATAATTAAATACCTGGGATTAACTTCAACGGTTAGATTACTGGGCAAGAGAAGCTCAGACCAAGATAATATTCACCAGTAGGCCTAAAGAACATGAAATAGTGGTCACCCTACTATCAATAAATCAAATCATTTCTTCTTTTCAATGTTCTCTTTCAATCCATTAAAGTTTCACGTATATGAGCCAGCTTCCTAGATATGTCTCAATGAAGAAGATGCAACAGCATTATGATGCAAGTAGGTCAGGGTCAAAGGCCATGTAAATATCAGTCATTTTGCCTGCAGTCCTTAAGGAGATATAATACTTTTCTTTCCATTTATATCTACGATTGGAACTGCTCAGACTTATCTGAACAGATATTTGGCATATATAAACTTCGGGCTGTCAGCGACAGTCATCATCCCCTTCTCTTAACCTCTCTCAGACTGTTCTTAGTGGCTGCTGGGTGGCCTCTACGAAGACAGGAAGAGTAGTGTGGCGGTGGATCTAACTGCCCTGGATGGAGGGAAAGGGAATGTAAGAGTTTTAATTGTGAAAAATTAAGGTCATACAAGAGGAACATTTCCTTGAGGAGTGTATCTGATGGGTGTCCAGCACCCATGGGCCCCAGTTCACCATGAATCAAACCCTTTGTAAGAAGATAGAGGCAGGAAAACACAAGTTTACAAATGCACGATGCCGAAAAAGAGACATCTGCACCCCACTGCCTGCAGGGAGCATGGATTAAATATATGGCAGAATGTCCTTTATCATTCTCCAATACATTGTGGGCAAGAAGCACAGGTTGAATACCTCATGGCCAATTTTGCATATGTTTTGTTATCAGGTTTCCCTTGTAGCAATACAGAGTAAGGCTTCCACATTAAATGGTGAGGACAGCAAAACTCCAGAGCAAAGAAATTGGAAGGGGACAAACAAAACAGATGGATGAACAGGGTAGTAACGAACTCCATACAGATGTGGTATGCAATACAAGGGGTAGGCTGCACACTCTATAGTGCCAAATGAGGCAGCTAGTGGGACAGTCCCACTTTCATTTGTGCCTAATAAGCCTGTGATCCGACAGAGCTCTTGACACTCGCGACAGGCACCAATTTGCGTGCCCAAGGGCTGGAATTGGTGACTGATCGATGGAACGTTTCCAGATCATGTATCGCCACAAAGCTGGGCAGACCAACTTTCAGGGTCGCACTTTTGCCTGGAGGAAGATAGAGAAAGAGAGAAGCATGAAAGGATTAATTTCTATTATATAAAATCGCACCCAGAATAACAATCAGACAGCTTGCTTCTATTCAGTGGCTTTCTTGCCACTAGGGTTTCTCCAAGCATTAAGTATAACATTGAAATAAAGCAGCTCCAAATTGATGCACAGAATGATCCTAAAACCAATAAAATTATAAATTGGTAATCTGTTAAACTAAGTTGATTGACGATCAAAACATTGAGCAAGGATAGCCAGGTGAATTCTGAAGTAAATAATAGCGATGTTTTTTTTTAAAGAAGAGGGCAACAAGACCTTGATGTAATGACACGTGAAAAGAGATAACATTGCTTATAGGTCAGCAGAATCTCAATAATGCACTGTGTCTCAGCCCAGATTATGTGTTCAAATCTCTATGGCAGCCTTGAACCTATAATCTTTTGCCTCAAGAGGTAAGAATGCTACACCATTGCTGTGTTCATATATTGCTAACACTAACACAATTCTTTTCAGGTTTTGTCGAGGAAAGGCTGCCTTAGCGGAGGATACGATTCCAACGATGAATAAAGTACAGTGTTGTGATTATTGCCCCACGACCCATCAAGTCTGCTCCGCCATTCAAGCATGGCTGATCTATCCTCTCCTACATTCTCTCCACAGTACGTGTGCTTGCAACACTGTGTGTCCGACAGAGTGATCAGCAGCACTGGGGCTCCATAGGGGACTGTCTTGTCTCCCTTTCTCTTCACCATTTACACCTCGGACTTCAACCACTGCACAGAGTCTTGTCACCTTCAGAAGTTTTCGGATGACTCTGCCATAGTTGGATGCATCAGCAGGGGAGGCGAGGCTGCGTACAGGGCTACGGTAGGAAACCTTGTCACATGGTGTGAGCAGAATTATCTGCAGCTTAATGTGAAAAAGGCTAAGGAGCTGGTGGTAGACCTGAGGAGAGCTAAGGTACCAGTGACCCCTGTTTCCATCCAGGGGGTCAGTGTGGACATGGTGGAGGATTACGAATACCTGGGGATACGAATTGACAATAAACTGGACTGGCCAAAGAACACTGAGGCTGTCTACAAGAAGGGTCAGAGCCATCTCTATTTCCTGAGGAGACTGGGGTCCTTTAACATCTGCCGGACGATGCTGAGGATGTTCTATGAGTCTGTGGTGGCCAGTGCAATCAGGTTTGCTGTTGTGTGCTGGGGCAGCAGGCTGAGGGTAGCAGACACCAACAGAATCAACAAACTCATTCATAAGGCCAGTGATGTTGTGGGGGTGGAACTGGACTCTCTGATGGTGGTGTCTGAAAAGAGGATGCTGTCCAAGTTGCATGCCATCTTGGACAATGTCTCCCATCCACTACATGATGTACTGGTTGGGCACAGGAGTATATTCAGCCAGAGACTCATTCCACCGAGATGCAACACAGAGCGTCATAGCAAGTCATTCCTGCCTGTGGCCATCAAACTTTACAACTCCCCCCTTGGAGGGTCAGACACCCTGAGCCAATAGGCTGGTCCTGGACTTATTTCCTGGCATAATTTACATATTACTATTTAACTATTTATGGTTTTATTACTACTTAATTTTTTATGGTGCAACTGTAACGAAAACCAATTTCCCCCGGGATCAATAAAGTATGACTATGACTACTATTCTTGCCGTAACCTTCAACATCCAAGAACCTATCGACCTCCACTTTAAATATACCCAATGACCTGACCTCCACAGCCACTTGAATTCCACAGATTCACCACCCTCTGGCTAAAGAAATTCCTCATCTCTCTTCTAAAGGGACATCCTTTTAGTCAGAGGCTGTGCCCTCTGTTCCTGTACTCTCCCACTATTGGAAGCATCCTCTTCACACCCACTCCATCCAGGCCTTTCAATCCCCTTAGATCAACTTTGTAAACCTTCTCTGGACTTCCTCCAATGCCAGCACAACCTTTGTTAGATACAAGGTCCAAAACTGCTCACAATGCTCCAAATGTGAACTATAAAGTTTATAAAGTTTCAGCATTTGATTCTTGCTTTTATATAATGTTCTAAACGTCTGAATCCTAACTTCCTTACTTTTCCGTTTGGTTCACCCAGCAATAAATAATAACATTCTGTTAGCTTTCCTAATTTCTAGCTGTACCTGCATCTGGTGGCTTGTCACCATTTAGATGTTCTTTTTTCCCCTGCCAAAGTGGACAATTTCACATTTTGCCACATTATAATCCATTTACCAGATCTTTGCCCATTCATTAGCTTCTATATCATTTTGTATGCTCCTTATGTCTTCTTTACAACTTATTTTCCTAAAAATGTCACAACAAATTTAACAAGTATACCTCTGGTGTCCTCATACAAGTCATCTATAAACTTCATTAAACAGCAAGGACACAGCATCCCTAATTTTCATTACTCCATCTTTGTCTGATGCACGTCAGATTACTGAACTCCTAGATCTGGAATTCCCTCAAACATTTATCACCCTGACCTAAACATTAGTGGCATTCTCTTGTTACCTAAAATTCTGGAGAATCCTTCCAAACAACATTACTATAGCAACTGTCACCTCCCAGACTCCAATAACTCAACAAAGTAGCTCACTACAAAATTCTCAAGTCTCATTAGCGCTAGTCAATAGGTTTGAGCCAACCTTGTGCCACCCGCAACCCTGGAAAAACTAAAGAACATATGCACAGTGAAAATATATAGTATCTAGACACACAAGATTCTGCAGACTCTGGAAATCCGGATTAACAGGCACAAAATGCTGGGGGAGCTCAGCAGGTCAGGTAGCACCTATAAAGAGGAATAAATAGTTGTTGGTTCCGGCTGAGACCCTTCATCAGTCTCTTCATGAGTTGCTACAGCATTTTGTGTACAGCATCTAATCTGTTCCTGTTCAGAACTTCTCTTGAGTAACTAAATACACAATACTTCTGTTTAAATAGGAAAATCCCAGTTTGTTATGCATTCTGAAGGATGAAACAACTTTTGAAGGTGATCATGATAGTCTATTGTTCTCAAAGAGCAGGATTTTGTTCTCCACTTTATCCTCCTTTGCTATAGCATTAACTCTTACTGTTAAGCTGGTACCACAGCCGTTATAGCTCCTCAGCCAAAAGACATTTTTCATGTCACCCTAAAAAGTCAGCTTGACTGCATGAGTTTTGCACAAAAAAATAGAATAACTAGGGAGCAAAATCCTTACACTTCAGTGCAGTACTTCCAGTCAGTGGATGTCATCAAAATTCTAAGTCTTAAAATTAACTGATTCCTATAAGGAAATATAACCTTTGAGCCCAGAGATTGCTTGGGACCTTTTAGTACATTGAACATGTTCCACAATTCAGTCTGGCAATGGTTGAACTAACTTGCATTCTTAGTCATCCAAGATATCTAATAATCTCAATCATAAAATTTGAAATGCCAATCTCAGTTTACAGAGAAAATATTCCCAGATTTCTAGCACCCTGTGTGAAATTGCTGCTCGTTATCAGTGCAGTAATCCGTGCTCTCATTTTAAAGCTGCTGTTCTGCATTCTTCCACTAGAGGAAGTAGTCTCTCCTTATCCGATCAGATTCTTTAATCATCTTAAACCTGCTGACTCTATACCCTCGTAATCTTTTAAGAAAATTAAATATCTACCCTGGCAACTTGCTTTCAAAATGTAAGTCTTTTATCTCCCAGAATCATTCAGACACAAAGTCCTCTTCAGTGTACTGCACAGGACCACATGCAGTTACTGCAGATAATGTCTAAATGGAGCTGTATCCAACCGCAGCACTGCTTGCACCCCTTGGACTCCAAACTTCACACCTTTTAACTAAAGAGCTGAGAATGCTACCATTGAGCCAAAGATGAAGGATCTCAGATCAAGACATCAACTGTTTATTCTCCTCCATAGATGCTGCCTGACCAGCCGAGTTCCTCCAGCATTTTGTGTGTGTTACTCTGAATTTTCAGCATCTGTAGAATCTCTTGTGTTTACTGAGCCAAAGATTCACTTCTGATTATTGAACCATTGGAAGCATTACCGCTGAGCCTTCAAAGCAATTTGTACATACAAACATTTGAGCAAACTCTCCAACAGGTCAGAAGAGGGTTAGTCTATTCTGAAGTAGAGGAAGAGGAATTCTGAATGCTTCAGTTCCGTCATAGGGATCAAGACAATTATAACACTCCTACCAGCCCTTAGCTGGAAGCAGCTGGTTCTGATGTTTAAAATGGTCACCCCTCTGCCCAGACCCTCATTCCTGGCCCATTTCCCCAGGCATTGCAGTGGACCTTTGCATTCCTTACCTTTTGTGTGTGGGAGTTGCCGAGTGGTCGGGATGTCACTAAGCTCTCCTCTCTTTTCCTTTGTGCACAGCTGACTTCGGGGGACTTGGCTACTTTGGTGGGTTTCGAGCAAGCGCCAGCGTTCTTCCTCTTCCTGCCCTCAGCCCGCACAGGGGAGTTGGCGATCAGTGGTGGGGGCGAGGGGCTGCGAATTCCCAGCTTCCGCCCCTCACAGAGACGGGCATCCCTTTTGGGATCAAAGTGTTCCACTGCTCTGCTGTTCCCTTTGATGGAGTTCCCTGATTGCCCCAGAATCCCCGCTTGTCCCGGTGCTTTGGGGCTGTGGGCAGCAACTCCATTGTTAGCATTGTGTGACGAGGTATTCGAGTGAGGCGGCCGGGGGGCTATTCCGCCAGGAGGAGGTGTACTGATCTTGCCCAAACTAAGCACGCAGTTCCTTTTGAGGGGAGGGTCTTGAGCAGGTGTCAGCTCAGAGCTGGAGAGCGCTGGCTTCTTCCTCTTGTTCTGTGATGTGTCAGTGAATGGGTGAGAGCCTTGGTGGAAACCAAGCCCCCGGCCAGCCTTCGCCCAGGACATTTTGCTGGAGGAGTGGGGCGGGTTCGAGGCAGGGGTTGTCGGAGCAAGTGAACGGCAGCAGGCGGCAGGCAGGTCTGAGGGGGCTCGCACTGTGGTGACGGCAGCTGGAGAGGACGCCGGTTTCAGATCTGTGCTCACGAGGGGTGGCAAGCAGGAGGAGGAGGAGGAGCCCAGAGGCAGGGATGAAACAGACTGCAGTGAGTGCGTCAAGGAGGCAGGTGGTGGCGGTGCCCTCTGGGAATCCACAGCCGGAGGAATTTTCCTGCATTAAGCAAAAAAAACTGAAATGAATCAGATTATCCCTCAGGTTATAACCATCAGTCACTGGGGGAATACTGGGTGGGTGGGAGACAAGAAAGAGAAGTGGGGGTGGTCACACTGCTGCTGCAGGGTTTGTGGGTACATGCACTGCCAGCAATGGGAAGATATGGGAGCGAAGAGGACTACGCTGCTGAAGAGAAACTGCACTTCAGGGATGGGAAGGTGGCATGAGGTGATACATGTGAATAGATGGTCCCTGTACTCCCAGGAGGGGTTGGGTAAGGTTGACCTTTTGGTGATGACATGAAGTGCCACAGAATTGGTAAATGGTTCATCATTTTCCACAGGTATTGAGATACAGTGAGAGGGACACACACAAAAGTTGCTAGTGAACACAGCAGGCCAGGCAGCATCCACAGGAAGAGGTACAGTCGACGTTTCGGGCCGAGACCCTTCGTCAGGACTAACTGAAAGAAGAGGTAGTAAGAGATTTGAAAGTGGGAGTGGGAGGGATCTGGAAAGTTGATTGGCAAAAGGAATATGAGAGGATCATGAGACGGAAGGCCTAGGGAGAAAGAAAGGGGGAGGGGGAAGCCCAGAGGATGGGCAAGGAGTATAGTGAGAGGGACAGAGGGAGAAAAAGGAGAGAGAGAGAGAAAAAAATTAATAATAATAATAAATGAATAAATAATGGATGGGGTACGAAGGGAAGGTGGGGCATTAACAGAAGTTAGAGAAGTTAATATTCATGCCATCAGCTTGGAGGCTACCCAGACGGAATATAAGGTGTTGTTCCTCCAACCTGAATGTGGTTTCATCTTGACAGTAGAGGAGGCCGTGGATAGACCTATCAGAATGGGAATGGGACGTGGAATTAAAATGTGCGGCCAATGGGAGATCCTGCTTTCTCTGGCGGACAGAGCGTAGGTGTTCAGCGAAACGATTTCCCAGCCTGCGTTGGGTCTCATCAATATACAGAAGGCCTCATCGGGAGCACCAGACGCAGAATATCACCCCAGCCGACTCACAGGTGAAGTGTCGCCTCACCTGGAAGGACTGTCTGGGGCCCTGAATGGTGGTGAGGGAGGAAGTGTAAGGGCATGTGTAGCACTTGCTCCGCTTACAAGGATAAGTGCCGGGAGGGAGATCGGTGGGAAGGGATGGGGGGACGAATGGACAAGGGAGTCGCGTAGGGAGCGATCTCTGCGGAAAGCAGAGTGGAGAAGAGAAAGATGTGCTTAGTGGTGGGATCCTGTTGGGGGTGGCGGAAATTATAGAGAATTATATGTTGGACCCGGAGGCTGATGGGGTGGTAGGTGAGGACAAAGGGAACTCTATTCCTAGTGGGGTGGCGGGAGGATGGGCTGAGAGCAGATGTGCGTGAAATGGGAGAGATGCGTTTGGGAGCAGAGTTGATGGTGGAGGAAGGGCTGCCCCTTTCTTTAAAAAAGGAGGACATCTCCTTCATCCTGGAATGAAAAGCCTCATCCTGAGAGCAGATGCGGCGGAGACAGAGGAATTGCGAGAAGGGGATGGCATTTTTGCAATAGACAGGGTGAGAAGAGGAATAGTCCAGGTAGCTGTGAGAGTCCGTAGGTTTATAGTATCCAGGTAGCTGTGAGCAGTGAGAGGGTTTGGTTTTCGTGCCATCCAGCCGAGCATTCAATATATGGTTATATTTAATTATCTATTTATTAATTGATGGAGAATTAGGGTGGAATAGGCCCTTTGAACAACGCCATTCAGCCTAATCAGGGGACAATTTAAAGGATCAATTAACCTACCAACTGGTACGCCTTTGGATTGCGAGAGGAAAGTGGAGCACTCGGATGAAATTCATGCGGTCACAAGGGGAACGCACAAACTCCCGACAGACAGCGGCGGGAATTGAACCCTGGTCACTGGTATTGTAAAGCATTGTGCTAACTGCCACACTACTGTGCCGCCCCACAAGAGGGAGTACACAAGGTGATCAGAATGCAGAATATTGTGTTAGTTACAGAGAAAGTGCGATATAGATAGATAAATACAGTGCATGTGACATGATGAGGTAGACGGAGGAATCATGACTTCACCTTTATTATTATAAGATAGACTGGCAAATGACACTTCAAGGATTGACGGTGGATATGCAATGGCAGGCATTTAAAGGTTGCATGGATGAACTACAACAATTGTTCATCCCAGTTTGGCAAAAGAATAAATCAAGGAAGGTAGTGCACCCGTGGCTGACAAGAGAAATTAGGGATAGCATCAATTCCAAAGAAGTAGCATACAAATTAGCCAGAGAAAGTGGCTCACCTGAGGACTGGGAGAAATTCAGAGTTCAGCAGAGGAGGACAAAGGGCTTAATTAGGAAGGGGAAAAAAGATTATGAGAGAAAACTGGCAGAGAACATAAAAACGGACTGTAAAAGCTTTTATAGATATGTAAAAAGGAAAAGACTGATAAAGACAAATGTAGGTCCCCTGCAAACAGAAACAGGTGAATTGATTATGGGGAGCAAGGACATGGCAGACCAATTGAATAATTACTTTGGTTCTGTCTTCACTAAGGAGGACATAAATAATCTTCCAGAAATAGTAAGGGACAGAGGGTCCAGTGAGATGGAGGAACTGAGCGAAATACATGTTAGTAGGGAAGTGGTGTTAGGTAAATTGAAGGGATTGAAGGCAGATAAATCCCCAGGGCCAGATGGTCTGCATCCCAGAGTGCTTAAGGAAGTGGCCCAAGAAATAGTGGATGCATTAGTGATAATTTTTCAAAACTCGTTAGATTCTGGACTAGTTCCTGAGGATTGGAGGGTGGCTAATGTAACCCCACTTTTTAAAAAAGGAGGGAGAGAGAAACCGGGGAATTATAGGCCGGTTAGCCTAACGTCGGTGGTGGGGAAACTGCTGGAGTCAGTTATCAAGGATGTGATAACAGCACATTTGGAAAGCGGTGAAATGATCGGACAAAGTCAGCATGGATTTGTGAAAGGAAAATCATGTCTGACGAATCTCATAGAATTTTTTGAGGATGTAACTAGTAGAGTGGATAGGGGAGAACCAGTGGATGTGGTATATTTGGATTTTCAAAAGGCTTTTGACAAGGTCCCACATAGGAGATTAGTGTGCAAACTTAAAGCACACGGTATTGGGGGTAAGGTATTGGTGTGGGTGGAGAATTGGTTAGCAGACAGGAAGCAAAGAGTGGGAATAAACGGGACCTTTTCAGAATGGCAGGCGGTGACTAGTGGGGTACCGCAAGGCTCAGTGCTGGGACCCCAGTTGTTTACAATATATATTAATGACTTGGATGAGGGAATTAAATGCAGCATCTCCAAGTTTGCGGATGACACGAAGCTGGGTGGCAGTGTTAGCAGTGAGGAGGATGCTAAGAGGATGCAGGGTGACTTGGATAGGTTGGGTGAGTGGGCAAACTCATGGCAGATGCAATTTAATGTGGATAAATGTGAAGTTATCCACTTTGGTGGCAAAAATAGGAAAACAGATTATTATCTGAATGGTGGCCGATTAGGAAAAGGGGAGGTGCAACGAGACCTGGGTGTCATTATACACCAGTCATTGAAAGTGGGCATGCAGGTACAGCAGGCGGTGAAAAAGGCGAACGGTATGCTGGCATTTATAGCGAGAGGATTCGAGTACAGGAGCAGGGAGGTACTACTGCAGTTGTACAAGGCCTTGGTGAGACCACACCTGGAGTATTGTGTGCAGTTTTGGTCCCCTAATCTGAGGAAAGACATCTTTGCCATAGAGGGAGTACAAAGAAGGTTCACCAGATTGATTCCTGGGATGGCAGGTCTTTCATATGAAGAAAGACTGGATGAACTGGGCTTGTACTCGTTGGAATTTAGAAGATTGAGGGGGGATCTGATTGAAACGTATAAGATCCTAAAGGGATTGGACAGGCTAGATGCAGGAAGATTGTTCCCGATGTTGGGGAGGTCTAGAACGAGGGGTCACAGTTTGAGGATAGAGGGGAAGCCTTTTAGGACCGAGGTTAGGAAAAACTTCTTCACACAGAGAGTGGTGAATCTGTGGAATTCTCTGCCACAGCAAACTGTTGAGGCCAGTTCATTAGCTATGTTTAAAAGGAAGTTAGATATGGCCCTTGTGGCTACAGGGGTCAGGGGGTATGGAGGGAAGGCTGGGTTCTGAGTTGGATGATCAGCCATGATCATAATAAATGGCGGTGCAGGCTCGAAGGGCCGAATGGCCTACTCCTGCACCTATTTTCTATGTTTCTATGTTTCTATTCAAGAGTCTTCTAACAGCAGGGTTGACGATGTTTTAGAACCTGATGTGTACTCAAGGCTTTTGTATCTTGTGTATTGGTATTTGTTTATTATTGTCACATGAACCAAGATACCGTGAGAAGCAAGATTGGCACATTGTTCATGCAGATCAGATCATTACACAGTGCTTTGAAGTACGAGATAAAATAATAGCAATACAGAATAAAGTGTAAAAGCTACCAAAAAAGTGCAATGCAAGATCATAACGAGATATTTACAAGTAATATAAAATCCCTCCCTTAGGTTAATTATAATGTATAATTAAGAGAAACAAAACTTTGTAGGTTATAAACAGTAATGGCACACAAATTGGACCACGATCGGTCATAATCCAGCTAAAAAATAGCACAGAATTTGAGGCTGAGTGTCCTCTTATTTGGGTATTTATCTCATACAGCTTTCTCTATGGAAAATCAAACAGCAAAAATAAGAACGGAACTTACTGAGGATACTCCACAGGCCAACGCCTAGGGCCATATAACAGAGAAGATCGGTGCTTCACCAGGCCTCTATTCTCAAAAAAAAAACCTGGGGAGGAGCCAAAATAGAGGGCGACTTCGAGCTCATCTGTGAAACAATTTTTGTTGGACTGCAGATCATGGGCTCTTTGGGGGCTTTGCTATTTCTTGGTGGGTGGTGGGAAGCTAATGCTTCCTGCTGGAATAAGTGGAGGGAGGGAGAGGATTGATGCTTTGCTGCTGCTTGTGTGTGTAAAGGGGATGGGGGTGCTTTGGGGTTCTAATATTTTTCTGTCATTCATTCTTTGGGGTTTTCTTCTGTTTCATGGATGTCTGTAAAGAGTAAGAATTTCAAGTTGCATATTAAATAGAACCATTGAAACGCTCAGGTATTTTGGCTTCGACCAATGAGGACCAATAGATAGTCACTCCTTGTGAATAACTATCTATCCATGATCAGGTAACTTCCTCCAAAAATCCTACAGGCTTTTAAAGCCCTTGGATCAAGTCACAGATATTTCCTGCATCAGTCTATCTCTCCCCCTCAATGCTTTTGAACTGTGGAGACTGTGCAGTACACTCACCCTTCCTCACTACAAATACTTCAATAATAATCAACAATGTCATGAGAAGGACAGCGTACTGACCTCCACATCTGAGAGTTTAGGTGCCTTTCCACCATGGAGTTAAGGGCCATTCGGAATCGGTCCAACCTCCTGTTGAAGACGTAATAACCTCGGCTAATCATTCGGCTTCCAAAAGTGCAAAACTGCAAAGAAGAAAGGTTGGATCAGGTGAAGAAGGGATTGGTTCAGGAATAGCTCTCGTACAGCAGCAGTTCCTCCTGGTGCGGGCCAGTAATATTGGGAAAAGGCCAATTCATGCTCAAACAGAATCATAGCTACAATTTACAGAATTTATGAAGAATTTCATTAGTATCAGGCTTTGGGATATTGTCATGATCTCATAAAGTGTACCAGCAATTTAGAATTCTTCCCTCAGGTTAGTTTGAAGTATTACCATTAAGACCTACAGATTTTTGGAGGAAAGTGTATTAAAAAGGATGGAATCTCAGGAAACAAATCAGATCAATATCAGTCATAATCTTGATTAAAAATTGAACATAATGAGGAGCTGAGTGATGTCCTCCTATTTTGATTTTTGTTCCAAATAGTTTTCTCAGTTTGTAAATTAAAAATGAAAAAAACTGCAGGTGCTGGAAATGTGAAATAATAAAAAAAAACTAGGATATTCAACAGGTCAGGTTGTAGCTGTAGAGAGAAAAACAGTGTTCATGTTTCAAGTTGAGAACATTTTATTGGAGAGGAAAAATGAGATAACACTAAAACAGAATTGTTTCTAATTTCTTCACTTCAAATGAAGGATCATCTCCCTGAAACAATAACTTTGCTTCTCTCCTTCCCTCTCCCCACAGATATTCCCTGACCTGTCGAGTATTCCCCGCTGTAAAATTATATGGACGGAATTAGGCTCATAAGCCCATCATATCTGCTCCACCATTCAAACATGGTTGATATTTTTTTCATCCCAATTTTCTCACCTTCTCCCCTAACCCGTAGCCCCATTACCAATCAAGAACCTATCAGTCTCTGCTTTAAATATACCCAATGACATGGCCTCCACAGCCCTCTGTAGCAACCACAAATTCATCTCAGTTCTAAAGAGACTTCCCATGTATTCAGAGGTTGTGCCCTTGTATCCTAGACGTTCCTATTAATGGAAACATCCTCCCCACATCCACTCCATCCCTTTGTTTTTATTTACTTGCTGGTACCCTACAGCGTAGCACATTCCTGCTAATTCCAGGACCCAGTTTCCTTCTGTGCCTAGCTAAATCATTGAAAAGTACAGTGTGAGGTGGGGCACTGCAGGCCATCTGTCCATGCTGGGTGAAAATAGATTTTAGATTGGTCCCACTTCACTGAGCCCTGCAGGTCAGCTTTAGATTCCAACCTGTTTAATTATTAGACAAGTCCCATCAGACAGGAAATTCAACAGAGTGTGTCATCCTCCTTTCCCTAAAAACACCTGCATGCTTTGTGGGGGCTGCTGGGCAGAAACTGGAAATGAATAACTAATTTGCCAAGGAAGATCTGCAAAGATCAAGGGGGAAAGGCAACTAACCAACAATTCAGCATGAACCACTTTCAGTACTAGTAGAAAGTAAATAAAAATGTTTGTCTGAAACACTGAATAGTGTAGCGAGGTTACAAACATTTCTCAGCCCCATCTGCTCTGCAGAGGATTCAGTTTAAACCATCAATGCTCCTGGTAAGACAAGTGAGAAGTGGAGAGAGAGGGGCTGGGCTGCAATAGAACGTACTGCCAGTGGCTTTGGATGCAATCGTGAATAATGACAGTCTGGCTTGTCCAATTCCTCAGTCACCTCCCCGTCACTCTCTTCGCTCGACAGCCGGCTGTTTATCTCGAATCTGAAGAGAGGGTAGGGGAGCTCAGGGTGCGGTGCAGGATCAGCTGGGGATCTCTCCAAGTCAGTCAATTCATTTTCCAAAGAAACCCTGTGAAAAGAAAAGAAATTCAGATGGCAGCAAGACCCTAGTAGTCCAGCAGCCCTCAGAACTCAGAACAAAGCAGAAATTCACAGCCCCTTCAGCTAAAAAGAAGAGGAGTCATTTGTGTTTGTATGCTGATGACAGCCATGTATATTGAATAAATAGTCATTGATGAAAGTTAGGTTCACCAGTCTTGAGAAAGGAGCATTTTGAAGGTTAATATACTAGTTCAGCAACAAACACATGCTGAGTAGTATTCTTGGATAAGGTACAAAGTGAAGCTTGCTCCACATGCCTCACAAAACATTCTTATGATTGACTGTAAATGAACAAAATTTGCAAGACACCTAATACAGATAACAGACTGCCTTCATACAATGCTTTAGACTACTGCATTCTCCAAATCTTCACTTCCATTATAACATTCAAGATAATTATCGATACCTTAAAATTCATTGTAGTTCCTAACTTGATGAAGTAATGAAATCATTTCATTTTCACTCCCTGCCATTCCTGGCATCTCCAAGCTTGAATGCTTGAAATTGCAGTGAGCAAAACAGTTCTGAATTGTCTTATTGCTTATTTCTTGCCAACTATTGGTAACAAAAATCACTGCTTTTTGGACACAAACACATGCAACTGATGCTATTTAGAAACTGTGCGCTTTCAGGACAATGTATTGTCTAACAGCCACATGAGTGCATAGGACTGGCACTAGTTAGAAACTGTTCAGCAACAGTCTCCTGTCCCAATTAAGTGGCATAGCATCCCAAATAAACAAAGGGAATCCCGGCTATTTTCTCAATTAATTTTGTTCTTTAAAAGTTGTTCCAAATAAACAGCGATCCCAATTAACCAATGGCCCAAATAACAAGAATCCACTGTATGTAAAATTACAATATCTTGTAATATATTTGTGTTACTTTATTTTAATAAATATATTTAATATACAATATCATAATTAGATAGAACCAAAAGCCCTTACCACTAAACAAGACTATGCTGACTCGTATCACAACTGGTTTATCAGCTCGTTAAAATCCCACCCGACAACACTGAAAACTCCAATTAACCTCTTGTATCCAGTATTCTGGGAAAGTCAGTTCGAGATTTTAACTAAAGTTTGCCATGGAATGCATTTTCTGATTTCACATTTGGCTTTAAGTTTAAGCTGTTTCTTGTGTTAGACTCCCCCATCAGAGGAAGAAACATCTGCTTTATCACTGTTCTCCCACCCTCCCAGTAAACACCTATATCCCAAGAGAGCCAATGGGTGCCCATGAACGCTAGGAATTTAGATCATACCTTGAGACGGAACAGCCGGCAGGCTTTGTGTGGCTCAGGGAGATTCCTGCCATCACCGAAGCCCAGCCTCCAGCGGTCGTTTCCTGCACAGGGGAATGTGTCACTGCCTCTTTAGCTTGCTGCTTTTTCTCTCTACCACCTTCCTTGTTCTTCAAGCTTGCCCGATGTTCTGCCAACAACTCATCAAATGCCAGCCGCCGCCCGAGCACATTCCTCCTCTGAGTCAGTGAGTGTGTCTAACAGGACGAAAGACGACAGGTTTAGCATCGGTTGACAATATGATGGAAGCAACGGGCAGAACAATCTGATTTTATATTGCAGAGGAAAACATGGTCACAATCTTCACAGGAATAAATATTGGACAGCAAGCTGCAAAGAGAAGGGTAGAAAGGCTTTGAAGTTGCAAGAGGAAATTTCAGGGCTCAGGACTTTGCCAGATGAAGAAATTTCTGCCACTGGTGGAATGATGTGGGAGTGTGTAAATCAATTTAGGAAGGAGTCCAAGGATCTTGGAGAGTTAAAGAACTGGAGAAACTAGCAAATCCATGTGGGATTTTATAACAAAGACCTTACAAATCACAGCAATGCCAGTATTGGGGCCCACATACATCAGCAGGTATGAGGGTCCATTGCACAGTGTACTCTTGAGGCAGCAATGACTTGTCGAAGAGACAGTGCAGAGAGGACTGTTCCACTGGACAGGCAATTCACAGTCAATGGCAGTTGGTTTAATATTGTCACATATAATGAGGTACAGTGAAAAACTTTGTTTTGTCTGCCATCCATGCAGATCACTTCACCACTTTGGTACATCGAGGTAGCACAAGGGAAAAGCAATAAATCAGTACAGAATATAATACTACAGAGAAAGTGCTGTGCCGGCAGACAATAAGGTGAAAGGCCACAATGAGGTGGATGTGAGGTCAAGATTCCATCTTATCACACAAGAGTGCACACTGCACCAAAAATTGTGTGCTGGGGCAGCAGGCTGAGGGTAGCAGACACCAACAGAATCAACAAACTCATTCATAAGGCCAGTGATGTTGTGGGGATGGAACTGGACTCTCTGATGGTGGTGTCTGAAAAGAGGATACTGTCCAAGTTGCATGCCATCTTGGACAAGGTCTCCCATCCACTACATAATGTACTGGGTGGGCACAGGAGTACATTCAGCCAGAGACTCATTCCACCAAGATGCAACACAGAGCATCATAGGAAGTCATTCCTGCCTGTGGCCATCAAACTTTACAACTCCTCCCTTGGAGGGTCAGACACCCTGAGCCAATAGGTTGGTCCTGGACTTATTTCCTGGCTCAATTTACATACTTACATATTACTATTTAACTATTTATGGTTTTATTACTATTGTGCTTTATGGTGCAACTGTAATGAAAACCAATTTCCCCCGAGATCAATAAAGTATGACTATGACTATGACTATGACTATGAGATAGCTCCAAGAGAACACTACATAGTCAACCAGGCAACCTCACGGGACTGCTGCACACACAGACGAGCCACACCAAAAGAACACTGTCCTCTCAGATCAGGAACATTGGAAATGCATTACCACATTAGTCAATCAGCACCAAGGGAACACCCCAGGGTGGGGGTGCATTTCAAACAAAATGCAGTTAATTATCTGGGTTGTAGCATTAAAGCATGCAGTAGCTTGGTTTTCAGATTCAGAACAGTTTAATATTTAGGCTCCAAACCAGCCAGGTTTTAATCCCTATTGGATTGAAGGATGAGTCACTTCCATTACTCCCGCCTGGTGCAACAGCAAAACATGGAAAGCCCAGAGGCAAGAAAAGACCGGCTGCTCCATCAAATCTGTTCCGCACTATAATGACTGGAGCATTGTCGAATACTGCCTCCCTTCATTGTCATCGCCTGAGGTAATAAAGCCCAGGGCCACTATAAGGGAAAAAATACTTTGGAAAATTCCTCTTTAACCCCTCAGGGAACTGAAACCAGATCTCACAGACCAAGAGTTAGTTACAAAGTCAAGAAAACTTTTATTTTATTATCTACTGTATTAATTCCATAAAAGTTACTACTACACTCAACATACACATTTTGTTTTATTTCTAGTCAAAAATCCTATGTCTAGCCTTTTAAAATTCAACAATGGGCTGTCCTGAAATTTTGCCTGACGGAAATAAAACAAATACAAAGTTGGGGGCTACAGAGGTGGTGGTGGTGGTGGTGGTGGTTGGGGGGGGGGGGGGTTTAAAAGTTACCTTACAAGTTAATGAACGAGTGCAGTGCTTCTTGGTCTCTGGATCCATGACTCCGCAGTGTTTATTGAGGTCACTTTCTTTCTCTGTTGAGAGATTAGGTAGAGGTTATGTGGTATGACAGATGTTTCCTGTTAAAGGCCCCAAGGTACCTTAGGACTTCATTTCCCCATACAGAAACACTTATTACAGCACTTTTAGAACGAAGAGAGATTCAAGTTAAGTCTAAGATGCTTTCCCAGACATTTTATTTTAAAATATAAAATAAATTTACACAGCAGGAAACAAGACCTTTTAAAGAATGGATTGAGATTATTTAAACTAGGGAGTCTTCAATAACTCTGCCATGGACGGTCCCTCACCTGCCTGCAAAGGAAGGAGGGTTGGGCATGGGGCCAGCAAACCTATCCTGTAAAAACCCAGTGCTACAGAAATACTAACAGAAGCTCCAAATACCCCTCCCTGGAGGAGGAAGGATCTTCAAAGATGGGCCACATCTGGGGACAACTTGAAAGACAGCCCTAGCATGGAGCACTCTAGTTAGCTGCAGTCAGCGGCCTATGGCCCAGTAGGGGTGATGGGCTTATGGATGTCAGTATTTTTCAATAGCTTCATAATATTCCACTGGACCTGAATGCTATTATGATACAATGTATTCATGTAGCTTTTGAAAACGGTAAAAATGTCCAATGGCCCTTCAATGAAGTATTAATCAAACCTTGATCAATGTTTAAAAAAAAAACCTCAATTAAAGTAGTAGGTTTTGAGACAGTAAGATAGAGGAGCAGAATTAGACCATTCCATCATGGCTGATTTATTATCCCTCTCAACACAATCTTCCTGCCTTCTCCCTGGAACCTTTTGATGCCCTTACGAATCAAGAACCTATCAACCTCCGCTTTAAATATACCCAATGACTTGACTTCGCTCTCTGTGGCAATGAAATCCAGAGATTCACCACTCTCTGACTACAGAAATTCCTCCTCATTTATGTTCTACAGGGATATCGCTCTATTCTGAGGCTGTGCTCTCTGGTGCTGCACTCCCCCATTACTGGAAACATTCTCTAAATCCATTCAATCTAGCCTTTCAATATTTGATAGGTTTCAGTGAGATTTCCCCTTCATTCTTCTAACCTCCAGTGAGTACAGGCCCAGAGTCATCAAGCATTAACCCTTTCATTTCCAGAATCATTCTCATCAACCTCTTCAGGACTATCTGCAATACCAGCACATCTTTTCTTAGATAAGGGACCCAAAACACTCCCACAATATTCCGTGCATTCTGACAAAGCCTTATAAAGCCTCAGCATTACATCTTTGCTTTTATATTCTGGTCCTCTCAAAATGAATAACATTGTATTTACCTTCCTTACCACCAACTCAACTTGCAAGTCAACTTTTATGGAATCCTACACAAGGACTCACAAGTCCCTTTGCACTTCTGATTTCTGAATTTTCTCCCCATTTAGAAAGTAGTCTAAACTTACATCACCTTATTCCATCTGCCACTTCTTTGCCCATTCTCCTGATATCTCTAAGTCCTTCTGGAGACTCCTTGCTTCCTCGACACTACCTGCCCCTCCACCTATCTTTGTACCATCCACAAACTTAGCCACAGAGCTATCAATTCTGTCATCAAAATCATTAACCTATAACATGAAAAGAAGCCATCCAACCCCTGCAGAACACAACTAGTCGTTGGCAGTCAACTAGAAAAAGCCCCCTTTATTCCTTCTCCTTGCCTTCTACCAGTCATACAATCTTCTATCCATACTAGTATCTTTCCTGTAATACCACAGGCTCTTAACTTGTTTAACAGCCTGATGTGTGGCACCTTCTCAAAGGCTTTCTGAAAATCCAAGTAAACAACATCCTGCTTGTTATTTCCTCAGAGAATTCCAACAGATTTGTCAGGCAAGATTTCCCCTTAAGGAAACCATGCCTGCTTTGGCTTATTTTATCATATGCCTCCAAGTGCCCCAAAACCTCATCTTTATAATAGACTCCAACATCTTCCCAACCACTGAAGTCAGGCTAACTGGCATATAATTTCCTTTCTTCTGCCTCCATCCCTTCCGAAAGAATGAACCGATACTTGCAATTTTCCAGTCCTACAGAACTATTCCAGAATCTGGTGATTCTTGAAAGATCATTACTAATGCCTCCACAATCTCTTCAGTTACCTCCTTCAGAACTCTGAGCTGTAGTCCATTTGGTCCAGATGACTTATCTACTCTCAGACCTTTCAGCTTCCCAAGCACCTTCTCATTAGTAATAGCAAATGCACTCACTTCTCCCCTTGACACTCCTGAATTTCTGGTATACTGTTAGTGCCTTCCACAGTGATGACTGACATAAAGTACTTATTAGTCCGCCATTTCTTTGTGAATTACTACCTCTCCAGCGTCATCTTCCAGCAGTCCGATATCCACTCTCACTTCTCTTTTACTCTTTATGCTGTATAACTGAAAAAAAAACTTTGGTATCCTTTTATTTTATTAGCTCACTTCCTTCATATTTAATCTTTTCTCTCCTTATGACTTTTTTAGTTGCCTTCTGTTGGTTTTTAAAAGTTTCCCAACCTTCTTAAGCGCTATTAATTTTTGCTATATTATATGCCCTCCTTCTGCTTTTATGCTATATTTGAATTCCCTTCAACCACAGTTGCTTCATCCTCCCTTTAGAGTACTCCTTCATCTTTGGGATGTATCTATCCTACACCTTCCGAACTGGCCCCAGAAAGTCCAGCCATTGCTGTTCTGCTGTCATCCCTACTAGTGTCCCATTCCAATCAACTTTGGTCAGCTCCTCTTTCATGCTTCTGTAATTCCCTTTATTTCACTGTAATACTGATATATCTGACTTTATCTTCTCCCTTTTAACCTGCAGGGTGAATTCTATGATATTATGATCACCGTCTCCTAAGAGTGCCTTTACCTTAGGCTCCCTAATCAAATCTGGTTCATTACACAACACCCAACCCACAATTGGGAATCAACCACAAGCTCATTGTGAGAGTGCAGGAAATGGAAAACCATTCCACTTGCAGCACAAAAGTCACTGAACTCTATCTTAAAGCTGGAGAATAAAATACGTAATTCAAGCCAATCTCAAATATCACCAATAATACAGTATTCAACTTCCCATTTACCATCAGTCTCCTCCATGTCTATTCACCAATTGTGTCTTTGGCCATTCCTTACATTACTAGCTTTGGAAGAATAAGGTGCAGGACTCAATTTTATACTCACCCATTACTCTCCTGTGGACTTTATGGTTGTTCCTCCTGTTACTGAATGCTGGTTCTTCCAGCATTGGTAATCTTTCACCTTTACCATTCTGAATCACTGGTGCAGTGAGTGAGAGGTCAGCTGCTTTTGGGACTGCATTCAGAACCCCTGTCTTTGCTGACGAATCAAGGACAGGGGCCGGGCTGGGTTTCTCAGATGGTGAGATGGGTTCAGGAGAGGAGGGAGAAGCAGCAGGAGGCTTGGCGGTCAGTTTGATGCATGAGCTCTCTGTCTTTCCAAGAGATGGGATCTTTTCCAGGTTCACCACAGGAACAAACAAGCTGGAAGAGAAGAGAGGAAGTTAAGGAATAAATCCAATCATCCCATTCAATCCAGACCTGTTTTTGCCTAAATCTCCATGGCAGGAGTGTATGGCTATTCACCCAGATGGCGAAACTGCAGCTAAGCCTGACGTTAAGTATTCTCTTTTGTTCAGTTTCCAAGAGAAAGTCTGATGGGAGGAGCGGAGAACAGGCTTTCTACAACGAGCAGCATAGCTCACTTTAACCCTATAGCTCTTTGAATCAGAACAAGAATCAGGTTTAATATCACTGATATATATCATGAATTTGTTGTTTTGCAGTAGAAATACGTTGAAAAAAAACTATAAATTACAATAAGAATAAATTAGTTATAATATATACTATAAATAAGTCATTCAAATGGAGAGCAAACATTGTGAGGTAGTCTTCAGGGTCCTGTAACTCCACCGTGATGGTAGCAATGCACAGAGGGCATATCTTGGGTGATGGGGGTCCTTAATGGTTCTTCCAGCATTGGTAGTCTTTCACCTTTACCATTCTGAATCACTGGTGCAGTGAGTGAGAGGTCAGCTGCTTTTGGGACTACATTCAGAACCCCTGTCCTGGGTGATGGGTGGCTAAGTTTGCTGACGATACGAAGATAGGTGGAGGGGCCGGTAGTGCTGAGGAAACGGAGAGTCTGCAGAGAGACTTGGATAGATTGGAAGAATGGGCAGGGAAGTGGCAAATGAAGTACAATGTTGGAAAGTGTTATGCACTTTGGCAGAAAAAATAAACAGGCAGACTATTATTTAAATGGGGAAAGAATTCAAAGTTCGGAGATGCAACGGGACTTGGGAGTCCTCGTACAGGATACCCTTAAGGTTAACCTCCAGTTTGAGTCTGTAGTGAAGAAGGCGAATGCAATGTTGGCATTCATTTCTAGAGGAATAGAGTATAGGAGCAGGGATGTGATGTTGAGGCTCTATAAGGTGCTGGTGAGACCTCACTTGGAGTACTGTGGGCAGTTTTGGTCTCCTTATTTAAGAAAGGATGTGCTGACGTTGGAGAGGGTACAGAGAAGATTCACTAGAACGATTCCAGGAATGAGAGGGTTAACATATGAGGAACGTTTGTCCGCTCTTGGACTGTATTCCTTGGAGTTTAGAAGAATGAGGGGAGACCCCATAGAAACATTTCAAATATTGAAAGGCATGGACAGATGGATGTGGCAAAGTTGTTTCCCATGACAGGGGAGTCTAGTACGGGAGGGCATGACTTAAGGATTGAAGGGCCCCCATTCAGAACAGAAATGCGAAGAATTTTTTTTAGTCAGAGGGTGGTGAATCTATGGAATTTGTTGCCACGGGCAGCAGTGGAAGCCAAGTCATTCGGTGTATTTAAGGCAGAGATTGATAGGTATCTGAGTAGCCAGGGCATCAAAGGTTATGGTGAGAAGGTGGGGGAGTGGGACTAAATGGGAGAATGGATCAGCTCATGATAAAATGGCGGAGCAGACTCGATGGGCCGAATGGCCAACTTCTGCTCCTCTGTCTTATGGTCTTAATAATGGATGGCAGTTTTCTGAGACATCACCTGTTAAAGATGTCCTTGATGGAGCTGGCTGAGTTTAAAACCCTTTGTAGCTTTTTCAATCCTCAGCAGTGGCCTCTCCATACCAGACAGTGTAGAGTAAACTTTGTGGCTCTGTAGTTCATCCACATGATAGAAGGGCAAGGTTAGGTTCAGGCTCAAACACAATGTATAAACTGGAGCTTTTAGCCCTGGAGTGAAGGAGGGTGACAGCTTTAAATAAAACCATAAGGGGTGCATATAAGTTGGATAGTCACAGGGTAGGGGAGTATAACACTAGAGGGCATAGGTATAAGGAGAAGGGGGAAAAATTTAAAAGGAACACAGATGTAATTTATTCACAGAGAGGATTGATTGTATGAGGAATGAGCTGCCAGAGGCATGGATGCAATTACAGTTTTAAATATATTTGGAGAAGTACATGAATAGAAAAGATTTAGAGCAATAGGGGCCAAACATAAGCAAATAGGACTAGCTTGGATAAATATCTTGGTCAGCAGGAACAAGTGGGCTGAAAAACCCATCTCTGTGCTGCTTAACTCTATGGCAACGGCACCAATAGTCAAACGTGTGACTGGCTCACAGTGGGTACATCAATCCTCAAAACTAGACATTGAATTAGGATTCCTCGCCCCTTAAGCCTGCTCTGGTATTGAATTAGATTAACCCAATCTTTTACTTCAGCATCACATTCCTGTACTGATTCCATATCTCTAAACTTCTTTAATATCCAAAAATCTATCAGTCTCTGTCTTGAACATATTTGAGCCTTTGCAGCCCTCTTGGATAAAGAAATCCAGAGACTCCGTATGTCTGGGTGAAGAATTTCTTTTCAGCTAAATCCTGAAGGACCTTGGCATTATTTTTAGACTGCGACCTCTGTTCTTGAATGTTTAGCCAACAGAAAGATCACCTGTACATCTCCCATTGAGCTCCATTAGAATTTTGTATGTCAGTGAGATTACTTCTCTTCTACAGAACTCCACAGCGCATATGCCCAGCCTGCTTGATCTGTCCTCATGGGTCAATCGCATCATTTTATGACTCAATATGGTGAACTTTCTTTAGAAGTTTGGTTCCAATTACATCCTTCTTTGGCTAGGTTAACCATATTCTGAGTGTGGTCTTACCAGAGTCCTATACAATTTCAATAAGACATGTTTACTTACACTCAAATCTTCTTACAATAAAGGTAAACATACTATTTTCCAGCATGGCAACTTTCTGTCCCTCCAGGGCCAGCTGAGTTCATTTATTAGCTCCAAATCTGCAAATTACTTTCAGAGATAGCTTGGAAGAGTCACCAAAAACTACTACTTATCAACGTCACTGGGAACCTACAACACAGGAGACTATCTAGTCCAATGAACATATGCTGACAATTAAGAAGGGATATCCAAATAGTCCCACCTCCTGCTCTTTCCCCATAGTCCTACCAATATTTTTGACCTCACATACTTATTGTTTGAAAGTACTAATTGAATATGATCCCACTATGTTTTCAAGCAGTTATTCCAGATCAAAATTCATGGATAAAAGTTTTCTTTCTGGCTCTCTACCCAACTTCTCTACTTTGCAGAACATCTCCAAGTCAATCCACAAAGGTATCCCAGTTATATGTTGCCTTAATTTTTCCATTACAGTCCCACTCTGATCTCTTTCTTCTTATTACAGTTCCAACAAAACACAGGAAATGCTGCAGAAGCAGCATCTTGGGTTGCAACATCCATGATAACAGTTTCAGATAAACAGCTTTCTAGTTTGTAACAGAACTGGCCAGTGCTGAAGACCAATTTGCAATGTTAACTCAGCTTCTGTATTCACAGGCTGGCTGACCTGCCTGGTTTTTCCGCTTCTCCCTTCTGTTTCATATTTCTAGCAACTGTTTTGTTCTGGATCTCACTATTCCAATATTTTCTCTCTATCCTTTGTTCTCGTTTTCCTCTGATCAGATAACTCTGCAAACGCCTTCAACAACATGTGTGTCACTGATTTTTTTTCAGTCTCTTATTACACACTTCTCTCCATCTTTCTCTGCAATTTAAAATATAGATGTTTTCTTGCTTTTTCCAATTCTGGTGATACGTCATCAACTTGGAGAACCAACTTGGCTGATTTCTCCAAAGATGCTGCCTGAATAGCTGACCACTCCTAGATTATAATTTACTGTGTAATCTGGTTCTTGTTTCTAGAATCAGTTCCCCTTATCTACTCTAACAATACTTTTCATTAGTTGCATTAAATCTACCCTTAAACTTTAATGTTCTTAGGAAAATAATCCCAGTTTACCATCAATGGTGAGTTCTTCATCCATGATTATAGTATAATAAACATGAGCTGCTTTAATTTAGAAAACTAGTAGTATTTTCCCCCTATTGGATTAAAGGTCAAAAAGAAAACTAAATTACCACAGATTTTCTTTTGGTCCCTTTGAAGGCACATCTAACTGTAGCACCTTGTTACCAGGGCTGTGCAGCTTCTCTTTCGAGGATCTGGTGCCATGGTTGGAGGTAACTGCAGTTTGAACACTGTTGCATCGCGATTTCTGCAGAATGGAGTTTGGGGAATTCAAGGCAGGAGCTTTTCGTGCTGACAGTTTGTTCAGAGATCCGTGTCTTCTCTCTGCAAGAAATTGAACCTATTTAAGATTCTCAAATTAGAGATTTCACGTTAGACACATAAAGTGGAAATCAAGTACCATCAAGAGCAAACCTAGGTTTAATTTTTTCCCTTGGTTCTATGGGTAGTTTGTTTGCTCGAGTCAAACCGTCTGTGATTCAAGCTCATCTGAGGACGCACTTCATGCTAATACTTCCTGGCACACACAGTTTTGCCAGAGTACAACACTGCCAGAGACAGCATTTTCGCAAAACTCTCCGATGGGCCATAAATGGCACTATGGCAGTATTCTGAACAGAAGGTGGAGATCTCCTCAGTGACATGGCTGCTATTAATACTGCAAATTATATTATTTTATAAACAATAAAATGCTCATTATAACATTGTTGTTAGTGACAACCTGGTGTGCACAATCCGATCATTAGACCATAAGACAAAGGAGCAGAAATTGACCATTCATCCCATTGAGTCTGCTCTGCCATTCCATCATGGCTGATTCATTATCGCTTTCAACCCCATTCTCCTGCCTTCTCCCTCTGGTTAACGAAATTCATTGTATTCTGGGGCTGTGTCTCCTGGTCATAAACTTCCCTACTATAGGAAACATCCTCTTCACATTCACTGTAATTAGGCTTTCAGTATTTGATACGTTTCAATGAGATCCCCCCCTCATTCTTCTAAGCTCCAGTGAGTACAAGCCCAGCGCCATCAAATGCTTCTCATAGATTAACCTTTTCTTTCCCGGAATTATTCACGTGAACCTTCTCTGGACTGTCTCCAATACCAGCACATTCTTTCTTGGATAAAGGACCCAACATTGCTTACAATACTCCTTGTATGGTCTGACCAATGCCTTATAAAGCCTCAGCATTACATTCTTGCTTTTATATTCTGGTCCTTTCAAAATGAATGCTAACATTGCATTTGCCTTCCTTACCACTGACTCAACTTGCATGAGGACTCCCAAGTCCCTTTGCACCTCAGATATCTGAATTTTCTCCATTTAGAAAATAGTCCATGCCTTTATTCCTTCTATCAAAGTGCATGACTATACACTTACCTACACTGTATTCCATCTGCCACTTCTTCACCCACTCCTCTCATCTGTCCTGTAAATTCCCTGCTTCCTCAACACTATCTGCCCCTCCAACTATCTTAGTATTGTCTAGAACTGAACAGAACATAGAAATTTACAGCACATTACAGGCTCTTCGGCCCACAATGTTGTAACCTACTCTAGACACTGCCTTGAATTTCCCTAGTGCATAGCCCTCTATTTTTCTAAGCTCCATTACGTCATTTTTTTTTAACATTACTGCAATATCTGCTCTGTATTACTTGTAAAAGCTTTGGAATATCTCAAGATTCTGAACTACAGATCTACTAAATAATATTCTGGAAATATAAAGTTGCAGGAAAAGTGATTATGAAATTGTGGGTACGTCAAAGTCCAACCAGTTCACTAATGTCCTTTGAAAAGGAGCCCCATCATTTGTACCTTGCTCAAGCCTATACATGATTACAGACCCTCATCAATATAACTCATAATGCCCTCAGAGGTACCCACCATGCCTATTATTTTAAAAGCAACGACAAAGCGGCCTAGAAATTCATCCTAATGAATGCTCGATGATCACAGCAACAAGTTTCAAATGACTACTGTAGGTGCAACTTGAACGGATGTTGCCAAGTTTCCTTCATTAAAAATTGACCATGTACAAAAAAGGTGAGCAAAACGGTACTTCACTGTAAGGCTGTGTTCAGTCAGGGGGAATGCCCAGTGTGGTTGGGATGGCCAGCAAAGACCCTGTGGCTGAAGAGGAATTGGGACATTGGAGTCCTGTGATGGGAGTTGACGGAGGTGCAATGCATCCAAATGATTCTAGACAAATGAAGGGACTTAACTGGTAGCAGTCTCAGTCAAAAGTTGTCTAGTCTTCCCAATGCTGTCCCAGGAGTTCCCAACCACAGCTGCTCACACAACAGCATGGTCAGAGTTCCTCCTCAATGCTCCAAAAATGCAACAAAATCATTCCATACGTAACTGTTGTAATATTCACATAAGGAGTCGAAGGGTGACTTGTGCCTTTGAAGGCTGTCAAACTTCCAGAATGGCACAAAAGGATCCAAAATGGTCAATGTCAGTGTGATGGAGAGCCCTCGGTAACATCATTCCTTACACATGCACGTTTACACACACACACACACACAAATTGCCTTGTCATTCTGCTGAGTATACACACTTCATTTACTTCCCGATACATCCTCATAATGGGTCCTATACTGAGCTGATGTGCTCGTGTCGGCTTTATGGTGCCTTTCCCACCATACACAGTGCAATATTCCAGTTCTTTAGTAATGGGGATGAGTAAATGTGTATGCGTTGTTTGTATACTGTACATAAGGTAGACACTTCTGTTTATTTTGTAATATGATTGTAACTACATTGTGGGATACATCATATTTTAATTCATGTGTAGTCGTAAGTTAACTCCGTGGGTAATTAAAGATGGTCTGTCCTGGTGTCTAAGAGAAAACGGGGCAGATCACTTTCAGTGGAAGAGAGAGATCGGAACTGTCAGGAGTTCACTCTGGACAAAGTAAAGGGATAGATAAGATAGAAGTAGGAAAGTTGTTTCCATTGGTAGGTGAGACTGAAACTAGGGGACATTGCTTCAAGATTCAGGGGAGAAGATTTAGGATGGAGATGAGGAGAAACTGTTTTTCCCAGAGAACGGTGAATCTGTGGAATTCACTGCCCAGGGAAGCAGTTGAGGCTTCTTCACAAAATATATTTAAGAAACAGTTAGATAAGTTTTTACATGGTAAGGGAATTAAGGGTTATGGGGAAAAGACAGGTAGATGGAGCTGAGTTTACGGACAGATCAGTCATGATCTTATTGAATGGCGGGGCAGGCTCAATGGGCCAGATGGTCTACTCCTGCTCCTATTTCTTATGTTCTTATGTAAAGTTTGAAGCTGTTATTATGTTTTCTGGTAGATACCTTTTTGTAAATATTGACAGTTTACTTTTCACTATTTTTGCTAATTTTTGTTTTTTGATATACCTAATGAACACTCTTGCACTGAAGTGCTAGGACAACTCCAGCCATTTTTTTCTCTTCGGTCATAACCCATATATCTAACAGTCAGATTTAAACAAGTTTTATTCTCAATTACATAACATTCAAAACACGTATTACATGAACACATTTCCAGTGAGGTGTCAGCTGAACCGATATGATGCTTTAACAATATGTGCCTCTGGGTTATCAGATCTAATAGATATATACTTTCTTCTGTCTTCTTATTATGACCCAAAGATGCTCAGTTACAAAATGACTTACCACAGTGCATCTGAAATGCCTGAGGTTTAACTACTTGTCCACACTGGTTACACACCACAAGGAAGAACTCATCATGGGCTGGACAGTGACCAAAGATTGGCATATCTGAAACAGAGGTGAAATAGCTAGTACACGTAGACACTACATAAAGAAAGTTGGGAGTGGGGAAATGCCTTTATGTCAATTCCTCTAATTCAGCATCTTATCAGTCCCCATCCTTACCCTTCACTCTTCCAGATCATTACCTTCTCTAATGAGCCGCATTGTTTCAATTTTCTTCCTCACATCCTTGCCACAGTCTTCCGATTCCGAGCCTGAAAATAAAACAGTCACAATGCTTGAAGCAATCAAAAATCAAATTATATGAGCTTCATACTGCACTGAATAGAAAGTTAATAATTTAGCCAACACATAGAATCACTTTGGTCCCTATCTCGTCGTCCCATTTCAAGTCAAGTTCACAGAATCTTAGAGAATTCAAGTGAGTGAAATACCCTAACCTGGGCATGCAGCTCTCTGGTAGATTGTTTAATTCATCTTGCCCGTTCCCCATGTATACAATAAATGTTTTGATGGACTCTAGATTATGGTCTCTGGGGGCTTTGCATGGTTGGTGGTGGGGGGGGCGGGGTTGATGCTTTTGCTGGAGCAAGTGGGGGGAGGGGGAATGCTTTTGCTGTTGCTTGTGCATGAGTTTCTAACATTTTCTGTCATTCATTCTTTGGGCTTTTTTTCTCTGTTTTGTGGATGTCTTCAAAGACTAAGGATTTCAGGTTATATTACTCTAATATTAAATTCATTCCCCTTTTGAACATTACAGTCGAATCTTTATTCCACTGCTTTTTCAGACAGTGTATTCCAGATCACAGCAGGATGCAATACTATAACTAAAGCTTAACCAGTCATTTATAAAGTTATTTATAACTTCCTTGGTTTTGTGCTCTACAAAACACAGGTCTTATAACCTTTATAACAGTCTTCTGAATGGATTAAACACCCACACATCTCAGTTTCTATGATTCTTTAAAAACTATAGAATTCAGTTTACATTGTGTCTTCTTAATTCGTCCTCCCAAATAATATATGACTTCTCTGCATAAGCTCATCTTTGTCTGTCTTCTCAAAGTCTATTGATTTCCTTGTCACTTTCATACATTTCTGAGTTTCATCATCACTGGTACAGACTAATAATAAATAGCAAAAAGAGCACTGGCCCTAATTGTAAGCCCTGGGGAACACTACTGTAGACTCCAGTCTGAAAACCAACCACTTGCTATTCCTGTGATTTCCATCTCTCAGTCAATTTCATATCCATTCTCTCATTGCTTCCTTCATCCCTTGGGTTTCAAGTCTATTTTGTGGCACCATGTAATCTAGACTGACAGAGCAGTGGTGTGCTAGTGAGGGAGTGCTGAGGTTGAACACATCACTATAATGAGGAACAAACCTGGATCTTGAACCTACGACCTTGTGACACGTCAGTGAAACTGCTACCACCGAACCACATGCTGGCATGGAGCATCTGCTTTAATGTATATGACGTGACAATATAATCTTACTAGAATCATTTGAAATGGCAGTGAATTCTTCATTTATCGCTACCAAAGGAACTCTTACTTGCTTTTTAAAAATATTTTTGTCAACAAATATTTGTAAGGCCAGTATAGCCAGCATTTCATACCCATCCCTATTAACACTGAACATAATGCTTTGCTTGGCCATTGCATGGAACACTTAAAATCATTGGTCTAGAGCAGAGGTTCCCAACCAGGAGTTCCCTTGGTTAATAGTAGAGGTCCAAGGTATAAAAAGGGTTGGGAATCCCTGTTCTAGAGTTATATCAAAGTAATGTAAGTCTAGCAAACTTTCATCCTGAAGTATATTAGTGAACTAGATAGGATTTTACAACAAACAAGTAGTTTTGTAGACACAAGACACTGCAAATGCTGGAATCTGGAGCAAAAATAACAGACTGCTGGAGCAACCTAGTGAGGCAGAGTGATAGTCAACATTTTGAATTGAGATCCTGAGTCAGGATTCAAACCTAGATGGGAGATCTCCATTATAAAGAGTTGCGGGGTGGGGGTGGGGGGGGGGTTGCTGAGGCAGGAGCTGGCATGCAATAGGTAGAATCAGGAGAAGAGGGAGATGATGGGCAGGTGGATCTGAGTGGGGGGGGCTGGAGGTACAGAGGCTAGAGGGTGATGAATGGAGACAAAGGGTTGGAGATTGTGGAATCTGGTATGTAAGGAAGCTGATAAATGGAACTAGAGAGAACTGGTTGAAGATCTAGTGGGCCAAGTGCATGCATGATGCACAAATGAAATCAGGTGGGAGAAATATTTGAAAAGAAGGGGGGGTGTGAGAACATGGGTGAATCAGGTGGAGAAAGAAAGGAACAAAGGAGATATGGGTTACCTGAAATTGGAAAATGTAATGTTCATATGATTGGTTGTAGACTACCCAGGTGGAATACGTGGTACTGTTCTTCTATTTTGCCTCACCATGGCAGTGGAGAAAGCTGAGGACAGACTAGTCAGATCACAAACAAGAGAAAGTCCACAGATACTGGAAATCAATGCAATGCTGGAGAAACCCAGCAGGCCAGCCAGCATCTATGGGTCTCTATTCTATAGATGCTGCCTGACCTGCTGAGTTCCTCAAGCATTTTGTGTGCATTGGACAGACTAGTCGGTGTGAGATTGGGAAGGGAAGTTGAAATGACATACAAACAAGAGCTCAAGCGATCCGCTGCAGATAGAGAACGGGTGCTTGGCAAAGCAGTCACCTTGTCTACGCTGTCTTGCCAACGTAAAGGTAGCCACATCACAAGCACTGAATACAACAGACAAGGCTGGAGGAGGTATGTGAGTCTCTGTTTTACCTGGAAGGGTTGTTTAGGCTCCTGGATGGTGGTGAGGGAGGTGTTGCACCTCCTGTTGTTGAAATGTAAGGCATAGGGAAGGGTGGACAGGAACAATGTGGAAAACAGAAAGGAATCAGATTGTGTAGCTACTGATAGAAATAACCAACCACAATGCAGAGACTGATAGGGTGAAAGGCTAGAACCAAAGGAACTCTATGTCTGTTCTAAATGGGGGAAGGTGAGCCGAGAATGTGCTGCTAGGGGTGGTGGTGGAGGCAAATTTGACAGAGGTATTCAAGATGGGCAAGTATTATGCAGGAATGATATGGACATTATGTAGGCAGAAGGGATTAATCAGGCATTTGATTACTAGTTTTATTAGTTCAGCACAACACTGTAGGCTGAAGGGCCTGTTCCTGTACTGTACTGTTCTATATTCTAACAAGTGTGGGAAATGAAGCTGGGTGCATGAAGGCTCCATCAACCAGAGTAAGAGGGAAGCCCCATTTCCTGAAAAAAGGAGGACATTTCAGATGGGTTGTCTGCACCCAAGGTTATGAATATTGAATTTTCTAATTTCAGGTAACCCATAGTGTTCCTTGCTCTCCAATTCTGATCCACCTAGGTTGTCTCATTGCCCCCCCCACCCTTTTCCAAACCCACCCTCAACACCTCATCTCCATTAACCAACATTTTCCAACTCTCCCACCTTAGTCCAGCTGCCTATCACCCATTATTTAACCACTCTGCTGCCTCACTGGTTCCATATGCCCATTATCCCTCCCTCATCTGATTCCACTCATCACTTTCTCTATTTATCAGATTCCAAAATCTGCAGCCCTTTACTTTCGCATTTATCACTTTATAACAACTACCTCTAAATCTACCTTCCCCTCTCCGCACCTGGCTCCATCTGCCATCATGCCTCATCTCTCCTCTCATTACACTGACTCTCTACCTTTTACACTCTTCAGTCTTGATCCAAAATGTTGAATATTGCTCTGCTTCCACATATGCTACCTGACCTACTGACTCAAGCAAACTTCTGCTGACGTACCATGAAGAGCACTGGTTATCTGGTACGGAGGTGCCAATGCAAACAATTGGAAAAAGCTGCAGAAGGTTGTAAACTCAGCCAGCTCCTACATGGGCACTAGCTTCCCCACCATCAAGGACAGCTTCAAAAGGCAATGCCTCAAGAATGTGGCATCCATCATTAAAGACCCCCACCACCCAGGACATGCCCTCTTCACATTGTATCATCATGAGGAGGCATGGGAGCCTGAAGACCCATACTCAATATTTTGGGAACAGCTTCTTCACTTCCACTGTCAGATTTCTGAACTTTCCATGGACCTATGAACACTACCATATTATTTTGATCTTCTTTTGCACTTTTACATTTTTCTTACTGTAATTTATAGTACTTTTTATGTATTGCACTGTACTGCTGCCACAAAACAACAAAATTTCATGACAAATATCAGAGATAATAAACCAGATTCTGTGTTCTTCCAGTGGTTCTGTATTCATTGTTATTAAGGCTTTTTTTTTAATTATAAACTATCAACTGAATTTAAATTCAGCTGCAAAAGTGCAATTGGAATTCCGATCTCTGGACTATTAGTCCATCTTGCTAGTCCAGTAATTTACCCATTAGATTAACTTCCCACCATCAGCACAAAATAGAGGTCACTAACTGACTCTTCTTGAAGAGCTGTGTTCCTGCCTACCACTAGTTGGTAAAGAACATATACTTCTCAAACTGCGAAGTTTTCAATGAAAACAGAAATGTTTCAAACACACCAAAATTCCTAGAATCAGCAGCACCTTGCCCTGAAATCTAAATATATCAGTTACTGGGAGCTTTATTTGGTGTATGTTTTCCTATTTATAATGGGAGGGTTACTCAAACATACTGATGCAGTTCATTAAGTGCCCATAAGGGATGAGTCACCAGAGAAAGGACAATTTATTCCTTTCCTTGGAATACAGGAATTTTTGCCCTCCTCCACATTTTGTCACCAAGGTGCCAATTATCACCAGTATTCAGTATTCACAGACAAACTCTGCTGCCTCATCAGTCTCCTCCAACAGCAGGTGGACCAATCTCCAGGAGTCCACCGGTTAGGAGTAAACTGAACCTTTGTGTTGTGAGTTTGATGACCTTGGACATAGATCCCTCCAATAAGAGCATTTAACTGCTCTTTAGTCCTCAAAGAAACTATTAACTTCAGTCTTGAAACTTCCAACGACTCAAGCATCATAGGTGTTAGAAGTCAGGGGATGTGAGAGAATTCAGATTCAGATTTATTTACCACATGTACATTCAAGCTTACAGTGAAATGTGTTGTTTGCGTTAACAATCAACACAACCAAGGATGTGCTGAGGGCAGCCTGCAAGTGTCGCCACACATTCTGGCGTCAACATAGCTGGCCCACAATATCCAGTAAAAGAGTACAAGCATCAACAGAACAAACAGGACAACAATACAAGCCCCTTCCCCATCCTCCTACCCATCCCCTCACACACACTGACAGGCCTTCAACCCCAGAGAAGCAGAGAAAAGTTGTTCCAAGATTTCTGGAAAAAAGTGCTTTCAAGTTTAATCTGAATGTGCTGGTTTTAATTTTAATATTATGGCTAATTTGGAAAGAAGCAACATCTCTTGATCCAACCATTCTAATCTTAACTTTTCAAATATATTGATAAAAACTCAATCTAAAGCCAAGGGAATGCAGACCTATTTTTATATAACAAAGAGAAAATTTGCAGATGCTAGAAATCCAAGTAACATACACACAATGCTGGAGGAACTCAGCAGGCCAGGCAGCATCTATGGAAAAGAGTACAGTCGATGATTCAGGCTGAAACGTCGACTGTACTCTTTTGCATAGATGCTGCCAGCCCTATTTTATGTAACTTTATTTTTCGAAAGTGAACTCCATAAGCTGTGCTAAAATCTACATAACTGTGCAAAACCCTGAAATACAACGCCTCCAGTTGCACGCAGACTCCAGAACCTTATTTGGACTCTGTGTAACTGAAATACAACATTATTTCTCTTGTTCCAGCAACACCCCCCCCCCCCACCCAGCTACTACAAATGAAATCCCTCTCTCTGGTTTAAGGGAAGGAGAAGAGTAGGAATTGTACTGTTGATTTTTATTCAGTCTGAGTGTGGATCAGTGACTTGTACCTTTGTCTCTAAATCAGCAAGTTGACAGTTCAAGACTGGACTCATCACTTATGAAGCACTAGTAGCATTGTACTGTTAACTTCTTGACTTGTGGCATGAATGCACCTTATGCTAAATATCAATCTTCTGGAATATATTTTATTATTTGTTCATTTATTTGTGGTAATATTACTTTATGTGTTGTGTACATATACCGTGTTGTGCACCTTATTCTGGAAGAACATTTTTTGCATTTGGCAGTATACATGTATATGGTCGATGACAATGAATTTGAACTTCAGTTTGAGATTAGGGACTTAACCATAAAATCTAGACTGTCATTCAGTCCACTCCTGCACTATAAATGTTTTGGGGCTTTCTGAGATTGTGGAATCTGCTATAGAAATGAAACCTGTTTCTTTCCCTTTAATCAAAACTTGCATCCTTTTTCTTCCCGCTGACCACACTACTATCCACTGAGTCCGTTACTCTCATGCATCAGACTGGAAAATGTCTGTGTGATGACATTTGCTGTGATAATTCCAAAGGATGAACAGTCAGCCAACTACCACAGTCCACGTTAACATACTCTTTCTCTACTTGTGATGTTTGACTGCAAGTAGAGAATATCTAACATATTTGTAACCAGGATATTTGACAGCATTAGCCAGAAGCCATAGGAGACAGTACAGTACAGCTCAGGAAAAGGTTCTTCAGCCCATCACATATGTACCAACCATGATGCCAATTTAAACTACATATCTGCCTGCATGTAGCCTATAGCCCTCAATTCCCTGCCCGCTCATGTGCTTGCTTAAAGGCTCTTAAAAGTTCCCATCATATCAGCTTACACCACACCCCCTGAGTGCATTCAAAGCATCTACCACTCTGTGTAAAGATCTTGCTACATAAAATTCCTTTAAACTTTGCCTCCCTCTCAACTAAACTTATTGGTAAACCATTGGTACTTATTTCCAGTCTGGAAAATAGCTATCATCTACCATATCTATGCTTCCAATAATTTTATATACTGCTATCAGGCCCCTCAACCTTTGACGCTCTAGAGAAAACAATCCAGTTTTCATATCAGAATCAGGTTTAATATCATCAGCATATGTCATGAAATTTGTTAACAATGGCAGCAGTACAATACATGATAATATAGAAAAAAATGACTAAGTCAATTACAGCAAGTATATATGTACATTAAATAGTTAAATTAAAAACAGAAATAATATATAAAAAAGTGACACACATAAAAATTGCTGGTGAACACAGCAGGCCAACATCTATAGGAAGATGTACAGTCGACGTCAGGTTGGAGGAACAACAACTTATATTGCATCTGGGTAGCCTCCAACCTGATGGCATGAACATTGACTTCTCTAACTTCCGTTAATGCCCCACCTCCCCTTCGTACCCCATCTGTTATTTATTTACTATTATTATATATTTTTTCTCTCTCTCTTTTTCTCCCTCTGTCCCTCTCACTATACTCCTTGCCCATCCTCCGGGCTTTCCCCCCTCCCCCTTTCTTTCTACCTAGGCCTCCCGTCCCATGATCCTCTCATATCCCTTTTGCCAATCAACTTTCCAGCTCTTAGCTTCATTCCTCCTCCTCCTGTCTTCTCCTATCATGTTGGATATCCCCCTCCCCCTTTCAAATCTCTTACTATCTCTTCTTTCAGTTAGTCCTGAAGAAGGGTCTCGGCCCAAAACGTCGACTGTACCTCTTCCTATAGATGCTGCCTGGCCTGCTGCGTTCACCAGCAATTTTTATGTGTGTTGCTTGTATAAAAAAGTGAGTTATTGTTCATGGGTTCAATGTCCATTTAGGAATCAGATGGCAGAGGGGAAGAAGCTGTTCCTAAATCAGTGCTCCCAAGGGTCATGCCATTTACCACATGTGTTCCTCATACACTTAACTGCACAAAGTGCAAAACTTCACACTTGTCCAGGTTCAGCCCCATCTCCAACTTCTCAGCCCACATTTCTAACTGGTGTATATCCTGTCAAATTCTTGAACACCATTCCTCACTATTCACAACGCTGCCAACTTTCATGCCGAGTGCACACTTACTAATCATCCCTCCTTATTTTCATCCGAATAATTTATATTTACCACAACATCCGAGATAGTTTTATGCTCAGTCCTGAGGCAGCATGAGTGGAAACATCAACTCATACTCTACCTAACCCAGATTTCCTCCTGTAGTTTACATTTATACATTACCTCTTCAGTGAGCAGGGGCAGAAGCTAGTGGGTCCTTGCTTCCCTTGACTATACGCTAAACCAGGGTGTCCTGAATCCAGTTGTTAACCAGTGGAAAATGCTGTTGAGTTTCATGTGTAAATGTCACTACATAGTTGCTCAGACTGTTACATCTTCACAAGATGGTGGTGTGCTCAGGTGCAGTGGCTACTCGGGCTCCAAGCAATGGTGAAATTTCTTATCCTGCGCATCTTTTCTATGACCAGAAAACACTAATCATAAAGAACACTAAAATCTGCAAGTCTACCTTGTTAGCGAGCAAATAATGTAGGTGCTGCACAATTACGGACTTACACAGTGGGTGGGCGCTTGCTCTGTGCCAGGGTCCACTACAGCCACACAGGGAAACAGCCACTCACCCCAACGGTGTCTTCATTGTTGCTGGTGAATTCAATCATACCAACTCAAAAACAGTCCTACCAAAGTCCTATCAGCATGACAGAATATATCAGACCTGGTTTGTAGCTAAGTTCGTGAAGCCTACAAGGTTGCACCCTCACCCCCCAACCTCACTTCAGGGACTCAGACCTCATAACCATTTTGCTAATTCCTGCATACAGATCACTGGTTAAACAAGTCAAACCAGTTCACAGGGTCATCAGAACCTGGCCAAAAGGGACACCTCAATACTGCAGAACTGCAGTATATCCAGGGAGGTGGTTACCTACGATCATCACGTAACATTGATGAATATGCAGGATCGGTAACTGACTACATAGGAAAGTGCATTGATGGTGTTACAGTGATTAAATACTACACTGCCAGGGCAAAGCAGAAACCGCGGCTGACTGCAGAGGTTTGTGCACTGCTCAGGGATCAGGACACTGCCTTCAGATCGAGGGACAGGAAGACCCTAATGTCAGCAGGAGCTGTGCTCTCCCACGCAATCAGGAAGGCAAAGCATGAGTACGCACAGAAAATCCAGACACCTTTGTAACACCAGGAACACACGGCGCATGTGGTAATGTATACAAATCGTAACTGATTGTAAGTCTACCCTGCATGTCAACAACAGTGACACATCCCTTCCTGATGGGTTCAATGCATTCTATACACAATTTGGTGAATTGAATGATGTGACACCAAGGAAAGCACCCTCCCTTCCTGAGGAACAGGCACCTGGTCTGGTCACAGCCAAGGTGAGGAGGACCTTAGCCAGGGTAAACCTGTGCAAAGAGGCAAGACCGCAAAACATACCTGGTCAGGTGCTGAGGGACTATGCAGCCCAGCCAAAATGAGGTCTTAACAGACATCTTTAATATCTCACAGAAATAGTCCACTGTCCCTACAGGCTCAATGCAGCCACCATCAATCTGGTGCCAAGAAAGCAACAGTAACTGGCCTACACGATTACAGCCAGTGGGACTGACTTCAACAAACATGAAATGTTTTGAGCAGCTGCTAATGGATCACATAAAATCCCACCTTCCACCTACATTGGACCTTTCCAGTTCACCTATCGTTCATACTGGTCCACTGATGACACCATAGCCTTGGCCCTCCACTCCCACCCAGAAAACAATGCCTCATATACCAGGATGTTGTTCATTAACTTCAACTTAGAGTTTTACATTATCATCCCTCAGAAGCAGGTGGGTAAACTGTCCACGTTGGGACTCAACACCCTTTTCTGTAACTAGATCTTAAAGTTCTTGACAGAAACACCCCAAGTTGGCAGCAACATCTCAAGCTCAATCATATCGAGCACTGATACTCCCCACGGCTGTGTGCTCAGCCCGCTGCTGTCCACGCTACTGATTCACAACTGCACTGGTAGATTCAGCTCAAACAGCATCACCAAGTTCGCTGATGATACTACAGTGGTTGGCCTCATCAGCAACAATGATGAGTTGTCAGACAGAGAAGGTAGTGAGATCAACAACCTGAGTCTTAATGCGGACAAGACAGAAGAAGTGACTGTGGAATTTGGGAACGTACAGGTTGTCCACTCTCCATTCACATCAATGGCTCTGCCATACAGAGAGTGAAAGGCACTAAATTCCCTGATGTGCACATAACAGATTTTCTAACTTAGTCCCACAACACTTCCTCAGTAGTCAAGAAGGCACACACTTTCTGAGGAGATTGAGACATGCAAGATTCCCCACCCCCATTCTAACAGGAACACTATCAAGAGTGTCCAGTGTGGATGCATTACTGTGTGGTATGGAAGCTGCAAGGCGTCAGAATCAGAATCAGGTTTAATAGTACAGGCACGTGTCATGAAATTTGTTGTTTTGCAACAGCAGTACATTGTAATACACAATAAAAAACTATAAATTACAATAAGTATATAAACAAAATTAATTAAATAAGTAGTACAAAAAGAGAACAAAAAATAAAAGTGAGACAGTGCTCATGGGTTCATTGTCTATTCAGAAATCTGATGGTGGAAGAGAAGAAGCTGTTCTTGACCATTGAGCGCCTGTCTTCAGGCTCCTGTATCTCCTCCTTGATGGCAACAATGAGAAGAGGGTGTGTCCTGCGCAGTGGGGATCCTTAATGATGGACGCCACCTTTTGATGGCATCACCCTTTGAAGGTGTCCTGGATACTGGGGAGGCAACTGCCCATGATGGAGCTGGGTGAGCTTACAGCTTTCTCCAATCCTGGCCAGTGGCCCCTCCACCCTCCATACCAGACAGTGATGCAACCAATTAGAATGTCCTCCAGGGTACATTTGTAAAAAATTGTGAGTGTCTTTGGTAACACACCAAGTCTCCTCAAACTAATAAAATATAGCCACTGTTGTGCCTTCTTTGTAATTGCATCAATATGTTGGGCCCAGGATAGATCTTCAGGATCTTGAAACTACTCACCCTTTCCACTGCTGATCTCCTGATGAAGACTAGTGTGTGTCCCTTGACTTCCCCTTCCTGAAGTCCACAGTCAGTTCCTTGGTCTTACTGACATTTAGTGCAAGATAGTTGTTGCAACACCACTCAACCAGCTGATCCATCTCACTCCTGAGCGCCTCCTCATCACCATCTGAAATTCTGCCAACAGATGTGTCATCGGGAAACTTATAGATTACGCTTGAGCTGTGTCTAGCCACACTGTCATGGGCGTAGAAAAACTAGAGCAGTGGGCTAAGCATGCATCCTTGACGTGTGCCAATGTTGAGTGTCAGCGAGGATATGTTATTTCCCATCGGCACTGTGGTCTCCTGGGGAGGAAGTCAAGGATCCAGTTGGAGAGGAAGGTACAGAGGCCCAGATTTTGGAGTTTGTTGATCAGAACTGAGGGAATGACTGTATTGAATGCTGAGCTGTAATCAATAAACAGCTATTACACACAAATGTTGCTATTGTCCAGCTGATCCAAGGTTGAGTGGAGACTGAAGTTTTCAGTGCTCAACCAGGTACACCATCAGGGCCTGACGCCTTGCAAGGGTTCACCCTCTTGAAAGATGTTCTGACGTTGGCCTCTGAGACAGAGATCACATGGTCACCAGATGCTGCAGGGAGTCTCATATCTGTAGTTTTATCCTCCCTTTCAAAGCAGCATAAAAAGCGTTGAGCTCAACTGGGAGTGAAGCATCACAGCCATTCATGATGTTAGATTTCGCCTCATAGGAGGTAATGGCCTGTTAACCCTGCCAGAGTGGACGTGCATCCAATTCCGTCTCTAACTTCAATCAGAATTGTTTTCTTGCTCTTAAAATAGCTTTCCATAGATTATATCTGAACTTCTTGCATAGTTCTGGATTACTGGTCTTGATGAAGTCAGCGCTCAGCAGACTATGAATCTCCTTTTTCATTCACAGCTTTTGGTTTGGGTACGTCTGGTATGCCCTCGAAGGGATACACTCATTCACACAGGTCTTGATGAAGTCAGTGACAACTGTGGCACATCAACCCTATAGAGGACTGTAAAAACTGCCGAGAGGCTCTTCAGAATCTCCCTCCCCCACTACTTATGACACCTAACTGAAGCGTTGCAGATGAATAGCCCAAAGCATCGTTGAAGATCCCTATACCCATCCGACAATCTATTTGACCCACTACCATCAGGAAGGAGGCACAGGAACATCAGGAATAAGACTGCTAGAATGGGTAACAGCTTCTTTCCTCAGGCTGTGAGACTAATGAATACTCTCCCACCACCAAGGTCTTGTCACTAGGATAGTGAGGTGTTTACTGTTTACCTGTACTGTGCAATACATGTGTTTTGAGTTATATTTTATACACTTATTCATGGTAATATTTTGGTCTATGTGCTGTGTGAGATATATATTCTGTGGGTGTACCATGGTCCAGAGAAACATTGTTTTGTTTGGTTGTATATACCGTTTGTACAGTTGTTGTTCCTCTCCATGCTTGCAGCCCATCGGACTGCAGCCTTCCCACTTCTTTAGCATTTGACTGTTTTTGCATTTACAAGGCTGAATTGCTACGTCAACACTCAACCCTGCACGGATGGAAAGCGTGCAAGGAGCCAGCCGGATTTGAACCCGGGACCAATTGCTTCAAAATCCGGTGCAGATGCTGTTTGTACAGTTAAATGACTAGAAATCTGAACTTGAACTTCAGTTGTACCTTCTCCTCTCTGGACTGCTCCCCTGTGTTTTTTTTTTGATCTACATCAGTGGATATATACTGCCAATTCAATTAGGAATCACTAGGAGTTAGATTGGTTTGATCAGGGTGAATTGTACACTTAAAAGTTGGCAGGCTGGTTTATAGCAGCTAGCTTTTACCAACATAACTGGGCAAAAGGTCAGATTGTGAAAATCAGCACACATGTACTCTGCCATTGAACAACACATACAGTCCAATGGAATAACTGCAAACTGACTGAGAACTCTGCCCATTGATTCACACCAGGTTCCAACAGGTCCTCTAATTTCAATGGAAAGAAATGGCTCTGGAGAGAAGGAGAAACAACATAATTTTCTTTTTATTCAATTTAGCTAATTGTATGTAATTGTTTTTATTGCATTGAAGCATATTTTTAAGTATTTTAAATTACTGTTTGATTTTTAATGAATTTAAAATGCCAGAGACATTCAATCTCATAGACTTTTTTTTACTGCTGGTGAGCCTGGAGACAGGGTTACACTGGTATGCATGGCAATTCTGGGGCAAAGCCAGTTACATTCAGATAAGTAATGAGCTGTGCTGTGCATCGCAGAACCTTTGGGAGATCTGCTCCCAATCAAAGCAACCTTCAAAGGCAGTGACTGAGGAGCCTAGACAGCCTGCCAGCCAGCAGAAGATCTGGCCCATTGCTTTTCCAATTTCATATTGATGGTTGCTGATAAGAACAATACCCAAATAGCACTGGCAGGACAACTGTATGAGAATTCGCATCTGCCAAATTCCACCATAGACGGTCCCAAGCCTGGCTGTGAAAGGAGGGTTGGGCATGGGGCTAGCAACCCCATCCTACAAAACCTCAGTGCTACAGAAACACCAACAGAAGCTCAAAAGACCTCATTCCAGGGAGAGGAAGGATCCTAATATAGAACATAGAATAGTACAGCACGTAACAGACCCTTCGGCCCACAATGTTGTGCCGACCCTCAAACCCTGCCTCCCATATAACCGCCCACCTTAAATTCCTCCATATACCTGTCCAGTAGTCTCTTAAACTTCACTAGTATATCTGCCTCTACCACTGACTCAGGCAGTGCATTCCACGCACCAACCACTCTCTGAGTAAAAAATCTTCCTCTAATATCCCCCTTCAACTTCCCACCCCTTACCTTAAAGCCATGTCCTCTTGTATTGAGCAGCAGTGCCCTGGGGAAGACGTGCTGGCTATCCACTCTATCTATTCCTCTTAATATCTTGTACACCTCTATCATGTCTCCTCTCATCCTCCTTCTCTCCAAAGAGTAAAGCCCTAGCTCCCTTAATCTCTGATCATACTCCATACTCTCTAAACCAGGCAGCATCCTGGTAAATCTCCCCTGTACCCTTTCCAATGCTTCCACATCCTTCCTATAGTGGGGCGACCAGAACTGGACACAGTACTCCAAGTGTGGCCTAACCAGAGTTTTATAGAGCTGCAACATTACATCACGACTCTTAAACTCTATCCCTTGACTTATGAAAGCTAACACCCCATTTCTTAACTACTCTATCTACCTGTGAGGCAACTTCCAGTGATCTGTGGACATGTACCCCCAGATCCCTCTGCTCCTGCACACTACCAAGTATCCTGCCATTTACTTTGTACTACAGCTGGGCTACACCTAGAGACAACTTGCAAGACTGACCCAGGATACAGCCCTCTGACGAGTTGCTGTCGACAGCCTAAGCCCCATTAGGGGTGATGGACTTAAGAAGGGGGAGGGCTGCATCTGCTATTGGAAGACCCCAGCCAAAAATCAGATAGGAAAGAGGGGAAGGATGTGGTTTTTGTTATGTGGACTGTATCAGAAGTTGTGCACAGCAAGATCTTTAAGAGCAGCAGGAGGGAGACCAAATAATCTATTTCAATAATGTTGATCAAGGAACAAATACTGTTCATTGCAACAATGCAAACTGCCTTGTTCCTTGAGATAGTAACAAGGATCTTTAACAGAATGTCAATTTAACAAATAATTCCGCAAAGCCCTCCCTTTTTCTTGTACTGGAAGTACAGCAACTCTGGTTAGTCAGGCCAGCTGCTTATTTGGGACAACTCTTAAAAAACAAAAAATGAATCGAGCAAATAGCCGGGATTCCCTTCCTTTATTTGGGACACAATGCTGCTTAATTAGGAAAGGAGATTGTTAGTGAACAGTTTCTATCTGGATCAGACACCTGCACTTGCATGGCTATTAGACACTACACTGCTTGGAATGAACAGTTTTTAAGGAGCATCAGTTGTGTATACTTGTGTTCAAAATGGCAAGAAACAAGCAGTAAGGCAACACAGAACTGTTTTGCTCACTGTAGTTTCAAGCATTCAGGCCGGAAGTGAAAATGAAACCATTTCACTACTTCAACAAGTTAGGAAGTACAAAAAATTTGAGGTATTGATGATCATCTTGAATGTTAAAATGAAAATGAAGATTTGAAGGATGCAATCATCAAAAATTATATGAAAGCAGTCCATTACCTACACTGGGCACCTATGCTGATTTTGTTCATTTACACTGTAGTAATTTTCATAGTGTTCTAATTTATTATGTATTTCATTTAAATACATAAGTTGTTACTCAGTTAAATGGTAGTTAGTCTTTTTTTATATACCTTTTGAACTATTTCCATGAAACTTCAGCTAATTGGGACAGCTGCTTAATTGGGCCAAAATATACTGGTCCTGATGTGTCCCATTGACCGGAATCGATTGTATCTGCCTACCTTTCATGCTCAAGGCACAGCTAGTCGAGCTTATTGTCATATGCACAGGTATATGTATACACAGGTGCAATGAAAAACTTACTCAAGGCAACCTCACAGGCCAACAGCATCATATAAGGAGCATTTACAAGAAAATATAAATTAAACTATATTTATAAGGAAGAACACAAATAGAAAAACAAAAGTCCATTTTAGTGCTAGGTGACCCTAGCGTTGCTAAACTATCATGATTAGGAATGTGCTGGTTGGTTCAATAACTGAATGGTTGAAAGGAAGTAGTTGTTCTTAAGCCTGATGCTATGGGACTTCAAGCTTCTGTACCTCCTGCTTGATGATAGCAGTGAAAAGATGGCATAGCCTGGATGGAATTCTCTGGAGCGACTCAGGTAAGAGTGTTACCTCCCAAGCCATATCTAATGGTAGATGCTGAATAATCCAGACTATCGGTTTGCATGCTCATCCCTGGTTGCTGCAGTGTCCTGGTAATAGGAAAGTTTCAATCAGAGGTCAAGAAATGCACCATGAGGAAGATATAACAAATTAAATAGAGAAACAGGATCATCACCTGCTGCATTCAGTCACTTCTTGGGGCCAGTCTAAATAGGAAGCTTCAGACATGCCAAATTGTACAGAATTTTGGCTTTGGGAAAAGCCAGTTGGGATTGACTCAAACAAACCCCCACTATTTCAACAGCTGGTGGAAATGCTGCACTTCTTTCAGTTTGCGTAGTAAGGGCTGAATATTTCAAAGAATCACCAGCAATTGGGTCAGTGTTGGCACTTGGTTAGTTAGAGAATGAGACTGATACACAATAGGAAAACGTCTTAAATATAACATATAACTTCCGAACTCCTTAATTCAATGACACCCTGTCAGAGGTGGGCACTTCCTGGGATGGGGTGGCAAAGATTTTCATGTCTATATAACTTTATCAATATTGAGATAACTTACAAACTTCACAAAGTAAAAAACAAATGCAAATATACTTAGCAGGCCAGGCAGCATCGAGACGCTGACTGTTTACTCTTTTCCACAGATGCTGCCTGGCTTGCTGAGTTCCTCCAGCAGTTTATGTGTGTTGCTTTGGATTTCAAGCATCTGCAGATTTTCTTGTGTTTACAAGTATACTTGGCACTCTAGTTATCGCAGCCATTGAATTGCTAGTGGTTGCAAATTCCTCAAAAGGATTAGCAAATGAAGTCACCAGCAGTCAAGGAAAGATTTTAGTCTTTAGTCTGTGGACTAAGAACCACAGCATTAATTCATCCCTTCCAAATTCTCCAATCCTTAGGGGCGCAGTGAGAGTGTTATGCTGTGAAGGATCTGTAGTAAGAGTACAAATCTGTACCTGTCAGTGATAGACCACATTATACAGAGAAAAATAATTGGTCCTAATAGTACTGGAGAGAAACAGGCATAACCATTAATATCACGGTGTTATCTAATGTTATACCCGGACTTTGAGTAATGTATATCATTTGTGGAAGGGTATAAAACTGTATTCTATATTAAAAAGTGGCACAACTATACAATATTCTATCATAATGTCTCACTTGCAGACCCCAGTCAATTTGGCTCAGCGACAACATCTCCTTCACAATCTCCATCAACACAGGTGCGCCACAAGGTTGTGTATTAGCTCCTGCTCTGCTCGCTTTTTTTATTTATGACTGTGTGGCTAAGCACAGCTCCAACACCATATTCAAGATTGCTGATGACACCACTGCTGTGGGCTGAATCAAAGGTGGTGATGAATCAGCATACAGGAGGGAGATTGAAAATTTGGCTGAGTGGTGTCATAACAACAACCTCTCACTCAATGTCAGCAAGGCCAGGGAACTGATTGTAGACTTCAGGAGAGGGAAGTCAGAGGTCCATAAGGCGGTCTTTATCAGAGGTGGAGAGGGTTAGCAAATGTTAAATCCTGTGGGTTACTACTTCAGAGGACCTGCATGCAAGTGCAATTGCGAAGAAGGCACGGTAGTACCTCTATTTCCTTAGGAGTCTGCGGAGATTTGGCATGACATCTTAAACTTTAACAAGCTTCTATAGATGAGTAGTGGAGAGTGTAATGACTGGCTGCATCATGGCCGGGAATGGAAATACCAATGCCTTTGAACAGAAAATCCTACATAAGGTAGTGGATTTGGCCCAGTACAATCCCTCCCAATCACTGAGCACATCTATATGAAACACTGTCGCCAGAAAGCAGCATCCATCGGAGATCCCCACCACCCAGGATCATGCTCTTTTCTTGCCGCTGCCATCAGGTAGAAGGTACAAGTGTCTCAGGAAGCACGCCACCAGGTTCAGGAACAGTTACCACCCCTCAACCATCAGGCCCTTGAACAAAAGGAGAAAACTACACTCACTTGCCCATCCATTGAGATGTTCCCACAACCAACGGGAATCTCATGTCCTCCATATTTACTGCTATTTATTTATATTTGCATCTGCACTGTTTCTTTCTGCCTTCCGGACTCTGGTTGATCCTTCATTGATCCTGTTATAGTTACTACTCTATATATTTGCTGAGTATGCCTGCAGGAAACTGAAATTAATTTCAGGGTTGTACGTGGTGACATATATGTACTTTGATAATAAAATTTACTTAGTCAAAGTATGACAATGACTAATAAGTTTACAAAAATAAAACACAATACCACACCAACATGGGACAGACAAATTCTCAACAGTACTACATCCAGTGTTACATGGTGACACAGCTGTTCTACTACTGTACAGTGACAGACTTGTACCTAACACCGCAGTACTCTAACGCTACAGAGGATCATTAGGTCAATGGTAGTGAGAACAGAATCAGATTAACAGGCTGTGATTTATACCATGCCTTTAAGAGAGTAAAGTGTCTCAAAGTACTTCACAGAGGTATAATCAAACAAATTTAATACCAAACCAAAAAAAGGGTCATGATTATCAAATACTTAAAGAGATAGTTTTTAAAAGGAGCATCTTGAAGAATAATGATAGAAAGACAATGAACTTCAGAGGGAATCCAAAAGCTTAGCGCGTAAATATGTGAAGGCACTGGCAAGGATGGACCAAGAATACGTAACAGAAAGGGAAAATACAGAGGTCGCAAAGAATTGCAGGGCTTACTAAGTAACAATGAAAGGATTACAGGATATGAAAGCAGATTAAAATCAGATTAATTATAAGAAGTAAATATGATTTACTAGACGGGGAAATCAGATGGGAAATGAGCACAAAGTTGTGGAAGTCACTGTCATGAGTGGAGCTGTCTGACTTCTGACAGCAAGTTTATCAGCATTACGAGCTTTAAATAAGAACAATTTCTATTTTTCAGGGGTTGGTTGGCAGAAAGAATGTGGGGGAGGGTTTGTTATGGAGAGAAGGAGAAGGAGATGATAAAGAAACAGTTACCATTAAGAGATGGTTTGGAAAGCGATGGAACTTTCATACCTTAAACAAATAAATGTCAATGCTAATTCAGTGAAGGCTACGCTAATTCATTGGTTTACAGGCTACAGGCCTAAGGATATAAATATTCCTTATTTTATCAACAATATAGTAAGCGTTTGAATCCCTCTCTCCCAAAGCTGTGTTGACTGCCTTTGAAGTCTCAGTTCTACAGGAACCTGAAGTACTTAGAAGGCCACCCTAATATTAAATTAGAATGAAAAACTAACAAGAAAAAACATGTGAACACAAAAAATTCTGCAGATGCTGGAAATCCAGACTAACACACACAAATTCCTTGGAACCTTGTAGTGATTTGAATAAACTTTTAAAGATTTTTCTATTTCTTATTAAGAGCTTTTCTTTCCTTCTACCTTCAGATAGGAAGCATTCATTTGTCTCATCTGAGCCATTGTCCCTTGTTGGGGGACATGATAGCATATCATTCGGTGTAATACTTTACAGTGCCAGTGATCATAATCAGTATTAAATTCCCACCACTGTCTATAAGGAGTTTGTACATTTCCCAGTGACTGTGTGGGTTTCCTCCGAGAGCTCTGGTTTCCTCCCACATTCCAAAGACATACGGGTTAGGGTTAGTAAATTGTGGGCACACTACGTTAGGGCCGGAAATATAGTGGCATATGCAGGCTGTCCCGAGCACATCCTCTGGCTGTGTTGGTCATTGACACAAACAATGCATTTCACTGTATGTTTCTTTGTACATGGGGCAAATCAAGTTAATATTTAATCTTCAGCTGCACGCTTGTTTCAGCAGAGTGGTCCTCTCAGTTTAGAAATACCAAAGACAGCCACAGTAGATGTTTCCATTTGTCCCACACAGACTCAGGATACAATAGTGTCTTCGAGATATGTGTGCCTCAGCTTCACAGCAGGCTGGTTCGCTGAACAATGGCACATCAGGGCCTTTGCTAACAATGCCTGGTACAAACAAGATGCAAATTGGAATTATGGGATACTCTACCTAATACCCAAGGTTCACAAACATGAGAAAGTCTGGAAATCCAAAGCAACACACAAAAAATGCTGGAGGAACTCAGCAGGTCAGACAGTATCTCTGGAAAAGAGTAGATGTTTCGGGTCGAGACCTTCCATCAGGACCGAGCAGAAAAGGGAAAAGAAGCCAGAATAAAAAGGTAGTGAGAGGAGAAAGGGGCTAGAGTGAAGCCAGGTGGTCAAAGGGCTGTAGAAGAATGAATCTGATAGGAGAGAAGAGTGGACAAGAGGAGAAAGGGAAGGAGAAGGGGGCCCAGGGGGAAGTAATGTGTAGGTGAAAAGTAAAAGGCCAGAATGGGGAATAGAGGAAGAGGGGAGGATATTGTTCTTTAGAAGGAGAAATCAATATTCATACCATCTGGTTGGAGAGTACCCAGACAGAATACAAGGTGTTGCTCCTCCACCCTGAGGGTGGCCTTATCCTGGCACAAGAGGAGGCCACAGATCGACACATCAGAATGGGAATCGGAATAATAATGTTTGGCACTGGGAAGTCCCGCTTGTGGTGGATGGTGCAGAGGTGCTCGACAAAGTGGCCCGCCCATGGACTACAGTGTTTAACAAAACAAAGTGTCCAAGTCACAAGAAAATCTCCAGTGACCAATAACATGTCATGAGACATCCCAAAGTGCTTAACAACCAGTGTGTACTTTTAAAATTAATCCTGGGGCAATGAAAGATATTGGGAAGCCAACAGCAAAGTCCCATTATTAGCAAGATGATTACATTTAAACTTAATGACACTACATCCATGATAAGTAGTCAGCGGGACATGATGGGAAAATGAAAAGAATAAGTGAGAGCCACAACCCCATTCTCCAATTCTTTATGATCTTCCCATCTGTGACCAGCCCCCCAGATCAGAAGTCTCAGCACAACTGACCTGATAACAATTAAGAAAAATGTTCCATACTAGCCATTCCACACTGCTCCCAAAACATCCGACTCCAACTCTTAGGCAAAATCCCCTGAGCACATCTTGTCTATCAAATCTATATTATGATTAATATCTTGCAAACTTCAAACAGATCTTTTTTTCCCTTCCTAATTGCAGGAAATACCACATTAACCTGGTTTCCAAGGATTCCCGGTTATTCAAGTAAATTCTTGATACTCCTTTCTAACCATATATAATATTCCATTGGCCAATCAAGGGTTTATACTGCATCACATAACTTCCATTCTCGTGTATCCTCCGCATATAAAAGCCAGAATTCCATTAGGCTTATTGGTGATTTTCTGTATTTCTTCACGTTATTGATACCTGTACATAAACTCCGAAGTCTCTTTGGATCTCCACTGCTCCTATTAATTCACTACTTAAAATATTTACCATTCTCTCTCTCTTGCAAAAGTGGGTGAACTCACATTAGCCGATGTTGAATCATAAATACAGTTTTACCTATTCATTAGACTATCTTGATAACAGAATTACTCGTATATTGTTCAAGATAGAAGCCGTAGGACCTGCAAAAGGTTGGCTTCATTTTTTCAGAAAGACAGTACTTTCAACTGCACAACACTCTCGTCTAGAGTTAGCTTGTATTTTATGGACTGACACTTCACTCCTCAACTTTCACGAGTGTTAATCACAGAAGCATGAATGGTATGCGTTACCCTCAATCGATTTGAAATCACCTACACGGCTTTAGGACCCAGCGGAAGCCCAGATGTCACTACTCACCAGGAGGGCGCTAGGACCCGGCGGCCGCTGTCTGTGTGCGGGAGGAGGCCGGTCACGGGCAGTCCGTTTAAACCAGGCGCTCGCAATCGAACCGTTAAAGACCCCGTGGCCCAACGAGGACCTCCCACCTGATACCGAGCCCACTCACCATCCGACAGCCGCAGAGCCTCAGCCCGCTCGATCCAACTGCTCCAAGACTGGCCCACGAACGCCTCGGGACTCGGGAGCCTGCGCTCCGAGGCCGCCATCATCACACACTGCGCGCTCCCGAGCCGCCATCACCGCGCGCGCTCCCGGCACGCTGCGTTCTCGCGGCGTCGGCGTGTAGGGGGCGGAGCTAGTGGACGGAGGGGCGGGGTTGCTCAGTGGCTGCAGTTCCCGCTCCTTGCCAGCAGGGGGTTTTGGGGGTTGGGGGGCAACTATGCCGCATGTCCCAAAGCGACAGTAGTGGGCGCGCCAGCAGCACCGAAGATCCAGGAAGGCATTTGGTTTATAAAGCATTGGCCATTAATCAGTCTGTTGTCTGCAGTTTCCGGTACCAATGGCAAAACTGGCCAGGTGCATTAGTAAATAAATAAGAATTCTAGCCGAGTAATTAAGACCTCTTTCCCATTTCCTACATTAACTCCGCTGTCTGACCTAGTGAACATTTTGTGTTTTTACCCTACAAAACAGAATCAGGTTTTTTGTCACTCTTATATGATGTGAAATTTATTGTTTCATGGCAGCAGTACAGAGTTCAGAGTATATTTATTATCAAATATGTATACAAATACAACCTTGAGATTCATCTTCTTGCGGGCAGCCATGAAAAAATGAAACACAATAGAATTCACGAAAAACCCCGCAACTCAAACACAGACATACATCCGACGTGTGAAAAGGGACAATTTGTACAAACAATAGAAAGCAAATAAACATCCTCAGAACATGAACCGCAAAGTCCTTGAAAGTGCAGTATGTCCACAGCCACGTAGCCATTTCAGCACTGTAGCTGGTACAGGAGCCCAATGGTGGCACGTCACACCTGTGATACGATCCAAAGACACAAAATTATTATAAATTACAAAATAGTGCAAATAATGAGGCAGAGTTAATGGGTTCACAAACTAATCACAAAGTGAAGTGAAGATGAGTGAAGTTATCCCCCTCGGTCCCAAGAGCCTGATGATCAAGGGGTGATAATTGTTCCTGAACCTAGTGGTCTAAGTCCTGAGCATCCTATATCTCCTTCCTGAAGGCAGCAGTGAGAAGAGAACTGCATGGTGAGGGTCTGCCAGCAGCACCGGATGTTGGTCTCCGTGTGCATCCCCGGGAACAGCCACTACATCAGAGAGTCCTCTGTTACGCAGCTGCTGGGGATAAAACGTGACACTAGCCCGTCCATCTTCCTCCACACCCTCTTTGCGAACTGGCAGTGTGCAAAGAGGTGGGTCACAGACTCCTCCTCACTGCAGTCCTCCCGTGGGCAGTGGGGTGCGGAGACGACGTTCCGGGCGTACAGGAGGGCTCTGACTGGGAGGGTCCCTCTCACCGCCAGCCAGGCGAGGTCTTGGTGCCTGTTGGTTAGATCTGGCGATGAGGCATTTTGCCAGATGAACTGGACAGTCTGCTCAGGGAACCACCCCACTGTGTCCATCACGTCCTTCTCCTGCAGTGCCTGCAGGACACTACGTGCCGACCACTGCCTGATGGCCCTGTGGTCAAAGGCGTTCTCCTGGAAGAACTTTGCTACGTAGGACAGGTATGCCGGCAACGACCAGCTGACTGGGGCGTTGCGCGGGAGTGGGGCCAGACCCATCCTTCGTAGCCAGGGCGACAAGTAGAACCTGGGCACGTAGTGGTACTTGGTGCCCACATACCTGGGCTCTACACACAACCTGATGCAGCCACATACGAAGCTGGCCATCAGGGTGAGGGCGACATTGGGGACGTTCTTGCCCCCGTTGTCCAGGGACTTGTGCATGGCGGTCCGTCTCACCCGCTGATCTACCAGCACATGGAGATGTCCGTGGGAGAATGCTGCCGACTGGCACATTCTCGGCTGCAGGAGTACGTGCTGAGGGACGCACTGAAACTTGGTGCAGCCACCGCAAGGGCCCGGTGGGGAAGGACCACAGTATAGGTTTCTCCACCCGTGGGAGTGGGAGGGGTCGGTGGGTGGGGAGTATACCCCTCAACAATGATATGGTAAGCTGAACTACTGGAGTGCCACGTGGGTGGCTATAAATACGGATATGTACTGTGTATAATGGAAACGTATGTAAAGGATGAAAAGTTATTGAATGGTTTATTGTATATATTTATTTTTGAATAAAGTATATTTTGAAATTTTAAAAAACTGCATGGTGAGGGTCCCTGCTGATGGGTGCTGCTTTTTTGTAACAACACTATGTGTAGATGTGCTCAATGGTGGAGCGGGCTTTAGTCATGATGGACTGGACCATATCCACTACATTTTGTAGGATTTTCCATTCAAGGGCATTGGTGTTTCCATACCAGGCTGTGATACAGCCAATCAATATACTCTCCACGCAAACAACAGGAATTCTGCAGATGCTGGAAATTCAAGCAACACACATCAAAGTTGCTGGTGAACGCAGCATCTCTAGGAAGAGGTACAGTCGACGTTTCAGGCCGAGACCCTTCGACAGGGTCCTGACGAAGGGTCTCGGCCTGAAACGTCGACTGTACCTCTTCCTAGAGATGCTGCCTGCCTGCTGCGTTCACCAATATAATCTCCACCACACTTTCATACAAGTTTGTCAAAGTTTTAAATGTCATGCCAAACTTACGCAAACTCCTAAGGAAGTAGCCGCGGTGCTGTCTTCATAATTGCACTTACATGCTGAGCGCAGGACAGGGTCCTGCAAAATGATAACACTGATGAATTTAAAGTTGCTGACTCCACCCCTGATGATGACTGGCTCATGGACCACTGGTTTCTTCCTCATGAATTCAATACTCAGCTCCTTGGTCTTGTTGACATTGAATAAGAGTTCGTTGCTATGGCAGCACTCAACCAGGTTTTCAATCTCCCTCCTATATGCCCATTCATCACCACCTTTGAATTGGCCTATGACAATGGTGTCATCAGCAAACTAAAATATGGCATTAGACCTGTGCTTAAACACACGATCATAAGCCTAAAGTGAGTAGAGCAGGGGGCTAAGCACACAGCCTTCAGACACCTGTGCTGATGGGGATGTTGGAGGAGATGTCGTTGCCAATCTGAACTGACTGGGGTCTGCAAGTGAGGAAACTGAGGACCCAATTACACAGGGAGGTATTGAATACAAGACATGAAGCTTATTGGTTAGTTTTGAGGGGATGATGATATTGAATGCTGAGCTGTAGCTGATAAACATCATCCTGATGTTTGCACCTTTACTGTCCAGATGTTCCAGGATTGAGTGAAAAGCCAATGCAATGGCATCTGCTGTGGACCTTTTGCACTGGAAGGCTAATTGAGAGGATTTCTGTCACTTCTCAGGCAGGAAAACGGCTACAGAAAATGGTAGATACAGCTCAGTCCATCACAGCAAAGCATCCCCCACCACTGACGGCATTTAAGTGGGGTACTGCCAAATGAAAGCAGCATCCATCATCAAAGACTCCCACCATGCAAGCCATGTCCTCTTTTTGCAACTACCATCAGGCAGGAGATACGGAAGGTCTTATATCCCACCTGGGCATCTAGGGAAAACCCACACATTCAACACGGAGGATGTACAGGCTCCTTACAAAATGGCACCAGAATCGAACTCTGACCTACTGAATGGCCTACGCTATAATAGCACTATGCTAACTACCATGCTACCATGGCACACAGTAACCTTTAATCACTGCCCCAAAATTGTTCTATGACCTTCAGACTTACATTCAAAGACCCTTTACATCTCATGTTCTTGGTATTATTTTTGTTATTTGCACAATTTGTTTTCTTCTGCACAATGATTGTTTGCCAGTCTTTTATTTATGTGGAATTTTTCATTAATTTTATTACATTTCTTTTCTCCCCCGTAAAATCTTGCAAGAAAATCACTCTTGGACTAGTATGTGGCAACATTTATGGCACGTCGACGACAAGGTTACGCTGTGACATGGCAGTGAGTGGAGTGAGGCCCAGGATGCCACAAGAGAGTTGGCAGAAGAGACAAAAAAAACCAGCAACTTTTGGCTGTGACTGAGGAAAGACCGAAATTGGTGACCAACTGACCCCACTGAAAGCTGCAGGGGTTGGCAGGGACACCTATCTGCCACTGCTCCGCCACCAGGCAATGTACCATGGCTAAAGAGGCAAAACATCAGTGAGTGGTGGTCCCTGATTGATGACCCTGTAGCTAACCCCAGGGCTCTGTTGGAGGTGTGGCAGGCAGGAAATGTCAATGTATTTTGATAATAAATTTACTTTGAACTTAGAATGTAAAGATGCTAATCCCTTCCACCACTGAACCCTCCATAAAGAACTTGCGTGCGTTCTCCTGACCATGTTCCAGAAATCCATAATCAATTCCTTGGTCTTGTTGACCGTGAAGTTGTTACCACTCAACCAGCCAATCTATCTCATTTTTGTATGCCCCCTCATTACCATCTCAGATTTTACTTCCTCTGCGTATTCTCAATTATCAGCAAGGTGAGAAGAACAGAAACTGACACAAACCATCCAGAAGCTCCAATTTGCTTCGTCAAACAATGAAATGCCTCTTAGAGATTTCTCTTACCCAAAGCTATTAGCCAGCGTTCCAATTATCTATCATCCTTAGCTTCAGCATGCCCCCCTCGCTTCTCCCATCTGCTCCACCCTTCTCCAATTGAGAATTTCAATCCAAGCAACCCAATTTTTTTTTTGAGTAACCGGCAATACCATTCTGATTTTTGCTATACTGCTGTACTGCATTCCTTGTATCATTCTGATAAACAATAATTCAAAAAAAATACACACACACACACAAAATGCTGGAGGAACCCAGCAGGTCAGGCTGCATTTATGGAATGGAATAAATTGTCAAGGTTTCAGGCCAAGATCCTTTATTATAAGTTCCTCCACTATTTGGTGTGTGTGTTGCTTTGGATTTCCAGCATCTACAGAATCTCTTGTGCTCCGACATTAGAAATTAATGATGAAAGGTCATTGACCTGAAACAACTGTTTCACTTTTTGATCTGCTGAGTATTTCCAGCACTTGCTGTTTTTAAATATCATACTGTTACAGCGATAGTAACACATACAAAATGCTGCAGGAAGTTACATCTGTGGAAGGGAATAAACAATCCTTGTTTTGGGCTGAGACTCTTCATTGGTATTGGAAGGGAAGGGAGAAGAAGTCAGATTAAGATGGGGAGAGGGGATGGAGTACAAGCTGGAAGGTGATAGGTGAAGCCAGGTGTGTGGGGGAAAGAGCAGGGGGAATGAAGTAAGAAATCAGAGGTGACACGTGGAAAAGGTAAAGGACTGGAGGAGGAGCAGGAGGAGGAATCTAATAGGAGAATAGAGTGAACTATGGGAAAAGGGGAAGGAGGGGGACCAGGGGAAGGTGATGAGAAGAGGAAAGTGGGGCGCCAGAATGGAAGAAGAGGGAATGGGGAGCAGCAAATGTTATCAGAATTTAGAGAAATCAGTGTTCATGCCGTAAGGTAAGAGGCTACCCAGACAGAATACGAGATGTTGCTCTTCCAACCTGAGAGTGGATCGCCCTGTCAAACCCATGCTGCGTTCTCTCCGAGACAATTAAAGGCTTCCTGTAGAAGCTGTTGAGAGCTGAACTTTCCTGGACAGCTTTGTATGACAAGCTCACTGGCTGAATTTCAGATACACTTAAGTATACACAGGGTGGAATGTGGCTGGGCAGTCAGCAAAGTCAGTGAATTAGACCGCAAGACACAGGGGAGCAGAAATAGGCAACTTGGCCCAACAGGTCTGACCCGCCATTCAATTATGTCTGATCCTTTTCCCCCTCCCTGGCCTTCTCCCTGTAACCTTTGATGCCATGTCCAATCAAGACCCTATCAAGCTCTGCCTTAAATACACTCAGCGACCTGGCCTCCACGGCTGCCTGTGGTAATAAATTTCACAAATTCACCGACCCCCAGCTAAAGAAATATCTCTGCATCTCGGTTTTAAATGGATGACCCCCCTCTTGAGGCTGTGCCCTCTTGTCTGAGACTCCCTCCAACATGAGAAACATCCTTTCCACATCTACTGTCTAGGCCTTTCAACATTCGAAAGGTTTCAATGAGATCTCCCCTCATCCCTCATCCTTCTAAATTCCAGTAAGTACAAACCTAGAGTCATCAAATGCTCCTCATATGATAACCCTTTCATTCTTGGAATCATCCTTGTGAACCTCCTCTGAACCCTCTGTAATACCAGCACATCTTTTTCTTAAATGAGGAACCCAAAACTGTTCACAATACTCAAGGTGAGGCCTCACCAGTGCCTTATAAAGCCTCAGCATCACATCCCTGCTCTTGTACTCTAGACTTCTTGAAATAAATGCTAACATTGCATTTGCCTTCCTCGCCACTGATTCAACCTGCAAGTTAACCTTTAGGGTGTTCTCAACAAGGACTTCTAAGTCCCTTTGCATCTCAGACTTTTGGATTCCCCCCCCCCCCATTTAGAAAATAGTCTGCAATTTATTTCTGCTACCAAAGTGCATGACCATGCATTTTCCAACATTGAATTTCATTTGCCAATTTCTTGCCCATTCTCCCAATCTGCCAAGTCTTTCTGCAGCCTACCTGTTTCCTCAACACTACCTGCCCCTCCACCAATCTTTGTATCACCTGCAAACTTGGCAACGAAGCCATCTATTCCATCATCTATATCATTTATATACAGAATAAAAAGACGTCCCAACACAGACCCCTGCAGACCACTAGTATCGCAAAGGCATAGATATGGGTTTTGTTTTCAGCTAAACTGTGGAAAAGATGGCAAAAGTTTACATGCATATAGAAAAAAAAGATATCTGCTAGCATTGTTAAGTATGTAACTGGTAGAATAGATGAGTGGAAACTTGGGAATGTGGACAAATTGGATTTCAGAAAACGCTTAACAAGGTTCCATAAAGGAGACCAATCAACAAAAGTAGGACACAAAAAACCATGGTCAAAATATTGATAGAGGTTGATAATCAATTTCCAGATAGGAATCTTTCTTGGGCTGATGGGCTGAGACTGGTGGGTACCACAGCATGTTATTGCAATTTTGAAGGACTGTGGTGAGATGGTAGATGAACTATTGTGTACCCTTTTGGTTTTCTTATCCACTTGTTACAGAGGGATTATAGTAGTAGACTGGCTCCTGAAATGCCATGCCCAAGAGACTACAGTTGCTGGAATCTGGAGCAACACACAGAATGCTGGAGGAACTCAGTGACTCAGGCAGAGTCTGTGGAGGGCCGTCATTTCAAATCAAGTCCCTTCACCGGGCCTGCAGGAATGCCTAGCTTGTTCTGTGAGGACAATTTGAGTACATTGGGGCTGTAGAAGAGATTTCAGTGAAACACACATGACACATTGAAAGAAAGACCTTGGCAGGCAAGATTCAGAGCAGATACAGCCCATGGTAAGGAGCCCAAGACCAAGTTCTCTGTTTCAGAACTGGGAGAAGGCCATTTACAACCAAGGAGAAATTGCTTCACTCAAAAACTTCTTAATTTCTGTGATTTTCAGAAAGATGCTCAGTGAATGAGTTTATTCGAAAGAAAGACTGATAAATGACATCAGGGAAACATAGGGTTTGCTTTGGAAAAGGGCACAGAATTATACTGGTCATGATGTTAATGAATGTTGAGATGGACAAGTGTGGCCACACTGGAACCAGTACAGTATGCTCACAACTCACTAACCCGAACTGCAAGTCTGCTGGAACGTGGGAGGAAACTGGAGCACCCAGAGGAAACTCGCGTGAGCACAGGGAGAACGTACTCACTCCTTATGTACAAAGATGGGAATTGAACCCCATTTGGTAATCACTGGCACTGTAAAGCCCCAAGCCCAGGAAAACCTAAGTGTTGTGCCTCAGTGGCTACTGACCAGTACCTCTAACATCGACCACAGTGATGCGAGACTGGTTATGACCTACATCATTGTTGGTCTTCCACACTATATGAACAGAAAAACCGGTTCACTAAGGAAACTCTCTTCCTTGCACTATTACATTCAGCTCTGGATGACCTCATACAGAATCCATACATACATTAGGGTGGTATTCATTGCCTGCAGCTCAGTCTTCAACATTGCAATACTAAACAAACTCATCTCTCAGCTCTTGAATTTTGTAAATGGTTTCTAGACTTCTTGTCCAGCAGACTTCAGTTGGTTAGAATTGGTCAGGACATTTTATCCACTCTGACCCTCAACACTTGCAGTGCCCTGAGTTGCATATTCAGTCCTTGCTTTACTGCCTCTATATCCATGACTGTACAGCCAAATACAGGGCCAAATCTATCTTCTCATTCAGTGATGACACCACTGTTGCTGGCAGAATCATCATCCATAAGACAGAGTTAGAGGAAGATCATGAACTTAATTTCATAGTATCAGAACATCAACTTAGCCTTTAAAATCAGCAAAAGAGCTGGTTTGTCCAACAGCTTCAAGTTCCTTGGCATCCATCTCACCAGCATTGTGGTCCCTCCATAGTGACATAGTGATCAAGAAAGCACATCAACGTATGTACGTTTGTACTTTCCAACATGTTTAAAAAGATTGACTTGTCCCCCAAGGACTCTCTCAAACTTCTACAGCTGCAGTGTACCCTGGTGGGTTTCATTTTGGCTTGGTACGGCAATTGCTCTGCTCTAGACCAATAGAACCAGTGGAGAATGGTAAGCACTAATGATTCCATCAGAAAAACAGCACTTCCTTCCCCCATTCAGTCCACCTTCATGGCAGATTACTCCAGGAAGGCCAAAAGCATCAAGGATGCCTGCCACCTGGCCATTCTCTTCTCTCCACTACCTTCTGGGAGAGGATACATGAGCCCAGACAATCAGAGATCAGAACAGCTTCTTTCACATGACAATCAGCCTTCTGAACCAATCACCTTGCTGGTGGTGAGCCTTTAAGTTTATCTGCTATTCCATTGTTATCACTTTAGTACATCTTTATTCATTACTTCACACTGCATGGCAAACTTTGTACTATTCTATTTTCTTGCACTCTGTATTTACTAAATACACTGTTTACCTGGAGCTCCATGCAGGGGGCAATGAAATTCCTTGCCCCTGGTCTATATGACAATAAACTAATCTGACAATACGCAATTTCCTTAATACCCCAAAATCTAGAGAGTGCAGAAATCTACAAATCTGCAGAATATATGTTGGGGGGGGGGGGTCCAACAGTTGGCAGAGGGATTGGGAGAACGGTCAGAGACAAACCAGTGCTGCAGTTATAGAGGGACATTTCTGGGGGATAATTTATAGTCAGGGAGCAAAAGCACTGAAGGAGCACCATAGTGTCAAATGAACAGAATTAGGGAGAGCTCGGACTGGGGCAGATTTGGAGTGTCGACAGCAGTACTACACCAAACAGTAGGATTAGGGAGTGCTGTACTGTTGTAGGGGCAAGACTGATATTATGTTGTATTTTGAGTGACACTGCTTTTCTGACAACCTAAATCATTGCCTTGTGGCTGGCTTAGAAGACTACTAAAAAAAAACAGGTGAATGTTACTGCAAAAAGTTCCCTTCTGGCCTGCCTAGGTCTATCATTCCTCTTCAGGGGGCTATTTGCTTTCTATTTCCTCTGGAATATAAGCGTTATGTATTTGGCTGTGGCATTGACAACGTGCTACTGACTCTTTCATTTGTGGCTTACAACTCACTGTCAGTTTGAGGTATTTGTTCCATCTATATTTGATGCAAGCACATTAATCTTTATTGGAACATGCCATATCACGACAGCAGGACATGAGGACATGACAAGGTGTCTAATGCTCAGTGGACAGTGCTATGGAAGTGATGCACAGCTGATGTGTTAAACTAGCTAATTAGCATAGTTCCAAACATTTAACATCTTTGAGACAGTATCTCAGACACAAAATGTTTCCCTTTCCACAGCATTGTTTTTTTTTTATCTCAGCTTTTCACCATCTGCGGTTTTTGATTTTCACTTAATTGAACTGCTTCCTCAGCGACTGTCTGGACAGGAAGGAGATCAACTCCTATTGGCTGAAGGAGCACAAATTCAACATCACTTCTTTCATTCATTGCAAATAGCTGCTATTAGCCTTATCACCTCCATTGTTCTTAAAATCAGTTACATCATCAATATTCTATATAAACAAGGAATGCTAACATCTTTACCCTTGGTATTGGCTGAGCAGACTCGATGGGCTGAATAGCCTACTTTGCTCCCATATCTTATTATGTTGTACTGTGTTACCGCCACTTTAAAACCAATATCGGGAGATCTACTAGAATGTTGCCTGAGTTTCATCTCCTAAGTTACAGAGAAAGGTTGAACAAGTTGGGTCTTTATTCTTTGGAGCGTAGAAGGTTGGGGGGGTGGGATTTGATAGAGGTATTTAAAATTATGAGGGGGATAGATAGAGTTGACGTGGATAGGCTTTTTCCATTGAGAGTGGGGGAGATTCAAACAAGAGGACATGAGTTGAGAGTTAAAGGGCAAAAGTTTAGGGGTAACATGAGGGGGAACTTGTTTACTCAGAGAGTGGTAGCTGCGTGGAACGAGCTTCCAGCAGAAGTGGTTAAGGCAGGTTCGATGTTGTCATTTAAAGTTAAATTGGATAGATATATGGACAGGAAAGGAATGGAGGGTTATGGGCTGAGTGCAGCTTGGTGGGACTAGCCGAGAGGAAGAGTTCGGCACGGACTATAAGGGCCGAGATGGCCTGTTTCCGTGCTGTAATTGTTATATGGTTATATATGGTTATAATGTGTCATTAACAAGAGCTGGTGCTCAGAATTAATCAATGTAAATGGGTCCAATTGCAGTGTCATAAACTTCTACCCTTTGTATTTTAGTCCTTTTGATATTTTTTTTTTAAAAAGTTTTATGTTCTATTTACATACTTGATCAGATTATCGGTGAGTTTTCTAATTCCAGAGCATACAGCTCTACCTTGTACGCAGCCTTTTCCCAAACAGTGACATCCTCTTCTGTTCCAGGACTGGTTGTCAAACCTACAGTGCTAATCTGCCATTGCTGTTCAGCAGCGGAAGAGGGAGAGCAGCACAGGCTGCTTTTGACAGGGTCACCCTGAATATGGCGTGGGCCTGGGAGCCTCACGTTTTCCCCTTTTCACCCTCCTCCCTCAACAAGCTAGGACAGAAGCATACCGGGAGGCAACACATTTTATTTCAATCACAAAATTTCAAGGCTGTATTTTCCTCCTAAATTGCCAGTTTGCAGTCATCACAGGAAGCCGAGTGCACAGGGTGAGCAGTGGGAACATGACAAGGCACTAACTCTTGTTACAAGGGAGTGCCCCTCTTCTCAGACTGGATTAGTTTCTAAAATCTTAGAATGTTTTGTAAACCAGGTCCTCTTGCAGAATGGGCACTTAAAGATCACAAACATGAATGTTGGTGTGAATACAGAAAGAAACAGCAAAATAACTCAAACATGTGTGAAAAGCACCCCCAAGCCCTCCTTCAACCTATGCCCTCCCAGCAAACACCAGTTCCAGCTTTGCCAATTACCCTTCATTCCCCCCCATGCATGCATTCCCCAAATCAGTGCTAAGTACCACCAGATATTCCCAAGACTATAAGCACCCCCTGCATCCCCAAAGTTTTCTCGTACGAGTTATCCAAGCAAGAACCTCATTTGGTGTGGTGACGACCCACAGAAACCAAAAGCTCAGCACAGCAGTACTGCTGCTAGAAAAGATGAAAGCAGAAATGTCACCATCTTCCAGCCAATGCTCTCCCTCGTCCCTTCCACATCACCACCCACCAGCTTCCCTTCTGCCAGTAACTGGATTGCACCAAGCACAATAAAGACCATTTCTGAAACTTCAAGTTATTTACCCAGCCGAAAGGGTTTAAAAAGCTTTCTAAAACACGAGAATATATTTTAGCTGCCAAGCTAACCCCCGCAGAACATACCACTTTACTATGCCCCAGGAAGCTGGCTGTTGTAGGAAATGGGATGGTTCAGTGTGGGAAATCCGCAATTCCAGATTGGGTCTTACTGAACCTCAGTGCCTTGTTTTAGCCATTCCTGATGTTGATATAAAGACAGGGAAAGAGTGAAGCATTGGGGGGTGGGGGGATAGCATAGTGGTATTAGAGAGAAACACTGCATCCAATCATATCAAAAATAATTCAAAAGGTGAAGAAAGGAAAAGGTGTAATCTCAGAATGTGCAACTTTATCTGGGAAGGTCAGGAACGGGTCCCAATGAGGAAGTGGGCCTTGAGTTTTAAACGATTCAAAAGGATGAAAACACCAAACCCCGCCGACAAATTATATTTAAAAATGTCCAGCCAACAACTTGCCCTGACCACCCTACGTGATAAACTCCTAAAGAATGTTTCTGCATTCAGGACTACGTTCAATTTTGTAACAGTCAAAACATCAGCGACACATTGAGATTCCGACTCCTTACAAGCAAGAACTGTGTGCAGAGAACAAAATTTGGAAGAGTTCTTGAAAATAAGAGAGTTCCAGCATTACTGAGGTTGTATTACAGAGACTTTCTCATGCAATTTACATCTAGTAAGCATGGATGGCATTTCTTTTTAATATCACTAAATAAAAATATCAGGAAGATTTCAAGGTGGAGGGTATGTGTACTGTTAGAATAAAGTGTTAAATATTAAACATGGTTTTAAACATTAAACCAACTCTCAACTGGGGAGCAACAGCTGGGCCCCAAGATGTTGGGCGTGTCCCAAAGCTTTCTCAGGAATTAACATTGGAAATAGAATTAAAACCCAGAATGTAGAACAAAATGGGCACGATAAGCTGAATTACTCGGCACCATATCGACATAATGTATGTACTCTATAGATGGCATCGAGTCCATGAATTGTTTTTAGTTAATGAGGTAGGGGAGATAATAGGTTGCAGCATGGTTTGTGGTGCAGAGTCAGGTAGTCATAGCTTCCTCCCAGCCCTCTTTTGACTGTGTAACAATTATTCTTCTCCAAATGTGTTGGGTGGTTAGGTTTGCGTGGTCTGACACTAACCCAGGGCATTTGCACAAGTTTGTATTTGAAGGGAAAGGTGGAAGGGAGTGGAAGGTGAGGATTATAAATCAGTATTGCACTTGGCTGCCTTGCTCGGCATCACCCTGTGGGCTACCCGGCTTATGCCAGGACGTTTCCTTGTATGCAAACCAGCTGTTGCCCGACCACAAAATGAAGTTCATGAAGCCAAATATCTGTGGAGAGAGAAAGAGAGAATTAATATTGAATTTGCAAACATTCTGGATCTGAGCTAGCAAAGTGTTAATTGACCAACAGTAGGCTCTCTTTAATGAAGCTAGGTTGCCACAACGGAACATCTTAACATGTTGCTTCATTAATGCAAAACTGCCAGTGCTTGCTGTCTAGGCTCATGAAAACATTCTGCAGTCACTTAAAGCAACAATCTGAAGGATGTGCTCCCAAACTATTCAGCCCACCTCATAGCTGGCACAGTAGTGTAACAGCGAGCATATCACTTTACAGTGCACACTGTAAAATGTTTTTTTTATTCCCACCGCTGTCTGTAAAGAGATTGTATGTTCTCCCCATGACCGCATGGGTTTCCTCCAGGTGCTCTGGTTTCCTCCTACATTCCAAAGATGTATAGATAGCGTTAGTAAGCATGCCATGTTGGTGTCAGAAGTGTGGTGACACTTGCCCAGTCCAATCCTCACTGATTTGATTTGATTTGGCGTATTTCATTCTATGCTTTGATGTACATGTGGCAAATAAAGCTAATCTCTTTAGTCCTCCTAAACCCATTTCAGGGAAGAGTAGAGGCCTTTGGAAGCCTAAAACAAAAGCTTAACACAGATGTGGAGCACAAAGAGGAATGCGGCAGGTGACAAATTGGTGGTCTCAGCACTATTGGCCATTTCATACTCCGGGACCAAGGCTGCTTTTAAGTTATAGTCTAACCTCATCATAGACAATCCCTTTTTTTTATATACAGGAAGCAAGGTCATGCAGGAAGAGGATTCCAACTTTGGCCCATTGGACACCTCTCCTTCTAGAGTAGGTCTGGGTTCAAATGATTAACCTGCCATCTTGATCGGCATAAAAGCACAAACGACAATTTATAAACTTGGCTAATACCTACTGCATTGTTTTTTTGTGGTAACTTGCCAAGAACAAATGGGATGTGCATCTGAAGGGATCCACTGGCTGTGAAGCACCATTTGCATTCAATAAAGTAGAGAAAGCCATCATACAAAATAAAACAGTATAACAGTATCCCTCCTGAACAAGGCAACAGCTCAAGTGAACCTTTACCCCACCGCTGTGCTATCTTTGCACAGCCTGCACTTACCACAGAGGCATTGAGGCGACCCATGGAAGGTAAAGCAGCTGGAGTACAGACAACATCCTGCCTTTGGCAGGTATCCACGTTGCCGATCAGAACAGACGGATTTGAAGCGTACTTAACGTCAGACAGACCTTGTGCCCAAGCAGAGGATGAGACCAGCCACAAGAATGCAAATAATGCAGTCACAACAAAATCCTGAAAGACAGAGGTCATTGCATTGCTGTCAAATTTCCAAAACTGTACCAATTCCACACCTACACTTGTAATGTACTAATCCAGTTCTCTTTAATCCACCTGCACAATGCCTTTTTAAATTGAACCCAATTCACTTCAGGAGCAGTGGGCACACAGACCCCTTGGTTTTAAGGATCCCACCCACCCATCCAGCATCCCCTGACTTTCTTCCATCAGGCAGGATGTATAAAAACAAGAACGGCCAGGATGGGGAATAGTTTCTTCCCCCAGGCCATTTGGCTTTTGAACTCCCTGCCGCATCGTATTCAAAGTGTCACTGGTTAATCTGTTCTGTAGTTTACAATATTTAATTTATGGACTTTAATTCGTTTATTTTTGCGTAACCCATCTGTAGGCTTCATCCCTAGTTTTTGTGTGTTATGTATACTACACCCTGGCTCAGAGTGCCATCGTCTCATTTGATGGTATACATTAACAGTATATAGTTTTCTAACAATAAACGCCTTCTAATTCATTTTGTGTTCAATCTTGTTCAAACGATGAACTGGCTCACACTCAAGAGTTGGTCAATATTGCTGGTGTTCAGGCCAAATTCAAAAACTGGAATGCATACGTGAAACAAGAGGGATGGAAGTTCATCGCTCCTGGACAACAGAAGTTATTCCAAGCTTAAATTTACCTTGTCAGAACCCTGACCATCATAAAGCCTCTGATCTATTCTAGTTAATTTATCACATCTCCTTTTATAATCTCTACTCAATTACTACCCACACATTACCCGATACCAGCTCCATAAATCTATACTGTCCTTTGCAATGAATCAACTACTCAAATATTGCAGATACAAGAGGACACAAGAGGCCAGTCCAACATTAATTCCTTACTTTTCAATTCTCTGCTTCTAGATCAAAACCAAGACTGCAATTCGAATTATTTGAAATCATATTTAAAATTTTAAACTTATAATCTCACTAGTTAAGGTATCTGTGTGTTCCCAAGTCTTTAAAGCACAATCTTTTTCCAGGGAAAGGGAATCAAAAACTAGGAGTTTAAGGAGAGAGATGGCATCCATCCTTAAAAATCCCCACCACCCAGGACATGTCTTGTCACTACCAGAGAGGTAAAGGAGCCTGAAGACACATTCTCAATGTTTTATGAACATCTTCCCCTCCTGCCATCAGATTTCTGAATGGACAATGAACCCATGTACACTACTTTTACTATCTGTTTACACTAATATTTTTCAATATGCATTTCTGATTGCACTGTCCTGCTGTCAGAGAAGAAATTTCATGATATACTGGATGTTAGTGATAATAAACCCATTCTAATTTGAGGGGCCAGTGGGGCAACCTCTTCACGCTGGGGGGGGTGCATACATGGAACAAGCTGTGGGTAGTAGTAGCTGGGGAGTGGGGTGGTACAATAAAAAGATGTAAAAGACATTTGGGTAAGTATATAGATAGGAACAATTCAAATACAGGAAACCAGGACCAATTTAGATGGGCACCTTGGTCAACATGAAGTTTTGCCAAGGCCAAATGTTTCTGTGCTGATTTATCTACAAATATAAAATTTTGTGCACTAAATTTCATCTACCATTTATCTACTGCTGATCAACAAACTCAAAATTCCTTCTAACAATGTGTGAACTCCAAGTCGGCTGCAAATTAGAAGAATATCGCAATACATGACTATTCAAACCCATATTAAACCCAGCTCGCTCACGACACAATGGAAAGATTTAGGCAAGAATGTAAACCTTCAATCTGCTAATTACTCTCCTGGGTTAACTATTTGAATAGTAAAATGGTTGGGGGGGGGGAGAGAAGAGTTTAACCACTCAGATTAGCAAAATCAGGAGAAACTCAAAATTGAAAAACTAGGAATTCAAGTTAGTCATCTTCCCACCTGCCCATCTTTTTCTTAAAAAAAACAAAGCAAAGTCTTAAGATAAAGAGCAAGATGTGACCACATGGTAGGGCAGCAGCAATCTGGGTTCTATTTCACTACTGTCCGTATGGAGTTTGTACATTCTCCCCATGACTGCATGGGTTTCCTACGAGTGCTCCAGATTCCCCTTACATTCCAAAGACATACAATTAGTAGGTTTATTGGTCACATGTGTAATTAGGGGCCTCATTGGTCCAAAAAGGGCCTGTTACCTTGCTGTTTCTCTAAATAAAAGAATCATGGTTGATTCTTGTTTAAGTGGCCCTAGGGTAGAGATGAAATTTCAATCCTGTTCTTATCAATGGGACAGGTATTACTGCTTGCTAATACCAACAGACTGATGCCCTGATTAAGTACTCCAACACTTCTAAATGCAAGAGCTTTCTTGAAGCTGGAAGTCTCTAAATTCAAAAAGAAAACTTAAAACAAGCACAGGTTTATGTGAACTTCATTTGGGGCATTGAGATGGTGCTGGTGAATCACAGCAACTTCTGGCTGGTATCTAACGAAACAAGGAAAACTAAATACTTCGTTAATCACTTTTTTTTCTGACAAATGATCCCAACCAATAGTCTGTAACTTCCCTTCAGACTTGAAGGCAATTTGATGTGACAGAACCGAGATGAGGTGAGACAGCTGGCCAGTCGCTGCGAGCAAGGAAGACCTGCAGTACAATGGATTTAAGCACTAGGCCAAATCGGAAAGGTTGGGTACAGGCCAAATCAAGGTGGCAGGGTCCAGGACCCAGGGCATATCGAAACGACTGAACCTGACATTTGGACGACGATTTAAGCATCAGGCCAGATTGAAAAGTTTGGGTATGACAACATTAAATTTTGGGACTTACAACAAGTGGCAGATACTTATTCTGCTGGTAGAAGTTTTGGTATCCTACATACACCAACAGAGCAGCCATGCAGTACATGAATGCAAACACTCCAATCGTAACAAAGAATTCTGAAGATGAGGAGAAGTCTCCATTCAGATGAAATGTTTGATAACTGGTAGCATTATTGCAGGTGAGCACTTCGTAAGAAATTCTGTTTAACCTGCAACACAAGATGAGGGGTTAGAAACAGGAACAATGGATATAATCCAAAATTAAAGGTCTATTTAGAAGGAAAAACCTTATAACATAACATTCGAGCACAGTACAGGCTCTTCAGCCCACGATGTTTTGGAACATTTTAACCTACTCTGAAATCAATCTAATCCTTTCCGACTACATAGCCCCACATTTTTCTATCATACACTTATCTAAAAGCTTCTTTAAATGCCCTTAATATATCTGCCTCTACCACCACCCTGGCAATATGTTCCACACCCACCACTGTTTAAATGATTTAACTCTTATGTTCCCCTTAAACTTTTCACCATTGACTTTAAAATTATGTCCCCATATATTTATCATTTCACCCTCTGGCTGTCCACTTGATCTATGCCTCTCATCTTGTACACCTCTTTCAAGTCACCTCTCATCCTCCTTTGCTCCAAAGAGAAAAGCCCTAGCTGACATTCACACAACCTATCCTCACAATACACTCTCTCAACCAGGCAGTATTAATTCTCCTCTGCACCCTCTCTAATTTCCTTCCAACTTAGAAGAGGGGAAGGCTGAACAACTACAGCAAGACTCCAATATCCAAAAATACACAAATCCCAATAGATCAGCATCTCATCACTCGTACACCAAGTCCTCATTATACATGGGTGTACAAAGTCTGCCACGTACTGTCAGGAACATGGGCCAAGTGTGTTGCTGGAGCCAGGGTCAGGAATAAGGTAGGTCTGTGGCTGCAGTGTAACCACAGCTTGCTTGGAAACTCAAAACTCAACATGTATCCTTGTGCTCCTTTTAAACTTGATGGAAAATACATTATACTGACACATAAAAAGTGAAATGCATTGTGCCAATATAAACCAATAGGCCAACGTCTTGAGGGTACTGAATTATCAGAGTTCTACAGTAAATATTTATTTATTTATTTTTTTAAAGTCCCAACAAATTTGGAAAGGGGTGGCCTAAAAACAGAGTTTGGGTTGTATAAAGCTGGGGGTGGGGGGGTGGGGAGGGGAGGGTGACACAAAATAGAAAGTGCCGGAGGTACTGACGTTGGGCAGTATCTGTGGAATGAGAATCACAGTTAACATTCAACAATTTCAGAAAACCAGCCTTCCCAGTTTGGGAGGCAGCCCTGATGCAAAGTCCTGACCTGAATGTGTCAACAATTCCTCCCACCAGCCCCAGTGATGTTGCTCAACCCACTGAGTTCCTTCAGCAGTTTGTTGCTTTCTCTCTCTGCAGATCACGGCAACTGTAGTCCCTCATCTCCATCAATCTATAACATTAACTCCAAAGAGGTTTAGTTCACTCAGTCCATTTCTGAGACCCCTCTCCCCTTTCTCAAGCTGTTTCCAATACTGGAGACAAACTGTCTGGTATCTTTTATAGACCCAGTTTCCTCAGCTATCTTGACATACCTCTTCTCACCCTGCCTCCTGTAAAAAAAAATGTAATTTCCTTTTCCCCAGTTCTTTCGTCTCCACAGCATCTGTTCCCATGATGAGGCTCCCTTTTCCAGGATAGAGATGTGCTCCAAAGAATGGAGTCTCCTTTCCTCTACCATTGATGCTGCCTCACTCACCTCGCCACCACTTCCCGACATCTACACTCACCGTCTCCCCGCCACCTTAACAGGGATAGAGTTCCTCTTTTCCTCATCTACCACTCCAAGAGCCTCTGCATCCAGACATCATTCTTTGCAACTCCACCTTCAAACGGAACCCGACCACAAAACACATCTACCACTCCCTCCACTCCCCATTTTCTGCAGGGATCAATCCCTCCATGATTCCCTTGGAATCAGGGGATCACTAATCTCCCTCCCGGCACATATTCCTGCAAGTGTCAGAAGTGCTTCAACTTCTGATCCATCTCTTCCCTCACCTCCATTCAGGGCCCAAGACAGTCCTTCCAGATGAGGCAACACTTCGCCTGCAAACCTCTTAGGGTCGTCTACTGTATCCAATGCTCCTGACGTGGCCTCCTCTACATTGGTAAGACCCGATGTAGATTGAGGGACCGCTTTGCTGAGCACCTCAGCTCCATTCACAAAAAGTGGGTTTTCCCCAGTGGGCAACCATTTTAATTCCTATTCCCATTCCTGCTCTGACATATCGGTCCATATTCTCTTCTGCCACGATGAGGCCACTCAAGTTGGAGAAGCAACACCTCATTTAATCTAGATAGCTTCTAACCCAACCCGATAGCATGAACATCAATTTCTCCAATTTCCAGTAATCTTTTTTCCTTCCCCTTTCTTCATTCCCCCCACCCTGGCCTCTTACCTCTTCTCCTCACCTGCCTATCACCTCCCCTTGGTGCCCTTCCTTCTTCCACAATCTACTCTCAGATTCCTTCTTCCTAGCCCTTTGCTTTTTCACTTATCACCTTCTTACCTCAACCTCCCTTCCCCAACCACCGGACTCACCTATCACCTTCTAGTTTGTCCTCTTCCCTGCCCCCCCCTTAATATTCTGACACCTTCCCCCTTCCTTTCCGGTCCTGATAAAGGGCCTTGGACCGAAACATGAACTGCTTATTCATTTCCATAGTTGCTCCCTGTCGTGCCGAGTTCCTCCAGCATTTGGTTTGTGTTGATCCAGATTTCCAGCATCTGCAGTCTCGTGTTTAGAAATTGAGCCTAATCTGACACCATGTTCATCAGAGATTTTGCGGGTCAAAGGGCTTGTTCCTGTACTGACTGTTCTATGTTGCATTTATATTTAGCCTCTTCAAAGATGATGCCACCTGACCTGTGCAGTCTTTCTCGGCATTCCTTCATTTCACATCTTCCAACTGCTAATTTCTGTCGCCATTTAAGGTGATGCCAGTGAACTACTTTAAGGCTGCAAATGCTGCCTGACCCCAATCTCCCCCACCAGACTGGTTGTTGATCCAGATTGTGGTTAGGTCACAGGTGGAGTGCTGCACACAGTTCCGGTTGCCCCCGCTACAGGAAGAGTGTTGAGGCTTTGGAGAGGGTGCAGAAGATGTGAACCAGAAAGCTGCCTGCTTTAAAAGGCAGGCGCTACGAGAGGCTAGATAAACTTGGGTTGTTTTCTCTGGAGTGCCAGAGGATGAAGGGAGACCTGACGGAGGTTCATTAAGATAGATTGGGCAGCGAGCATCTGCTTCCCAAGGTTGAAATGTTGAATAGCAAAGGACATGCACAGAAGGTGAGGGGAGGGGGTATGTTCAAGGGGGATGTGAGGGGCATTTTTTTTTAAACTCAAGTCATGAATGCCTGTAATACCCTGCCTAGTATGGTGGCAAAGACAAATACATTAAAGACTTTGGCTAGGCACATTGATGTAAGGAAGATGGAGGGATACAGACATGGTGTAGGTAGGAGGGATTAGTGTTTGGGCGTTTTTGATTTGCTTTTTAGCTGGTTCAGCACAACATTGTGGGCTGAATGGCCTGGCCTGCACTGTTGTGTTCTATATTCTAGATTCCAAGCCCTGCAGTCTCCTCTCTTTTTCCAAGTGCTTCTGATGAAGGCAATGCCATGGTACCATCGGAACAATGCTCCCCCAAATTTGTAATGGTCAATGTGCACAAAAATCTTGCGCTGTACAATTTTTTTTTTTACCCAGTGACAACGTGCGTGCTGAATAATTTCCTCAATAAAAACAGTACAAATAAGCCAGTTCTAAAACCTGCAGACAAATCATCACAAACTCCACATTGTCAACACCATCTGCATCAGAAACTGGAAAAAGAAATGTGATTATGTACAATCGCAAAATACACTTAACACACCGAGGTGGTAGCGGGTGACCACCTTTTGTGTGCTAGTAGCAAGAGATGTGTGCGCGCGCATACCTCAGAGGAAACATTGCATCTGAGGAGGAGTTACAGGATTTAAGTCCAGCAGAGAACTCATAACACCAGTTTTCAAGTAAGCCAATGAACTAGCAAATCCTCTCGCAACTTCATTAGTCTCAGACTTTCAGCCAACCACTGGCGGCTATACTTTCAATCATCCAGGCCCCAGAGCCCTGGATTTGCTCCAGGAAAGTTATAGAGGTGAAAAGTTATGCAGCAGATTTTGGGAGGAGCTTTTCATAAACAAGTAGGTGAAGAGTTTAGATGGAGAGTTGCCAGGAACAAAGGGGGATTGCAAATGGAAACTTTATTCAGAGCACAGCAGAGGAGAGTTGGAGCATGCAAAAACAAAATGATCGATCGTCAGTGCAAATCCAGGAAATGGCGCCCCAAGGGTAGGGTGGGAAGAAAAGGCACACAAAGCGATGGCTGATCGGATTTCACCCGACGCAATGACACCTACGTACCTGAAAGGATAACCAAAATGGATTGTGATCAGCTGATCCTTGCCAGACGTACATTTAATGGAAGCCTCGCTCACTCCTGAATAACCACCACATGTGCCAAATGCAAACACAGCAAATATCTGTAGAGACAAAGAGAATTGAACGTGGAGTCAGAGAGCCTTACAGCACAGAAACAGGGCTTTTGGCATGCCCAGCTATCCATACCATAGCCTTTTATACACCTCTCTTCCTTGCACCTAATCAAACCACTCTTACATGCTGCAATCAAACCCAGATCCACTGGGAGCTTGTTCTGTGCTCGTGCCATCGGCCGAGTGAAGGAATTTCCCTCAGGTTCCCTTTAAATACATCACCTTTCACTCCAAACTTATCTTTAGTTCTAGTCCCACCCAACCTGTGGAAAAGCCTGCATGAACTTACCCTATCTATACCCCAAATAATTTTGCATACCTCAAAAAGATCGCCAACACCGCAGGAAATAAAGTCTTAACTTACTTCAACTTTCTCTACAACTCAGATCCTCAAGTCTTGGCAACATTCTTGTTCTCTCTGAACCCATGAGTGTGGGGCTCGGCATAGCTCAAATGCCATCTATAAGCGCAATTGTTGGTAGAATCTCAGATGGTGATGAAAGGGCGTAAAAACAGGAGGGAGGTGTACCAGTTAGTTAAGTGGTGTCGCAGCGACAACCTTGCACTCAAGGTCGGTAAATCCAGGGCCCCCTTCCTGTTTTTGCACTGATTGCGGACTTCAGTAAGGGCAAGACAAGGGATCAGAAGTAGAGGGAGTGAGCAATTTCAAGTTCCTGGGCATCAACGTCTCTGATGACCTAACCTGGACGCAAAATAAAAGATGCCAAGACAGTGGTTATATTTTATAAGGAGTTTGAGGAGATTTGGTTTGTCAACTAAAACACTCGAAAGCTTCTACAGTGGTACCCTGGAGAGCATTCTGACCAGTTGCATCACATCTGGTATTTTTGTGGGGGTGGGGGGCTACTGCACAGGATTGAAGTAAGCTGCAGAAAGCTGAAAAATTAGTCAGCTCCATAGCTCCATCATGGGTACTAGCCTCTGTAATATCCAAGACATCTTCAAGGAGTGGTGCCTTGGAAGGCAGCATTCATCAGTAAGGACCATCCCACCACCCAGGACATTCCCTCATCTCATTGTTATGACAAATGCCAGTGATATTAAACATGATTCTGACATTTTCCCTGCACTGTTTCAAATATAGTACAGGCAGAACCAAAAACACAAATCATGCAGAGATGGGCAATTCAATAGAAAGGTTCTTTCCCAGTGTTATACTCTACTGAAGCCTGCTCCTAACACTCTTCATCCAAAATAGCTAGAGCCCCCAATACAAAGCAGGCCACAGATCAAGTGCTAGTAAATGCTTTTGGTAAATTTGTACTTGGTCAGCATGGAAACGGTAAACTGAAGAGCCAGATTTTGAGCTATGAATAAAATGATTAAATATCCATCCAAAATGCAGCAGTTTCCCACAACCATTCCCAACAGTGGAGAGATCTCACCTCTCAGATGAAAGCCACTGAGTTCCTTTTTGGATCTGTAAATGATTTAATGCCTCCAAGTGTTATGGATTTCTTTACATGTAGAAACATTTGTTCTACGTCTAATCTTTCATGACCTCTGTCAGATCACACCTCAGCCATTTAATTTTTCCTGATACTCACTCACATTTTGCTTCCGGTATTGACACTGTAAAAAAAACTTACATTTCATCTTCAGCAGTACCTCCACACACATTTAGTTATAAAGAATATGTCAAGAGTGATATCACCAAGGAAAATGCTGGCCAGAACAACGCAAGGTGCTCAGGTGCGATCTGAACAAAATTTAAATGAAGACTGCAATTGCTGAGTGAACTGCAATATAAACAAGATATTGGGAAAAACGCAGCAGATTAGGCAGCACCTGTACGAGCAACAGGTCCAGGTCTGGGACAGTCGATCAGTTCTGAAGAGATGCACACCCAAAATGTTAATTGCTTTTCTTTTATACAGATGCTGCTAGACCTTCTGAGTTTTTCCCAAGTCTTTTTTTTTTCCTGATTTTATCCGTTTTCCTTTGCTTCTCATTTATGGTTGGGTGGGACAACTAGAGGTCATGGGTTAAGAGTGAAAGGTGAAAAGTTTAAGGGCAACACGAGGGGAAACTTCACTCAGAGCACCGAGAGAGCATGGAGGGAGCTGCCTGTGCAAGTGGTGCATGCGAGCTTGATTTCAACAACTGAGAGAAGTTTGGATAGGTACATGAATGATAGGATGATAGTCCCGGTGCAGGTTGATGGGAGTAAGCAGTTTAAGCGGCTCTACATGGACTAGATAGACTAAAGAGCCCATTTCTGTGCTATACTTTTCTATCACTATGGTACAGTAATAGTGATCAACTCAATTCAGAAATAATTATATCATTTAGATCACTAAAACCCCAAACAAGAGAGTCTGGTGGCAACTAGTTATAACCAGATATTATGCTGGTTTTGTCATTACAACAATGCTCAGCATGTCACAAAACTCTCCTACAAAACGTGTAATTGTTTTGAAACAGTTTATGTATGTAATCACTCGTGTTTACTGTACAACAGTGCGCGCCTGAATAATTCCAAGATGAAAAGAGAGAGCGAGACAGGTGGTGAGGTGCGGGGGCAGCACGAGGAGGAGGGGTCAGGCTTGTTCAAACCCTGCACCAGTTGTTCTGAGCTCAAGGTAAATCGGATGTCAAATGCCTGCATTAGCCCAAATTCCAGGCTGCAGAGGGTTAATTTGCACACAATGCAATCAAGTATGATTTTTTTTGCAAGGTCCACTCCCAGTGGCTAATAATAGCTGCAGAATGGAAAGCTGCAGGAACAGGAGTGCACAACCCACTGGTGTGAATCTTACACACACTCCACAAGCTAAAATTAAACTGCAGCTTCACACATGGGGAAGACAAGACTGCAGAAAGCTCTGGCTGCACGTTACACTGCACGCCATCTGCTCTAGAAGAGAACGGTGCCCCAATCCTACGTGGAGCCTAGGCCTTGGGAAAGGAGTGGTCACTCACGAATGCTGCCAAAACATACTACTTGTCATGGTGCAGCACCACGCCACAGCTCTGGACTGGGATTTGAACCCAGGCTCAGACTTATAAAGGCTGCAGACATCCCACACTGCAAAAACTCATTTCAGGGAGTTAGCACCATCAATTTGCGGGAGACTTCCAGGAGAGGTGAGATGTCTGCAATAGAGTAGCTCCTTAGCAGCTAGTCAGCTAGTTTAAATAACGTTAGCTATGCTAATGAACAAATGACACCTGTTAAACTCACCTCAAAATGTCTTTTACAGTCTTAACCCACCATGGGCAATAGAAAGGTCACTGTTGCAAACAGTGCAGTGAGCAACACTGTCATTATTTTTTACCCCTATTAGCCAGGGGTACGCTTTAGTGTAGTCTGGGGTGACATAGGTTTTTTTTTTGGAACACTCTGCCATGGCACGCTCTTGCTCGCTCTCTCTCTCACGTGATCGCTTGTGCACTCTCGCTTGCTTGCTCTCGCTCGCGCGCTCTCTCTCTCACACACACACACACACACACACACACACACACACACACGTGGTCGCTCGTGCACTCTCAAGCGCACTCGCTTGCTTTCTCTCGCTCGCTCTCAAAAAAATTGATTTCCGTGATATTGTATATAATTTGCAGGCATCAGGAAGCCACTATTCATATGCGGGAGACTACCGGAACTTCTGGGAGAGGTGGGATGTCCGAGACTGGTAAAAGCTCAAAGTAAATTTATTGCTGAAGTACACGCTGTATGTCACCATATCCAACCCTGAAATTCATTTATTTACAGGCATTCACCATAGATACAAGTAAATGCCATAGAATCAGTGACAAACTAATATGGCAGAGGGATGGGAACTAGTATGATGGAGCTGAGGATGAGCCAGCAGGAGTACAAGTAGATGATGGGTGTAACATGAATGTAAGGAAGGACAAGCCAATGGCTGGGTACAAAAGTAAGCAGAGCAAAGAGCCAAATTGTACCACAGAGGCAAAATTCAAAAGAATGTAGGACTGAAGGTGCGTGTAGCATTCGGAATAAGGTGGCGAACTCATGGTGCAATTACAGACTGGTCGGTATGACGTTGCGGGCATCACTGAGTTGTGGCTGAAAGGCGGCCAAAGTTTGAAGCTTAACATCAAAGGATATACTTTGTATCAAAAGGTCAGGCAAAAAAGGTATAGGTGGTGGCAGGGCTCTGATGGTAAGAGATGGAATTACATCTTTAGAACGAGGTGACATCAGGTCACAGAAATGTTGAACCTTTGAGGGTGCAGTTAAGAAATTGCAAAGGTTAAAAAAAACATTATGGGAATCATATGCAGTATAGGCCTCCAAATAATAGCCAAGATGTGGGGTTGAGATTACAAAAGGCTTTTAAAATCCAACAAAAGGCAAATTAAAAAAGCTACAAGGGGAAACATGAAATACGAAGGCTGACTAGCCAATAATATAGTTTTTTCAGTTATATAAAGTGTAAAAAGGGAGGTGAGAGTTGATATTGGACCACTGGAAAATGATGCTAGCGAGGTAGGAATGGGAGACAAAGAAATGGCAGATGAATTTAGTGGGTACTTTGCATCTGTCTTCACTGTGGAAGACAATAGCAGTGTGCCAGAAGCCCATGAGTGTCAGGGAGCAGGAGTGAGTGCCATTGCTATTACAAAGGAAAAAGTGCTCCGCAAGCTCAAAGGTCTTAAGGTGGACAAGTCACCCGGACTAGATGGACTACATCCCAGAGTCCTGAGAAGTTACAGAAGAGATAACAGATGCATTGGTCATGATCATTCAGGTATCGCTTGATTCTGGCATGGTCCTAGAGGACTGGAAGATTGCAAATGTCACTCACTTTTTAAGAAAGGAGGAAGGCAAAATAAAGGAAATTATATGGCAGTTAGCCTAACCTCCATGGTTGGGAAAGGTTGGAACCTGTTATTAAGGATGAGGTTTCAAGGTACTTGGAGACTAATAATAAAATAAGTCAAAGTCAGCATGGTTTCTGTAAAAGGAAATCTTGCCTGACAAATCTGTTAGAGTTCTTTGAGAAAGTAACAAGCAGGCTGGACAAACTCGAGGCAGTGGAGGTCTTTTACTTGAATTTTCAGAAGGCATTTGATAAGGTGCCACATGAGGCTGCCTAACAAGATATTTAATCTTATGGCATTAAAGGAAAGGGGAATGGCTAACAGGCAGGAGGCAGCCAGTGGGAACAAAAGGGGCCTTTTCTGGTTGGCTGCTGGTGACTAGTGGTGTTCCTCAGGGGTCAGTATTGGGACCACTTCTTCTCACATTGCTTGTCAATGATTTAGATAATGGAATTGACAGCTTTGTGGCAAAGTTTGTGGATGATACGAAGATAGGTAGATGGGTAGGTAATGCTGAGGAAGCAATGCAACTTAGACAAATTGGAAGAATGGGTAAAAAAAAAAGTAGCAGGTGGAATACTGTTGGAAAATGTACGATAATGTACCTTGGTAAAAGGAACAATAGTGCAGACCATCTAAATAGGGACAAGGTTAAAACAGAGGTGCAGAGGGAGTTAGGAGTACCCGTGCATGGCTCCTAGAAGTTTGATTTATAGGTTGAGTCTGTGTAAAGGCGGCAAATGCAATGTTGGCATTTATTTCAAGGGGATTAGAATATAAAAGCAAAGAGATAATGCTGAGTCTTTACAAGACACTAGTCAGGCTGCACTTGGGGAAGCGGCAACAGTTTTGGGCCCTATATCTCAGAAAAGATGTGTTACCATTGGAGAAAGTCTAGAGGAGGTTCTCGAGTAGATTCTGGGAATGAAGAGGTTAACATACAAGCAGCATTTGGCAGCTTTAGGCCTGTACTCACTGGAATTTAGAAGAATGCAAGGGGTGGGGTGGGAGAGATCCCATTGAAACCTACCGAATATTGAAAGGACTAGTTAGGGTGGATGTGGAGAGACAGTTTCCTACACTGGGGGTATCCAGAACTAGAGGGAATAGCCTCAAAACTGAGGAGCGACTCTAGAACAGAGGTAAGGAGGAATTTTTAGCCAGAGAGTAGTGAATCTGTGGAATGCTCTGCCACAGACTGCGGTGGAGGCCAAGTCTGTGCATATATTTAAGGCGGAAGTCGATTGTTTCCTGATCGGTCAGGGCATCAATGGATATAGTGAGAATGCAGGTGTATGGGGTTGAGTGGGATCCGGGATCAGCCATGATGGAATGGCAGAGCAGACTCAATGGGCCAAATGGCCTAATTCTGCTCCTGTGTCTTATAAACTACACAAAAACGAAGACACAGATACAACTGATGTGCAAAACAAGACAAACTGCACAAATACAAAAAGAAAATCAAATAAGTATAATAAATAATCAAAAAATAACAGTACCACGCGATGTAAAGTCCTTGAAAGTGAGTCCGTAGATTGTGGAATCAGTTCAGTTTTGGGGTGAGTGAAGTTATCCACTCTGGTTCAGAAGCTTGAAAGTTAAAGGATAACAACAATTCTTGAACCTGGTGATGTGGGACCCAAGGCTCCTGCATCTCCTTCCCGAGAAGAGAGCATGGCCTGGATGGCAGGCGTTCTTGATGATGGATGCTGCTTTCTTGTGGCAGCCCGCCATGTCAGTGTTCTCAGTGGTAATCTCCTGAGTCATGCCTAACACAAGCTATGTGTTACCAATCTAAAAATAGCAACTTGCATTTATTCACTAGTTTTAAACAAAGTATCAAAGTCAAAAGGGTTTTCACAGAAGCATGAGAGCAACAAAAAGAGAGAAAAACATTGACTGCAAGCCAAAGGCATTCCTGCTTTATTGAATACACTGTGCCTCATCAGAAATCCAGAATGCTTCACATGGCCTCAGCAAGCAATCAGCGGAATGAGCTCAAAGTCTTGATTTCTAACTCTGAATGCAGAACAGTACATCGAACAGGAACACGCCCATCAGCCCAGCATGTTTGTGCTAATTCCACTTACCCTACATGGTCTATACGTTTCTTTAAACAATGCTGTCCTCTATTTCCACCACTTTCACTAGTGGTGTGCTTCAGGCACCGACCACTCTGTGCAAAGCTTTCACCATTGCACCTCTAAGACTGAGATCTGCCTGGACAGCAAGTTTCAGCAGACAGTTACAGCCTGAGAACCGATCTCTCTACAGCAGGGGTTCCAAACCTTCTATATGCCAATACCATTAGCCAAGGGGTCCGTGGATCCCAGGAGGGGAACCCTCGCCCTACAGTCAAGGAACAATAGGTAGCTCATACACAAGCCCCACATGCATCCCATTCTCAAACTGGTAATTACTCTGGGAATAAAATGGTAACCAAGAACCTGGAACCAGGTTCCAGATGTTTGTGTGGGTGGGGGACAAGTGTGCAAAGGGATAGGTCAAACATCTGTAGAGATGGGGAATTCAAACATTAAACTGACAAATAAGTACAGGCTGGGCACCCCTTATCCACAATTCCAAAAGTTTTTTGAGCACGACATCACAAATGAAAAATTCCTGTATTTTGACTAGTGGGCATGAGGCATATTGTCTCTCAGGCATCACAGCTACAGGAAATTGAGGGGTACGTTGAGGGTAAATGAGGCCAATGATTACATTAGCAGTAACAGTCTAGATGCAAGGATAGAGCTTCTGCAAGATTTTAGTCAACTATGAAAAATTCAAGAATTATTTTACTTCAACCCTTCGGTTCTTATACAAACCTAATCACTAGTGTTTTGCAATATTGCAACATTCCTTTGCACTAGAATGGACAGTTTGGGTCACCTTACTTTTTTTTTTAAAAACCAAAAAGTCTTTTTTCTTGTGAATGGTACTAATATGCTACGAGTCTGTGATGTTGCTGCAGGCAAGTTCCTCATTTCACTTGGTGCATACATGAACTTGTGTACAGGACAATACATTTGACTTTGGTAAATAAAAAAACAGGGTCTCTAGCTTACAGCAATGAGTGATGAAATAGGAATAGGAACCTGTGGCTTAAAAATGATAGCAACATACATCAAAGTTGCTGGTGAACGCAGCAGGCCAAGCAGCATCTATAGGAAGAGGCGCAGTCGACGTTTCAGGCCGAGACCCTTCGTCAGGACTTAAAAATGATAGACGGGTGGGCACCAGTACTTGTACCTCAAGAATGGTGGTCCCAATGGCTTCATGGAAGTATTACTAATGCAAATATGAAGAAGTTTGACCACATTTGCTATGGGGTTGCAATTAGAATGTAGCATTAGAAAGGAGAAACTGAGTACAACTGATTTGATAAAATAAATGACCAGAATTAGTACTGTATTAGACAAGATCAGAACATTAAAAATATTACTTATAGAGACACAGCCTGGAGTGTGCCCTTCTGGCTCTTTGAGCCAGACCCTACAGCAATCCACTGATTTAAACCCAGCCTGATCACGGGACAATTTACAATGACCAATTAACCTACCAACCGGTACGTCTTTGGACTGTGGGAGGAAACTGCAGCACCTGGAGGAAACCCATGCAGTCATGGGGAGAACATACAAACTCCTTACAGGCAGTGTTGAGAATTGCATCTGGGTCACCTGTACTGTAAAGCATTGTGCTAACACCACACGACCGTGCCACCCCACTGTGTGCACAAACCCACAAAACTTGGTAAATTTGAGTGATTAGTTAGAACACTAGTGGAGACACAGAATACAAGAGCAAAATGGTTATACTACAACTAGTTAGGTCACTGCAAGTGTATTATGCTCATTCACAGTTACCACATTATTGGAAATATGCAACTGATCTGGAGAGAGTAGAGAGGAGATTCACAAGGATAAGATAAGATGAAGCTTTATTTATCCCAAAGGAAATTATTGTTGCAAAGTTGATCAGTCAGAAATATGTAGCTTAAAATACACAATGCAAGCACTGAGGTATGAAGAACTAAAATATACATCAAAAAGTAATAGTGTAAAAAAAAGGATGTGCAATGAAACCAAATAACTATATACCAAGGAAGAGGAGTTGTAGAGTCTTATAGCCACAGGGAGAAAGGATCTCCTGAGGTGTTCAGTGGTTGTTGCCAGGACTGGAAGATTAGGGGTACAAGGACAAGTACCAGTCACTGCCTTGGTAACAGAGGATGCTGAGTGGAGACCAAGTTGTCACGTGAAATTATGGAGGGGTGGCATGGTAGTGTAATGGTTAGTGTAACACTATTACAGCGCCAACAACGTGATTTCAATTCCCGCCACTGTCGGTAAGGTGTTCACACGTCCTCCGCTGACTGCATAGGTTTTCTTTGGATGTTCCAGTTTCTAAAGGCACACCAGTTAGCAGATCAATTGTTCACAAGTGTGTAATTCAGCGTCATGGGCTCATTGAGCTGGTTACTGCATTGAACCTTTAAATAGAATAAAAATAAATAGGTAGAGCTCATTCCCCTTAATGGAGAAGTTTAAAACAGGGACACCGATGAAAGTAATTTTTGAAAGTGGAGATGGGAGAGAAGGAAGAGCTTTTCAAACCCAGATGGTGCTAGAGCCTGGACAACACCACCAATAACAATGGTGGAAGTGGGGGGAAAAAAAAATCTTGAAAGACCCTTAAAATGGGTTTTAAAAACAAACTGACTTGAGCACTTTAAATCTGGTGATAGAAGGTGGGACACCCAGGGCTCCTGTATTGTTGCTTTCCCATGACCTGTGTGACTCTGAAAATAGACTGTGGTGGTGCTTGCCAAACATTAATCTGACTACACACTTCTTAAAACATTTTAAAAATCATGTGAGAAGTTAGACAGGGCACCATTTCAAAGTTTGTGGATGGCAAATGGAGTGCAGTACACAATGGGGATAATAAATATCAAAAGCACATACACCAACAAGTGTATAGGGAAAACACGCCAGATGAAATTGAACACACACTTCAAAATGGAATGAATGAACCTACTCTAATTTAAATCATTCTAAAATGAACAGGGGGACCTGGATGCCAATGTGCTCAAATCCTTGATGATAGGCTGGGGTGATTAAATAAATTGTTGGGCTTCACAAACTGAAATAGGAAGGCAGCATAGAAACAAATTTTGGTTCAGTCCATTAGGAGGAATACATACAATTCCAACCACCAAACAAGGTAGACATGCAGAAAAGTGTAAACAAAATCGACCCAGAGATCAGCAAATTCAGCAATGTGGATAGTCTGAGTAGTCTATAGACTAAGATGAGACTTGATGAAGTGTTCAAAAATCATCCAGACCAACCAAAAACAAAAGAATCTCTGGTGGAAGAGTTGGGTCCCAAGAAATATATCTAACAAAATTAACAAAAAAAAACAAGGGTGACACAAGGAAAACTTTTCCAGTAGGCAGTAAATCAAGAATTCATTGCCTGAGAGCCCATTCAATGTTAATTTTTTTTTGAAAGGGACTTGGAAAGAATCTTAACAAAGAAATAAATAAAGTTTCAGGGCCATAGAACAAAGCCAGAGCATGCAACTGGCTTAATTGCTCTGACAGAGAGGCACAGGGGGTTCAACATACTGAATAGCTTTTTACAGAAGGAAGATGACCAAGGGAGATATATTTGAAGTTTAAATTCCACGCAGGATCAACAGGAAGAACACATCTCATGAGGGCGGGGGCGAGAAATTGAGTAAGAAGTTTTTTCATCCAAAGAGCTGAGCCAGTCTTTAACTTACCGCCTGAAAGGCCGATAGAGGGAGAACCCCTCAAAATTAGGATACATGGGAAAGTGCTTGAAGAAATTAAAACAAAGCAACAGACAGAGTGGTGGGAAGGATTTACCTAAATAGCTTAATATTTGGTGGGGATAGATACAATCTGCCCAATGGTCTTCAATGCTAAGAATTTTCACAATTCTTTTGGAAGCTAAATTAATTAACTTTTGATCAGAGAAAAACTTTCAGAAGGTTTAAAAATAAAGTCCAAGGCTGGAAAATAAACAATAAGAGGCATGAAGCAGCCTGAAAGCATTACAGAGCTTGATGCAGAAAGATCCAATAACAGATGATCAAAGAAACTGTGAAGGAGGAAAAAAAGTGATGCAAAATATGGTGATGGTCTGAAGCCTCTACTGATCACCTTCACTCCTTAAACTTAAGAAAACAATAAGTGCAATGGAGTTTTAGCTGAAACCCATTCATCACTGTCTGTTTGCTGAACTCAACTGGGCTGTTTGAACCTTGAAATTTTCACAACAATTTCAAATCATCTCTAACAAACTCTTATCTTCTCTGACTGATCCGAAGTACTCCATAAGACATAGGAATAGAATTAGGTCATTTGGCCCATGGAATCTCCTCCACCATTCGATCATGGCTGACTTCTCCTTCTCAACCCGATTCTCCTGCCTTCTTACTCGGGGGTTAGAGGACTATGTATCTGCCTGAGTTGGAGGAATGGGATTTCTTTTGCTGTTGTTGTTTTGTTGCACTGTGTTGTCTGTCGAGCATTGTGGGCGTACTATGTAGGCGACAGAACGTGTGACAACCCGTATGGGCTATCCCAAGCACACCCTCAGGTGTGTTGGTTGTTAATGCAAACAATGCATACCACTATGTTTTTATATACACCTGATAAACCCGAATCTTGAACCTTTAAACACCCTGACTAATCAAGATCCTATCAACCTCCACTTTAAATATTCACAATGACTTGGCCTCTGTAGCTGTCTGTGACAATGAATTCCACAGATTCTCCACCCTCTGGCTAAAGAAATTCCTCATCTCTGTTCTAATGGTTCAGACTTCTTACAGAGAACTCATTTTTAAAATCAATTCATTGTTGCCAGTCACATCTTCAGCTCTAAACTCTGAAATATCCACTCAACAATATCTGAATACAGTGGACTCCAGTTAATTGGGTCAATGGTTAATCACAGCAGCAGCTTATTTGAAACAACTTGAAGAACAAAAAACAAGGGAGAAAATAGCTGGGATTCCCTTTGTTTATTTGGGACATTATGCCACTTAACTGGCACAGCAGACTGTTGCCGAATAACTTTTAAAACTAGTATCAGTCACATGCATTTGCATGGTCGTTAGAATCTACACCATGCTAAGAGCAAACAGTTTTTAGTAGTGTCGTTACATGTGTTTGTGCTCAAAAAACAGTGATTTTTGTCACTGATAGTTGGTGAGAAATAAGCAGTAAAACAATTCAGTGCTATAACGCTCAGTGGAGTTCTAAGTAGTCGGGCTTAGAAATGCAAGTAACAGCCAAGAGTAGAAATGAAACTAGTTCACTACTTCAACAAGGTAGGAACTACAAAGGACTTGAGGGCATCAACAATCATCTTCAATTTTACAATGAAAATGAGGATTTGGAAGATGTAATCATTGAAAGGATTGTATGAAGGCAGTCCATTATCTGCACTACTTGTCTAGAGCATTTTGCACTAATTTTGTTCATTTACTGTTGGCCAAAAGAACACACCAGCATATGCCAAATAAATTCTTCTGTCAATTACTATGAGAAAACAATGCACAATTTTATAGTCCAAGAGTCCTGATGAAGAACCTTAGCCTGAAATGTCAACTGCACTCTTTTCCAGAGATGCTGCCTGACCTGCTGAGTTCCTCCAGCATTGTGAGTTGCACAGTTTTATAGTGCTGTGGTATTAGTAGCATTCCAAATTGTTCTCCATTTCATTTAAATACATAACTTGATACTCATCAAGCAGCAATGCCTCAAAAAGGCAGTGGACATCATGAAGGGCACCCATCATACAGGCCATGCCTTGTTCTCACTGTTACCAACAGAAAAGAGATACAAAAGTCTGTAAGCACACACTTAACGATTCAGGAACAGCTTCTTCCCCTCTGCCATCCAATTTTGGAGTGGACATTGAACCCATGAACACTACCTCACCACTTAATTTAAATTTTTGCATATGCACACACTTACTGTAATTTTGTTTTTTTTTATTAAGCATTGCACTGTTGCTGCAAAGTCAACAAACTTCACAACATATGCAGATGACATTAAACCCAATTCTGATTCAGCTAAATGGCAGTTTTTCTTTTTTATACTTTTAAAATTATTTCCATAAAACTGCAACTAACTGGGACAGCTGCATAATCGGGCCAAAACGTACTGGCCCAAATTAACCACAATCCACTGTGTTCCACCTTGCCCTTTTCAGAAAAGGGCCTTTAAACCTGCCACTGTGACCAGGATCAGCACGATGGGGATATCATCAGGAATTTGATCTTGATATGGAAATCTGAGGTCACATTACGTGCAGACATCCAAATAACCTACGGTATGCCCTCTTCTCATTGCTACCAATAACGTGGTGGTACAGGAGCCTGATGACGAACACTCACTTTTAGAACAGCTTCTTCCCCTCCATCAGATTTCTGAATGGACAGTGAACCCATGTACGCTACCTCAATATTTTGTACTTAGAAAATGTGCAGAGTACATTTATTGTAATTTATAGTTTTTAATGTATTACAATGTACTATTGTCACAAAATAATATTTCATAGAGCTATATTTAGTTTACATTGTTGGTCAAAAAAGGGGTGGGAGTAGTTTAACGAGTTGAGGGGAGTAGGGTTGGAAGTTCTGCTTTCCCTTCCTAATATAGCTGGAGCACTGCAAGATCTCACCAGGTCCCATGTTCTAAATGATCACGAGTTTCTCTGTAGCTCTAGTGAGATTCTGATAAATCAGGGGTTCCATTGCTTAATGGTGTTGGACAATTGCATAAGGCTGGGAACCCCTGTGCTACAGGGGCTTCATCCCACAATATGATTCCACACATATTGGCCAATTTTCTGGGTGTTTCCAGAAGTTTCAGATTCATCATATTGCAGTTTTGTGAGTTCCCTTTTCCTTCCCCAGCCTCACTTGTAGCCCTGTGCATGTAGGCTGCAACCACAACCAGAATAGGACACCAAGTCTGTAAATTTACCCACAAATACTCAAGCCAGCGGCATCTGTGCGAGAAAAGGAATTGGCTACATTTAGGGTAAAAACTACACATCTGAGCCCAAAACATTGACAAGTCATTTTCTCTCACAGATACTGCGCGACCCGATGGGTTCTTCCAGCAGATTGTTTGTTGCTCCAGATTCCAGCACCTCCCATCTCGTGTCACCAGAGCTTCTCATGCTTGCCCGCTCCAATTTTCCTTTCAAATGCCACAACCTAATCTATTTGTAGACCGTGAATATTCTCTGGCTCGGCAAAGGAGGGAAATAATAGAAAAGTATGGCAGGCACCCTCATGCCAAGTCTCCCCTTTGCTCAGATTCTGCCTGCAGTAATCTGTTGTGTCTTTTCATGAACACAGGAACAGAAGACAGCCTCCGGGCCCACTGGACCAGTCCTGGCATTCGACATGTTCATGGCTGATCAGCCTGAACGAGAAGGCTTTCACAGAAATGAAATCATCCGTTGTCATCTTCCAAAATTTCCTAGATTTGGGATTTGAAACACCCTGATACACTGTCACCTTCTAGGATAAATACTGCACACCAAGGTCATTTCACTCCCATTAATATTAATAAAATATAGCATTGTTGGCCCAACAGTAGAGCTATCTGCATGTGGTACCGGCTAGTAGTCCATGAGCAGGTACAACACATAGTTGGTGGTTTGGCCCCATATTAGTCCAAATTAGCAGACTTGGGAGTTTAGAGGGTTCATTTTCATAGTTAACAAATGTCGCACTGAGAGGAGCAAAAATTTTAGTAACTAATTGCTTTCAAAGGAAGGGTGTAAAAGGGCTGTGAAGCAATTGAAGCAGAGAACTCCAGTTGGAGAGCTGGCCCAGGCGGATGTGCTGACTGACCACTTTTTAAAAAAGCGGGGCCATTATTTAAAGCAGGAAGAAAAATAATTCGGTAAACAAAGATTGTAATGCCTGAAGCACTTATTAAAAAAATGTACATCTTTTATCTTTAATCCTGTTATCTTTTATCACAGTCTTGGCATTAGTTGAATGAGGGAATGACGAGTTGTCTAAAACCAACCAACAAAGCACAAGCAGTGTCTCAAGAATAACTCAAATCAGAATCAAGTTTATTATCACTAACATATTTCCTGAAAGTTGTTATTTTATGACAGTGTTATGGTGTAATACATAACATATAGATTCCTGACTGCAATTTGTAGTATAAAAAGTAATGCAAAAGAAGCAAAAATAGTGAGGTAGTGTTCATGGTTTCACTGTCTGTTCGTAAATCCAATGGCAGAGGGGAAGAAGCTGTTGTTGAAAGGTCAAGTGTGTCCTCAGGCCTCTTACCTCCTCGCTGGTCTTGATCACACATCCCCTGTTGCTAATTCCTGAGGGAAAACTTGGTTCGAACAAAATTTAACCTGGGTGGAGCAAAAGCCATTGTACCAAAATAAGGTGGTAGCCATTTAACACTGAGGCAAACAACTGAGGATGACGGATCTCTGGAATTCTCTACTCTGGGTGGTTGTAGAGGATACATCTTTAAAGGTAGATTGATTCTTGTAAAGAGTGTTTAATTGAGGGCTATGAAGAACTGGCTCAGAAGATTCTTTGAGCCAATCACCCAGATAAAGACCAGCATCTGTACAGTAGCAGAAATCACCAAGCATAACTAGAAGATGAGCTTCTGGCCACTGGCACTTGCCTATATCAAAACTGCTTATGACATGGCATCATCCAATTCATCCATGCCCTTTTATCTACTCCTAAAAGCCGCTTGCATGATTTGCTACCTCCAGACTTAACCATCCAACACAGCACTGGGGTGGCACAGCACAGTAGACCCGGGTTCAATTCCCACCACTGCCTCATTTCATCCCGCAATCCAGAGACGTTTCAGTTAGCAGGTTTATTTGTCCCGTGGTTAGGGCAGGATTGAATAGGGGGATTGCTGAGTGTTATGACTCGAAGGGCCAGAAGAGCCTATTCCATGCTGTGTGTCAATAAATAAATGATTCTGAGACATTGGAGACTTGGAGCATTACAAGGAGTCTTGGGGCTCCTTATCTAAGAATACAAAAGCAGCCTTCAGAACAGAGATGAGGAATTTCTTTAGCCACAGAGTGGCAAATCTGGGGCATTCATCCCCACAGGCGGCTATGGAGACCAAGTCAAAGGGTATATTAAAGTGAAGATTGCTAGGTTCTTGATTAGTAAGGGCAGAAAACGTTACAGGGAGAAGGCAAGAGAATGGGGTTGAGAAGGATAATAAATCAGCCACGATGAAGCAAGCTTGATGGGCCAAGTAGCCTAATCCTATTCCGATCTCTTATGGTGTATCCTCAAATTCATCCAGATTTCCACCTTGTGAAGACCCTCTTTACACATAACATTGTCCATTGGCTACTTCAACACCTACAAAACCACACATCGATTTAAAGGCTCTAGCTCGTAGGTACCCCATCTCTGGGATCTCCACTGCTTCTACAGTCTCTCAGCACTGACGCACTATGTAACTGTGGCTTCTTGCGAATCCCCCCAGGGAACAAAATTCCGGCATTTCAAGACACTCTTTGCAAAAGAAAGTTCTTTAACTAATCAGCTGATATCCCGCAAATATTTGTGGTACAGTGTCAAAAGTTTATTAATGCCGTCCATCTTCATTAAGACACAACTCGTGCAAGTTCTTACACAATACAACATTACTGTACCGAGAAACAAAGTTTTATATAGCTGCGGGGGGGGGGGGAATCTTACTTTCGGGGGTCAACTCCACATAACAAGCGGGTTCGGTGTTCCCCCAGAGGTGGAACAACCCAAAATTGCAGTCCTTTTATTCACACAGGCGCATCCCGCATCATTAAAACATTCTTCCTACTTCAATCATGAGCGCCCCTCACACAAACATTACATCCCATCCGGAAACACAACTTTACATGACCCACTGATATCAGAGTAATAAATATTGCTCTAAAACATTTCCTTTTACACGAGCAGAAACAGAAGGCCTGTAACACACACCCATTCCAAGACTTTGATAAATCCGAGCGGCTCCTTAAGAGGACCGAGGTCGAGTTTAAACTCAGCGAGCTTCTGAAATTACAAAAGAGAGGAGAAAAAGCAAACTTTTAATCCAAAAAATGCGCGCAGACACAAACTTTAAAACGGTTTCCAAACTTGCTGCAGCATCTCAGACCTTAACCGGGACCGCTTCCATTCCGTGACGCGAGAAGTAACTTCCCTTATATAACGTTGATCTCAGCTCCCCAACAAACAGTGTGAAAGTAGTTCAGAGAGACATGAAAACGCCGACAGAAAGAAAGTAGTTCAGAGAGACATGAAAACGCCGACAGAGAGAAAGCCACTCTCCACCCTCTAAAGCCAAACGGACAAGTGCAAATACAGTGGCTCCGAGGTCCCACGTGACCCAAGGCTAAAACTGACTCGAGGCCGGATATAATTGACCTGATCTCTAGTTAATCATTCAAATCTCAAAGGCAAATCCAATTAAGAAGCTAAGAGCTGGGTTATTAAAACTTCTTTATGGGTTAAGAGAGCTTAAAATCTGTAAATGTCGACATTATCCCAGACACTCCAACCCAGTCAAATACAATTATCACTGATGAGATACCGCCCCCGCTACATTTGGCTTCCCATCTTTCTGCTAATACTAACATCTTTTGATCGGATCTTTCCTAACAGGTCGACAATGAATCGTTGCAAAAGAAAAACTGCTGGAGCATCTCAACGGGTCATTTGTGGAGAATTTGTGGTGGGGACTAGCAATATTTTGGGTGGAGATTTTCATCTCAGCTACTTTTCCGTGCCAGATATAGGGAATCAAAGGAAATGAGGGTCATGCAAGAAAATGGAGATGGAAGATCAATTATAGAACATTTACCTGTAAAGCACAGAGACATTGGAGTATTGTATGCACTTTCCGTCACCTACCTATAGGAAAAATGTAGTAAGGTTGAAAGAGTACAGAGAAAATTTACAAGGATGTTGCCGGGTCTGGAGGACGTGAGTTATAAGGAAATATTGAATAGGTTAGGACTTTATTCCTTGGAACATAGACTGTGAGGAGATTTGATAAAGGTATACAAAATTATGAGGGTACAAATAGGGTAAAAGCAAGCAGGCTTTTTCCACTGAGGTTGGGTGGGAGCCAGAGGTCATGGGTTAAGGGTGAAAGGTGAAAGCTTAAGGGGAACATGAGTGGAAACTTTTTCACCCAGAGGGTCGTGAGAGCGTTTCCTGAGCTGCCAGCACAAGTGATGCATGTGAGCTTGATTTCATCATTTAGGGGAAGTTTGGATAGATACATGGATGGTAGGGTTATGGAGGGCTGTAATCCCAGTGCAGGCCAATGTGAGTAGGCAGTTTAAATGTCTTGACGTGGACAAGATGGGCTGAAGGGCCTGTTTCTATGACTCTACAGGGAGTTCAGCCCAGGATGTCTGTGCTGACCCGTACGCCAAATGGAACTAATCCCACCTGGCAGCACAGGATCTATAATCTCTCAATGTCCTTCACATTCATATGTCTACCTAAATGACTCTCAAATGCCACACTCACTGTCTGTTTCCAGCACCCCTGGCAGCATGTTGCAGGCACCCACCACTTAATCTGTAAAAAAAATTTCTCTGCAAATCTCCTTTCAACTTTTACCCAATATTAATATCAACTCTCAACAAGGAATTATTCAACCTAGTATGTCCAATATGTAAATGTTTAAGTATAACTTCTTTCCTTTTATACCCATCTCCCAGTTAAGTTCCCACCATCCTTTGAATTTTATAGAAATGCTGTTCTTTCTTTTCCTTATCCCAATTTTGTCGCCACAGTGATCTAATAGACTTTGCAATTATGGCTCTCACCTTCCCTTTATGCAAGGCACCACAACCTTTACATCCTTAATTTTAAGTGATTGCTTAGCTAGAAAGTCTGCCACTTCATTTCCTTCAAACCGAACACGGGCAGATTTTTTTGTGCCCATTTTTTTCCCATCCACCCAAAACTGAAGACCTTATCGATGCAGTGGTCCCAAAACTCTATTAATGTTGCCAATATTGGACTACCAACTTATGTCCTCTTATGTTAACTAAATAAACCATTTCTAACTGTAACCTGCATTGGTGTAAAGGGACTTCACCCCTTTCTACCAGTAATACAGAAATTGGGGATGATTTAGTAGCACCACAAGTTTTTTTAATATACAGTATTTACCATGTGTGTTGGCGCGTGGCCAAGTGGTCAAGGCGTTGGTCTAGAGATCTGAAGGTCGCTAGTTCGAGCCTCAGCTGAGGTAGCGTGTTGTGTCCTTGAGCAAGACACTTAACCACACATTGCTCTGCGATGACACCGTTGCCAAGCTGTATCGGCCCTAGTGCCCTTCCCTTGGACAACATCAGTGTTGTGGAGAGGGGAGACTTGCAGCATGGGCAACTGCCAGTCTTCCATACAACCTTGCCCAGGCCTGCTCCCTGGAAACCTTCCAAGGCACAAATCCATGGTCTCACAAGAGTAACGGATGCCTATATATATCACGTACTGGATTGTACTGCTGCCGCAAAGTTAACAAATTTGATGACATATGCTGGTGATATTAAACCTGATTCTGATCCTCATTTCAATGCTTGAACTTGAACTTTATCAAGGGGCTTTAAGACAGCTGGTGAGGCTGACCCAAAAGCAACAGATCGGTAATCAAAGAGAGATCTGATTAAAGCGATATACATTTGTTTAAGTGACCTCCTCGTCACACCCCAATCACACTCAACTAAGCACCTGAGCACACAACGGGCTTTTTCACACTTCTCTAGAATTGTATTCACACACACCTTCCATACTGAGAACCTGTTCCACGGACTCTTGTTTAAAAGACTTACCATATAACTTGAGATCAATTGTGGGTGTAATGTTCCTTTCAGAAAAACAAATAACGCGAGCCTTTGCAACAGAAAATTTAAACCCCCACCAACATTCCCATTCCTCTACTTCATTAATAGCTGCCTGCATTTTCCTAACTATATAACTTATACTCCAACCTCTCTTCAACACTTCACTGTCATCAGCATATAACAATTTGGAAATGTCTGAGCCAACATTTAAGAAAATATCATTAATCATAATATTAAAATGGAGTGGGCTACACACTCACCATGTGGAGTCCCATTCTCAATCTCAGACTCCTTAGAGAATATTGTTCTCACCCTAACTTATATCTTACTGTCACACAAAAAAAACTTGAATCGAATTGAACATTCTACCACCTATACCCATCTTTACCAATTTAAATAGCAATCCTTTGTCCATAACATATCATAAGCTTTCTCTATATCAAAGAAAGCTGCTACCACTGAGTTTTTATCAACTTTGGATTTACAAATATCAGATTCCAAGCTAAACACTGAGCCCACGGTCATTCTCCCTTTATGAAATCCAGATTGTTATACAGCTAATTTTCCACTACTTTTCACAACATAGTGGAGAGGATGTTTCCCATGGTGGGAGAATCTAGGATCAAAGGGCACGGTCTCAGAATAGAACATAGCACATAGAAATTTAAAGCACATTACAGGCTCTTCAGCCCACAATGTTATGTCGACCATACTCTAGAGACTGCTTAGAATGTCCCTAGTGCATAGCCCTCTATTTTTCTAAACTCCATGTTCCTATCTAAAAGGCTCTTAAAAGACCCCATTGTATCCGCTTCTACCACCGCCGCTGGCAGTGCAGTCCATGCACCCACTACTGTGTGTGTGTGAAAATTTTACCTTTGACATCCCCTTTGTACCTATTTCCAAGCACCAGAAACTACGCCCCCTCATGTTAGCCATTTCAGCCCTGGGAAAAAGCCTCCAGCTATCCACACGATTAATGCCCCTCATCATCTTATACACCTCCGATCCTCTGTTGCTCCAAGGAGAAAAGGCCAAGTCCACTCAACCTATTCTCATAAGGTACACCCTCCAATCCAGGCAACATTCTTGTAAATCTCCTCTGCACTCTCTCTATAGTATCCACATACTTCCTGTAGTGAGGTGACCAGAACTGAACACAGTACTCCAAGTACGGTCTGACCAAAGGCTTATATAGCTGTAACATTACCTCATTGGCTCTTAAACTCAATCCTACATTTAAGGAATGCCAACACACCATATGCCTTCTTGACAACACTGCCAACCTGCACAGTAGCTTTGAGTGTCCTATCGACACAGACACCAAGATTTCTCAGATCACTGCCAAGAGTCTTCGCATTTATATTATATTCTGTCTTCAAATTGGACTTACCAATATGAACCACTTCACACTTATCTGGGTTGAAGTCCATCTGCCATTTTTCAGCCCAGTTCTGCATCCTATCGATGTCCCGCTGCAACCTCTGACAACCCTCCAGACTATCCACAACACCCCCAACCTTTGTGTCATCAGCCAACCTCCTAACCCACTCGTCTACTTCTCCATCCAAGTCATTTATAAAAATCACGAAGAGAAGGAGTCCCAGACAGATCCCTGAGGCACACCACTGGTCACCAACCTCCATGCAGAATACAAACCATTTACAACTACCCTTTGCCTTCTGTGGACAAGCCAATTCTGGATCCACAAAAGCAAGGTCTCCTTGGATCTCATGCCTCCTTACTTTCTGAAGGGAACCTTTCATGGGGAATCTTACTAAATGCCTTATGGAAATCCATATGCACTACATCAATCTACCTTCATCAACGTGCTTTGTTACTCCCTCAAAGAATTCAATCAGACTCATACAGCATGACCTGCCCTTGACAAAGCCATGCTGACTATCCCTAATCAAATTATGTCTCTCCAAATGCTCATAACTCCTGCCTTTCAGGATTTTCTCCAACAACTTCCCACTACTGAAGTCAGACTCACTGGTCTATAATTTCCTGGGTTATCTCTATTCCTTTTGTTAAACAAGGGTACAACATTTGCAACCCTCCAATCCTCCAGTACTTCTCCCATCCCTATTGATGATGCAAAGATCATGGCAAGAGGCTCAGCAATCTCCTCCCTTATTTCCCACAGTAGCCTGGGGTATATCTCATCTGGTCCCAGTGACTTATCTAACTTAATGCTTTTCAAAAGCTCCTGCACATCCTCTTCCTTAACATCTATATGCTCAAGTGTTTCAGTCTGCTGTAAGTCATCCCTACAATTGCCAAGGTCTTTTTCCCTGCTGAATAGTATTCATTAAGTACCTCCGCTACCTCCTCCGATTCCATGCATACATTACCACTATCGCACCTGATTGGTCCTATTCTCACATGACTCATCCTCTTGCTCTTCACATGTATAATGCTTTGGGGTTTTCCTTAATCCTGCTGACCAAGGCCTTCTCATGGCCCCTTCTGTCTCTCCTAATTCCATTCTTAAACTCCTTCCTAACAACCTTCTAATTTTCTAGAGCTCTAATAGTACTTACTTTCTTGAACCTTTCATAAGCTTTTCTTTTTTTCTTAATTAGATTTTCTACATACTTTGTACACCGTGGTTCTTTAACTCTACCATCCTTTCCCTGCATCAATGAAACATACCTACGCTGAACTCTATGAACTCTATGGAAGTGTTCCCTGAATATTTGCCATATTTCTGCCGTGCATTTCCCTGAGAACATCTGCTCCCAATTTATGCTCTCAAGTTCCTGCCTAATAGCATCATATTTCCCCCTACCCCAATTAAATGTTTTCCCAAATTGTCTGCTCCTATCCCTCTCCAGCGCTTTGGTGAAGGAAATAGAATTGTGGTCACTACCTCCAAAATGCTCTCCAACCGAGAGATCCGACACCTGACCAGGTTCATTTCCCAATATCAGATCAAGTACAGCCTCTCCTCTATTTGGCTTATCTACATATTGCATCAGGAAACCTTCCTGAGCACACCTAACAAATTCCACCCCTTCTAAAACTCTTGCACCAAGGATATTCCAATCAATATTAGGAAAGTTAAAATCACCCATCACAACAACCCTATTATTACTGCTCTGTTCCAGAATCTTCCTTCCTATCTGCTCCTCGATATCCCTGTTACAATTGGGGGGGGGGGGTCTATATAAAAACACCCAGTAGATTTATTGCTCCTTTCCTGTTTGTAACTTCCACCCACACTGACTCAGTCGACAATTCCTCCATGACTTCCTCCTTTTCTGCAGCCGTGACACTGTCCCTAATTAGCAATGCCATGCCCCCACCTCTTTTGCCTCCCTCTCTGTTCTTTTTGAAACATCTAAAGCCTGGCACACCCAGCAGCCATTCCTGCTCCTGGGACAGCCGAGTCTCTGTAATAGCCACAATGTCACAGTTCCACATATTGATCCATGCTCTAAGTTCATCTGCTTTGTTTACAATACTCCTTGCATTAAAATAGACACATCTTAAACCATCAGGCTGAGTGCATCTTTGCTCTAACATCTGTCTATCCTTCCTCACAAACTCCCTACAAGCTGTCTCGACTTGTGCTCCAACCTCCCCATCTTCTGCCTCTTCACTTCAGTTCCCACCCCCTGCAAATCTAGTTTAAACCCTCCCCAGTAGAGGGATGTCTTCTTAGAACAAAGATGAGGAGGAATTTCTTTAGCCAGAGAGTGGTGAATCTGTGGAATTTGTTGCCACAGGTGGCTGTGGAGGCCAAGTCTTTAGATATTTTTAAGGCAGAGGTCGATAGATTATTGACTGATCAGGGTGTGAAGGGATACAGGGAGAAGGCAGAAGATTGGAGCTGAGAGGGAAAATGGATCAGCCATGATGAAATGGCAGAGCGGACTTGATGGGCTAAATCACATAATTCTGCTCTTACATCTTATGGTCTTATGGTCCAAAATAAGAAAGCCTTGCTATAACCATTCGTTCCATTATCTTACATACACGTGAAGTTAGCAAAATAGGTCTATAACTGGAAGTATCTGATTGATCCTTGCCAGGAATACAGGGATAACAACTGCTAATTTACAGGAAGGAAGTAGTCACCCTTCAATCCATATTGTATTAAAGAATTCCAAGACCAACATAAGTTTTGAATTTTATAAGAGTGTAAAGATATTACTGTATAACAAAAGTAGTCTTTCCCAGCACTATTAATAACCCTTTGAAATTCAGACAATGTAAATTCAACATCCAAGTGGGAACTGGGACATTGTCTTTTCTCAGCAATCTGAGGATTGCTTGCTAAAACTGTCTCTCTATAGGACCTCCCTACTTAAATTGGCCAAACTATGTACTGCACATCGACATATGTTTTTGCTAATAATTCTGCTTTTTTCAGCGGCAGTAACTGCAAACTTCTTCCTACAATACAAAAGCGGTAGCTCGTCAAGTTTTCCAACTCTCCCCATTTTTCATATCATGCCCCAAACTTCTCCTACCTAGATCTCTTTCCCAATACTATCACAGTCATCATCATTTTACATGCCGTGTCATAGGATGTAGGCAATCATGATCCCATGACCATGATTGTTCTTGGGAAATTTTTCTACAGAAGTGGTTTGCCATTGTCTTCTTCTGGGCAGTATCTTTACAAGATTGGCTGTTCTCAATCGCTCCAGGGTTGTTTTGAGGTGACAGACTGGCAGGCACTCTGTGAGCCACATGGAGAGCATACTGATGGGCTCATAGAGTGCATCACTGATTACGTCAACTTCTGTGTGGACTGCAATGTTCTGACAAGAACTATCCTTTGTTATTCAAATAACAAGGCATGTGTGACAAAGGACATTAAGGACATCCTGGACGCTAAAAAGAGGGTGTTTAGAGATGGAAATAGGGAGGAGCTGAGGCCAATACAGAGAGACCTGAAAGCCAGGATCAGGAAGGCTAAAGACAGGTACAGGAGGAAGCATGAGTGGAAACTCCAGCAGAACAACATGAGAGAGTTCTGGAGGGGGATGAGGACCATCACTGGGTTCTGGCAAACTAGCAACAGAGGAGCGGAAGGCAGTGTGGACAGGGCCAATGAACTTAACCTGTTCTTTAACAGATTTGACATTGTGGCCCCTGCCCATCCCACACATGAGCCATCTGTTGTCGGCCCCCAACCGACACATATTCCACTCTCCCCTCCTACCCCTCCTCACAGTCCCCCACCCTGCTCTCATGACTATACCCCTTCCCCACACGAAACCACCATGGTGGGGTTCACGGCTGAACAGGTGAGAAGACAGCTGAAACGACTCAACCCAAGCAAGGTTGCAGGACCGGATGGTGTCAGTACCAGGGTGCTCAAAGCCTGTGCCCCTCAGCTATGTGGAGTACTTTGCCATGTTTTCAACCTGAGCCTGAGGCTCCGGAGGGTTCCTGTACTGTGGAAGATGTCCTGCCTCGTCCCTGTGCCGAAGATGCTGCGCCCCAGTGGCCTCAATGACTATAGACCGGTGGCATTGACCTCCCACATCATGGAGACCCTGGAGAGACTTGTTCTGGAGCTGCTCCGGCCTATGGTCTGGCTACAATTAGATCCCCTCCAGTTCGCCTACCAGCCCCGACTAGGAGTTGAGGATGCCATTGTCTACCTGCTGAACCATGTCTACGCCCACCTGGACAAGCCAGCGAGCAGTGTGAGGGTCATGTTTTTTGATTTCTCCAGTACGTTCAACATCATCCGCCCTGCTCTGCTGGGGGAGAAGCTGACAGCGATGCAGGTGGATGCTTTTCCTGGTGTCATGGATTCTTGATTACCTGACTGGCAGACCACAGTACGTGTGCTTGCAACACTGTGTGTCCGACAGAGTGATCAGCAGCACTGGGGCTCCACAGGGGACTCTCTTGTCTCCCTTTCTCTTCACCATTTACACCTCGGACTTCAACTACTGCACAGAGTCTTGTCATCTTCAGAAGTTTTTGGATGACTCTGCCATAGTTGGATGCATCAGCAAGGGAGATGAGGCTGAGTACAGGGCTACAGTAGGAAACTTTGTCACATGGTGTGAGCAGAATTATCTGCAGCTTAATGTGAAAAAGACTAAGGAGCTGGTGGTAGACCTGAGGAGAGCTAGGGTACCGGTGACCCCTGTTTCCATCCAGGGGGTCAGTGTGGACATGATGGAGGATTATAAATACCTGGGGATACGAATTGACAATAAACTGGACTGGTCAAAGAACACTGAGGCTGTCTACAAGAAGGGTCAGAGCCATCTCTATTTCCTGAGGAGACTGAGGTCCTTTAACATCTGCCGGACAATGCTGAGGATGTTCTACAAGTCTGTGGTGGCCAGTGCTATCATGCTGTTGTGTGCTGGGGCAGCAGGCTGAGGGTAGCAGACACCAACAGAATCAACAAACTCAACCGTAAGGCCAGTGATGTTGTGGGGATGGAACTGGACTCTCTCACGATGGTGTCTGAAAAGAGGGTGGTGTCTGAAAAGAGGGTGCTGTCTAAGTTGCATGCCATCTTGGTCAATGTCTCCCATCCACTACATAACGTACTGGTTGGGCACAGGAGTACATTCAGCCAGAGACTCATTCCACCGAGATGCGGCACAGAGCATCATAGGAAGTCATTCCTGCCTGTGGCCATCAAACTTTACAACTTCTCCCTTGGAGGGTCAGACACCCTGAGCCAATAGGCTGGTCCTAGACATTTTCATAATTTACTGGCATAATTTAAATATTACTATTTAACTATTTATGGTTCTATTACTATTTACTATTTATGGTGCAACTCTAATGAAAACCAATTTCCCCCGGGATCAAAAAAGTATGACTATGACTATTATCAAATATTCATCAAAGATTGTCTTCCTGGCATCAGTGGTTGCATAATCAGGACTTGTGATATGCATCGGCTGATCATACTGTGAATGTACAATCACAGTACGTTCTCCAATTCATTTCTTTGCCCTTCCCACTACTTTTCTAATTATAGCTTGAGCTCTTTCAAATTGTATGAAAGATGAATAGGAGTGACACTCTCTAACTTTCCCATAAGCTTTATTCTGCTTCTTCATAGCTTTTTTTTAACATTCATCCATCCACTAGGGAATATCTTTCCTTTTAGTATCTCCCAACGATCTGGGAATTGATTCCTTAGCTACTGAGTTGAATACAGAGCATACTCAATTCAATATCCTCTAAAACCAAATCATCAGAAATTCTCCTTTCAAATAAATCGTCAAATGCATCACAATTTGCCTTTTTAAAAATTCCATCTGGAGCTATGAGAACCTTTTCTCTGATACACAATTGACTCATAAACAACTCTAATTGCCATAACTCTATTGAAATAACTCCCACATTTGCCAGTCCTCCTCCAGTACCCATTTTCCAATCATTTCTTGTATCACCACCAGAACTTGGTATCTTAAAACTTAGACAAGATTTCAACCAGGTTTCCTGTACACATATAATATCAGGTTTATCTAGTAAACCTTCAATAAATGTCATAAATTCTTGACCATTAGCCAACTGGCATCTAGCATTCCATTGCAAGATTAGGAAAACCATTAGCAGTCCTCCTTTGAAGTCTGAACACTATTTACTCCTCCTTGTAAATCACCGTTAATAACTTCTAGAGTTAAGTCTTTTATCTCAATATGTTTTCCTCTAGCTTTTAATGTAATTTTAATTTTTCTGTCCTACTTTTGGTTCATGCTCTACAATTTACTCATCTACCATGCAAGTGACACACTTTAGTCTGTTAACAATCAATGAATCCTTTGTTATTCAATCATGCACTTTACACACTGTATCCTGGATATCAATAGGTCCTATTTACACTGTCTTCTGTACTTTCTGCAGGGGCTTTGCATATGATATGTCCATTTCCAACTGAATATACTGCATTTCCACAGCTTTTAATATACACGATACCATGCATAAGCAGAGCTATTCTCCCACTACAGTTACAACATTTTAGCCTAACACATTCTCCACAATCGCATAATCATGTTCTACACCATATCTACTATCTTGCTTTTTATCCTTACACCCAGCTGCTACATGGCCAAATTTCTGGCATTGAAAACATCGCGGAGAGGGGGGCACATAGACTCGAACATATAACTCACTTAACCTAAATTAACCCTGTCCGGCAACATTTTTCCAAAAAATTTAATCAACACCGATAAGCTATTTGTTCTTACTCCACCATGAAACCCTTTTAAACATTTAGTGTCCAATACTTTACCCCAACTAAATTATTTTTTAACTTCGTCCATGGATGCATCAGGAGGCTCTCCAGAGATTACTCCCCAAAGCCATCATCATTGAAAATAATTCCTTGGTATTACTTTCGTTCCTCCCATGGCTTTTAACTCCAATGGTTTCTCATATTGCATACTATCTATATAAAGTACAAAGAGTGCCCTATCTTTTAAAGGTTTTGCACCCATAATATCTCTTAATACTTTTTTTCCAAATCCTAAGTTAGTCTAATTGGATAGATATCGAAAGTAGGTCCACATTCAAAACTCAACAAAATCTTAAACTCCTCCTTCTTTGTTTCATTTAATTCCTGTCTATTGCTGTCATCTCTGGATGATAAGCCACAACAATCCTTGTGCCAATTATTTTTCCGTTTCTCAGAAACCTGCCATTTGCCTTCTTCCATATAACTCCGATCACCCAATATCATCACCCCAGTTCGCTACATGTCTTCTCTATCCCTTCCTGCCATCTGTACCCCTCTTCCTGTCAGAGAGCTACACTCAACAGCACACTTAACCCTTTGCTCCAACCCTAATCAATAAATGTCGTTCAATCCATTCAAATATGCTCTTACCTCTTCTCCTCACCTACCTGTAACCTCCCCTGGTGACCCTCCTCCTTCCCTTTCTCCCTTTCCCTCATGGTCCACTTGCCTCTCCTATCAGATATCTCCTTCTTCAGCCCTTTAACTTTTCCACCTATCACCTCCCAGCTTCTCCCTTCATGCCCCTTTCCCTACCTACCTGGATTCACCTATCACCTACTAGCTTGTATTTCTTCCCCTCCCCACCCACTCCAGCAGCATCTTCTTATTCTGACATTTTCTCCTGTCCTTTCTAGTCCTGATGAGGGGTCTCAGCCTGAAACTTTGACTGTTCATTCCTTTCCATTGATGCTGCCAGACCTGCTGAGTTTCTCCAGCATTTTGTGTGCATTAATCAGTACATTTTTTTGGGATGTGGGAGGAAACACACGAGGTCACCGGAGCACGTACAAGCTCCTTATAGACAGCGGCAGAATTAAACCCGGGTCACTGCCACTGTAATGCTGTCTGCCTTATCCAACAATGACTGAAGACCTGTGCAGGAGTGTTTTTAAAGTGGAAAAACTTTTGTTGGGGCAGTTCTGCTTTCTCGATCTTAGAAGCCCAGGTCTGGGGACAAACTGGGGTCATCCTTGATTGCAGTAGATGACCATGACATCTTCTGTGCCTTGTCATGCCCTTTGCTCTGCATTGGATCTCACGCGACCAATCTGACTTCACCAGCTGGGACAGGCATGTCCCTATCTCACTGGAGCCTGCCCTCACCTGTTGAAATGGCATACCAGGGGGTAGTCACTGTCAAGGACTTCACCCACTCCAGATAGTCTCTCTTCCCCCTCCTCCCATTGGGCAGAAAATAAAAGAGCCCAAAAACACAAATCACCAGGCCCAAGGACAGTGTCTATCCTGCTATTATAAAACTATTGAACAGACCTCTTGTAAGGCAAGATAGATTCTTTTCCTCAATTTACCTTATCATGACCTTGCCCCTCATTGTCTGCCTGACTGTAACACTATTTTCTTCATCCTGTTATTGCCTTTCCCTTGTATTACTTCAGGGTACTGTTGTGATGAAAAGATCTGTAGGGATTGCATCAAAACAAAGTTTTTAAACTGTGTCTCATTACATGTGACAATAACAAACCAATGAGGCTTGAAGTAGTCTGGAGTTACTGAGAATGGACAACACAAGAATGATTAGAATATGAAAATTGCTTCTGCGTGATGGATTGTTGATGGGAGCACATGGTAAGAAATAAGCAGAAGGTGCACCTTGTTTGCATGACACCTCCCCAGATGTGCGGCTCAGAGCTTTGAAGTTCCATTGGCAGATCTCTAAGGGCAGCTGATTGTTTTTGCTGTTGCAGCAGCTTATCTGGGTCCTCAGCAGAGGCCCAAATGAACGCGAGGTAACCAGCTCTCATACTGATCTGCTAGATCTCCAGCAATGTCAAGGCAACCTCTCTGCTCAAACATGGTGAAGAAATGTTGGAGGATTGTGACGAGTGGTGTCCCACAAGGATCAGTTCTGGGACCTCTACTTTTCGTGATTTTTATTAACGACCTGGATGTTGGGGTAGAAGGGTGGGTTGGCAAGTTTGCAGATGACACAAAGGTTGGTGGTGTTGTGGATAGTGTAGAGGATTGTCAAAGACTGCAGAGAGACATTGATTGGATGCAGAAGTGGGCTGAGAAGTGGCAGATGGAGTTCAACCCAGAGAAGTGTGAGGTGGTACACTTTGGAAAGAAAAACTCCAAGGTAGAGTACAAAGTAAATGGCAGGATACTTGGTAGTGTGGAGGAGCAGAGGGACCTGAGGGTACATGTCCACAGATCCCTGAAAGTTGCCTCACAGGTAGATAGGATAGTTAAGAAAGCTTATGGGGTGTTAGCTTTCGTAAGTCGAGGGATAGAGTTTAAGAATTGCGATGTAATGATGCAGCTCTATAAAACTCTGGTTAGGCCACACTTGGAGTACTGTGTCCATTTCTGGTCACCTCACTATAGGAAGGATGTGGAAGCATTGGAAAGGGTACAGAGGAGATTTACCAGGATGCTGCCTGGTTTAGAGAGTATGGATTATGATCAGAGATTAAGGGAGCTAGGGCTTTACTCTTTGGAGAGAAAGAGGATGAAAGGAGACATGATAGAGGTGTACAAGATAATAAAAGGAATAGATAGAGTGTATAGCCAGTGCCTCTTCCCCAGGGCACCACTGCTCAATACAAGAGGACATGGCTTTAAGGTAAGGGGTGGGAAGTTCAAGGGGGATATTAGAGGAAGATTTTTTACTCAGAGAGTGGTTGGTGTGTGGAATGCACTGCCTGAGTCAGTGGTGGAGGCAGATGCATTCATGAAGTTTAAGAGACTACTAGACAGGTATATGGAGGAATTTAAGGTGGGGGGGGGTTATATGGGAGGCAGGGTTTGAGGGTCGGCACAACTTTGTGGGCCGAAGGGCCTGTAATGTGCTGTACTATTCTATGTTCTATAAAACTTTTCACAGGGACAGACCTAAAAACCTGAGATATGTTCCAATCAATTTTTATTGAATTCCTCCTTGCTTTGCTGTGGTATTTTTTTTTTTAGCAGTTTGATGGTGAAAATACAAGCTTCCTGGTCTCCTTTAAACTTGAGGAAAGAGATAAGGGAATACAAACCAGTGAGGCTTGAGGTAGTCTGGAGTTACTGAAAATGGACAACACAAGAATGATTAGAATATGGAAATTGCTTCTGCATGATGGATTGTTGATGGAAGCACTTGGTAAGGAATAAGCAGAATAGAGTGCACTTTGTTTGGGTGACATCTCCCCAGCTGTGCGGCTCAGAGCTTTGAAATTGTGGAAATTGAGGCATGTGACAAGAACATATCTTGGGGCCTGCATGAAAAAAATTCCTTCACTGTACTTGTGTTGAGATATTAGTCGAAAATTTTCAATGTTTGAATTCCTGGTCTTTATTCTGCAGCTCTGATGTACCAGTTCAGCATGAGAACTGGGTTACCCTGTGCCTATTCTGGATTCAGCTGAAGACCAGGATGTTTATATTGCTGAAATTGAGTGACTAGCATATTGACATTGATAAAATAGATCTTGCAGTCCAGTGCTCTGAGATAGAAGGCAAAGATGGGGGGGGGGGGGGGTTAAATCTGTCCGAATCAACCGTAAATTCAAGTTCCCCATGGTCTCGAACAGCAAAGGAACTCAATGGAGTAAGATCGCCGCACAGTGGCACCTGGTTGTATGACAAGATCTGGTAGCTTTTGTTCCCTATCTATTGATCAACGCAAGAAAACACCCAATCCATCTTCTTGGCTCTTTAAATGCACCTCTTCCCCTCTTCTGTCTTATCTCACAGATAAGAGACAGTGCACCTGCCACTCTCACCTGGAAGTCGTAATGGGATAAAAACCTGTCTTTTTTTTTGTCTTAGCTTACAGCTGAAAGCAGCTAGATAAAAAGCAGTGGGGTTTGCCTTGAGGACTGTGGTTTATTCTGAGTCAGAGGATTTGACTCAGAGTGTTCACTCTAGAGATTTGAACACTGAGGGAGTGCTGAATTGCTGGAGTGTTTGAGATGCCAATCTTTGGATGAGATACAAAACCCACTTCCTCTCTCGGTTGTTTATTTTATGATTAGCGGTACAATGCAGAGTAGCAATACCCTACCCTCCTACCCTGGAGATCCTGCTTCTTGCTTTCTGCCTAGCTCTCCAGCAAACCCCCAGCAACCCCCAACAAACCCAATTAACCCTGGACAATTTACAATGACCTATTAACCTACCCAGTACGTCTTCGGACTGTGGGAGGAAACCAGAGTGCTTGAGGAAAACCCATGCATTCTATGAGGAGACTTCCTCACAGACGGTGCCAGTACTGAACTTTGAACCCCCGCAACCTCTGAGTGTCGCATTAACCACTCCGCTATCGTGGCAGCTGATGGTCGTGTGGGTAAAATTCACAGCTCCACTCACGGAAGATCAGGACATTACTGCCCTGTATCTCAGCCATTATTTCTCCCTCACCCAACATCACTGAATATATACAACCTGATAATTGCTTCACACGACTTGGGCGTATGTGAATTGGCAGCTATGTTTCCGACATTACACGTACCCAATTTGTTCTTTGCAATAGGACAGGGCATTTTTGGCCCCTCTTCTTGGTAGCAGGCTGAGACTTATCCACCACTCTCGTAGATGAGCACAGGAAAGTCTACAGATCTCCACAGCATGAACCAGTGGGAGGGTGGCAGGGGTCCAGCAATCTCAGCTCTCTGGGCTCAGAGGAGAGAAAAACTCAACCAGTATTTCTGTTTTTATTCATGTTCACGGTTCTCAGTCGGACTCCTCCTCTACCGAATCCTTTCGTGGATTCATATTTTGTCCTTGATCTGCCAGCATCCAAAATCATCCTCTTCAAATTCTGCTTTCTGGAGTATCACTGGGATTAATCAATGAGTCATTAGCATCCAATCTTTAAGCAGCTTCAGTTTCTAGCTCTGGATTTCTATTCCTGGTCCTCTCTGTCTCTCTCACTTTCCCTTAAATCATACTGTTGCCCAGGAGTCTGGCTGCCTAACATCATCAATTTTTCTTCATTGCAACAATGGAATGAGTTCCTTGGAATATTATATTGCTAAAACTGCTCTGTAAGTGCAAACCAGAGACACAAGGGACTCTGCAGATGCTGTAGATCTGGAGCAACACACACAAAATGCTGGAGGAACTCAGCAGGTCAGGCAGCATCTATGGAGGGAAATGAATAGCTGACGTTTCAAGCCAGGAATAATCATCAGGACTGGAAATGATTCAAGATTCAAAATTCCAGTACACTTATTATCAAAGAATGGACACATTATACAATCTTGAGATTTGTTTGCTTACAGGTAGCCACAAAGCAAGAAATCCCAAAGAACCCAATTAAAGAAAAAAAAATAAAAGACCAACACTCAACGTGCAAGAGAAAGAGAAAAAAAATCAAGTTATGCAAGTAATTGAAGTGAACAACAGCATTCTAAAGCAAAATTCAGTCCTCAGATCTGAATCCCACAGCAGCACAGAGTAGGCCCAAAGCCTTTCTCATCAGTTCAACATATTAGCAGGCACGGAGCACAGCAGCTGAGGCAGTCTTGAATGCAGAAGAATGGAATTCAGAATATAATGGTAAGGGGGAAGGGAAGAAACATGAGCTGCAGGTGAATCCAGGTGAGAGCCAAAGGCAGGAATGTAGGAGAGGAGGGAGAAGGGAACTTAAGTGAGAAGATGGGAGTCTTGCCGAAGGTTTTCAGCTCAAAACGTCGACTGTACTCTTTTCCATAGATGCTGCCTGGCCTGCTGAGTTCCTCCAGCATTTTGTGTGTGTTGTAGAAGATGAGAAGTGGTAGGCGGAGGAGGTAAAGGGCTGAAGAAGAAATCTGACAGGGGAAAACAGTGGACCATGGAATAAATGGAAGGAGATGGGAATCCAGAGGGAGAAATGTGAAGGCCCCCACCCACCTGCCTTACCCCTCTCAATCTGCTTTCACCTATCATTTGCCAACTCGTGTTCCCCCCCACCCCCACTTGTTGATACTTGAAGATCCCAGCTAATTGCAGCATTTCATTTTGAGATAAGGGACATCATCTGTCCTTTAGGCTTGGAAAGCAGTACTGTCTTGTATTGTGCTCCATATTTTGTGATGGATCCATCCCATGTTTTTGGAAAAGCAGTTATTCTTCCAGAAATTGCTTCTTCACGTTTACACATTGGCAGTGTGCTGACACGTCATAGTATTCTTGGTCCTATACAAGCACGTATCCAGTGTATTTTTAAAAAAAAGACATTCAGACAGACTGCATGCTACAATGTCAGGAACCTCAAGACCATAAAGCTCATAAGATGAGCAGAATTAACCATATGGCCTATCGAGCCTGCTCCGCCATTTTATCATGGCTGATCCATTTTCCCTCTCAGCCTCAATCTTCTGTCTTCTCCCTGTATCCCTTCATGCCCTGACCAATCATGAGTCCATCAACCTCTGTCTTAAATATAAATAAATACTTGGCCTCCAAAGGCACCGATAGCAACAAATTCCACAGATTCACCACTCTCTGGCTAAAGAAAGTCCTCGACTCTGTTATAAAAGAATGCCGCTCTATTCTGAGGCTATTTCCACTGGTCTTAGACTCCCCCACCATTGAAAACATCCCCTCTACATCCACTATTGAGGTCATTAGACACTTAACAGGTTTCAATGAGGTCACCCCTCATTCTTCTGAATTCCAGTGAGTACAGGTCCAGAGCCATCAAATACTTCACAGGACTAGCCTTTCAATCCCGGAATTATTTTTATAAATGTCCTTTGAATCCTCTCCAATGTCAGCACATCCTTTCTAAGATAAGAGGCCCAAAACTCTCACAATACTCCAAGTGAGGTGTCACCAGTGCTTTACATTACATTCTTGCTCTTGAAATGAATGCTAACATTGCATTTGCCTTACTCACCACTGACTCAACCTGCAAATTAACCTTTAGGGAATTCTGCACAAGGATTCACAAGTCCCTTTGCACCTCAGAGTTTTTAATTTTCTCTCCATTTAGAAAATAGTCTACTCTTTTATTTCCTTTACCAAAGTGCATGACCATACACTTCCCAACACTGTTCCATCTGCCACTTCTTTGCCCACTTTCCTAATCTGCTTAAATTCTCTGTAGCCTCTCTACTTCTTCAAAACCACCGACCCTCCACCTATCTTTGTGTTGTCTGCAAACTTGGCCACAAAGCCTTCAATGTCACCATCCAAGTCATTAACATGCAGCATAAAAAGAAGTGGCTCCAACACAAACACCACTAGTCATCAGCAGCCAACCAGGAAAGCCTCCCTTTGTTCTCACTCTTTCCCTCCTGTCAACCAGCCACTGCTTTATCAATGTTATTATCTTTCCTGTAATACTATGGGCTCTTAACTTGTTAAGCAGCCTCATGTGTGGCACATTGTTAAAGGTCTTCTGAAAATCCAAGTACACTATGTCCACCAATTCTCCTCTATCTATCCTGCTCGTTATTTCTTCAAAGATTTCAAACAGATTTGTCAGGCAAGATTTTCCCTTGAGGAAACCATGCTGACTACAGCCTATTTTATCATGTGCCTCCAAATACCCTGAAACCTCATCCTGAATAATTGACTCCAACATCTCCCAACCACTGAGGTCAGATTAACTGGTCCACAGTTTCCTTTCATCTGCCTTTCTCCCTTCTTGAAGAGTGGAGTAACATTTTTCTTTGGAACCATGCCAGAATCAATTGATTCTGAAATTGAAAGATCAGCACTAATGCCTCCACAGTCTCTTCAGCCACCTCTTTCAGAACGCTAGTATGTACACCATCGCATTAGACTTGCCTACCTTCAGAGATTTCAGTTTCCCAAGAACCATCTTCCAAGTAATGGCAACTTCACACTCAACACTCCTGAACTACTAGCATTCTGCTAGTCTCTTCTACAGTGAAGACTGATGAAAAATACTTTTTCAGTTCGTCCACCATTTCCTTGTCCCCCATAATTACCGCTCCAGTGGTCAGATATCCACTCTCACCTCTCTTATACACTTTATCTGAAGAAACTTCGGGTATCCTCTAATAGCTTACCTTCATATTCAATATTTTCTTTATGATTTTAGTTGCTTTCTATTGGTTTTTAGCATCCTCCCAACCCTCTAACTTCCCACTAATTTTTGCTCCATTATATGTCCCCTCTTTGCCTTATATTCCCATTGGGTAGCTCCAAGCTGATGGCATGAACATCAATTCCTCAAAATTCCAGTAATGCCTCCCCACCCCCTTCACCATTTCCTATCCCTTTGACCCTCTCTCATGTTATCCACTTGCCCACCCACCCATCACCTCCCTCTGGTGCTGCTCCCCCCTCTTTTTCTTTGTTCCATGGCCTTCTGTCTTTCACCAATCAACTTCCTAGCTCTTTGCTTCATCCCACCCCCTCCAAGTTTCACCTATTACCTTGCATTTCTCTCTGTCCTCCCCCCCCCCGACCTTTCAAATCTACCCCTCAGCTTTTTTCTCCAGTGTTGCTGAAGGGTTTCAGCCTGAAATGTCAACTGTACTTTTTCCCCGATAGATGTTGCCTGGCCTGCTGAACTCCTCCAGCATTTTGTGTGTATTGTTTGGCTTCTATGTTGGCTTTGACTTTTTGTTAGCCATGGTTGTGTCATCTTTTCTTTAGAATACTGTACTTCTTCCTCTGGGATGTATATATCTTGTGCCTTCTGAATTGCTTCCAGAAATTCCCACCATTGCTTCTGCTGTTATCCCTGCCAGTGTTCTTTTCCAATTAATTTTGGCCAGCTCCTCTCTCATGCTCTGCAATTCCCTTTACTCCACTATAATACTGATACATCTGACTTTAGCTCCTCCTTCTCCAATTGCAGGGTGAGTTAGAGTCCTATGAATTCTATCATATTATGAGTACTCCTCCTTAAGGGTACTGTTACCTTGAACTCCCTAATCAATTCCAGTTCATAGGACAACACCCAATTGAGAATAGCTGATCCCCTAGTGTGCTCAACCATGAGCTATTCTAAAAAGTCATCTCATAGGTATTCTAGAAAATTTCCCCTCTAGGATCTAGCACCAACCTGATTTTCCCCAATCTACCTGTATTTTGAAATCCCCCATGACTATTGTAACATTGCCCCTTTGGCATGCATTTTCTATCTCGAGTTGTAATTTTTGGATCCTTACTTCTGTTTGGTGGTCTGTATATAGCTCCCATCAGGGTCTTTTTACCCCTACAGTCCTTGGTCCTACCCACAGCAATTCAACTCCTTCCGACTCCATGTCACCCCTTTCTAATGATTTGATTTCATTTCTTAACCAGAGCCACACTGCCTCTATGCCTACCTGCCTGTTCTTTTGATAAATGCAAATCCTTGGATGTTAAGCTCCCAAGCTATAATCTTCTTTCAGTCACAATTCAGTGATACCTACAATGTTACACATGCCAGTCTGCAATTGTGCTACAAGTTCATCTACCTTATTCCATATAGTGCGCACATTCAAATATAACACCTCCAGTACTGTATTCACCTTTTCAAATTTGTCCACCTTTTACATTGCCACTCATCCTGTTGACTGCAGTTTTGCCCTATCATCAGCTCCTCCTTGCTCGCAGCCTCACTATGTACTGGCTTTGTTTGTAAACCAACAACCTCATCCTCAGCACCATCACCCCAGCTCCCATCCCCTGCCAACTCAGTTTAAATCCTCCCACATAACTCTAGCAAACTTCCCTGCAAGGATATTTGTTCCCCTCAGGTTCAGGTGTAAGTTATCCCTTTGTACAGTTCGTACCTTCCCCAGAAGATCCCAGTGATCAATGAATCTGAACCCTTGCCCCCTGCACCAGTTCCTCAGCCACGCATTCACCTGCCAAATCACCCTACTCTTACCCTCATTGGCATAGAGCATGACAGCAATCAAGAGACTACTACCCTGGATGTCCTGTTTTTCAGCTTTCTACCAAGCTCCTTAAAATCTCTTCAGGACCTCCTTACCTTGCCTACCCATGTCATTGGTGCCAATACGTACCGAGACTTCTGGCTGCTCCCCCCTCCCCCTTTAGAATGCCATGGATTCATCCGAGATCTCCCCGACCCTGGCACCTGGATGGCAACATATCATCCGGAAGTCTCTAGCGCACCCACAGAATCTTGTGTCTGTTCCACTGACTATGAAATCTGTCATCACTGCAGTCCTCTTCACCCCTCTTCCCTTCCAATTCACAGCACCAGACAATGCCAGAGACCTGGTCACTGTGGCTCTGCCCAGTAGGTCATCCCCATAAACAGTATCTAAAGTGGTATACTTATTATTGAGGGAAACTGCCACAGGGGCATTCTGCACTAGCACAGTCACCCAACTATCCGTCTCCCGCAACCTAGGGGTGACTACCTCCCTGTAGCTCCCATCACCTCATTTTCCCGTATGAGCTGAAGGTCATCGAGCTACAGCTCCAGTTCCTCAACACATTCTCTGAGCAGCTGGGTCTCCCAGTATTCCCAGACTTCTCTCAGAGTACAAAATACTATCCCTTGGAGCCATTCTCACTGCACAACTATGGCCTAACAGATGAGGAATGAAGAATTAAGAACAAAAGAGAAACCTGCCAGGTACTTTACCTTACACAGGCCTGATCTTGTCCAACCCTGATGAACCAAAGCCACTTCAACACTGGCCCACTCACAACAACGGCCGCTCCACTTGCATTGTTTTTATTTGCCCTTTCTAATGATCCTGCTCAGTGATTGGCTGAACCTCTGCCCTCTGCTCCCCTCACCGATAAACTACATCACAGCTCGGTATTGGGTGAACCAGAGTAAATGATATATCTGCTCAGTACTAGGATGTGGGGCTCAGGGCTGCACGGTATCAATGGACCAATGCTGGACAGCTGTAGATCTCTCTCTCAGCACCTCCTCTTGGATGAGATAGAAGCTATCTTTCTCTGTGTGGATGCAAAGTTATTTATGGTAACAAATTCAACATTAGCCATTGACCTTTACAGTTTTCCCCATGTACATTCCATTCCATGTTTTGTGATAGATGTATTTTCCACACTGCAAACCACAAGCAGCTGGGATATTGGAACTGGAGGCAGTGACTGAACCAAAACCACTGTGTAGAGACAAAACAATTTGTATTGGCACACATATTCAACATGGTAGAGGTCTTCACAGATTTAACAAAAGAAAAGACACCAGGCACATATTTTAAGATAGATGGACAACCAGATACTTCTTATAAATAGCAATATTACAAGAAATGAGAGAGGAAGAAGAAATATACCTTTAAAACTCTTAAGATATAGGACTAGAATTAGGCTATTTGGCCCATCGAGTCTGCTTCACCATTTCATCATGGCTGATCCAATTTTCCTCTCGGTCCCAATCTCCTGCCTTCCCCTGCACCGCGCCCCCCCCCAACTCTGCCATAAATATACATGAAGTCTTGGCCTCCACAGCTGCCTGTGGCAACAAATTCCAGATTCACCACTAACTGGCTAAAGAAATTCCTCATCTCGGTTCTAAAAGGACGTCCCTCTATTTTGAGGTTGTGCCTTCTGGTCCTAGACACTCAACCCCTTAGGAAACATCCTCTCTACATCTACTCTATCAAGACCTTTCACCATTCAATAGGTTTCAATTAGATCACCTCTCATTCTTCTAAATTCCAGTGAATGCAGGCTCAGAGCCATCAAATACTCTTCATATGACAAGCCATTTAAACCTGGAATCATTTCCATAATACACTTGGCTGTGTAAGAGTCTGGAATGAGTTGGGGTTGGGAACAGTCCTGGTGGAGTACAATTCCCAGGAATAGCATATACTTTGCATGTTACCTATATGGTAAGCTGTTATTTGTAGTAAAGGAAAACTGGTGTAATTATTCCATGAAAAGGTTATAGAAAACAGGAATTCTCCAATCTCAAAAGAATGCCAGTGCTTTTAAGGAGCTCAATATATCACGCAGGTCAAACAACCTTCCACTTTTCAGTTGGGCACAATGCAAAGACTGCTAGAAACATCAAGTTTCGGGTTGTAACCTCTGCTCCAGTCTTCCAAAACATATCTAGTGATAATGATTCTACTACTCCCACTCCTCCTCCTCTTCAGCTTTCACTTGTGCCATTGTATCTAATTGTACCACCATCAATTTCCCATTTCACCACACGGCCATTTTGTTTTCTGTACTTCTCACTTTCTCTGCCCCAGCACTGCCTGAAAAACCTGCTGTGTCACTCTGTGCCACTTCTAATGCAAGTCTTGTTCTTCATTCTTCAGCTGCTGCCCGATCTATTGAGTATTCCAGAGCATTTTCCCATTTCCTCTGCTCAAATCTAATATGTTGGTTTTGTATGAATTGATTTTTTCCATTTTTTTAAGCAAAGGAGTAGGAGGCAAAAAAAATTAAAAATGTGCTTGATGCTAGATTATCCATAATCTGTTTGAGTGGTACAATGTTCAAATGCTTAATGGGTTGACTGGCCTTGTGTTTTTCCATAGTGCAATACTGACCTATTAGAGAGGACCAGGTTTGATTCTGGGGTTGAGTGATCTGAGCAGCACTTTGTGTTGGCACATTGCCAACTAACGTTGCTCACGCTGCTGTGTTCTCTCCTGGAATGTGGAATCAGCCTGTGTAGGCATGACAGTGGTGGCATTATTGGCCAACTGACACCAATTCCCTAAACCTGATATCAAACAGAAACTAGGGACGAGGAGTCCACAGCCCTCCTCAGCAGACACTGTGCAAGGCAACCATTTTCTTGGAGTGTTATGAAACATGACACGATGACAAGAGAATCTGGTTTACTATTAATCCAGAGCCATCCAACTGTGAGGACCGATAGAAGCGACTCCGTTTTAACCTCCAACTTCACTGGGTTCCCTGGGTATTGTACAAAGAGTTTAACAATATAATCACCCAACCCTCCCACTATGGGTGGTGAGTAGACATTCAATTGCTGATTTCATTTAAGGCACAGGTTAATAAATCAAAAGATAGTGGTAGTCAAAAAATAGGATGTGTTGAGGAAAGAGAGCAGCCCCTGGGCGGTAGTAAATCGCGAAGCAGTTTGGCAAGAACCTCCTGTCTACACTTGTTCTTTTAGTAAAAAGGGACTTAAGATTAGACAACTGTACATACAAAGCTTAAATTAAATACAAGTTCCAATCTCACTCCCAAATACACACATACACTGGTGTACAAGCAGTAGACTTTCTAACAATTGTTTACATGGGCTATAGCTCTTGTATTTTTCATCACTCTACTTTTTAGTTTCTATAGGCATGAAAATAAAACTGGGAGGAAGGTTCCCAACATCATTACTCAGTTTACATTATGACATTTCAACAAGCCTGAACTCGCGCCTCTCCATGCTTCAGTAAGACATGTCCAGTTTTTAAAATGGAATTCTGGTCCTTCCAATGTCATGGTGATGTCTATAAAGACATGACACGATTGCCTTTCTTCACTCCATTGTCTCATCTTTAATGCCCAAACCTCAGACACCTCGTGGCTGCTGAACATCATTCAGTCTAGTGACAAAAATACACTTAGTTATTTTACAGCACATCAGACATAACACTAATCCAAAATAACATTAAAACTCCAACAATCTGGTACTCTGGGGACTTGGGTGGTATTGGCCTAGCAGATTCTTTGTATGTTATTTATGTTAATTCCCAAGAATTTTAATTATCTTTATATTACATTATAACAAATTCTACAGTGAACTCGGAAAGTTTCAGAGAAGTGTCCCGGAGAGACTTAATTGTGTGTGGTCTAGTGAGTCTTTTGCAAGCATGGGCCCAGTGAATCTCGGAGGACAGGCCTGATTAATATCTAGGAGCATGGAGAAAATACCTGATGAGCCAAGTACTGAACTATTGGGATTACCAAATGGCTGAGTAGCGTTCATCAGAACTTCACTGTGTACGGGTGAGTCCTACCTAGTAACATGCTGTATATGTGATATACAGGGCATTCTATCTAGTAACACTGTGCTATAATGGAATATGACCCGAAACATTCAACCTATTCACATGCAGTATTCTAAGTATTTACATAAAAATAGTAATGACATCACTTGAGTTTGATGTTCTCCTAAGGCAGTCATTCCCAAACTTTTTTGGGTTACTGCATCCTTGGCTCCCAGACCACATCCTTAGTGCCCCCCTCTCCCCTTCTGGCCATTATACAAAAGAAAGAATTTTGATTTACAATGCACAGTGAAAGAAAATAGGAACTCGAAATTCAAAGCAGTGACAAATAATTGCAAAAATTATTCAAATCTATTTAAAACTGCAAATGAAATTTCTTTATTTACAGTTAAAAACAATTTTCATCAACAATCTTAGAGCATACATTAGTCCAACACTTCATTGCTTTTTGACCTTTCAGTGAGAAGGGTGGGCTTGGTACGTCTCAACATCAAGCTGTATGTCACCCAGGAATCTCAGCGCCTCATGTTCAACAATTTGCAGCCTGTTTCGTTGCTTTGAAAAAAGCTGGGCAACTACACTGAAACCATGATCCACAAAATATGTTAGAAAGGTAATAAAAGAACAAATGGATCTTTTTCCACAGTGCAGGATAACATTCAGAGATTTCTTTCTGTAACCAAAAATCTTTATATACAAATTTTTGAACCTCTGCTTCAGCTCAAAGTCAGTTGTAGTGAGACCAGTCCTTCATCCGTCCTTCCCATTAATTCCTCATTACAAGTGCTGAGGAATGGATTTATTACACAATCTGGAATTCAGATCAAGAGAAGAACCTGAAATCTTTCTGGTACATCTTTAAGCAGCTCACCCAAGTGGGCACAGTATATTTGAAGATCATCATCTTGTGTTCTTTCTTTCTCTTCCAACTCAGAGGCTCAGAAATTGGAAAAGGTTGTGACAGCCACTGTTGCACTCAAGTGGGGCCAACTTGGACAGAAATGTGATGACGACTGAGTTGATTTTGATAAAATTCACATCATTTCCTTGCATTTGAACAATGATTTTCATTAAACTTTGAATAATTCTGATAAATAAGAATGTCATGCCAAATATTTTTGAGTTGATTACTGAATGAAGTATTTGAGTCTTCAAAGAATTTTATCAGTTTCAAAAAGCACATTAAAGTGTCTCTGGCACTTTTTGAGAGTCAGCTGACTTCTGTGTCCAACAGCAGGCATTCAAACTGTTCATCATTCTCAATAAAAAGCTCTCAAAATAGTCATGAATTGAGAGCACGGGACTTTATTTATTGTTTCTGTGATAATAATACTTAATCATTTGTGCAGCCTATCACTTAGGTTTTTTTGTGACAAGAGGTTGCCTGTGGATTACACAGAGAATGGTAAATGTTAGGTACAGTTTTTTTTCCAAGTACCAATCCTATGGTGGCATACTGTCATTCATTGATGGTTCCCCATCTGTCGCACAAGCAAGAATAGCAGTGAATAGAATGTTTTTCTCTTGGGGGGGGGGGAGAGAAAATGTTCAACTACCCGAAATGTTGCCTCACCCTTTATGTATCAGTTTCTAGTCCCCTTGCAAATAACTCTTGAACCATGTTTTAATCTTTTCTGAAATGAACATAACCAAGAAGCAAAGATTCATTGCCTGGTAAAGTTAGCTTGTCCATATTCTCAGTCATTTCATCCAATCATCTTTGAGTAGAGATGCTGCTGAGCCGAATTGCTTTAATTGTTTGGTCTGATAACTTATGCAAGACCATACTCAGAACCTTCCTTACTGCTGGCAGAACCAGTTCTTCTCCAATGTATGGGACTTCCCAGATTTAACAATGAAATGTTGTATGAAGCACAGACACCTTCACTGTTTTGTGGTGGGGTGCTGGCAAACACGTTTTGAAGTGTTTTCCACTTCTGAAAGTTCTCACAATGTGGCTGAAGCCAAGTTCTTATTTACGTTATCAGAATGCATTCTCTTCAAATGCTCAAGGAGCTTGAAAGGTTTCATTGCCTCATCTGAAAAGAAAACTTTCACATAACAGACACAATGGCTGCTGTTAGTTGCTTGGTGCTGATATATTTCAGATTCTCGACACGCTACTCCTTACACTTTTTCATTTGGTCTGCTTATGCCATTTTTGTTATGGATGAACAACCACAGTCAATCACATATTAAAGTCCAACCTCAAGCACAGCGATCGATAAAGGGGAAAAATATGACAATAGCACAGGCAAAACTTTGCTCTGCCTGAAGGTAAAGTGGGGCAGCGATATCTTTGTTGAGCTAGGGAAACGCAGTTAAGACCATTCAAAAGGGCAGATTCTGAACTTTACCCCCTTGAAAGCCTTGCCCTAATTCACAGGAATTGCAGCAGTGTGTTATTAAAGTATGGGAATCGTACTAACAGTACTGAACAGCAATAATGTGCAGGCCAGGCTTAGAATTAGCCCAATTTCTTCAGTCCAGATCTCTCATGATACGCCAAATACAGAAGTGTCACATTGCTTTTCAACTATAGCAAGCTATGAGCAAAGTCTAAGAGAATGGTGGGTTATCAAGAGATGAGGTGACTATGTGGTTGGAGTATGTGGTTGTTGTAATCAATTATGAGGCACTGAGGATCAAATGCATATAATAAGCAATTAATTTCTTAAATTTAGCCTATAATCCCTGAGCTACCCTCATTGCTACCAACATTCCCCCCACCTTGCCCCACTTTGGGAACCACTGTCCTAAGGGGTTGTCTGTTGGCAGGTCCTCACATGGCTGTAGAGGCTAATCCAGGATCACATAAATCTGGGTGGTTCTCCACTAAGAAAATCATGTGTGTGGCTTTGTTTAATGTGTGGAGACTGATGCATGAGCAGCCACCACAGTCCTTGGGGTCAAGGTCCATAGAAACATAGAAAACCTGTAACAGAATGCTGTGCCGAACATGTACTTACTTTAGAAATTACCTCGGGTTACCCATAGCCCTCTATTTTTCTAAGCTCCATGTACCTATCCAGAAGTCTCTTAAAAGACCCTTTCGTATCCACCTCCACCACCGTCACTGGCAGCCAATGGCATACAAAGCAAGACGACTGGGGGGCGGGGGTGATGTGTCATCATCTTCTGCTAGCTCACTGTTGAGGTCTTACATAAACAATACCCAGTAACACAAAGTGTTGGTATATCATATACAGTGGGGCAATCTACTCAGTAACATGTAGACATAGTCTGATTGATATACATGCACACCCCCAACATTTTTTTAGCCCAATTAAGAGGCTGCCCCGATTAAACAAAGTTTCATGGAAATAGTTAAGGGACTCAAGACAAACTGAGTAACAAATTATGTACTTAAATGAAATACAGATTTACCAATAGTACTACTGTACTATAAAACTTGTAGTTCCTTATAGTAATTGAAGGAATTCATCCACTGTACACAATGAAGGAAATTAGTGTGAACACCTACTACAGATAATGGACTGCCTCATACAAAGCTATTAATGATTACATCATCCAAATTTTCATTTTATTTGTAATATTCCACCATTGCCAACACCTTCAAATTCTTTGTAGTTCCCAATTTATTGAAGTACTGTAGTGAAATAGTTTCATTTTCACTAATGGCTTTTTCTGACATCTCCAAGCCTGAATGCTTGAAACCACTGAGCAAAACAGCTCTGAGCTGTCTTACTGCTTTTTCCTATTAGTGACAAGATGACTAGTTTTTAAAGACAAACACGCAACTGATATCTTTTAAAAACTGTTCGCTCTAAACATGGTATGAATGCAAGGAAGTGGAAAGCTATTTCAAAGGAACAGTGCAACGAATGGCCTCTTCCATGAGTCCATCACCCTTCGATTATATTTAGAACTGGGAGCCAATACTGGTTGGCAAAGGAATTGCTGATGGTCAAAACAACAGATACAGGATTGGAATCTGGAGCACTACAGTAAAGAAACAGGCTCTTCCATCCATGCCAAACTGTAATTCCAGTCCCATCTTCCTACAAGTGAAACATAGCCCTCTATATCCCTCCCACCCTTGTACTCATCCAAACTTCTCTTAAATGTTGAAATCAAACCTGCACCCATCACTTCCACTAGCAGTTATTTCAACACTCGTGCCACCTCTGCGTGAAGTTCTGCTGAGGTTCCCTTTCCACCCTTAACTCATGACCTCAAGTTCTTGTCACTTAACCACAGTGGATAAAGCCTGCTTGCATTTACCCTGTCTATGCCCTTCTCCATTTTGTACAGCTTTATCAAACCTTCCCTCATTCTCCTATGCTCCAGAGAATAAATTCCTAACCTATTCTATCTTTCTCTATAACACAGGTCCTCATGTCCCAGCAACATCCTTATAAATTTTCTCTGTACTCTTTCAATCTAATTGATACCTTTCCTGTAGGTTGGTGATCAGAACTGCACACAAAACTCCAAATTAGACTTCACCAATGTCTTAAGACAACTTCAACACAACTCCCAAATGCAGTAACCTGACTTACGAAGGTCAATGTGCCAAAAACTCTTTACAAACCCATGTATCAACTTGTGACACTGCTGTCAAGGAATCATGGATCTGTATTCAGATCCCTGTTCTACTGCACTCCTCTGTGTCCTACCACTCACTGTGCAATCCTGGTTTGACCTCCTAAAGTGCAATACCTCATACATGTCTGCATTAAAGTACACCTGGTATTTTTCAGCCCATTGTATATACTAGCAGCAGAGGTTTTGATTACCTGAAGTCATTGAAAATAATGCACCCAAGGTAATTAAAAATGTTACTAAGGAGCATTAGGATATTTAAGCCAATGCGGGCACAGGGTGAAGGTTTTAGATAATGGTAAGCTGTCATGGACAGATCTAGGTGTCTTGTAACAGTGGAAAACAGACCTCTATAAAAGGAGTTGTCATCTATAGCCTGGCTTCAATCAAATCTCAAAACTAAGCACTCTAGTTAAGTACACGCAGAGCTGGAATCAATTCAATGGCTTCATTTCCTCGGCCTTCCCAATAACTCTAAAAGCAGCATGAAGATGAATGGCCTGGTTCACCTTTGGATGATCATGTTGTTGTGCTGGAGTTCCTGAGTTATGTCTTCCATCTCCTGCTTCAGCTGCTTCATCCTGTTGGGCAAACAAACATCTTCAAAGATCCACATCTCAACCTTCATACCCAAGTACCTTCAACCCATGTACAGAGCAAGGACACCAAAATTATTCCCCATGTACCAAGTGTCTTCTCATGAAGATCCTATATAATTTTAAAGCTTCTTTACACTTGTCTAACAAAACGCATGCTAGTACTGCCACCTGAGTATTAGCAATTCATTACACATTTACTAGCTTTTCCCCATTAAGACACTGCCACATCTCATCATAGACATCCCCTTTATTCTGATCATCCCCCCACCTTCCCTCTTACTTGCATCTTAGTTCTGACCAAGGTTGCAGCCCCCAAACATCAACTGTATTTTTCTTCTCTCACACTGATTTTTTCCCCAAAATTTTCTGATTTTGTTTCAAATTTCCAGTATACACAATTTTTTTTGATTTTCATATAATAGCCTTCACAGCTGCCTGCACATTAACTTCTGTTCGAGAACCAGTCTTTCCGAATATTTCCCAATACTTACAAAATGCTCAATATTTTTGTTTTTTCTTGCAAAGTGGATTATGTCACATTTTTCCATGTTGTTGCCGGTGATTTGGATTGTCCAAATTCCTTTGAAACCTATTTGCATCCTCACCTCTACCCACATTCCCATATAGTGTTGTGTAGGTCATACTGCAAGTGCCTGGGTGAATTTCCAAGGGCACAATTTAATCAGGGAATAGCCTCAATTGCATTACATGCCAAGGGAAAAATGTTGATTTTTCAGCTGCCTGGCACTGAAGCAAAATATCCCTACACATTTGAATTTTCTAGCCACTATAGGTCCGTCAAGAGTGCCTGGGAGTGATGTCTGTGAGTCCAAGTCCAGTGGAGGCCCAGAGACGGCCTGTCCTGGTGTTAAAGGACCTACGTCTGCTTGGTAGAAGGGAAGGAGGCAAGGGGATTGTTTTGTTCTGGTGCTGTTGTTCTTGCTTGTGTGTTCTGCGAACACATTGGACATGCTATGTTGGTGCCAGTATGTGTGTCAACACTTGCATTCCACCCCCAGTACATTCTTTGGTTGCGTTGCTTGTTAACACAAATGACATTTCCCTGTCTATTTTGATGTACTTGCAGCAAATTAATGAATCCAAATTAAAACAAACTGGAATTCATTTGAGGGGAGGCATTCACAAATACTAACAATGTAAACCAGTAATTCTGTGCAACTTTAAATTTGGACATTCTACGCAAAAATCTCATGACTGCCCCCAATTCGGGAATAGCTCCAGGATGCTGGTCCCCACCTGATGACCATTTCCATGCATTTCTGGTCAGGGTAGACAGCCGAGGCTGTTGATTTTGTCAAGGTTTGCTGGTCTTCTTGAAGCCTCAAAAGGATCTGGTCCAGTATCTGCAACCAAGGTATAAAGTCTGAGGGGGTTGTACAATTAAACAAGACATTCTCAGAGCTGTAAACAATACTATTCTTTACCATTATTCCTCATTTATGCAGAACCCTCTCTGAAACAGGGCAGTAAGCCCAACATCCATGTCAAAGTCTCAAACTGTATATCCTCACATCCTTCCATCTCAGAACACAGTAAAGAATAACCGAATATTTTCAGCTCAAAGAGTAAGAGTAGAAGGAAAAGTGCCTTGACTACTACAAACTTTAATCATACCAGGAGTGTGATCACTCGAGTTGAGTATTATGTCCTCCTATGGGTCAATTGGTGGGTCTTCAGGTGGCTGAAGAGTTCAATCTGGGATCCACATAAATGTAGACTGCTTGTGCGTGACTTTGTTTAACATGGAGGCTGATGCACAGGCAGCGACTACATGATCCTCGACAGATCGGGGTTTGGTCCAGTTCATGGAATGCAGAGGGACAGAGGGCCCTTCACTTTTGCAGCTTTCCTTCGCCTTCACTGCCGTTGTGATGTGCACCATCTTCCGCCAGCCCCTCTGTTGATAGTTGGACGACTATTTGTGTGGAACCTCCCCCTTGACCTTACCACCTGAGGTGACCCAACCAGAGGCTTTATACATCACTGGTGAGGCCCCACTTGGAGTATTGTGAGCAGTTTTGGGCCCCTCATCGTAGGAAGGATGTGCTGACATTGGAGAGGGTTCAGAGGAGGTTCATGAAAATTATTCCAGGATTGAATAGCTTGTCATATGAAGAGTGTTTGATGGCTCTGTGCCTAAATTCATAGAATTCAGGAGCATGAGGGGTGACCTCATTGAAACCTATCGAATGGTGAAAGACCTTGATAGAGTGGAAGTGGAGAGGATGAGACCAGAGGACACAGCCTCAGAATAGAGTGGCGTCCTTTTAGAGGGGAGATGAAGAGGAATTTTGTTGTTATCCAGAGAGTGCTGAATCTGTGGAATTCATTGCCACAAGTGGCTGAAGAGGCCAAGCCGTTATGTATATTTAAGGCAGAGGTTAATAGATTCTTGATTGATCAGGGCATAAAGGGACGTGGGGAGAAGGCAAGAGAATGGGATGAGAGAAAAAAAAGGATCATCCATGAAAAAAAAAGGTAGAGCAGATCTGATAAGCCAAATGGCCGAATTCTGCTCCATATCTTGTGCTAAGTTCTAGATGGCTACTCTCTCATGATCTCAGGAACTCAAGTGTCTCTGCCGTGAGTAAGTGCTGATTCTCAGAGAAAACAAATTTTAATAGAGTTGGAGATGAGGACATATGCATTCGAACAGGAAGGAATTATGGACTAGAAATAATATTGTGATTGCCATCTGATCAGATCGCATTTATGGAAAGAGAAACAGGTTTAGTGTTTCAGAATGCAGAGGAAGGCTATTTCAAACATTAAACCAGTTTCTCTACCCACAGATCGTGCCTGGCCTCCTGAGCACATCCAGCACTTTCAGTTTTTGTGTTAGATTTCCCGCAACTGCAGATCCAATAAAATTTTGTGCAAGCTTTCACTATTCTCTCCCATGGTGAAGACCAGCAATTTGAAGGACCTCATCCCTCTATCCAGCATTTCTTACAACTAGAACAGTTTTATAAGGAAAAAGAAGCATCTTTAATTTGATTGGTCAACAAAGATAAACTGGCTGAGCTAGAGGAACAAACAAACAGCTCTGGTAGATTTAGCTGTGATGGAGTTAACATCTTTATCCTAGCTCCAATATTTTGAGACCTATTAAACAAAATTATTCAAAGTAAATTTATTTTTAAATCCAGTGACCTTCCTCCTTCAAGTTGCTTACAGTAACATTCAAAAGATCAACCTTTAGATTTCTGGAGACTCTTGAAGCCCAAATCTGAATAAAGTATTTAGATCAACTTAAACATACAGTATTTCTACCACTTTGTAATACAGATATCAGATTTTGTCTGTACAAAAGTCTACTTTTAATGAGGGAAGTAGTATTACTTAAAAACTGCAGATGCTGGAAATCTGAAGTAAAAATAGAAAATGCTGGAAACATCCAGTAAGTCAGGCAGCATCTTTGGGGACAGAAGCAAAGAGAATGATTCAGATCAAAGTTTTGCCATTAGAACAGGGAAAAAGAATGAGAAAACAATTTAAAAATTGTTGGATATGAGACTGGGAAACAAGGTTCAGAAGCAATGGTTGGGCTATGTCTAATTGAAGGTATAAGGAAGGTGTCCGAGAGTTGAACAGAAATCTGAGGATCAGACATCAGTTCATAATAACACCACCCTCATTGACAGGTTTGATGTTGATGTTTTTACTGAGCACAATGGTGCAGGTTCAGAAGAGGTTGGGTTACAGTGAACAGAGGCAGGGAAGAATTGAGATGATCAGTGTTAAGTTTGCAAAGAGTAGTTTCATCATTGGGTAAGAGGCCAGAGGGAGATGACCAAGTGATCAGGAATTCTGGAGATGGAAAAAAGGGAGAAGATTCCTGACCAAAGAGGTAAAAGTGACAGAAGAGTACTACACCATGTCAGACTTGGAATTCATTAAGATGTAAACACAATGATTAATTTGTGGCCTCTGTTGAGGATTGCTCATTTGGGCATCAGAGACAGGAAGATCAGAAGGGATAGAAAAAAATATAAACAGGGTCGAGATTGGGGCGAGATAGGACCAGAGAAAAACTGAATTGGGAAAGAGATCCAGAGGAGTATTGGAATTAGAGAACTACTGAAGATTGCAACCTTTGTTATCTGAAAGGAAGGGTCTATTCTATGGATGCAGCAGTGAAAAAATAAAGTGGAACCTCATACCGCGACGGTGGCATTACTCAATTACTCTCCAACACAACCAAATGGCCATGTTGACATTCAAGTGCCATTTCTATAAACAATGACTTTACACAAAATTTGTGAAACGTCTGAGGAAAATTATGTAGAAAAACATTCTAATCATTCTTTCATTTAAAGCAGTCTTAACCACACTATTTTTAAGGGTTTGCAACTCGATTAAATTTAAAGCTTTATAGGTAGGTGTGATTTATTTGTGTTATGTGGGAGCAATGCCTGTTTCTAGCAAATATTTTGATGTTGAACTGATCGGTGTTCAGATTTTTAATGTTTGCTGGTTTCCAAAAACCACACAGCTGAGCCAAAGACAAATCCTGTTTCACCGAAATTCCAACAAGCTCAATCACTTCCCAATTCCATCTCCACAGTTGATTGCTATCAACTACATTTTGTCTACTAAAGTTAAATCTTTTACATCAAAACACATTTTGCTGCCGTTCCATGTTATAGCAAATTTGAAAACAAATCTTTTTGCTCATCATTTCCATTCTAAGAACTATCTCCCTGCATGCATTTAAGGAGACACCATTTCTAACTCATCGTTTTGCAGACAGAAAGCTCAATTGCCCAGTCTGTTCCCTCCCTCCTGTTCTAATTAATCATCACCCTTATCAAGCCAACCAGAGCCCAGGAATGTAACAGAAACCTTCTGGTTTGTAGGAGTCAGCAGCACCCCACCAGTAAACCACTCATCTTTACAGAATGTAATGGTGCCCTCATTAACAGTCAAAGTGGCCAGCAAGGCAGCAAGGAGGAAGCTCTATATATTGCAAATTGCTTGATGATTTGCACTGCTCTACTGAACTGAGTTCAGATTTTTATGGTTGCTCTACTTGCATAATAACTCCCCCATTAAGTTCATCACAGAAACTCATCTGCAATGCATAGCGCCCTTCAACTAACATGGTAATAGTTACAGGCTGTCTGCCTATCCCACTGGCCCAAAATTAAATAGGGTTTAAGTCCCCTTCTTTAAAAGCTGTTGAATATTTTATAAACACCAGAAATTCTGCAGATGCTGCAAATTCAGAGGAATATACACACACAAACTGCTGGAGGAACTCAGTTCAGGCAACATGTACAGAAATGAAAAAACTGTCGACCTTTCTTCAGGATCCTGGTCCAAAAAAATGTTAACCATTTTTTAATTTCCATAGATGCTGCCTGACCTGCTGAGTTCCTACATTTTGTCTGCATGGCTCTGAATATTTTATATCTCCAAATTTTTTTCTAGTTATTCTTCTCTCAAATTAAATAATCTTTTCCTTTCTTTCTATAAGTAATTCATCACTAACTGGCTCCCTTTATGATTGTATCTCATTGGTTGGCGGGATTTTTGTTGTCACTGATTATCAAGTTCCCAGAGAGCTTGTAAGTGCTGTAGTTTCAGGGAATCACAGTCCAAATATTTTTCATATCACTGTTACAAATTTCCACAATGTGACACTCCAGTCTTTTCTACCGCTGATAAAATTAAAGTCAGTATTAAGTCGCGTCCACACTAAATGGCTCTGTAGTTTCCATCACCATTTGTGTCCTTAAACTCGTAAATTGGTACATTCAACAGGGTCGCAAGACATACCTTGTTCAAATAAGCTTCACAGTTCTCCAGGTCCTGACTGAGGTTCTCATATTGTTCACCAAGAGGTCTCAGTTGCTTCCTGATGTCACAGGCAATCCTGTAAAAGATAATAGTAGTTTCAGATCTGGACTAGACATTGATTCAATGAAAAGGAATGGCAAACGTCCCCAAGAATGCGTGCGCAAATTATCTTTAGTGCCAAATCAGTGAATGACTTTTTCCATCGAGAGCCGTGAAGTGTTTTCACAGGAAATACTATTGTATAATGGCCCAATTCTTAATTCCCCTTCCCTCCTTACATTACCCATTGTGTTCATGGACTGAATACCACCATTTCTCCTGGTGCCCTTCTAAAGAATCATTGGGTATTTCAAGGGTGGCACATTAGTGTAGCAGTTAGCATAACAGTTCTCAGCACCAGCTTAAAAAGCAATCTAAAATGCAGGAAATACTCAACAGGCAAGATCTCAGTGGGTCAGGACTCAGCACAACATTAATAGTTCAGGTGTCTGGCCTGGTGAGCATTTTCACAGCACTGTTGTTGTTTTCTAGCAACTGCAGTATTTTGTTATTAGACCCTTCGTGAAAATCTGTTCCTAGCCTCAACTCCAAGGCTGCAGTGTAGCTGTCAGCTCTTGAACACAAGACAAGTGGTCGAAAATGGTCCTTAATCACCAATTCCAAAATCAAGCCCAAGCCACCTGCCTCGTGGTTTTCCAATTTCAGCGAGTTTTCAGTTACCTGCCCAGATGACCCACCCACTTTCCAACCTTCATTCATTCTGTGCAACCACCTTGTCCAATTGGTCTTCCATGATTTCTCTGGCTACACTAGTCAGCCTGAAAACACATACCACCAAGCCTACAACAGTTTCTGTCCTGCTGCTAATAGACCTCTTGTATGACAAGATGGACTCTTGACCTTAATCTATCTCATCATGGCCTTGCACTTTGTTGTCTATCTGCATTCCATAATCTCTCTAATTTTAACTTCTATCCTTTGCACTATTTTTGCTTTCCCCTTGCAGTACCTCAGTGTACTGAGGTGATGAAATGATCTGTGTAGATGAAATACGAAGCAGTTTTTCATTGTACCTCAGTACATGTGACAATTTACCAGCCCTCAGTGACAGTGGACTTATTAGCTTTAGTTAAGTACCTCATCCAGTCCTTCAAACAGGTTAGCAGCTTCTGATACTTCTGTACACAATCGTCTCTGAACAACACCAGCACCTTCTTGGCATGGACTCCCATTCTGATTCTGAAACATCAAGGAAACATTATGACAGAGTAACTTGTGTTCTTAAAGTGGACAATACCCACACAGGCAGAAAGTTCAAAACAGCAAAAGCATTGGAAAGTGTGAAAGACAAGTTGAAACACACACAAAAGTTACACAAGGGCTGGGTTTCACAGGACATTATAATCTTGACACTTCATTTGATCTAAAAATATCTGTCCTTTACTAGTGTAGACTCCACAAGAAACACAACGTAATGCAAGGAAGTAAAGCTGGATTTTTATAAATTACTCGTCTGTCCTGATGAGGTGTCTAGACCCAAAACGTCAACTGTTTATTCCTGCTCTTAGATGTTCCCTGACCTGCTGATATCTTTCAGCATTTTCTATGTGTTACTCTGGACCTTCAGCATCTGCAGAATCTCTTGTATTTATACGTTACTGGTTAGCCTTCAAGTGAAGTATTGTATCTAATCTGGGCAGCACTTTCAAGACAAGTCAAGGCTTTGGGAAAGAAACCCCTCATCTTGGAGAGCTCAGAGAAGATTGATCAGGATACCAGTGATGAGGAACTTTAGCATAATGGAGCCGCACTAAAGACTAGAAGTTGAACAATGGTAGGAAATGAGGTTTAGCATGTTAAGAATTATGAGAGTTTCTGACAGGATTGGAACAACCTACTTCCATTGACAGGAGAGACAATAACCAAAGGGGAAAGGTTCAACATTGTCCAAAATTCAGGAGAGAATGGAGGAGTCTGGAATGCACTCAGTGAGGCCAGTAGAAGATTAATAATAACTCCTGAAGTTAACTGGAATAATATGAAAAAAATAAATTGCAGGAAGATGTGGAAATAGTGCAGGAGCCAGTCAGATAGCATTTTTCATGGCTGACTCAGGCAAAAGGGGTTGAGCGTTCACCTTCTGTGCTGTGAAGTTCAAAGAACTTCTAAGCGTTCCTTATGTCACCGCTCAGTTGATTAGTAAGGTTGCCATGGGTAACCTTGGCTTTGACAGAAAAATAAGGTGTTTGCATTCAGACAACACTTCTCTGCATTTCTCTCAAAACTGCCAAAACTTTTGGTATGCATTGAAAAATAAAGCACAAGGTTAAGACGACAAATTTGGCAATAATTTTGCACACAGCAAGATGCCATTGAGTGCTGAGATGAATGATCACATTCTCTACTTTAACAGAAAAATTTGCCTTTCCAGAAACACTTTGCAGTACTTAATGTGCGTCAAGCTGTCAGGGTAACCTCTTATTTGCCGTCTCATTTGTGGGTCAGTATTTCTGACAGTGCAGTAATCTCTCAGTTCCAAAATGTGCAATCAGTTTTAATGTGCTCAGGTATACTTGTGAGCCTTGGACATTCAGACTGCGGGGCAATCTTTCATTTACGAACTGAAGTAGAGTAAAACAAATAAACCAAACTTACTTCTCAAATTTATGGATCTGCTCATCATTATACTGCAGCTCTGAAATGAAAATTGGTAACATTCAGTCCTTAAGCCAAGTCTTTTCCTCATTTGCAGGGGTAACTGTGCTGGTCTGCCACTGTGATCATGCATTGATTCCCAGATGGATATGCTGTACGTCACAAATCAAACAGATGGCCCATTGAATTTGTGTTGGCCATCAAGCAATCGTTTTTACTGTAGCCATACTCTAACCTAATATATTACTATTAACTCTCCCTTCTCCAACATTCTACCACACATTAGGAGCAATTTACAGTGCCCAATTATCCTACCAAGCCATAAACGTTTGGGATGTGGAAACGCCTAGAGGAAACCCATGCGGTCACATGGGGAAACTGCAGACTTTAGACAGCATCAAATGTCAGGGTCAAACAAGGGTTTACTGGAGCTGAGCGGCAGCGCCTCTACCAGTTGCCCCGTTGTATATTGGCACATCACACTCTCCATTATCAAATAGCCCGCATTATACTGCAGACAACTGGGAATAAAGACTTGGATGAAATCAAGGAATTGCAACCAACAGCAGCAAGAGCTGAAGCCTTCAGATGCAGGACAAAGGGATAGACCTTGTGCTCGTGCATGTAGATCCAAGTGAGTAATAATTAAAAGGAAGTTTAATTGCATTCATAACCTCGATATCCCAAGACAATTTGTAACCAATGAAAAAATTTAACATGTATTCATTACTGCAATGTGGAAATACAGTGAATAATTTGGATACAGCAAGCTCTCAGCCAGCAGAGAATGGCCAGATAATTACTTTTTCGTGATAGAGAATAGAGCCACGAGATGTGATTGAGGCTCCGGAATGGAACATGAACCCCATGCCCCTCAGATTCAAAGCAGACTGCTTCCAATGAGGCATTGCTACAGGGTCGGGTCAGGCCAAACCTTGGCTTTGTGGATCTTCGCCGTTACTGACCAAATGTACCATTTCTAGTCTGAGCTCTTCAATGAAACCATGAAGTAGTTTCCTTACTCATTCTCATTCGATCTTTTTTGAGCTGGTGGTGAATGGCGGACACTTTCTCAAGTAAGACTCCCACTTTTCCGATTCTATAAAGTAAATCAGAGGAAAAAGGCATTAATTATTCTTCATTGGCTGACATTTCCTTTTCACCTTGGTTCCTTCTCTCCTCAATTCTGGGGTGTGATCTAATGGCCACTATTCAGGTCTCACTCATGTCAAGGTTAAGGCAGCAAGCCTGGATAGAGATCCTGACCCTGTCTCATTCTTTACCAACACCAAAGACAACCTTTGAGCAAAGACTCAATTAAAACAAGAAAGAGCTCTTAATTATATAGCTCATTTCATGACTTCAGATACAAGACAGCACTTTAGAGCCAATGATTTTATATAGGAAACATGCACAAGTCCCACAGGCATTGAAGAGAATATTTTTTAATTTTAAAGCTATGTTAGTTCCACCTGGGAGAGACTCTTCAGAAAAAACCCTGGGATCTTTTTTTTAAAACCTTGTGTTGGACAGCAGACAAGGCCTCAGGGGTTGAGGGTGGGAGCTACTAAACAATAACGCTCATTCAACACGGCATGGTGAGCCTGGTCCCCTTACACAGGTCACTGGGATTTGATCTCAACCTACAAGCATACCACAATAAGTGAAAACAAGATGACATCATACCATCTGTTCTGTTCTAAAATTACAAACCAGCCTAAGTCAAACCACTCCAAACCTGATTGAGCTGGAGAGCTTGTAGCTCCCCCCTCAGATCAGACCATTGCTTTCAGCCTGTGTGGCAGTTCCAAAAAGACAGGAGGCAGAAAAGTAGGAAAGAACTTTGTAAAAAATGTATGATCAGTGCATTTATTTACCAGTGCTCAGCCCAGTCTGATTCAAGCCAAATCCAACACACATATTGGGTCATGGCAGCCTCAGGTCATATTGCCAGATTCTAGTCTCTCCCTTCCTGAAGCTGAGGCCTACAATCCAACTGTAGCCAGTTGTTACCTTTCAACCATCAGGCTCATGAACCAGCGTGTATAACTTCACTCACCTTAACACCGAACTGATTCCACAACCTATGGACTCACTTTCAAGGCGTCTACAACTCATGTTCTCAATATTTATTATTATTTTTTCTTTTGTATTACACAATTTGTCATCTTTTGCATATTGCTTGTCTTTGCTTGTGGGCAGTTTTACATCTCTTCTATTGTGTTTTGTGTTTCTTTGTAACTACTGTGAATGCCGGCAAGAAAATGAATCTGAGGGATAGTATATGGTGACATATACAGTACATACTTTGATGATAAATTTACTTTCAACTTTGAACTGGGACAGGAATTTGAGACAGATTTGCTCAGTAACCTCTAGTTAAATACAAAGCATGCAAATGTCAAGGATTTGACTTTGACATTTTTTTTTGAATCTTCTTCAAAAAGTGAAGGTCTGTATAAAAGTGGTGTATATTAATAATATTGTTAACAGAATTGAGTATTATCCATTTTTCACTCGTGTCCAAAATTAACATCAACCTTTTCATCTTATACACCCGAATATGAAGTCATAGTTGTCACACCATAACTTTGTACATTGAAGATGTGTCCCACTTAGCCGCTGCACTTCATCCCACTGGAATTCCCAAACTATTTCCCACATTTCACACCAAAGAATAAATCCCACACATTACATTGTTGAAAGGACAGTCAAAGCACAAAGCAGTCAGTTCAGATTTTCCACATTAATAATGGGGCAGCAGAGTAGCGGAGTGGTTAGCACAATGCTATCACGGTACTAGCAACCAAAGTTCAATTGCTGGCACTGTCTGTAAGGAACTCACACGTTCTCCGTCACCGTGTAGGTTTGCTCCGGGTGCTTTGGTTTCGTCCTACATTCCAAAGACATATGGGTCAGTAGATTACATGGGTGTAATTGGGCAGCACAGGCTCATTGGATTAAAGAGTTATTACTATGCCGTAAAACAGACCAAAGAGCGATCAGGGTCAGGTAGTAAATGCTGGCCTTGAAAGCAAGCTCCACATCATAACATATGAAGAGAATTCTTGAAGAATGATGAGTAACAACAGCACAGAAGTCAAAATGGAGACTTAAAGGAATTTGAGAGCGAGCAACAAGGGACTACTATTATAGCACTGAAGGGCCATTCATTTAAAATTGTTACCACAGAGTGAAGGGAAAATTATGAGCAATGTCTTTACAGAGTATTATTGAAGTTGGAAATGCTTTGTCACAGGAATGGTAAAACAACAGGGAAAAATATAAATTGGAGAACTCAGGGTCATGGGGAGAGTAGAATACTTGTACGTAGATTACTCTAGCAATAAAGCTAGCACAGATATGATGGGATGAATGGCACTGATCACTGCTGCCGTCCTTTAGGGCCCAGCTCCTTAGGTTAAACTGTGCTCACGTATTGTCTTTGTGATGGATGTCACTGCTGTTGGACCATTCCGCTGCTATCAGATCCAGTTGCTTCTGACTGTTTTTAACATTCTGGGAGATGCCTGCCAGGAAATCCATCGTCTGCAACACAAGACATTTAAACTTAGATCAGATATTGCCCTTGCTGAAGAGTGTATTACGCAGCTATCTAGTGTACAGCGGACAATTTAAACTCAAAATAAAGGCACCTCTGCTGTGCTCCATCAAGTATTCCCAGATACACAGATGCATCAAATACTTCAGGTCAAGTACAATGCCTTAGATACTGAGAAGATCTCCCTCTACAGCGTCCCAAATGTTCAAAGTACAAAATAAACATTTTCTCATGGGCATATTCAATAAATCCAATAAGTGTATAGAATCAATGAAAAACCACACCAACAGGGTGGACATCCAGTGTGCAAAAGGCAACAAACTCTGCAAATAAAGTAAATAATAATAAATAAGCAATAAATATCAAGAACAAGAGGAGTCCATGAAAGCGAGTCCAGGGGGTGGAGGAACAGTTCAGTGATGGGGCAAGTGAAATTCTCCCCCCTGGCTCAAAAGCCTAATGTTTCAGGGGTAATAACTGACCCTGAACCTGGTAGTGAGAGTCCTGAGGCTTCTGTACTGTCTACCTGATGGCAGTTGCAAGAAGGGAGCATGACCCTGGTGGTGGGAGTCCATGATGATGGATGCTACTTTCCTGCAACAACACTCTGTTTAGATGTGCTCTGAGGTAAGGAGGGCTTTACCCATGATGGACTGAGCCGTATCCACTACTTTTTGGAGGATTTTCCATTCAAGGGCATCGGTGTTTCCATAACAGGCTGTGAAGTAACCAGTCAATATAGACTCCTATAGAAGCTTCACACGCAAGAAATGCTGGTGAACGCAGCAGGCCAGGCAGCATCTCTAGGAAGAGGTACAGTCGATGTTTCGGGCCGAGACCCTTCATCAGGACTAGCTGAAAGAAGAGATAGTAAGAGATTTGAAAGTGGGAGGGGGAGGGGGAGATCTGAAATGATAGGAGAAGAGAGGAGGGGGAGGGATGGAGCCAAGAGCTGGACAGGTGATTGGCAATAGGGATATGAGAGGATCATGGGACTGGAAAGAAAGGGAGGGGGGGAAGCCTAGAGGATGGGCAAGGAGAGAGACAGAGAGAAAGAAAAATTAATAATAATAAATAAATAACGGATGGAGTACGAAGGGGAGGTGGGGCATTAACGGAAGTTAGAGAAGTCAATGTTCATGCCATCAGGTTTGGAGGCTACCCAGACAGAATATAAGGTGTTGTTCCTCCAACCTGAGTCTAGCTTCATCTTGACAGTAGAGGAGGCCGTGGATAGACATATCAGAATGGAAACGGGATGTGGAATTAAAATATGTGGCCACTCCCACTTTCAAATCTTTCACTATCTCTTCTTTCAGTTAGTGCTGACGAAGGGTCTTGGCCCGAAACGTCGACTGTACCTCTTCCTATAGATCCTGCCTGGTCTGCTGCATTCACCAGCATTTTTTGCGTGTGTTGTTTGAAATTCCAGCATCTGCAGGTTTTCTTGTGTTTGCGTCCTATAGAAGCTGGTCAAGGTTTTAGATGTCATGCCAAGTCTTTGCAAACTCCCAAGAAAGTACAGGCATTCTGTGCTTTCTTTGTAATTGTACTTGCATGTTAGGCCCAGGACAGTCCTCTGAAATAACATTGAAGAATTTAACGTTGCTGACTCCTCCACCTCTGACCTTCAATGAGGACTGGCTCACAGGCCTCCAGTTTCCTCCTCCTGAAGTCAATAATCAGCTCCTTGGTCTTGCTGTCATTAAGAGGAAGTTGTTGTGGCACCACTCAGCCAAATTTTCAATCTCCATCCTATCTGATGATTTGTCACCAGCTTCAATTGAGCCAATGACAGTGGTGTCATCAGTAAACTTAGATACGGCATTAGAGCTGTGCTTAGCCTCAGTCATAAGTGTAAAGCAAGAAAATGGGGCTAAGCACATGGCACTGAGATACACCTGTGCTGATGGAGATGTTGCCCATCTGAACTGACTGGAGTCTGCAAGTGAGGATATTGAGAAACCAGTTACACAAGGAGGTATTGAGGCCATGGTCTTGAGGCTTATTGATTAGTTTAGAGAGGACGATAGCATTGAATGTCACACTGTAGTCAATAAAGAGCATCTTGATGTATGTATCTTTGCTTTACAGATGTTCCAGGGTTGAGTGAAGAGTCAAGGAAATGGTATCTGCGTGGACCTGTTGTGCTGTTAGGCAAATTGAGGTAGGTTACCACATTCTTCTTAGGCACCGGTATAATTGAAGCCTGCCTGAAGCAGGTAGGTACCTCAGACTGCTGAAACGAGAAGTTAAAATTATCAGTGAACCCTCTAGCCAGTTGATGCACACAGGTCTTTAGTATTCAGCTAGGTACCCCATCTCGGCCGGATGGAAGGATGCTGACATCTGCTGCAGACTGAAGTCACAGGATCATCGGGGGCTGCAGGCCCAGTAATCCAGTTGCACATCACAGCGTGAACCGCCCCCTGCACTTTTCTTCATCCTCTCATTCCCTGTGTCTTCCGATTTTTAAAAAAACCTCAATGTTTTTTTCAAACTTCTGATTGGTAAGCTTTCCTTCCTCTTCATCTTTAATTTCAACTCCATTTATGGGCAGTTACCAGACTATTGTGCACAATCGACACCTGAACCAGTCACAGCTATTTTTGACCAAGTCCTCCCATCAGGAAACTGAACTGCTATGATTTATCCCAAAGCTGGTTTATTTTGTGTCTGCAATTTACTCACCAAAATTGGATGCAGAGTCATGACTTACAACTTGGGTACTTCAGTTAGATAATATGAATAAGTATTTTTATTTTCCTCAACTCTCCCTCAGGGATTTAAGTTGTATTGTGCGGTTGCAGGCTAAAAACATGGACATAGACTGAGGTGCCAGTGTACTCAGTGCATAGGACCCTTTCAGCACTGCACTGCAGCCCATCCCATTCCTCAACATCACACTATTAGGACTTGCCCTACATCACTGTCTGGTTCCCCCCTCCCCCCAACTATTCGTTGATATTTCTGCCTCACATTTACTTTCTCTGGTTTTCTCCCAGCTCCATGGCAGCCTTTACCATGGGTTGGGCTTGAACGAGATGGCAAGTGTGAGGTCAGTCAACAACTGTTGCACGACAACAGTGGGCTTCTAAACCTTTGAAACAACCGGAAACCACATTAATGATCACAGGTTTGCTTTAGGCCAAATACAACACCCAAAACGGGCAAAGCCAAAAATTCCACACTAGTGTTTTGACCTCCCCTATCTAACTTCATATTTTAGATCCTTCAGTGAGATATCCCTCGCCCTTCTAACCTTAGGAAAAGGACAACGAGAGTCTATCCTGTCACTTAAGGTTGACTAAGCGTACCTTTACTCTAGTCACGTGCCTTAGCCCAATATCCCAATAGCAACCTTGACTATCAAGATGCTGTCAAAGTTAAAAAATTAATTTAAAAAAGTTTCCGTTTAGTCCTGCAATAGTTTTTTTTTGCTCAGGGAAACATCTTGTGACACTAGTTCTGAACGGAGAAATCCAGATACTGAGATACATCCTAGGATATGCTGGGACACAGCAGTGATGCAACCTGGGGTCATTGGGAGTTTTGGGTCTTTCAACATTAGATACCCTCGACCAGGCGACCCAGGCAGAGTTGATCAGGCCCTGCCTTGTATCCCAGCAGCATTGGTCCATGGGTCACACCTCTTGATCTATAGCCACCTGGAGGCTCGTTCAGCAGCCTCGGTGATGGTGCTGACGGCATTATGGGGGCTGCAAAGAAAAGAGCCAAGGAGAGAGTAGGTTCTGCACAGCAAGCAGCCAAGTAAACCTCGACAGGCTCCAATATCCTTCTGTGCCAGAGTTGAGGTGTAGGAGAAATCTATGCCTGCTGTCCTAAGCTCAGTACCAATCAACACCAGACATGAACAATTAACCTACCGATTGCAGCTTAATATGGACATCACCAACTTCAGCTGGATTTGTTCGATAGTGTGGGCCACATCTGTGAGGAAGATTTTAACAATTAATATTCTGATCTATTTCTACATCTGCCTCGTTTCTTAAACAGGAAAATTATGATCAGCATAGCTGGAATCAGTTAACAAGCCGACATAAAATTTAAAAAGTGCAGTTATAATCAGCACAGGCAAAATGGACAATGAATTAGTGCCTGCAGCACAGGTTACTCTTGGGTAACCTCTGATCTGATTCTGGTCTGAAAAGATTTTTTTCCTCCATTCCCCTCGAAGAACTTGGCTCTACTGAATGCAGATTCAAGTAAAGACATGATTCAAAAACTGCTTTTAGCATCACTGTATAGGATCCAGCCAGAAGGATGAATGTAGGCACTATCTTCTAAAAATTTTCAACACATTTCACGGTTGTAGGACAATCTAGGGTAGATTGATTTTAACAATGAATGTGCATGCATGAAAGAAAGGGAATAAACAAGGCAAGTCCCCATGTTAAATGAGATTTGTAGCTTGGTTTGTTAAGTGCTTGTGTTCAAGAGATATGCCAATTTTTAACAATGGCATTCAGCATTTCGTGCTTAATCATTTTTTAAATGTCAGTTATTCAAAAATGCAAAGTTTTATTTATTTATTTAGAGTTGGACCAAGAAGGGCCTGTGCTGCGTTAACAAGCCGCACCACCCAGTGATCTAGACATTTTTACCCCAGCCTAATCACAGGATGGTTAGCCACGGACAATTAACCTACTGACTGGTAGGTCTTTGGAACGCGGGAGAAAACTAGAGCGTCAGGAGGAAACGCACCCGTTCACAGGGAGAACCCTACAAACTCCTTTCTGTAGGTATCGGGACTGAACTCCAACACCCTGAGCTGTAATAGCATCATGCTAACCAGTGTACTACCTTGACACCCCAAGTTTTCAGAGCCAGCAAAGACTGAGTAGGGCTTTATTCACTGTCAGAGGTTTTTTTTAAAAAATATGTATAAATAGGAGAACCATGGATGTGCTTACTTGTTGACTTCTGCCACAATCTCCATCTCTACCCATCACCATTCCTCACTCTACTGAGTTGTTGCCATTGCAAGAAATAGCACAACATCAGAGTACAGGACTGCCCTTTAGAATAGGGACGAGAAGGAATTTCTTGAGCTGGAGAGTAGTAAATCTGTGAAAGTTATTGCCACAGATTTCTGGAGGTCAAATCATTGCCGATATTTAAAGTGGAGGTTGACAGGCTCTTGATTAGTCAGCAGGTAACAGGGAGAAGATAGGAGAATGGGATTGAGAGGGATAACAAATCAGCCATGATGGAATGGCAGAGCAGACTCAATGGGCCGAATGGCCAAATTCTACTCCTATGTCTTATGGTCTAATTGTCTATAGAAAAAGGTAAATCTAGATGACCAGTAGCAGAGGACAGGCATGAAGAAAGCAGTCCAAAGGCAGTAAAATTTAGTCTTATGACGTGGCCCACATGGGATTTATGGGGTTAAGCTACAGTACATATGAGAAGCCAGTTATCAATATTTTCCATAAAAAAGGTGACAGGAACATTATTAAAATTCTAACCTCGACCACAGTCAAGAATATAACCCAGATGTCTGGGATCTGGAAACCATTTAGTGCATCAGGCACAAGTTAAAATCCGGTACGCGTACTGGCTGTGGTGGATGTACGCTTGTTATTTTAGGTAGGTAGCAAAAGAGGGCAGTAATAGTTAGGAGAAGTGTGCATGTAAAATTTGAAGCAAGGCAGGCGGCAAATACAGTTTGGCTGAGGAGGAGCAGATGTCTTTGGACTAGTGTTCCCAGAAGCCTCACATCATTGGGAGCTTTCCAGCTTTCACATCCAAATCTGCTATCGATTAGCTGATGGATAATCGGTTACATGATTACGTTCAACTCCATTATTTTTATGTCATCTAATTAGAAGGATGAGGTAAAGTGAATAAAATACATATGCATGAAGAGCAGTAGATCATTCAGCCTGTTTCATCAATTGTCAAGATTTGGGCTGATCTAATCTCAACCTCAAACCGACATTCCTAGCTACTGAAGCCTATACTTGCTCGAATTCCGAAGAATGAGAGGACGATCTAATAGAAGCATATAAAATTATGGATGCAATAGATGTGATAGGGACAGGAAAGTGGTTTCCACTGGCAGGTGAGACTAAGGGACATAGCTTCAAGATTCGGTGGGGGGGGGGGGAAAGAGGAGTAGATTTGGGATGGAGATTAGGAGGAACTGCTTTTTACCCACAGTAGTAAATCTGGAATTCCCTGCCATGAAAACAGAAAAGGTTATCTCAATAAATATATCCAAGACAGTTAGATAGATTTTTTGCACATCAGGGGAATTAGGATTATGGGGATAAAAGGCAAGTAGTAGAGCTGAGCCCACGGCCAGATCAGCAATGATCTTATTGGATGGCAGAGCAGACTCAAAAGGTCAGAAGGCTGACTCCTGCTCCCATTTCTTCTGTTCTTGAAGCAACCTTTTGCCTGATGGGACTTGCCTTTTCCCCAAGTCCCTGGAAGGAACTGAAAGCAGCAACTGGTACTCACATCTTCTGCATGGTCATCATGGTGCTCTGGCAGGAATCCAACTTCAGATTCAAAGTTGTAACTTGCTGAATAGTTTTTCTGCAGTCCTCTTTCAAGATTGCACTAGAAAAACAATCAATCGATTAGGACTGTCAATCAATCCAGCTACCAATTAGTTTGCCCATCAGCGTTGGCCTCTCAAATTCTATCAACCTGAAAAATCAATGAACTAGTCTATCATTTGCAACTAGATTAAAAAGCAAAGTCAACTAGCCTGAGCTCTTGTACAATTTTCCAAAGACTAAAATTTTAAAGTGGTTATAATAAAGCTATTGCAGTGAGTGCTTCCGTTGGTCATGGTTGACCATGGAAGTTCTGTTCCAGCAGTCCGTGTTGTACAAACGTTTGTACATGCAAGTCAGGGCAGTACAATATGGAGGGCAAGTTGTTGCCTATGTAGCACAGGCTCCCCCTCTCCACACTGCTGACAAATCCAAAGGAACAGCAGAGACTGACAGAGTTCAGCACCAGCAACTTCGCAGGAGTTGCCCGTCAGCACTGAATCCAATGTAGGACTGCCGAAGGGACTCCAGTTCCTGCTTCCCCTCCCCACGCTCTGGGTTGCCCCATGGCTATAGTCACAGTACAGCAGAGTTTTGAGATCAGAGTATTCCTTCTCCTAGATGTACTGCCAACCACGGCTGATGAGCCCTATCTGGCCGAAGCAACTGGTTTTAAGGCACCAGTAACCCACATTTGCCTCTTCTCCTGGCAGTAGAAACAATTCAACCAGGCTAAGTAGCTGAACCGCAGGTGAAGGCTAGGAGCTGGACTGATTGTCAGAGGCCATTGGGAGAATCTAATAGGTAGTGGGAGCTTATTCCCATTACCAACCCCAGCTACAACTTTAAGGAACCTTGCAATAGGATATTACAATAAGTTTCAACAAATATATGATGATCCAACTCATGATCCAATTCAAGTGAATTGAGATACAAGACAGCCATAGACAAGGTGGCATTTAGTTAGGCCAATTATTACTCATCTGTTCAAATATATTCTATAGCCTTGTTATTACATCCAATTGTCTCCAAGATGACTTTAAGATTTGTGCCTCCACAACTCTATGTGACTCTCCCACCACCACCCCCCCACCCCAAATACAGTGGTAATCTCAGTTGATGGACTAATTCCTGATATCAGTCCTAGAATTAACCCTTTAGTGGTTCAGGTTGGTTTTCTTCTACAACTTAATTTAAAGCAATGTTCTAGATTACCAAGAAACCTTAACTCAGGTATACAGCTCAAAAGAAACACTTCTCAGACTTCATTCCTAGGCTCTAGTACTTCAGCCTTCTCTCATTTTTCCAACCAGACACTGGAAGGAGCCTTAATATCTTGCTCCGCTTCCTGTCTCAGATCTTTTTGCTGTTCCTTGGCTGACAGAATTGTGCAATGTCTTAAGTCTGAGTCTAAAGAACAGTGCTAAATTATGTGATCTAATCTAATACCATGTGTGGTGTCCAGACTAGATGGCGAGTATCAATATGGCGACACTACAAACGTGACTGTCCCACCAGAAACCCAAGAATATTTAAATACAAAACCAATGGATCACAGTAAGCACATGAAGCCTAATTAACTTTCATCCTCTCTAGCCAGCCACCTGGCTCCAATAATCCTGGCGATTATAGTGAACTCAGCACAGGTAGAGTGTCTATTTGGGCTTACAACTCTGGACCAGATACCAGAGTCCTTTGAGGTCCACATCAGGAGTATTCAAAAGATTCACTCAGAAGCATTGTTTGAGATCTATTTTCATTCTGTTAATAAATCAGTTTGTGGTCCCAGGTCTTCCCATCTCCATAATCTCTTCCAGCCCCTAAATCTCTGCACTCCCCCCACCCCCCCACCCATTATAGTCTCTTGCCCACCTTTGACATTAATTGTTCCACCATAAGGCCACAAGACACGGAGCAGAATTGGAGCATTCTGTCCATCGAGCTTGCTTTACCATTCAATGAGGCCAATTTATTTTCCTTCTCAGCAGTACTTCCCTTCCTCCTCCCCTAACCTCTGACACCATCATTAATTAGGAACCTATTAAACTTTGCTTTAAATATACTCAATCATTTGGCCTCTACAGACATCTATGGCAATGAGTTCCACTGATTCACTATCTCCAGCTAAAGTACTTGTCAAATATATCTGTTCTAAAGGGGCAACTTTTATTCGGACTCTCCCACTATTGTATACATCCTCTCCACATCCACTATCTAGAGCTTCAAATAGTCGGTAGGTTTCAGAGATTTCTCCCCCTTATTCTTCTAAACTCCAGTGGATTCAAGCACCACCACTGACAATATGACTTTAGTTACCATGAACCCAAGTTCCACACTTCCCTCCCGAAGCTTAAAATATCTCTCAATGACAATTTTCACTTGATTACACTCTTGGCTGCTGCTTCCAAAGTTTAAATGCATTTGACAGGACTGCATAAATGTCAAGTTGTCGTCATAACCTTTTCACCAAAGCCCAAGTGTCAAATTAAAAAACAAACTCCAAATAAAGGCTTGTGACAGTTCCAACTCATAAAATTTACATTTCACAAGAGGAACAGTTCCCGTTCTCAAATTGTACAAACAGGGATAGAAACCTACATTAACTTGAACTGATGTTGCAGGACAGCAACAATATCTCTCAGTGCAGGAAAGGATATTGAAGTGAATTAGCTTTTCACCTTCTGCAGATACTCACAGCATCCAGTATAATCCCCGAAAGATTAAGTCTTGACATTTCATTAGGGATTTTGTGATCCTTAGCAGTTGGTGAACAGCACTTGTCACAGTCTGGAACAGGAAACAGACACTCAGCAGGTTCAAGCCCGGTTAGCACTTGTACAGTGAACAAACACAAGAATGAAAGAAAAAGCCAGAGTAGGCCATTTGACCCTTCATGCCTCCTCTGCATTCAGCAAGATTAGGTCTGATCTTTTACCTATGTCACTTTTCTGTACTGACCCCATGTCTTGATTCACTCAACATCCAAAAAAAATTTAGAGTCACAGATTATTGCAGCACAGAACCAGGCCATGCAATCCATCTAGTTCATGCCAATCCGATCTGTCTCATATCCACCTGCACCCGGACCATATCCCTCCAATTCATAGACCTATTCAAACTTCTCTTAAGTTTTACAATTTAACCCACATCCATCACTTCTGCTGGCAGCTTGCTCCACAGTTGTGCCACCCCTCAAGTGAAGAATATTCCTCTCACGGTCCCCTTAAATATTGTATCTTTCATCCTAAACCAATGACCTCTAGTTCTAGACTTACCCAACCCGAGGGGAAAACGCCTAATATAAAAATCACTAGGAAAGAGAGACATCTGTGATGGAGATGCATCGATTATCCTCACTTATATATTCAAGCACTCAGGACAGGCACCACACAGATCAGACACTATAAACGGTCCTCTATACCCTTGATGAGGTACAGCATAGGTCAGGTACAGATTAAACCTCCATCTCAATGGCGTGCTCCTTGGGCATTAACTATCAAACAGCAAGTCACTGAGGATCGGATTCATTTGGAACGTCTGCCTCCCTTTTGAGATTACATTCATGACGCACTCCCAATCCAGGGACAACTGGGCATGTCTATGACTAGTGGACACTGCAGGGAGTGGAATGCGTCCTTGGTACGAGATAACTTTTGCCTTTGATTTAAGGTTTTATTTTGATTAAGAAAAAAAAATACCAATATTACAAGGGAGATGTAGAATTAGGTTAAATACAGAGCAAAGGCCTTGTTAAATAGTCCCTTCAATTACAATGCACTGGAGTTTATCATGTTTGCAGTGAACAAAACTTTTTTTTAGTTGAAATTATTTTCAGAGTACAACTCTGGGGCTGGGATAAAAACCGAAGAAAAGAAAAATTAAGTGCCCCAGAGATAGACTTCGCCAAAAGGATGCGCCCAGCGATGGCCCTCAACTACAGGATATTCTAGGGATAGACCTCATCTACAGGTTATGCCCAGGGATGGACTTCTTCTAAAGTGAATATCCAGAGATGAACCTCACCCATCGGATATAGCAAGGATGGACCACCTACAGGGAATGTCCAGTGGACTTCCAGACATCCCACCCTGCAAAAACTCATTTCAGGGAGGTAGCACCCCATCCCCCGCAACCCCATATCCCCCTCCCCCTGTCGATCTCCAAGGGTGTATGTAATACTTTGTTTAGTGATTTTGTCTAACCTGTAAACCAAGTTGGGTATATGCAGCAAATGTGACATTAAAATATGTACTTATATATTATCATGTTTATTCTATTACAACTTTAAGCAAGTCTACAGGGAGTTTGGCCTCATCACATAGGACATCAATAGTGTAGCTCCTTGGCAGCTAGCTTAAATCAGGGGTCCCCAACCTTTTTTGCACCGCGGACCATGTAGTGATAAATCAATTATAACAGTGGTCCCAAACCCCCGGGCCGCGAAGAATGCAGCAGTACAGCGGTAGCCAGAACGCACCCAGCACATCTTTAAGAAAAAAGCCCAAATAATCAAGCTAATTGATTAGGTGCCGCCCAGCACGTAAATGTCGGCCCAGATCAGAGACGATGCAATCGGCAATCGCCTCTGATCTGGGCCAACGTTTACGTGCTGGGCGGCACCTAATTAATTAGTTTGTTTATTTCGGCTTTTTTCTTAAAGATGTGCTGGCTGCATTCCGGCAACCGCTGCATTCTTCGCGGCCCGGAGGTTGGGGAGCACTGAATTATAAGTCACTTATAAATCAATAGCATCATAACATTTTAAGTAACGCTTGGATATTAAACACACGGCGCATATTTTCCTCATATGAACATATAAAATCATTGCAACACACCAATATCGCTGAATCAGTGAGAGCCCTAGGCTTGTTTTCCTGCAACAACATGGTCCTATCGAGGGGTGATGGGAGACAGCGATACTCGAAGGGGGTTCCTTATGTCCAGTCTATTCCACAATTTAGTTTTCGTTGCATTCATTGCAGAAAACTCTGCTTCGCAGAAATATGTTGGAAATGGAAGCAATGTTTTTAGTGCTTTCGTGGCTATCTCAGAATATTCAGCCTTGACTTTGATCCAGAATGCCGGCAGAGATGTTATGTCAAACATACTTTTCAGCCCACCGTCATTTGCAAGCTCAAGTTGATCTTTTTCCCGTGCTGACATGGATGATTCACTGGGGACATTCACAAATGAGTCACGGACCCATTCCTTTGCACTTCGAGTCACTGATGACCTCGCGTGCGTTAAAATTCAACAGTGCGTGACAGGGAATGAGGAAAGGTGCAGCTGACTCATATCATTTCATATCACCAAATCATATTGTTTCCTCGCGGCCCGGTGGTTGGGGACCACTCTTAGCACAAAGAGAGACCAATCAGGATGCTCGCTCTCCCTCTCAAAAAAATCTATTTCCCAGATTTTGTATATAATTTCCGGGTGTTAGGGAGCCACTATCGATATGTGGGAGACTCCCGGAACTTCCAGGAGAGGTGGGATGCCTGGACTTCGCACATAGGGTACTCCAAGCACGGAACTCTCCAGAAGGATATCCTAAAGATGGACCCCAGCACCAGGATATCCCAGGGATGGATTTCATCTACAGGAAATGTCCAGAGGTGGATCTCACATACAGGTTTTCCCCAGGCATGAATCTCATCTACACAGAATGCCAAGGGATGGATCTCATCTACAGCACAAGCCCAGACACAAAACCAGCAGCTGAATTCAGATTTTCAAACCAGCACAGGATTTGCTACGCTTTTACAGCCTGGCTCCCCCAACTTGGAATAGATCCAAATGTTATGCTGAAAAGTTGTACGAGATGTTAATGAGGCCAAATTTGGAGTATGTGTACAGCTCTGGCCACCTACCACCAGGAAAGGTACCAATAATATTGAAAGAGTACAGAGAAAATTTACAAGGATGTTGCTGGGACACCTGGGTTATAGGGAAAGGTTGATAAGTTTGGAATTTATTCCCTGGAGCATAGGGGAACAAGGGGAGATTTGACAGAGCTATACAGGGCAATTGTAAGAAGGCAGGCACTTCCCAGTCTCTTCCCAGCCAGCAGGAGTCACCTGCCACCTGTTTCCAACTCTTCGCCTGCAGCCTATTTAAACCCAGCTCTCATCCACAGACTTTGTTCATCCATCCAACCAGCTAGCCTCAACCAGTTGCTCCTAGCCTTCTGTTACCTTAAGTATCCAATCTCCTGTTTTGTAGACACTCGCAGCTTGTTATGTTGCAGTTTATTTGTTTGTATTAAAATGATCGCTCACTGCTAAATCATCTCCACTGCTTTGCGTTTTGGGTTAAGCCTCCTCTACGCTTTCTGACAAGCAGGTCTCTTCCACTGGGGTTGGGTGAAACAGGAAACATTGGTCTAGCCAAGAGTGAAAAATGAAATATTCAGGGAAGCTTGTGGGGAAATTCCATTCCTCAGCGGGTGTTGCAAGTGTGGACCAAACTGGCAGAAGTGGTGGAACGGGATTGGACTGTAACGTTTAATGAAGCATTGATAGGAGGAGTCTGGAGGAATTTGGTCCAAGTGCAGATCAAAGGGACTTAGAATAACAGTTTGGCATGGACTAGTTATGCCGAAGAGCTTGTTTCTGAACTGTAGTGTTCTATGACTGTCTCTACTGTGCTCTCATACAAAGCCATTTCATCCGGGCTAGAGTTTAGTTTCAGTTCCCTCTAATGAAACACCAGAAACTAAACCACTACCTCCCATCCTCACCAATGCCCTCAATCTGCCCAAATCCTTACCACCCTCTATAATAGATCACTCATTACCTTTGCAAGATTTGCATCACTAATCAAGTCAAACTTTGGTGGAAAGGTTGGCACCTCGGCTGTGAAGAGAGAATCAGAATCAGGTTTATTATCACTGGCATGTGATGTGAAGTCTGTTAATTTAGCAGCAGCAGTTCAATGCAATACATAATCTAGCAGAGAGGGAAAAAAAATAAAACATAATAAACAAGTAAATCAATTACAAATGTTGAATAGATATAAAAATGTGCAAAAACAGAAATACTATATATTAAAAAAAGTGAGGTAGTGTCCAAAGCTTCAGTGTCTATTTAGGAATCGGATGGCCGAGGGGAAGCTGTTCCCGAATCGCTGTGTGTGCCTTCAGGCTTCTGCATCTCCTACCTGATGGTAACAGTGAGAAAAGGTCACACCCTGGGTGCTGGAGGTCATTAATAATAAACACTGCTTTTCTGAGACACCGCTCCCTAAAGATGTCCTGGGTACTTTGTAGGCTAGTACCCAAGATAGAGCTGACTAGATTTATAACCTTCTGCAGCTTCTTTTGGTCCTGCGCAGTAGCCTCTCCATACCAGACAGTGATGCAGCCTGTCAGAATGCTCTCCAGGTACAACTATAAAAGTTTTTGAGCGTATTTTTTGACATGCCAAACCTCTTCAAACTCCTAATAAAGTATAGCTGCTGTCTTGCCTTCTTTATAACTACATTGATATGTTGGGACCAGGTTAGATCCTCAGAGATCTTGACACCCGGGAACTTGAAGCTGCTCACTCTCTCCACTTCTGATCCCTCTATGAGGATTGGTATGTGCTCCTTCGTCTTACCCTTCCTGAAGTCCACAACCAGCTCTTTCGTCTTACTGACATTGTGTGCCAGGTTGTTGCTGTGGCACCACTCCACTAGATGAAAAATTAAGGTTCAGAGATCTGTGACAGCCTTCTGCAAAGTCACTTTCATTTACATTACACATTAGGTGAAGAACTTTCACATTTTGTACAAATTCAAATTGCAAAATTTTGCCTCCCCAATCATGGATAGTCTTTTGAGTGCTTCAAATTATTGCTTGTGAATATTTTAAAGAGCAATTATTTGATATTAGAAACATTACCTAGCCAACTAATAAAAGATTCTGCTTCTACTGTTCTTTGAGAAAGTGTGTTTCAAAGACTTAAGACCCAAGAGAGAAAAAAAAAATTGCCTCACTTTTCCCTTAAATTGACCCCACTTTAATCAGTGACCTTTAATTCCTCTGCACATGCATCATGTCACCACCATTTAGGATTCTACTTCCTTCAATCGCGTTCACTCTCAGTCTTCCAAATTCCAGTGATTAAAAACACAGTGTGCTCAACATTTCCTCACAAGACAACTCACCTTTTCCAGGAATTCATCTTGTAAAAGTTCAATGAAATATATTACCATTTCCTCTTAACTAAGGAGATGAATTTAGTATATAGAATTCTATAATGTCTGTTATAAATGCAGTGCAACTCCCTACCTTTGTATATAATTTGCCTGGTAGTAAACAATAGTCAGTAAGGGATGTTGCAGTAGTATAAAATGTTGGTTTGGCCATATTGTGCGCAGTCCTGGTCACCCCATTGCAGAAAGAACGTAAGTGGTTTGGCGAGGATTCAGAAGAGGTTTACCAGGATGCTGCCTCGATTACAGGCTATTAGCTGTGAGGAAAAACTGGACAGTTCTGGAGTGCTTTCCCTGCAGCACGAAGGGCAGAGTCTACAGAATTACAAGAGGCATAGATAGGGCAGACAGCCAGAATCTTTCTCCCTGGGTAGAAAGGTCAAATGCTAGCAAGCGTAGCTTTAAAATGAGAGGGGATGTGAGAATTTATTAATTTATTTTAACAGTTCCTGGAATGCACTGTGAGGGGTGGTAGTGAAGATAGTGGCATTCAGGCAGCTTTTAAAATAGGCACAAGAATATGCAGAGAATGGAGGGATATAGATGACGTGCAGTGAAAAGGGTTAGTTTAATTTGGCACCATGCTTGGTACCGGGGTTCCCAACCTTTTTTTAATGTCGTGGACCAACACCATTGAGGGGTCCATTGTCCCCAGGTTGGAAATCCCTGCTAATTGCAGATATCATGGGCCAGAGGACCTTCTCAAATGTTGTATTGTTCTAGGTCAGGATTCCAAACTTTTAAAAAAAAAAGTCATGGACGAACACCATTTTGTGTCTGTGAACCCAAGACTGGGAACCCCTATGTTAATTCTGATGGCTTTTGCACAAACCTGCTGCACCCATAAACTACTTTTGCAAATTATGCAATGTTACTTACCCACTTCCTTTGCTGGGATTGAGGTGGGCAAGAGGCTGCCACCAACTCCCCCCCCCCCCACTCCCCAAGGGCACAGCGTAAAAGTATGATGGCGACCCTTGTTGTAATCAGTTCTGAAGCAAAGGAGAATCAGTCATGAGTGCGCGAGGGCCAGGCACGTGACCACTCCAAACACAAGTAATCACTGAACTGTGCATTATCTGCCACCAGGCAGGCGGGCGGGCGGGCGCACACACACACACAGACAAACTCAGAAGCTCTGAAGGCTTGTCAAAGATCACCATGTTGCAGCCCCAATTTACAGGCAAGTGTCAGGCCCTTGTTAAATTGGATGATTCAGCTCATTTTTCCATTCTATTAGTCTTCCATTCAGGGAGATCTGTACTGTCAGAGCATTAGCAAAGGAGTGCCTCATTGTCCTTTGGACTCATCTATCGTCCACTACTTCTGCTTAACAAATACATGGGAGTAGAGTCAACTTGAAGCAGGCTGATCTTTGAGTCTGCACTGACCACCAAGCCCCAATTGACATTAATCTGACACTGATCCCATAATCCTTCCCTCATTCTCATCACTTCTCTTGGGTTCTGTTACTCACCTGCTCACTATGGGCGATTCACAACAACCAACCCACATGGCTTTGCAAGTCCTTTGAAGGTTGCACATGAACGTCACAGTATATACCACATACGGACAGGGAGAAGCGAACTAAAGTAACAAAATGGTGGCATCCTACATTCTTCCATTCACACTGCAGGGAAGGGCTGACCAGGGGAACTTATTAAATCTAATTGGTATAATAAAAAAAATATGAATGTTGACATCTGCACAAAACGAATCAAGAACCCTACATTCAAACAGACCACTTACGCTCTTTGTATACGATTCCAATGGGTGCCTTCTGCTCCTTGCTCACCAGAATGATTGGCCTCTCCTCTGTTGTTCTTGGTACCAAGTTCACCTGCTGGACCAAGTCCAGCTCCAAGCAATGCCCTTCATGAATAAACTCCTGATCGGGAGCTGGTATGTCAGTCTGTCTAAAAATGGCATCCTTCAATATATTGATTCTGGGAAAATAAAAAGCGGCAGCAACAATTTGATGCTGAGACGATGATTGATCCAACAGCAACCATCCAACTCTCTATACCCTCATGAATATCGATTTCTCCTTCCAATAAACTAATCTCCACCCCCACCCCTCTATTCCCCACTCTGACCTTTTACCTCTTCTTGCCTGCCTATCACTTACCCCTGGGTCCACTCTTCTATCAGATTCTTTCTCCAGCTCTTGACCTTTCTCACCCACCTGTCACCTTCCAGCTAGCTTCACCTGTCACCTTCCAGCTAGCCTCCTTCCCCTCCCCTCATTTTTATTCCGACATCTTCCCCCTTCCTTCTCAGTCCTGAAGAAGGGTCTCGACCTGAAACACTGACTATCTATTCATCTCCATAGATGTTGCCTGACCTGCTGAGTTCCTTCTGCATTTTGTGCATGCTGCTTTGGTCTTTTTATTGCTTGCTTTCTCTTTTCCAGTGAATTTTATTTGTTTGGTGGCTCCGCTTATGAACAGGATTGCTGCAGTGACATTCTGCCATTCAAGCAAAATTAAAACATTAAAAGAAGAAAAATCTTAAAAAGGTGGAGTGTCATCATTAACACCTCACAGTTGCACTGTAAGAGAGATGACAATGAGCACGCCAGACTGTCAGACCACTGATGGGGCTGCACAATCTCCAGTGGCAGGAGATACAGAAAGAGCCTGTTTAATCTCACAGGATCAGGGTTGATAAACTGGAGGTGGGGACAACAGCAGAGACGGAGCAGCAGAGAAGCAGAACCACAATTGGTTGTCAGGCCAGGCAATTCCACATACCCAGCAACCCGCGAGATAAAGTCAAAGTTTAAAGTAAATTAATCGTCAAAATATGCAAGCCACCTTATACTACTGAGATTCATTTCTTGCAGGTGTTCATAGCAGAACAAAGAAACATAAGAGAGACAGACAGAGAACACGAGTTGTAGAGTCCTTGAAAGTGAGTCCAGAGGTTGTGGAATCATTTCAGTGATGAGGTGAGTGAAGTTATCCATGATGGTTCAGGAGCCTTTTGGTTGAAGGGTAATAAACGTTCTTGAACCTGGTGGTGTGGTGACATCAGACTCCTCTACCTCCTAAGTGAGGAGATTGTTAATGGTGAGAAGGATAGTCTTAGGTTACTCAACGATATTGATCAGCTAGTAAATCAGATTTCTTCAAGGTTCCCATCTATCTTTTCTGCCACCTTCGTGGATCAAAGTCTGTGTTCCTTCTTGCCCCTTGGGCTCTGCTATTCATGGTCGATGCTCTGCCTTTATTACACTTCACTATGTGTATTACATTATTACACTTACTGGGATTAAACTTTATCGATCAATTATTAGTTTTACTATACCTCTGATCCCAAATGAGCTTTACCAGTCCTGTTGGTGCATATGCAACTATTCATTGCAAGCTTAATAAATCAGTCAGTTGACATTACTTTGCAAGAAGGGGTGGCAAAGTGAAGCATAACTCTATAGTACCAGCAACCCGAGTTCAATTCCTGCCACTGCTTTAAGGAGTTTGTATGTTCTCCCCGTGACCGTGTGGATTTCCTTTGGGTAATCCGGATTCCTCCCACAGTGCAAAGATGTACTGGCTGGTTAACTGGTTATTGTAAATTGTCCCACGATTAGGCAAGGGTTAAATTGGGGAATGGCTGAGCAGTGCAACTCAAAAAGCCAGAAGGGACTGTTCTGTACTGTACTTCAAGGAATAAATAGTTAAATAAATAATGCACTTCCTTTCCACAGGGGTTTCTCCAGAGGCTAAACACATTCTATGATGAGCTAGCCAAGTATTGATTAGGGCAGGGGTCCCCAACCTTTTTTGCACCGCAGACCGGTTTAATATTGACAATATTCTTGCGGACCAGCCGGCGGGCGGGGCCGAGGTGTTCGAGTAGGGTTGCCAACTTTCTCACTCCCAAATAAGGGACAAAAGTAGCAGTCAAATACGGGACACTTGTGTTTACCCTGAGAAAGACTACCATGACCATGAAGCCTTGCGCGGGCACCTGTGTGCGCATGCGTGTACGTGCCGATTTTTTTTCCTACAAATCGGTTTTGGCTAATCTTCCCGATTCTGTCAAGTGAAACTACACTGTACATACATTGTTTCTACTTTATATAGGCTGTGTATTTATCATATCATTCCTGCTTTTAACTATATGTTCGTGTTATTTTAGGTCTTACGTGTTATTTGGTATGACTTGGTAGGTTTTTTTTTGGGTCTGGGAAAGCTCAAAAATTTTTCCCATATAAATTAATGGTAATTGCTTCTTCGCTTTACGGCATTTCGGCTTACTAACGGTTTCATAGGAACGCTCTACCCTAGCGGGGGAAATATGGGACAAGAGCGGTCCCGTATAGGACAAACCAATTTAGCCCAATATACGAGATGTCCCAGCTAATACGGGACAGTTGGCAACCCTACGTTCAAGTTCAACAGTGCGTGACAGGGAATGAGGAAAAGTGCAGCTGACTCATATCGTTTCCTCGCGGCCCAGTAGCACATGCTTTGTGGCCCAGTGGTTGGGGACCACTGGATTAGGGAATGTATCCGTTACATTAGATCTGCTCTGGACATCAACACAGACTACTGTATTTACCTGAAACTGTCAGCTCTCGTCTCCTAGTGACTGGGAGTACATTGACAGGTCCATTGCTGCCTAAGGTGAACTAGTTTCACGAAGGGATACTCGAAGCAGGTCAGGAAATACAATCAACAATCAGAACAAAGTGCAGTCATCTCACCATTGGACCCAGAAAGGACTGTCATCAATCAAACTGGGCAAAGCACCGACAAGGCAACTAGATCTGTCCTCACCAACGGGCTAACCTTTGCTCCGGTCCCCAGAGCTACATCTCTGCCATTGTAGTCCTGATGAGTAGAGCATGCAATCTGAAAACTACCACCGGATACCACAGAGGTCTGCGTGGCCCTAAGAGCCAAAACTGAATATTACAAAATGAGAGCAAATGGCCCTCCAGGCAATACGACAAAACCCAGCCATCATGGTTTTACCAACAGATAAAGGAAATGCAACGGTCCTAGTGTCCTGCAAGTAAGACCACAGGAAAATCCAACACTTCCTGGTTGATCCCACCTACAGAGTTCTACAGCGGAATCCCATGGATTCGATTGTCAGGATGACCTCCGCTTTACTGAAGAAATCTGGACTCCCAGCAGACATCCGCAAGACCCTTTCACCTCAAGCGCCAGTACCACCAAGACCGTACAGGCTCTCTAAGATACAGAAGGAGGGTCCCTCCGAGACCCATTGTTGATGGGATAGATTTGCTGACTTACTACCTCGCTAAGCATTTAATGACCATGCCGTTTCCCTTCGTTGGGAGCTGAGAGCATCGCATCACGAATTCGACCAGCTTCATTAAAACAATAACCAACATCCAGCTAAATCCGGAGGACATAACGGTCAGTTTTAACGGGGTGTCCCTGTTCATGAGAGTTCCCATTAAGGACAGCTTGGATCTCTTGCAGCCAAGGTATGACAAGGGTAAGGCTGGCCTTTTTGAACACACCTTTACATCGGCATACTTCCTCTACAAGGGGAACTACTAGAAACAAATGGACGGGGTGGCCATGGAGTTCCCTTTGCTGCCGACTATTGCTAATTACTACATGGAGGACTTTGAGGAGAGGGCTCTGAGTTTGTCGCCCTTATGTTGCAAATATTTCTTCAGATATGTTGATGACACCTTTGTGGTGTGGCCAGATGGATTCCAGGCACTCCAACAGTTCCACAATTATCAGCATACCCCCAAACATTCAATTTACCATGGAGATGGAGAAGAATAGTTGCCTCCCACCCCTGGGCATTCTAATACGACGGAAACTGGACAGTAGCCTTGAACATGGTGTCTATCGGAAAGCTACTCACACGGACTTATACCTCTACAGTAACAGCTACCATCATGCCTCCCAAAGTAGGGTGGTTCTTTGTACTTCGATTAACCATGTGAAAGTATTTCAGACCCAGAGAGTCTCCCCCAGAAAATATGGTTATATACGATGTTTCTACAGAGTGGCTGCAAGGTGAAGGAAATCAATCAGGCCCTTAAAAAGGGCTGACAGAAAAACCAGGAATTCTAACAATGAGGAAGAACCCATTGCTACTGCCTGCCTTCCCTATATTTCCATGGTTTCAGGAAGGATTGCCAGGATCCTGAAGAAATGCCGGAGTGATACTATCCACAAACCCATTAGGAAGCTCAAGTCACAGCAGGTCAACAACGACCTGGAACTCAGGTTGGCTGGCATTTACAGGACTCTCTGTGAATGCAGAGTAGTGTATATTGGCCAGACGGGACGCATGGTAGAAACCCGCATCAGGGAGCACGGGAGGTGTATCCGTTTGGGTTACCTGGAGAAATCGACAGTAACAAAACACTGCATTCGCAATGGCCACAAGATTGGCTTCAATGGCACAATTGTGCTGTGCCAATGGTTTTTGGGACCACCTGGTAGAGGAAGCCATTGAAATAAAACTGGGGGGGCGGGGGAAAGAAAAGAAAAAAAGAATTTAAACAAAGACGAAGGTCTCGCTTCAAGTACAAACTGGAATTCGATTGAAAACCAGGTGGGAGAGTGGAACCCTGATTGGATGAGGACTAACCAATCAGGAGGGACGGACTACAGGGGTATAATTACCACCTGACTAGACATACCCAGGCATCATCCCTGATGAAGATGGCAGAGTTCAGCATCAAAATGGCAGTTAAAAATCGATACCTGTACCCAGCTGGAAGCCCGAGAAGAGTTTATTCATGATTCCTTTCCTTTAAAAACTGGCTAGAAAAAGTACAGGCTATATGATATACAGTAAATTAATGCATTAAATGGAATAGTAATATATAGTACACATTCCAATCTTCCCATCGGGAACCTGTCCTTAGATTTGAAGGTGACCATAGTGCCATCGCCTCAATTATCTACCCTGTTCTGGAATAGATCTTACCACTGGGTGATCCAGAACTTCTCGCCAAACCAAATCATTAAGCTTAGAAAAATGGTGATAAACCGTGATACTTACGTGTTGTAGGAATGGACATAGACTTTATGCATCGTAGCTTGCGGCAATGAGAAGATGTGGATCACAGTTCTGTGGAGGATGTCATTGGTCTCTGCAAAGAACTGGTCAAATCCCCAGCACTTGTCTTGATCGGCCTCTAGGATATTGGCGAGGATGGGAACTAGTAGAAGCCTCAAGCCTCTGGAGCAAGATTACAAAAGAGGAAAAAGAATCAAGGCTGGTGAATTATACGTAACGCAAGCTGCAGATACTATCAACAAAACAAAATCAGAAGCACAGGAAAGTAAGAATTAGAAGCAAGATTGGAGCATGTGACCTCACAGTTTGACCATTCAGTAAGATTATGGCTGCCACTTTCCCACCCCAACCACACATCTTTTAAAGCAACTGATGATCCACTGGAAGAACTCAAGAGCAAGCAGCATCTGTGGGAAGAAAGGAATTGTCGATGTTTCATGTTGAAACCCGGCATCAGGACAATTCCTTTCCTCGCACAGTATGTTGCTTGATCTGCTGAGTTCCTCCAGCAGATTGTTTGCTGTTCCAGATTCCAGCATCTGCAATCTCATGTCACTGCATCATCTCCAAAATACCTATCCTCCTTGGTCCTGATAGTGCTTATTTAAGCAACAGCCCTCTGATGACTTAATTCCAAAGGCTAGAAATCTTTTGAGTGAAGACATTTTTTTCTCATCGCTTCATAATCTCTGGTACTATTATTGAATTCGAGTTGGTTCATGGCTTAACTCAGTGAAGGTTTTATTTTTGAATAAATACCAGTGCAATGTGTCTCCAAACTTTAGTCCCTTTTTCAAACTATTATCTAGGCTTTTCCCGTTGCTGTCTCCTCTCCACTCCAGCACAACCCCTTGCTTTCCACCCTAGCGTGGTTGCCAGGCTATGTCACAGTAAACAGGAACGTAGGAGGCCAGCTATTCTCATCCAGTGAGAATTAGAAATAAGGTTTGGGTACACCCGAGCAGGAAGCATCCACAGCTACAGATCCCATTCTGCAGTTCTGACCGTTGGACGCTGGATCATCAGCCAATGGGAGTGAGTGAACGTGGAACTTTTACAATGAGTGTCACTGCATGAAAATCAATGACTGCAGCGCTCAATATCAGAGAGGTGCAGTCATTGTAGAACTTCATTACCTGGGGAACTGTACCCCAGTTATGGTCCATGTTTGTTGAACTTTCATGCCAGTGAGGATCAATCATTGTGAACTAAACACCAGTAAGAGGTAAACTCCATGGAACTATGTCGTAATGACAATCAGCCACTGTAAAACTCAGTTACTTTAAAGGTATATGCAAGAGCCTAGCTAATTGACCTGGTGTTGGTTGAGAGGTGAGCAGAGGCCTCAGTACAATCTTTTTTGCGGATCATGCAAGGAACCATCACCACCCACCCAGCATTTTCTGACACCCTTTAAAAAAAAAACACAGATCCCTGCAGTACATGTGAACAACTCCACATCATTATCCGCCAGCATTTCACGCCCCAGTCTTCCAGTTTGCTTGCACAGTGAACCTTTTGATTCAGGCCAAACTACATCTTGATGATACTTCATGCTAATATTCTTTGATCGTTATCATGTGCATCAGTCCATCTATGATGCAACTGTATGTGGACCAAGCCCAAGCAGTTTAATATATCCTTCTCCCATCCCTCCGCTGCATCTTAAGGGTTAGTTCAATTACATTTGGGACTGCAGAGTAACCCGATAAATTTGACATCAAAATCACAAGATTCTGTTCTCCCAACTTTTCAAATTGGTCAAGAACTGGTAATGAGCCTGCTGCTTCAAGATACAACTCAAATGCAAAGAAGAAACAAAAAACTGTAGAGCACGTGGAATCCTTTTTACAGGCTTGTCCATACGTGGTAAAGTAGCCAGCATAATCAAAGATCCACTCAACCAGAGTACTCTCTCTTCTCCCCCTTCAATCGGGCAGAAGGTACAAAAGCCTGAAAGCACATACCACCAGGCTCAAGAACAGCTCCTCTCCTTTTATAATAAGAGCATTAAATGGTCCCCTAGTACAATAAGGTGGACTCCTGACCTTATAACTACCTAGTTTCTGTTTTTATTGTTTACCTGCGCTGCACTTTCTCTGTAGTCATTACACTTCACAGTACGAATTATATAGGGGTCCTGCCAAAGGGTTTCAGCCCGAAATGTTGACTGTACTCTTTTCCCAGATGCTGCCTGGCCTTCTGAGTTCCTCCAGCATTTTACACACACTATAGTACATTGTTATTGCTATATCATGGTCTTCCTCAATGCACTGTGTAATGATTCAATGAACAATTTGCTTTTCATTGCATCTTGGTACAAGTGACAATAATAAACCAATTCAAATACCAATACCATCTTACACTGAGAGCCTGCAAGTGATTGGCAGCTCCTTGCTCCACTCCACGGGACCGCACTCTCTGTGCTGCACTCCTGCGATGGTTCCCTCTGGCTTTTCTGTTGTGATTTTATACCTGGAATTAAAGGATTTTGAGATGGTAAAGAACTAGCCAACCTCCAAGACGAACCAGGTGCTTCCACATTGAGACAGAGCTAATTCATTAAGTAATGAGAGTTCAGGACAATGATAGGGCTGCAGCTGGCAGATAGAGAGCTGCAAATTCAAAGGCCAGTTTGAATATCTGTGCAGAATGGGGGAGAAACACTGACAATTGTAATGATCCCGCTGTTCCTAATTATACCATCTACAGACTCATCTTTTGTTTATGCAACTGTCCCACTTAGAACATGAAGAGGCCCTTTGACACCCCATTTCTGTGCTAACCATGTCCGTTTAAATTGTACACATGCTCAATTCACTGCCTGTTCATGCATTTGTCTGACTGCCTCTTAAATGTCACCATCCCGTCTGTTTCCACCACCTCTTTTGGCAGTGCATCCTCAGCACCTACAACACTAGGATAAAAATTGCTTGCCTCTAAAATCACTTAAAATTTCCCTCCCTCACTTTAAATTTAAGACCTTGGAGCATTTGACATTACCACCCTGAGATTCAGACTGATAATTCATACTATGGCTTCCATTATTTTAAATATTGCTATAGTTGGGTCACCCCTCAACCTCCGAGGCTCCAGGGCAAACAATTCAAATCTGTCTAACTCTCCTGAGAGAGGATATTCACTGATCCGGGCAACATTCTGATTAGCCTCCCATGTACCCTCTCCAAATCCTCCTCACATCCTTCCAGTGGCGTGGCAACCAGAGCTACATATAATACTCGAAATCTGATTTGAACAGAGTTTTATACAGCTGCAACATGCCTTTCCGAATTTTATACTCACTGACTGAAATGTCACAGTAACGCAACATCCATCAGGGACTCCCACCATGCAGGACATGGCCTCTTCTCAATGCTGCCAACAGGAATAATGTACAGGAGCCTCAGGACTCACCACCGGACGTTTATTACCCCTCAAACATCATGCTCTTAAACCAAAGAGGACAACTTCACTCGCCCCACCATTGTAGTGTTCCCACAGCCTATAGACTCACTTTCAAGGACTCTTAAGCTCACGTTCAATATTATTTATTAATTATTACTTATTTTTGTATTTGCACACTGTTGTCTTTTGCAGACTGGTTGAACGCCCTAATTGGTGTGCTCTTTCACTGATTCAATTCTGGTTATTATTCTATTATTATTGAGTATGCCCACAAGAAAATGAATCTCAGGGTTATTATGGTGACATACAGATACTTCGATTATAAATGTATTTTGACTGCAAGCATGCCATTTCCATTCTTTACTATCCTATCAACTAGTATTGACACCATCAGAGAACTATAAACTCGCATCCCAAGAACCCTCCATACCTCAGTGCTCCAAAGGGCTCTGCCATTTACTTTCCTCTGAAATGTAACTACCCAAAGTGCGACACAGCACACTTGCTGGATTAAACTCCATCTGCCGGTTCTTCCCACGTTTCCAACTGGTCCACATCCAGCTGAATCCTGTAATGGCAAATCCTCACTATCTACCACTCCACTAATTGTGTCATCTGTAAAGTTCCTAATCAGCCCAAATCATATACATCACAAACAACATTGCCATTGTTTCTTTTATCCTTTAAGCTTTCTATGTATTTACTGTCATTTTTTTTCTGAACTCCTGATATGTATTTGTCTGAAATTTGTTGTTTCTGTAATTTTGTAAGACAGGTCTTCTATTCTACATGTGAATGATCCACTGATGCTACTCAACTTGCAGTATTCTTGATTTTTATTTTAAATTTCCAGGTACTGCAGTCTATTGCAATTGTAGATGTAATGGGATTGGATGGAAATGATTAATAAATTGATAGTACAACAGAAAGCGAAGCCTCTCTTTAGCATGCTTCAGGACTGGAGGATGTCCCAGAGTGTGCTTCAGCCAACGCACTTTTGATGTGTCAGGATAAGCGACAAATTCAAATAGTGGGAGAGTGTAGGACCAGAGGCCATATCCTCAGAATAGAAAGACACCGAATAGGAGGAATTTTTTCCACCACAGGTGGTGAAGCTGTGGAATTCATTGCCACCCGCAGCTGTGGCAGTCATGTCTTTAGGTACATTTAAAGCAGAGGTTGATTGGTTCTTGATTAGTAAAGGTGTCAAAGGCAAGAGAACGTGGTTGAGAGGGAAAATTAATTAGCCACAATCAAATGGTAGAGCAGACTCGATGGGCTGAATGGCCTAATTCTGCTCCCATGTCTTTTGGTCTAAGAAAGAAAAAAAGATAGTGTATTGGATGAGAGAACTACCCAAGCTAGAAATGATAGATGGTCGATATGGGAATGGAAAATTGCACCGAGTACTACAAGAAAGGTTTTGAAATTGACATACATCATCTCCTTATTCTTGCGAGGCCCTCCAAATGGAATGAAAGGTAGACTGCCAGTAGCTGCTTGGTAAAAGGTCACACCAATGCTCCACAGATCCACAGTGACTCCAAACTTCTTGTGTTGGGGTTTATGGAGCACAGCACGCTCATACATATCTGGGTGCTGTGAAAACACAGACAGATAGTTAAGATGCATTGACAGAGTGCTGAGAGTGGAAAAAAAAAACCTTCAACATATCCAATTGTTCAAGCTCCATCCCTGCCGACAGACACTCTCCAATTATTCTTCCATTCGGGACTAACCGTTGGCTGGAATGCTAATCAACAGAAGATGGAATCCTTCTAGTACGAATCTTTATGCCTCACTTGAGGTGGACAGCGTCAACAAGCTGGCTCACTTAGAATGACTGTACCCTTCATTTTATCTGGTGTCCACACAACAGCATTTCTGAAGAGTTGTTAGTAATTGTCACCAAAGTATTATTTCCCCTCTCGTGCTCCTGTGACAATTAGTTGACCTCAGGTAACTCAGCACAGAACATGAATGCAACATAAATTTGTCCTGACGCTTAATCTTATAACCCCAGTCTGGTCATCTACAACTTCAGACCCGTGAACATAAATGACCTCTGAAGTGGTCCAACAAGCCATTCAATACAAGGGCAGTTCGGGATAGGAATAAATGATAGTATTGCTAGTAATGTCCAACTTAAATCCAAAGGTAAAAAATGTAAGTTATTCAAACCACTTTTTAAAAATTAGTCATTCTCCCATTGTGTATCCATACAGTCATACAAGAATGAAAGACAAGGGCTCCTAGCTCTTATTCTGAGCAGGAAAGCCAGTTACTGATACCCACATGAAACTGAATATTTTCCTCCCATGAACTCGTGTTGTCACCAAGCTACCATTAGCCCAGAAGGTTCCACTGAAGTGTCCATATCTTGGCTGACATTGACCTTTCACTCAGAAGACACGGACTTTGCCAGCAGGACAGCCATTTATCACCATGACTTATTGTTCACAAGATGGTGGTTATGAGCTGCCATCTTCAAAACTCCTCCAAGAGAACTGCAGCTACAGCCACAGCGCTGTTGTGTTAGGAGTTCCAGGATTTTGACCTGACAGTGATGAAGGAATATATATACACTGACAATATATTTCCCAGTCAGGACGCTGTTCTCTTCAACAGGATCCTGAAGGGGCCCACGTTTCTACTCACTTGCTGCTCCTGTTCTTGCTGAGGGAGGGGATGAGTCTGGGAAGAGTTATGGAGGCAGACATCTAACTACAGTGCATTTTGCAGACGGATGGCATGGCAAACGTTCTACGCTGGTGGTGGAGAAAGTGAATGTTTCTGTCTATGGATGTGGGAGTGGGTGAGTTGGGGGTGCTTTGTCCTGGATGATATTGAACTTGGGGCCGCTGGAGCTGAACCAGGCACGCAACGAGCATTCCATCACATTTGAGCACCCTGGATGATGGTGGTCAGGAGCTAATCACTGCAGAATGTCCAATGGAAAATCCCTACAACTTTAATGGTGGGGACTCAGTGCTGGTAACTGCATTGAATGTCAAGAGTAGATGGCTCAACTTTCTCATGTACTAGTGTTTCTTGATGTTCATCTGGCCATGCCTAAATGTCACCCAGGACGTGCTGAATGGAGGCATAGACTCTTTCATTGTCTGAGCAGCTGCAATGGAACTCTGTCCCCGTCACCTCACTATCAACACCTCTTTAACGTTAGTCCCAAGAGAAGATTCGTGATATATGGAGTAGTAATTGAGTAAAACTTCAGTCAAATCAGTCTTTATCCTTCTAAGGACTAGGAAATATAGTTTGTGCTATCTGCCTTTGAATCTGAGATCATTGAAAGTCTATGCTTAATGTGTTTCACAAAGTGTGGTGTCCGGACCACAAACAGTGCTCCAACATAACCAGGACATTAACCATAATTTCTGCTCTCTATTATGTACTCCAGACAGAGGCCAGTCATTTTGATTATCTTTTGCACCAGTCCAAGCCATTTAGAACTATTATTATTTTTTTTTTAAAAATACACGGACCCACAAGGCTCTATAAACTCTGTTCAATCTCTCCATCACTCTGAAATGACCCTTTTATGATAAAGATGCTTCATCCTTTAAGTTTCAGTGGAAGGTGGAAAATTTGACTACACCAACTTTCAGTTGCCAACAGATTTCTGAACAGTCCATAAACATTACATTATTTTTGCACAATTTTTATATTATCTGTATATTTCTTATTGTAAATTATCATACATTTTATGTATTGCACTGTACTGCTACTGCAAAACAACAAGTTTCATGACTTATGTCAGTGTTAATAAACCCGATTCTGATTTGGACTTCCGCCCAAATATTTGATGTAGTTTGGATTTAAGCACCGTCAGTAACAGTATATCATCAGCTTCAACTGTGGCAGAACTTGTCACATGGACAATGTTTAATCCATTTAGAAATAAAAAATGCTCATGGCATTCTTCACCTTTACAGATACAGTGACATACTAACGATACTATTGGAATGATAACTCACCAAATATTCTTCAGTCCCATACAGTGACATGAACTGTTCACCATCCTCCAGTTCTCTGGCTGCTCCGAAGTCAGTCAGTTTATAGATAGATTGACCGTCTTCTCCAACCACTCGCATGATGTTCCCCGGCTTAATGTCCCGGTGCACAACTCCATTTTCTCTCAGCTGATTCATGCCAGCAACTGGTACAAATAATTTCAGAACACATCAGTGATAATAAACTTGACTCGGATTCTGAAAGAGCGAATTGTTGCAACGAAGGAGGAGAAAAAAAAACAACATCCAGTCAAGATCCAACTGTCAGGCTGTCACTTTTGAAATGACTCTTATTCCCATCATAACTGAACGAGACAGCCCCTTGCCTACATAGAGTGAAAGTAATCAGGTAAACTTTCACCCTGAATCTTTTCAGGGTTGACCTCTTCAGCACAATGCTTACAGCAATAAAGCAGATCGCAGTTTCCTAATGTAAATAGTACATTGGGTACACAGTATGTTATTCCACTGCTCAAGCTGGATTTGACATAAAATGTAATGTGATGACAATACGGTTCAGATAGCCTAGAAACTGTTTAATGTCCTGTGACTTGGAAGTGAGAGGTTTGTCTGGACATTCAAAGAGTGTCTCAATAAATCCCTTACTACTCAAAAGAGGCATTTACATTTCCCATGTCCTCCAACTCCTCCACTCATTGTACTCCTCTCGCACCTTCCTGCCAACACCAATATTTACAGCAGCCAGTTATCGCACTAACACCTCTTTAGGACATGAGAGGAAATGATTGCCTCTGTGCTAACTCCACACAAACAGCACTCGAGGTCGTAACTGAGCCAGGAAGACCGTGGCCCTTACTGCTGCTATGCTCCACCACCCTTGAGAGTGGGTACTGCCCAACAGAAGACGTTTCCCTCAGTTCTTTCACTTCTTCCTGCCCCAGCCACCAATTTTCCAGATTCCGCCACCCCCACCACCCTGTGACCAACCCAACTTTAATCAAACTAAATGCAATCAGCTGAGTCTTACCAACACTCTGTAGCACAATCAGGAACTCAGATTCCGAAAGGCCAAAAGCATTTTCTGATTCTTCCAAAACATTGAGTAGACTTCCACCGGCACAGTATTCCATCACAAGGACCTTCTGCTTGGTGCTTCCCTGGTGGATGGGCACACAGAAGAATGTCTGAATCTCACTATTCAGGACTGAGGGACCAACATGCAAGGTGACGGCGCCTGGGTTGGTGTCCACATCGCATTTGGCAACTGGCCACTTGTAAAGACCGGTCCGGGACAACCAGCGGGCTGTGAGGTTTTGGAATGAGTGCATTTGGTGGATCTTGGGATCTATTGGGGTTCTAGGGACAGAAGTAGTATTCTGTTTCTCCCTTAGGTGAGACGAAAACCTAAAAAAACTTTTTTTTTGTTATTTTGTTAACTGCTTACCAGAGGTCTGGAGGATTCCCTTTCTGAACTGATGTTTAGAGCAAGGATTGGGGAGGGTGAATACAATAGTTTCAGAGAGCTTGGAGCTAGTCTTTGAGCAACAGAAGATTGATTTCTCTGATACGTGTTGTTTCTTAGGTAATCCTCATGTGGTATTCATTACAAATTCTGGTGGTGAATGAGGGGAGTAATTGGATGTGGAGCAAAGGTTTTTAAAAAAAAACTTGTCTCACTTTTAAACAACATTTTTTCTACATGGGGTGACAATATAGAACTCACCACTTCCTCCACGGCAAACAGCTTGACAATATTCTTGTGGTTTAATTTGCGTAACATTTCAAACTCTCTCATCTGCACTTCGTAAGGGCGCATGTAACTGACATGATTAAACACCTTGACAGCATAATGATCTCCAGTTTGCTGTGAAGTAGATGTTGAAACAGTTACAAACTGTATAAGAGCGGGGGAAAACACAGCAAAATTTAACCCATTTATCATTTCATCAGGCACTTCAGTGTCTCCACAACACCAACAGGCCATGTGGCCCATCTTGTCCATGCCAAGCTATTAAATCTACCTAGTCCCGTTGACCTGCACCCATACCATAGCTCTCCATGCATATCCAATCCATGTAGCTATACAAATGTCTCCTAAATATTGAAATCAAACTTGCATCCACCACTTCCACTGGCAGCCTGTTCCACATTCTCACCACCCTTTGAGTGCAGAAATTCCCCCTCATGTCTCCCTTACACACTTCACCTTTCACCCTTAACCCATGACTTCTGGTTATCATTCCACCCCACCCCACCCCAGAGGAAAAAGCTGCTTGCATTTACCCTATCTATACCCCTCATTACTTTGTATACCTCTATCAAATCTCCTCTCAATCTTCTACTCTCTAAGGAATACAATCCTAGCCTATTCAATCTTTCCCTATAACTCAGGTCCTCAACTCCTGGCAATATCCTTGCAAATTTTCTCTGCACTTTTTCCAATCTTATTGACATCTTTCCGGTAGTTAGCACACAATACTCCAAATTAGGTCTCACCAATGTCTTGAACAACTTCAACACAATATCCCAACTCTTGTACACAATACTTTGATTTACGAAGGCCAATGATTCAAAAGCTTTCTTTACAAACCTATCTATCTGTAGTGCCACTTCCAGAATTATGGATCTGTATTCCCAGATCTCTCTGCTCTACCACAATCCAGGAAAATTTTTAATTGGGGAAATTTTTAATTATGAGGCTATAAGGCTAGAACTTGCAGGTGTGAATTGGGGTGATGTTTTTGCAGGGAAATGTACTATGGACATGTGGTCAATGTTTAGGGATCTCTTGCAGGATTTTAGGAATAAATTTGTCCCAGTGAGGAAGATAAAGAATGGTAGGGTGAAGGAACCATGGGTGACAAGTGAGGTGGAAAATCTAGTCAGGTGGAAGGTGGCAGCATACATGAGGTTTAGGAAGCAAAGATCAGATGGGTCTATTGAGGAATATAGGGTAGCAAGAAAGTAGCTTAAGAAGGGGCTGAGGAGAGCAAGAAGGGGGCATGAGAAGGCCTTGGCGAGTAGGGTAAAGGAAAACCCCAAGGCATTCCTCAATTATGTGAAGAACAAAAGGATGACAGGAGTGAAGGTAGGACCAATTAGAGATAAAGGTGGGAAGATGTGCCTGGAGGCCGTGGAAGTGAGTGAGGTCCTCAATGAATACTTCTCTTCGGTATTCCCCAATGAGAGGGAACTTGATGATGGTGAGGACAATATGAGTGAGGTTGATGTTCTGGAGCATGTTGGTATTAAGGGAGAAGTGGTGTTGGAGTTGTTAAAATACATTAGGATGGATAAGTCCCTGGGGCCTGACGGAATATTCCCCAGGCTGCTCCACGAGGCGAGGGAAGAGATTGCTGAACCTCTGGCTAGGATCATTATGTCCTCGTTGTCCACGGGAATGGCACTGGAGGATTGGAGGGAGGCGAGTGCTGTCCCTTTGTTCAAAAAAGGTAGCTGGGATAGTCTGGGTAATTACAGACCAGTGAGCCTTACATCTGTGGTGGGAAAGCTGTTGGAAAAGATTCTTAGAGATAGGATCTCTGGGCATTTAGAGAATCATGGTCTGATCAGGGACAGTCAGCATGGCTTTGTGAAGGGCAGATCGTGTCTAACAAGCCTGATAGAGTTCTTTGAGGAGGTGACCAGGCATATAGATGAGGGTAGTGCAGTGGATGTGATCTACATGGATTTTAGCAAGGCATTTGACAGGTTCCACACGGTAGGCTTATTCAGCAAGACAAGAGGCATGGGATCAAGGGAAGTTTGGCGAGGTGGATTCAGAATTGGCTTGCCTGCAGAAGGCAGAGGGTCGTGGTGGAGGGAGTACATTCAGATTGGAGAGATGTGACTAGTGCAAGGATGTGACAGTCCCACAAGGATCTGTTCTGGGACCTCTACTCTTCGTGATTTTTATTAACGACCTGGATGTGGAGGTAGAAGGGTGGGTTGGCAAGTTTGCAGACGACACAAAGGTTGGTGGTGTTGTAGATAGTGTAGAGGATTGTTGAAGATTGCAGAGAGACATTGATAGGATACAGAAGTGGGCTGAGAAGTGGCAGATGGAGTTCAACCCGGAGAAGTGTGAGGTGGTACACTTTGGAAGGACAAACTCCAAGGCAGAGTACAAAGTAAATGGCAGGATACTTGGTAGTGTGGAGGAGCAGAGGGATCTGGGGCTACATGTCCACAGATCACTGAAAGTTGCCTCACAGGTAGATAGGATAGTTAAGAAAGCTTACGGGGTGTTAGCTTTCATAAGTCGAGGGATAGAGTTTAAGAGTCGCGATGTAATGGTGCAGCTCTATAAAACTCTGCTTAGGCCACACTTGGAGTACTGTCAACACACATAAAAGTTGTTGGTGAACGCAGCAGGCCGGGCAGCATCGCTAGGAAGAGGTACAGTCGATGTTTCGGGCTGAGACCCTTCGTCAGGAGTCCTGACTGTACCTCTTCCTAGAGATGCTGCCTGGCCTGCTGCGTTCACCAGCAACTTTTATGTGTGTTGATTGAAATTCCAGCATCTGCAGATTTCCTCGTGACTTGGATTACTGTGTCCAGTTCTGGTCGCCTCACTATAGGAAGGATGTGGAAGCATTGGAAAGGGTACAGAGGAGATTTACCAGTATGCTGCCTGGTTTAGAGAGTATGCATTATGATCAGAGATTAAGGGAGCTAGAACTTTATTCTTTGGAGAGAAGGAGGATGAGAGGAGATATGATGGAGGTGTACAAGATATTAAGAGGAATAGATAGAGTGGATAGCCAGCACCTCTTCCCCAGGGCACCACTGCTCAATACAAGAGGACATGGCTTTAAGGTAAGGGGCGGGAAGTTCAAGGGGGATATTAGAGGAAGGTTTTTTACTCAGAGAGTGGTTGGTGCGTGGAATGCACTGCCTGAGTCAGTGGTAGAGGCAGATACACTAGTGAAGTTTAAGAGACTACTAGACAGGTATATGAAGGAATTTAAGGTGGGGGGTTATATGGGAGGCAGGGTTTGAGGGTCGGCACAAGATTGTGGCCCTGTAACGTGCTGTACTATTCTATGTTCTATGTAATCCTCAGTGCCCTCACACTCACCGTGCAAGTCCTACCCCGGTTAGACCTCCCAAAGTACAACACATCACACTTGTCTAAATTCTATCTGCCATTTTTCCAGCCTATTTTCCCCGGTTGTTCCAGATCCCACTGTAAGCTTTGATAGTTTCCCATGCTGTCCACTACACCCCCCAATCTTGCTGTTATCTGCAAATTTGCTAATCCAAGTTACCAAATTATCCACCGAATCATTGATGTAGATGACAAACAGTGGATCCAGCACTGATCCCAGAGGCACACCACTAGTCACAGGTCTCCAATCAGAGAGGCAACCATCTACTGCTGCTCCCTGGCTCCTAGAATACCTTCCAATAACTTTCCCACTACCGATTTCAGTTTCTCCAGCCTACAATTTATTCGCCTATTTTTAAGAGCCTTTCTTAAACAACAAAACATTAACTATCCTCCAATCGTCCAGCACCTTACTTGTGGCTAACGATGTTTCAAATTTCTCTGCTAAGGCCCTTGTATTTTCCGTACAAGCCTCCCACAGGCTCCAAGAGAGGATATAGTCAGGCCCTTGGGATTTATCCACCCTAATTTTCCTCAAGAAACTCCTTCTCTGTATTCTGTATATAGTCCATGAACACACTACTGCTTTGCTTCAATTATATATGCTGTGTCCATCTCCCGAGTTAATACAGATGCCAAAAAAAATCAATTTAAGGTCTCTTTTGGTTCTATGAATAGATGATCACTATGATCTTCTAGAGGACCAATTTTGTTCCTTGCTTTTGCTCTTAATATATCTGTAGAAGCCCTTGGGATTCTCCTGCACTTTGTCTGCTTGAGCAACCTCGCACCTTCTTTTAGCCCTCTTGATTTCTTTTTAAGTGTTCTGCTGTATTTTTAAAAAAAAATATTCAAGTACCTCATTTGCTCCTTCCTGCCTATACCTGCTATGAACCTTTTTCTTAACCAGGGCTCAAAATCCCTCAAATCTATTAACCTTGCCTTTCATCCTGACTATGTACTCCCAAATATTACTTTTGAAGGGCTCCCATTTACCAGGTACACTTTTGCCAGAACACAACTTGCCCCAATCCACTTACCAGATGCTTTCCCAAACTATCAACATTGGCCTTTCTCCAATTTGGACTCTCAATCCAAGGGCCAGATCCAACCTTTCTCTCAAAATATATTCAATTCAGTATCTCCATTTATTGCACAATCGTCCTGCTTGTGAACTTCTTGTGACCATTACTGTTTAGATAAAATTAGTGCTTTGGTCTTATACACTGTTCCCCAATTTTAACCATTTCCTGAGATTTGAGTCATCATCACCAATTATTTCAAGTATTTGTAATTTTCCCTTCTTCTGAAAGTGTCAACTCCTCATGGGGATGCAGTTCCACACAGAGACAAAGTAGAGATCCATCTGAAGTTGGAAAATCGGAGAACCCCTCTCCAAACTGCTGTTGGAAATGGTCATCTCTCTGCATCCTCTTTATCCATCCGCTAAGTTGTAAAGGATCCCACAGAACCACCTGAAGACCAGTGGTTTCAACCAGCTAATTAACTAAAGATTCTGGCTATAATTTCTTTGTCAGCCATGGGGCCTCACTGCAAGACGCTCCCGTTCAATTCCGCAAGCCCAACCTCCCACCCAATTCCCAAGCCCACTCTCACCCACTTCCTAACCCCCAACCTCCCACTACTCTGAACTCTACCCTCTCACTCCCTCTATCCCACTCTCACTCATTTCCACACTCCATCCTCATTTTACTCCCAACCTTTCCTGGAAATGCCTGCAAAAAATGAATCTCAAAATAGTATATGGTGACTTTGATTAAAAAAAATTACTTAGACTTTTCCTCTCAACATCTTCACCAATCTCACTCTCAACCTTTTCTTAATCCCATCCCCTCATCCTAGTCCCAGCCCTATTCTTATTTCCTGCAATCCCATCCTGCTTCCAATCCCTGCCTCCCAACCACACTCTCTCACCCTATTCTTCGATCCCCGTTGATATCCACTAACCATTCTGATTTTTCAGTAATTTACTCAAATCCATCCAGGTGAAGAGACCAATTTTCCCACGACTTTCCTTGTTTATCCAAATGTCCCAATTGCTACCCAAAGCTTGGTGCTTAAACTTAATTTGAGGAGGTAAAATGTACTGTACCTTGCGACGTGCTTTATACACACTTGCAGTTGCTCCTTGCCCGAGGACATCACTAAGTAACCAGAGGTAATTCGCAGTGCTCTGCATCCCCGGTTTAGGAAATAAACTTTAGGGTTCTTCTGGCTATTAGAAGCAAAGCAATAAATCAGAATCTAGGGCTGAAAAGCTAAGCCTCTTCCCTCTTCCTTTCTGGTCCCAATGAAGGGTTTTGGCCCAAAACATCAACTGATTATTCTTTTCCATGTTTGCTTCCTGGTCTGTTGCGCTCCTCCAGCATTTTGTGTGTGTTACTCTGTGCAGAAAATTATGATGGACCTCAGTAGAATAGAGGATACAGAATATGGTGCAGCAGCCAGCAAAATCAAAGAGCCTTCCCACCCTATTTATCACCTTTTCTCCTCTCTTTCCACCAAGCAGAAGATACAAAGCCTGAAGACACGCATCCACCAGGCCCAAGAACGGTTTCTACTCTTCTTCACAAGATTTTTTTAAAACAGACCTCTTGTATGATAAAGATGAACAGCTGATCTCTCAGTATGAGACAGTGCATGTACATACACACACACGTACTTTTACATACATAGTGCCTATGGGAAGTATTCTCCCCCCACCGCCCCAAGAAGTTTTCATGCTTTATTGTTTTACAACATTGAATCAGTGGATTTAATTTGGCTTTTTTGACACTGATCAACAGAAGACTCCCATGTCAAAGGGAAAACAGATGTCTACAAAGTGATCTAAATTAATTACTAATATAAAACACAAAATAATTGATGGCACAAGTATTCACTCCCCCCCCCCCTTTAATATGACACAACAAATCATCACTGGTGCAGCCAACTGGTTTTAGAAGTCACATAATTGGATAAACAGAGATTAGCTCCACATCTCCAAAGGAGACTAAAGGTGTTTCAATGACTGTAGTAAACATACACCCGTATCTGGAAGGTCCAACTGCTGGTGAGCCAGTATCCTGGCAAAAACTACACCAAGACAAAAGAGCACTCCAAGCAACTCTGCAAGAAGGTTTTGGAAAAGCAAAATTCAGGAGATGGATACAAGAAAATTTCTAAGTCATTGAATATCCTTTGAAGTTCAGTTAAATCAATCAAGAAATAGAATATGACACAGGTGTAAATCTGCTTACAGCAGACCATCCTCAAAAACTGAGTGACTGTGCAAGAAGGGGACTAGTGAGGGAGGCCACCAAGAGACCCATGTCAGCTCTTGGAGGAATTACAAGCTTCAGTGGCTGAGATGAGAGACTGCGCATACAACAACTGTTACCCGGGTGCTTCACCAGTCGCAGCTTTATGGGAAAGTGACAAAGAGAAAGCCACCATTGGAAAAAAAGACTCACATGAAATCCCAGTTAGAGTTTGTCAGAAGGCATGTGTGAGATTCTTAAGTCAGCTGGAAGGTGATTCTATGGTCTGATGAAACCAAAATTGAGCTTTTTAGCCATCAGACTAAACACTGTTTGGTGGAAGCCAAATACCACAGGTCATCAAAAACACACCATCCCTACCGTGAAGCATGGTGGTGGCTGCATCATGCTGTGGGAATGCTTCACTGCAGCAGGCCCTGGAAGGCTTGTGAAGGTAGAGGATAAAATGAGTGCAGCAAAGTACCGGGAAATCCTACAGGAAAACCTGATGCAGTCTGCAAAAGAACTGCAACTTGGGAGAAGATATTTTCCAGCAAGATACTAACCCCCAAGCATAAAGCCAAAGCTACACAGGAATGGCTTAAAAACATGTCCTGGAGTGGGCAAGTCAGGGTCCAGACTGAGAATGTGTGGCTGGACTTGAAAAGGGCTGTTCACTCATAATCCCCATGCAATCTGACAGAGCTTGACCAGTTTTGTGAAGAATGGGGAAAAATTTATCCACAGAGACTCAAGGCTGCCAAAGATGCATCTACTAAATATAGACGTGAAAGGGGTGAATACATATGCAATTAATTATATTGATTTATATTTGTAATTAATTTAGATCACCTTGTAGAGATCTGTTTTCACTTTGACATGAAAGCGTCTTTTCTGTTGATCCGTATTGAAAAAAACAAATTAAATCCCCTGTGATGCAATGTTGTAAAACAATAAAACATGAAAACTTCCAAGAGGGGGGTGAATACTTTTTATAAGCATTGTATTCCTGTATGGTTGAATGGAAATTAAACTTGAATTTGGTTTTAATTTGACTTCCTGTCACTGCAACACTATACTCTGCATTGCTTTTCCCTTTGTACTACCTCAATGTATTTAGGTTTTGGAATGTTCTGTACAGTTGGCAAGCAAGGCAGAGATTCTTCAGTCTAACACACACAAAACGCTGGAAGAACTCAACAAGTCAATCAGTAAAACAGGCTTTTCCGGTTGACACCCTTCATCATTGCACTTTGGTACATGTGACAACAATAAACCAATTACCACTAGAGAGCAGCTGCAGATAATATGCAGTTCTGGTAAACAAATAAAGAGCAAGGATCACGATGACATAGATTGGGAGGGTAAGAATTTAACTTAAGCACATGAAAGATCCATTCAATACAATGACTGTGAGACTGAAGCTGTCCTCAAGTCTGGTGGCATGTGCTTTCAGCCTTTCATACCTACTGTCCAACAGGAGAGAGAATGGAGAATAACCGGGTGGGTGGGGTTTTTGATTACATTGGCTGCTCTCCTGTAGATTCAATGATCCCAGAGATACCCCACTCATTTAGACTTGCCCACTTGAAAAAGACCCGTCAGCTTACTGATCAACTGAGCAGCCATGAATGCCAAATGTCTGATCCCTGCTCCCACTCATTTCTTTCCACCTCTCTATCCCTGCCTTCATCTGCATAATTGTCATCCTCAGTCCATGAACCTTTATCACAACATCTGATTGGTTGCCTTTTGTGAGGTCAAATAAACTTCATCCACTGGCTCCTCTCAAATTCATGGTTTTAAGTTTCACTCCAGAGTCCTGTACACAAAATTCTGATACTCCAAAGCAGCCCAGTGGGGCATAGCACTGTTAAACCAACATAACACTGGAGAAACCTACAGACTCTTACAGCTATCTTGAGTAAACCACTTCCGAACCTATCACTTGCAAAAATACTAATCCATTCTCACAGATTCTCAGCCTTTACCACATCCATTCCTCAGATGACACTTTCCATCTGCGAGGTCCCCATTTTTTCCAAGAAAGGGGGTTTCCTTCCACCACCATCAATGCTGTCCTCGCCGGCACCTCCTCCATTTCCCATCCTTCTGCCCTCTCCCCACCATCATAGTAGGGAGAGGGTTCTCCTTGTCTTTACCCCCCACCCCGTGAGGCTCCATATCCAGCACATCATTCTCCACAACTTGTTATTTCCCAACGGGATCTTACCACCAAGCACACCTTTCCCTCTCCACTAGCCGCAGGGTTTGCTCTCTACACAACTTCCTTGTCCATACATCCCTCCCCATTGATCTTCCTCCTGGCACTTATCACTGCAAGCAGGACAAGTGCTGCACCTCCTGCCTCACCCCAAACAGTCCTTGCAGATGAGGCAGGTGTAGGAGGAAGATCAATGGGAAGGGACGTGTGGACAAGGGAGGCACATATCCCTAACAGTTCATCTGTGAATCTGTGTCCAGTGCTCCCAATGCAGCCTCCTCTACACCATATCAGATTAGGGAGATGCTTTGTTCAGCAGCTACACTCTGTCCACCACAAAAGGTAGGTCTCCCAGTAGCTACTACCCATTTGAACTTGACTTCCCATTTCCTTTAAGACATGTCCTTCCCATGGTCTACTCTACTGCCATAATCAGGCCAAACTCAGTTTGGGGTTGCTCGACCTCACATTCCATTTGGTTAGCCTCCAACCTGATGGCATGAACATCAACTTCTCCCTCAGCTCTTTTTTCATTTCACATCCTGGTAACCTGGTCAACCCTGCTCTTCCCCTCATCTGCCCATCACCTTCCTCTGGTCCCCCTCCTTCCCCTTGGTCCAATCTGTCCTCTATTAGACTCCTTATTCAGCCCTTCGCTTCACCCACTTACACACCCTCCCCACCCACCTTCCCCCTTACCCGGTCTCACCTAGCACCTGCCAGCTCGTACTCCTTCCCATCTCCCCCCGTCCGCCACCTTCTCAGAATGGCTTCTGCCCGCCTTCCTTTCCAATCCGGATGAAGGGTCTCGGCCTGAAACATCGACTGTCTACTCCCCTGCTGCGTTACCGGCTGAGTTCCTCCAGCATCCTGTGTGGTGTTGTTGTTCAAGATTTCAGCATCTGCAGAACCTCATGTGTTCATAACAATGCACATCACCAATATCCAGAAAAGATCTTGCAAACACAGCAGAGGCGGGAAGTTGCGCAGGGGAGTTCCCTCCACAATATTTAACTTTCCAGCACTTTAATCAAATGCTCTCCTGCGTGGCAGGCCACCTCCACCGTACTGTACTACCTCAGTAGTAAAGTTTCACTGTGTCACTGTAGATCCTCAGGACTTTATACTGAGACAGGTTTATTCTTCCGGATAGGTCCCGCGCCTGACTTAACGAATTTTGGAAACAATAATCTTTCGAAGTGCAACTGAACCAAAAAGGGCTTAGCAGGCGTCGTTAAAGGTCCGAACTCACCTAGTTCCGAATCAAACCTTGAATTAGTTTTCGCTTCTCAATATCTTAAAGTTCAGCTCACCCCCGCCACAGAGCGGCGGACCTCGCAGTCCCAGGGTTCTCAGAACAGCAATAGAAATTGAAACTAAAGCGTGTCGCTTTCACTTCGTCGTTCTTTCACAGCCTGCGGTACCCTAACTTCCCGTCACGCCGACGCGTCGGGTGCAAACGCTATCTGTTCAGGCTTCACTCACTATCTGGAAGGGGTGGGGTTCATGTCACGGGTCACCGCCCACGTAACTCATGAGAATAATCACAGGATCACTCCGAACCCTTTAAAAATTGATGTTCTAACATTCACAGGGCGCGGGGAACTGTTGGATCTCGACCAATGGAGTCTGGAGCCACTTGACATTAGGGAAGTTTATTGTTTTTAATGGCTGAGAGAATGGGGGAATTGGTAAAGGTCGTCAGATGAAACTTTTGGTCTAAACCATGCTGACAGAACAATCTTAAATGTTACTGACCTGCAAATTCCTTGTATTCCCCTCCGACGTCACCCTCACTAAAACAGATCAGCTGTTTATGATCGTCTTGCTGTCTGAGGGGTCTTACTATGTGCAGTTTGGCTTCTGCAGTTCTTACACTGTTTATAACTGTGCACCCCACTTATTAGGGCCAGCCCGTGCGGAGGGGAGATGGCGATGTCCAGGTCAGTTTGCTTCAAGGTCCGGTCATTCACGGACCAAGCCGACTGTCTGTCCCCGTTCCGGGTTTACGTCCGTGCCTGGGTGTCCTTGGATCAGGAACATGTGCACGATGGGGGATTTCCGGGGAACTGGGAAGTTGTGGATAGTAATAATAGTATTTTAATATGAAAATGTAAATAGTTTATGAAGCCCTGATATTGGATTGTGTTGCGTTACTATAGTAATTGAATAAACTTTTGTGATTATGGAGTTCAGGAAGGGTAAGACGAAGGAACACGTACCAATCCTCATAGAGGGATCAGAACTGGAGAGAGTGAATAGTTTCAAGTTCCTGGGTGTCAAGATCTCTGAGGATCTGAACTAGTCCCAACAAATGGATGCAGCTATAAAGAAGGCAAGACAATTGTACGTGATCCAAGGAGACCCAGGCACAGACGTAACAGGGAAATGTTGTACTTGCAAAGACTTTAGCAGGAGACTGAGGTATAACCTAATACAGGTATTAAAATCACAAGGGAGCCTAGATATGCATTCTTTTTCCCCAGAAAAGTAACTCAGAAACCAGAGAGCATAGGTTTAAAGGTGAAAATGTCCTGTCGGCAAATTACTTCATACAGAGGGTGGACAAGCTGTAATTGAAACAGGTACAATAACGTAATTTAAGAGACATGATAGATAGGAAAGATTTAGAGCAAAGCGGACTAACCATGGGCAAATGATGTTTAGCTGGACACCTTGGTCAGCATGGACAAGATGGGCCAAAGAGCCTATTTCCATTTCTCCATGATTCTATCACCAATTCGACCAGAAGTACTGATTGGATGATTGCTCACACTCCCCCGCGCCCCTGAATTGCCTAAGAATGAGGGGGGAATCTCATTGAAACTTATCAATGAAAGTTCTAGATATAGTGGATGTGGAGAGGATGTTTCCTATAGTGGGGAAGTCTAGGACCAGAGGGTATAGCCTCAGAATACAAGGACATGCTTTTCAAACAGAGACGAGGAGCATTTTTTTAAATCCAGAAGCTGTTGAGTCTGTGAAATTCATTGCCATTGACGGCTGTGGAAGACAAGGCATTGGGTATATTTAAAGCAGATGTTGATAGGATCTCGCTTAGTGAGGGCATCAAAGGTTCAGGGGAGAAATCAGGAGAATTGTGTTGAGGAAAACAAAATCAACCATGATTAAATGCTAGAGCAGATCCGATGGGCCAAGTGGCCTAATTCTGCCCCATCTGTGTCTTATGATCTAACTCTGAACAGCTCACATGCCTGGTACCTCAACCACCCTAAACATTCGTTCTATCCACCACGGTGTCTCTAGTTGAACCACCTACAAAGTGCACTGCAATTACTCATCCAGACTAATCCAATTGTATCTCCCGCTAAGAGACTGAAGGAAAGCAGTTGGATGGGAAGGTCACTACCTGGAGGTTCCCCCTTTGAGTTACACACCATCCTGACTTGGAAATCTGTTGCCATTCTTCCAACATCATTGAGTCTAACTTCTGGAATTCTCTTCCCAATGGACTGTAACAGTACCTTCACCATAACTAACCTATCCCGCCTGACAGGTTGGATAAACTTGGATTGTTTTATGTGGAGCATGGAAGACTGAGAGGAGGCCTGATAGAAGCGTACACGTAGAATCAATAGTCTTTTTCCCCAGGGTGGAAATGTCAAATACTAGAGGGCACAGGTTTAAGGTGAGATGGTAAAGTTTAAAGGAGATTTACGAGGCAAAATTTCTTGCACTGAGGGTGGTGGGCATCTGGAATGTGCTTCTTAAGGAAGCGATAGATCTTTTCCTTTGATTGCAAGTTACCGTCTACATTTATTTGATTCTGTCACAAAATCAGATGCTTGGAATGTGAAATGCAAACAGAAAGTGCTGGAGATACCCAGGAGGTCAGACAGAATCTGCAGAGAATTGAGGAGTTAATAATTTGGGTGTAGTCATTTTTGCAGAAGAATTTCATCCAACTATTCATTCCTGAGGTTCCTGACAGTTTTGGGAGAACTCCTGTCAACTCCAGTGTTTGGATTCCTGGTTGCTAATTCAGAGGGTAATTATAAACAACCACACCTTGCTAATGCAGTACCATTAGTAAACAAGATTTGAAGCAGAGTCACATTTTAGGGGAGATGATAAGAATTTTGGTTAAAGAGGTAAATATATACGAGCATTTTTAACAAAGAAAGAAGCAAATGAGCAGAGAGGTTTAAGAACAATTCCACAGCGGTTTAAGTGGCAACTACCAGTGATAGGGTGATAAAAGTCTTCGTGATGCTCAAGAGGACAGAGGTGGGAGGAAACAGAGATCAAGTAATGTGAAAGAGCTGGAGGAGATTATAAAAACAGTAGGTTGTGGGAGCGTTAAGGTATTTGAAGTTAGTGTTAAGAATTCTAAAGGCATATCCTTAAACATGGGAGAATACTTTGTGGAAGAATACAGTATTTGACTCATGAAGCCAGGACAGAGTCTTTCAAAGGCCAATCCTTTAGTTTCACTTCGAATTATTTGTTCCACCACCTTACCTCCCACCAAACAGTTTCTCTCTCTCTGTGGTACAGAGAGCTCTGTAGGAGTGTATCCAGACTTCACTCAGACTACTTTGAAGCCTACCTCCATGTTTCTGTCTGTTAGATTGTCTTCAACACAAATTTATCCAAATCAAGTTCCCTTCTTCATCTGTTGAAGTTACCCACATGGAGTTAGCTTTATTCCAAACTGGTTTTAGTCGTTTGCTCTGTTGCATCCATACAGTCCTTGAGATTCGCCTTCTTCTTGACTTATTACCTGGGATGAGATCCAAAAATATCTCCTTAGGCAGTGAGGATACTGATCATAAATTCTCATGCACATAGAAATTCTGCCCTTTATCAGCCCTTAGCAATAAATACAGTACCGTTTAAAATTGATATAGATAAGATCACACCAAAGCTTCATTATGGCTTTTCATAAGGCTTCAATAATGCTGCTAATGTACTGCTCTTGCTCCTTCCAAACACTTGGAGGTTTACGCACAAGTCCATGTCACAAACAACACACTTGTGGGTAATTCAGGAGAACACGTATCATTCACACCCTTCTTTACATCGGCGGCATAGCAATGGAAACTGCTAGCAGCTTCAAACTCCTGGGAGTGGATATCTCGCAAAAACCACTCATGGTCCCAGAACGCATTCTACACAATCAAGAAAGCTCGCTAACGCCTTCTTCTTTGAGGAGGTTGGAGAGAGCTGGACTATGCACATCTATACTCGCGTCCTTCTACAGATGCACAGTAGAGAGGATCTTAACACGCTGCATCACTGCATGGTTTGGAAACTGTACTGTGGTGGACAGGAAGGCTCTGCAACAGGTAGTCAAGACTGCGGAACGTATCACTGGCACCAGCCTACCCGCCATCAAAGACAGGTATACAGAAAGATGCTGGAAAAAAGGCCAGCAACATCATGGAGGGTCCCACCCTCCCTGGTCGTGGACTGTCTGTTCCACATCCATCGGGGAGGAGGCTATGTGGCATCCACACCAGGACCACCAGACTCAAAAACAGAAACATTCCCCAAGGAGTAAGGCTAATCAACCTCTCCACTAACGCACCCCTCCACACACCGAACTACCACTACTTTATCATTTCCGGTCGGTCACCTTATCATCAGACACTCCTATATGTAACTTTAAATATATAGGTTGATTGTAAAGTATGTCCATAAACTATCTTATGAATTTATATTTACTGTTTTTTATATTATGATCTTTATCTTATTGTGTCTCTTTGTGTTGTGTCAAATCTGCAGTAACAAGAATTTTGTTCTCCTTTACACTTGTGTATTGGAAACATTAAACAAGCTTGAATCCTGAATGTGGAAAGTGTGTGCAATTCATAAATAGGCCTTCAGATGGCAACATAATCTTTGCCTTGAGCTACATTTGCAGAGAAAAAAACTGCTGGAAGTGGGTGGTAAGGTCACTGCCCCAACAACATCGAGGCAATTCCACTACCCTTGACTTTCTGTTAGCACCTGGCAAAAGGAGAGTTAAAATTGATCCAATATGTTAACAAAGACAAAAGGAACAGGAAAAAGATCATCAGTACTACCAAAACTAAGCTTGATGCACTTGGGTATGCCTGCTTTGTGTGTACTACTGGGTGTATAAGGCTACCACCTTGGGACAGACACATGGAAATTTAAACGCACCTGTAGAGAATGCACTCCTGATGAATCAGTTATCCCAGCATTGTGTGTACTCCTGGCAATACACTTTGGAACATGCACAGGGGACTACAGGCATCTGAGCTGGGAGTAGAATCCTCAAAATTCAAAGCTCGAAGTGTTATTGGGGAACTTAGACACGACATTCAGGTGTGGGCAGCTTGTTTTTACTGATAATGAGGGTGCAGTCTAGAGAAACTGCTTAGTGTTTCCAGAATGTCTCAATTCTTCTGGAGCCATTCCATGTAAAAATGAAGGTCTCCATGTTAGCGTGGCGGCCAGCACAGAACTATTCCAGCTCAGGGTGTCAGAGTTCAATTCTGGCACTGTCTGTAAGGAGTTTATACGTTCTCCTCGTGCCCACGTGGGTTTCCTCCGGGTGCTGCGGTTTCCACCCACAATCCAAAGATGTACCGGTTAGTAGGTTAATTGGTTATTGTAAACTGTCCTGTGATTTGACTAGAGTCAAATAGGTGGGTTGCCGGGTGCCAGAAGGGCCTGTATCTTGCCTTTCACGTTTTCATTGGATGCTGACACCCAACACTCAAAGCACTCACAATCCACCTTACCCTCACCCCACTGGACCCCTATGCTTGCTGAATTCTTCCTCAAAGTCATTTTCTGCCATTGCCTTTTTATCAACACCTTTCTGACTAACCCTGATATTCTCCTGTTCTGTACCTGTCTTTAACAAATTGAGCAGGGGAGACAGCCTTCCAGAGCGTTAGCTAAGGCAGTTGTCCATTTAAGTTTGACAGTCATTAGGTGACACAAAGCTGGATTACCATGATAGGAAAACTTCTGTAGAAACAGACAGAGTCATTGTGTTCTTTCAACATTTCCAGTACAGAATCCGTACCCGTAGATTTCCAGTCAACCCACAGCCTCCCTGCTCCCTCCATCTGGATGCTGTGATGGGTCACTGAGATCTTGGCCTTTCATGTTTTCTCACAGTCCTGGAGGAAGGCTCCACACACTGCAGGATAAAGGCACCCATCCCACATCTCATACATCTGGCAAAGCCGACACAAAGAGTGCCTTTTAGCTCAAGGAACAGTTTCAAAGGAACGGCAGGTGTGTTGGAGTCAATGATGCATCTGCCGGTCCTTGCCCCAGGATCTGCACCCATCTTGCCGTTGATGCTACTCCCGGTATGAAAAGCTGCCTTACCTCCCTCTCGCAGCTGTGACCCCACTGACATACTCAATTAGCAAGTTCATGGTCAAATGACAAGCTGTTACAGATTCACGTATCCTGGTCCTGGATCGTGCTGTGCTAGCTATTGGTTGGCATTTTGCCCCCCTTATAGTTTTGCTGGACCTGTAAAGGTTCGAACTCTGCTCTGTGCTGAATTCACCAGCACACAACAGTGGCAGAAAGAGTATTTCGAAACTCAAATTAGACTGAGCTACCATGCTCATGTCCAATCTCATAGGGTAGGACCTGGGCTATGGTCACAGAACTTCACCATAAGAAACAACACAGAATTGCATTTATGCAGCACCTATCTCATCCTTTGGAAAGGTCCAAATGCTTCAAGGCTAATGCATAACTTCCTGTTAAGTGGGCAAATACATTGAAGAGTTAAGGTATTTTCAGTATTAAATGGTTGAAGGAACAATAATTGATTTTTTTTGCTGGAGTCTGTGGTATTACACAAACAGGTAAACAGGGCCTCTCTTTAAGTTTCCCTCTTCAGAGATGGAATATGTTCTCTGTTCATGTCCTGTTACAGGGTTCAAGCCGAAATCACATTCTGAAGCAAGGATGCTACTGACTGAGCCAAACTGAAGGAAATTCAGGAAAGTAACTCAACACCGAACTCAGGGTCATCAAGTCACTAGTCAATCCAGAAATTCACTTCAAAACAGGTGTTTCTCAAAATATTGAACTATCTGCTCAACAACAACAAAAAATCAGTGGGTCTAACAGCATCAGTAGGAGGAAAGAAATTGTCAACATGAGGCAACACACCCAAAATGCTGGAGGAACTCAGCAGGTCAGGCAGCATCTATGGGAAAGAATAAACAGTGCACACCCTGAGCTGAGACCCTTCTTCAGGACTGGGAATTCCAGCATCTGCAGGCTTGCTCGTGTTTGAGGTAATATCTTGTCTAGTTTCACAAGGGACCTCTCTCCATGTCTGCGTGATATTCCAGTACCTATCAGGAGATTTCAGTGTGTGCTTGATATCAATTTGAAAGTCAAAGTATCCATGTGCACTCTATCAGTCTGTGACCTAATAAACGGAGCAGTTTCACGGATCTTCAAGTCTTACCGTTTTGTTTGGAACATGCCTTGGAAACCCTGTAGATTTATAGATGACAGGGGTAGCTCCAGACTTTTGCTAAATGAATAATCAAAAACTTTCAGTGGTTACAGAATCACATTTTGATCCCAACTAAGAACAGCACAGTTTTTGACAGATGTGGAAGTTTTAAGCTTTGACTTATTTTTATTATACAGGATGCTGGTGTTTGTCAGGCCTGCTCCTGCTGATACCCCCCAGTCTGCACATGCGGGCACCTCCCAGTCTCCAGCCAGCTAATAGGATTCATTGAATGGGGCTGTATAAATGTCCTTGAGCTGGGATCTCACATTCCTCCCAACGTTCTGTAAGTATTTAATTTGGTTCGGATTCAATCACCAAGGAAAAGCGAAGTGAGAACTCTATGTCACTGCTGAATCCAGAATGTTTACAACAATTTGTGAACACGAAGTGTGGTAGTTCTGTCTGAGGATTAGTAAATATCCCATTTCACTTCAGTCTCTTCCCAATCCCAACGGAAATGACCTGAGTTTTAATAATTTGTATTAACATTCAAAATACATTCCCTTAAATCACCCTTCTTTCCCTCTGAAGGTCAGTTCCTAGGTGGTACTTGACCGTAAACTTTAGGGTCTGTACCCAGATGAGCTTGGCCTTACATGGCCTGCGAGAATACATCACATGGGCATATATTCAATAAATATTCCACATTGCAGCCTTAGCCTTTGCTAATCTAAACCTGTTCTCAAACTCACAATAACAGCAGTCATAGACTAGATGGGCCGAAGGCCTATTTCAGCTCTGTACTTTTCCATGACTCTGTGACAGTGATGCTACAGAATACACCAGATCCATAACCCAAAGCAGCATTACATTCCCATTTATTTAGAAAATTGCAAAGGTGGTGAGGAAAACTATTCTCACCGGCTGGGTGCTGGGAAACTCACTGCCCAAAAGGATAGTAGGGTCAGAAATCCCTCAGTACATAAAAGGTAACAGGATACATGCAAGATGCACTTTAGTTCATCAGGCTGTGGATCAGTCTGAACTATTGCATTCAGTTCTGGTCACTCCTTTGCAAGAAGGATTTTGAGACTTTGGAGAGGGTTTACAAGAGGTTTACCAGGACGTTGCCTGGATTAGATGGCATGAAATATAATAAGCATTTGGACAAACTTGGGTTGCTTTCTCTGGGGCAGTGAACACTGAGGGGAGATCTGAGAAAGGTTTATAAGACTATGAGGAGCACAGGGGTTTTATCCCAGGGTTGAAATGTCCAGTCACCAGAGGGCATATGTTTATGGTGAGATAGGGTAGATTCAAAGGAAGCAAGTGTTTTTAAGCAGAGGGTGGTGCGTGCATGGAATGTGCTCCTGGGGTGATGGCAGGTAGAGGCAAATGCAATCCAGGTGTTCAAGAGTCTCATAGATGGTCACATGAATGTACAGGAAATATAAGGATTTGGACATTCTGTAGGTGGAAGGGATGAGTTTAGTTGGGCATTCGATTACTAATGTAATAGTCCGGCACAATATTGTAGGACAAATGGTATGTTCCTGCGCTGAACTGTTCTATGTTCAAATTATGTTAGTCTTTTCAGCACTTTTTTGGTCAGGAGGAAGACAGTAGTCCATAAACTATAATGATTCGATGAGCAACACACACAGAATGCGGGAGGAACTGAGCAAGTCAGGCAGCATCTATGGAAGAGAGGAAACAGTCGACATAACAGGGTGAGACCCTTCTTCTGGACTTCTGTGTGTGTTGCTTTGGATTTCCAGCATTGGCCAATTTCCTCGTGCTTATGATTCGATAAGCTCCAAGTCCAATACTGTCCCAACTTTGACATACTATACTTTAGTTATTGCTCCCTCGTCATTAATCCAATGTCCTGGAACTCCCACCAATCACAATGATGGGAGTATCACCACCACATGGACTCTGCTGACTTAGGGAGAAACTCACCGTCCTCTTCTCACCCATGGCTCAGTGGATATCCTTTTTTTTTGCTGAATGATTCAAGTGTCACCTTGGAGAAATTGAATGGAAAAATCTGGGCTAAATTGAGTGAGTGATATACTGTCAGCCTCAGATCAGCCTTTAAACAGATCCCTGTTGTATGTAAAAGATGCCAGGGAATGAAATTATCCCCATGACTTCACCAACTTCTATCCTATAGACAACATCACAAAGAACAGATCAGCTTGTCATCATAATAAGGCAGTTTGCAAAATCTTGGCATATTGGCTGCATGTTTCATATATTGTATTAGGGTAACTAAAAATTCAAAGTGCTTTATTGGCTGTAATGAAAAGTGCTGTATAAAAACTTTACCCCCCTCTGTCGGTCCATCCCTCTTCACATTGGTGCCATCAACAGATATTGTTGAGGGTTACACAGCAAGCAGAGGATGGAGAGAAGGTGAGAGACAGAGAAGAAAGTATTGTCACTCTAAACGCATGTATCCCAAGACAATAACTTAGTCGGAAAATCAGGCCTTTCAAAGGGTTTCAGCTCTTCCGACGGGAGGTCTCACTCCAAGAATAACACACAAATTACATGGAGACTAATATGAGATTTATTGTTCATTGACTAACATCTACTATTCTGCACAGTACTGTACCAGAAAATGCTGTACCTTACAGTCACTGATGTGTAGTTACATATACACAGATATTCTGTACAATTAATTATTACAGTCTTACTTATGCAGTGGTCTGATTTCATACCATTGGGTATTAACTGCTCAACCACAGTGGCCCATAATAATGATAGTGAGTGACACTGGCACTGAAGCTCCTGGGGAAGATGGGATTTCAAGACAAACATTACTGGTGTACATGGTGCACCCATACTTCTCCCCCAGGTCAGTGATTTATTCCAGATTATGACCATTCTTTAGCTCTGACGTTTGACAATGATGACCCATTCTTCTGTCACTTAGCCTTGTACTTGACCTTGATGGAGTCGTTATTTCAAACCAAACTAACCCAGCAGAAGCTGCTGTAAAGCAGTTAGCACCAGGAGACCCGATGGGTGAATGACATCGAAGGCCAATCCCAGTGCTCCTCCATCCCTTTGCCGAGGGTTATCAACTCAAGTGTAGGCTGGAGGTCACATCTGGTGATCTACCCCAGTTCGTAGAGCTTGGGTCCACGTGGTGGGGTATATGCAGTTGTTGAGAACGGAGATTCAAAAGGCCTTGCTGCTTTGACCAGCTTGTTGAGATGTGTCCTGAGTGACTGGATTCAAATTGCCACAGAACAAATGTCTAAGAGCCAACGAAACGGGAGCCAATAGAATTTAAATGTCAACTGAAGGGGCAGCCAGTCAGGACTGAGGAGAGTGAACAGGGGCCTACGTAAACGCGAGCACTCCCAGAGAGAAACACCTACAACTGCGCACTGAGGATGCTGCCTCGACTGGTGATGAAACGTCTGCAGGTTAATCGCCAAGCTCGGCGAACGCCCCAACATCAAACGCCTCAACCCAGCCTACCAATATTCACCATCATCCCAAAGGAAAAAAATTTTTGCTTGGTGAACTTTGCGTGTAGCTGCAGAACTTATTAAAGGACTGATTATAAACAGCTTCCCCGTTCCTCGCCAGAACCCTTCAGCCCCGAGAATCATACAAATGGGTCCTTGAAGAACTTTTAAAATAGGGAAAGTGAACTCACTGTGATCAGCCTGACTTTCTACACTACCCTTCTCATGACTAGCCTCGGTGCAAAGAATAAGCACCCAAAGCCTCACCACGCCATCTTCCTCCTCACCTGAGATCGGGCAGGATTCACTGGTTTCTACCGTAAATGAGGCCTCGCTTCATCCCTGCAAGAAGCCACTGGTTAAAAATGCATTTAAATATACATTAAGTTCTCTCTCTCTCTCTCTCACCACTGCAATCAAAACCATGCCGTGTACTTTTGGTTGGTTTCATTGCTCTATTTTATTTTGTGGACTGGCTGAGATTTTAGCAGGCTGACTACCAAACAAACTTCAGTGCTGTGGAAACGGAAGACCTGGCTGTTTGGATAGCACGCAGCTAAAATGGTCATCCCGTGTCATTTATTTTATTGTGGGGGTGGGAAGGGACAGCGAGGATAAAACTGACTGACGTATGGAATGCTGTGTGACCGCAGAATACATCTTTCACCCACACAGATCTTAGCCCCACTCAACATCTCCAAACCAAGAAACTAAGGCATTCTGTGGCAGGAAGTGAGGCACAGAGTTCAGCTCCGTGCTGTCAAATCTCAGGATGGGGATCACCCGGCTATTCCCACTTCCCATTTACTGGCAAGTCAGATTCGGCAGGTTAACCTAACCTGGCCACTGAGGACGACTACGCTGCTGGGCGCGTCTGTTGCAGACGCAAGGGTTTAGCTCAGCTTGGACCTTTCCGGACAGGAATGCCTTCATTCAAACTTCCGACTTGTGTCAAAGAATGAAATTCCAGAGACTTTCCGATATTTTAATTAGAATTATCTGCACTCCATTCAGTCTCCTCTATCCCCATATTTAATCACTCCAGCTCTGGCAGCTGAAGCTTCAGCTGCCGAGGTCCTAAGCTCTGGAATTTATTTCCTAAACCTCTTCACCCCTCTCTCTTCTTTTGTGACGATTAAAATCTATCTTTGACTAAGCTTCTGGTCAGCTGTTCTGATATCCCTTTGTGGAGTTCCAAAAACTTTGTTTGAGTATTTCCCAGTGAACACCTTGGCATGTTGTCCTGCATTAAAGGCGCCATATGAATGCAAATGGTCGTCATTGAATTAGGGGCCTGGATAATGAGCAGACACAAGCCTTCCTACCATTGGGGGGTGGGGCGCATCATGCCTAGTCTGACCCTGTTCTCATTTGACATGCATTTCCTAAAATCAAAGCAGAAAATACCTTTTTGACCAGGTACTATCAGCCTGGGATGTTAATTCTTTTGCTCTCCCCCTCCACAAATTATTTACTATTTAGTTTGCAGATTTACAGTAGCTGCATATTTTGCTTTTCAATGCATTTTGATGAGGTGAGAATAGTGTCGATGGCTGGAGATTGAGTAGGAAGCTTTGGACGGTGTTACTCTCTTTCAGGGCCCTGTGCCCAAGTGCAGTTCCTGAGATCAATTAACGCAGCTCTGACTGGGCAGTGTTGGGGGTGGGGGGGGGGGGGGAGTAGGAGAGAGGGTGCTTCTGGCCTGCTTGGCTCACTCTGACAACTGGGTGGTGCCTGAATCTCACAATAGTTTGAATGCTGCTTCTCAATCAGACCCTGGTAAAATAACATTACTCCTTCAGAGGTTAGTAAAACACCGAGTACGTTTACAATTTACATTGGCTGGGGCATTTCACAGACAAAAAAAATTGGAGTTATGAAGAAACAAAATTAATTTAAAGATTTTTCTGATCACAAAGAAATCATGGGTGAGAGATTTGATAACAAATGCCAGTTGTAGATTGCTGTGGAATTTCACAGGACAGCATCTGAGGTTGACTGGGAGTCTCTCCCCTAAAAATATTATATATTTTTTTAAAATTTACTACCCTACAAAACGTTTCCAGTTTTCAAATACAATGAATCTGTCAAAATATAATTCACCATTTACAATGAACTGTTCACAATAAAGTCCAATAAAAAAATTTAAAAATTAATTGTTTTTTTCTTGCGCTAAGCTCCGAGGCCTTTAACAAGGCCTTGCTCCCTACACACACGAGTGGACAAGCCTTGCTTAGTTTGGTACTACAAATGTACTCAGCTTTCAAAAATAAAATTTAAAAAGTAATGACACAGCAAGTCTTGATTATAATTTCTTCTTAAAAGAGCTGATGGTGTTGCATAACCCACTTGTTCAATTCGTCTTTTTTTTTGGTGGTAAATTTCTGAGGCAAACAGAGGGCCCCAACAAAATACCCGAGTTACCGTAACAGTCATGAAGATTCAACAAAAGTTTTCGTTCATTGTTTTCAAGGCAACAAACAATTCAATTGCTGTTCTTCCTTCGTTAACCAAATGTGGACGGCACAGAATAACCACCAAATCTGCTGAGAAAACTGGCAAAGGCGTAGGATGCGTGGATTTGAGAGAGAAAGGCGGGAAGACAGATGGAGAACAAATCAATGCATAAATCTATTTGGTTTGCAAGGGCTGAATTAATTTTGCATTATATTGGTTTCCAGTTATGTTGCAAAGGTTGAAACAGCACACTGAAGCATACTGGCTTTGCTGGTTTGATGAGATGTCAAAGGAAGATCTAAAATTCATCAGGAGACAGGATTGATTGGCACAACTGGACCAAATCCTGCTTCAAAGCAAGACCATTTCTTGAGCTTAACCTTGATTGAAGGCGCTATTTTGGTTCCTTCTCCCCTCTTATGAACACTCAAATGGCACTCACTTTTTCTTCCTGAGCCTATGCAGAGGGTCTCACACAGTGCAAGACTTGTCGGTTGCTTGCTGTGTTGTTGGGGATCCAAGGCTGGGAGTGCTAGGATTTGTCTTTGGAAAGACCACTGGTTTTGGCCTCAGTGCTGGAGGTTTCACCTGAGCTGCTATTTTCACGGACTTAACGGGCCTGAAGGTGCACGGCATGTCCCCAGACGAACTGGCACTCCGCTGCAGAGAAGACTCACAGTCCTTCAAAATCCGGGAATGGAGTGGGCTGGAAGGCTCGGATGTGGGGCCCATTGACGGAGGAGTCTTCATGGGCTCTAGAGTATCTAGGACCACATCGGGGGCGTGCTTCACTGTACTCTGGCGCTCCAACTCACGCAACTCATTAAGGGCCGAGTTCATCGTGGCCTCAATATCCTACAGAGAAAAACAAACAGGAGGCATTAGGATGTACCGAAGAGCCGAGATGTTAACAGACATCTTAAAGTGGAGCGCGAAACATAATGATGCAAATTAAACCACCCCAGTCAAGCATTCAAGCATTCCACACACCTGCAGCCTGGATTTCTGCAGCATCTCCAACCCTTTCCCCCGCACCACTCTACACCAGCATTTATGAACCAGATCCTGTTTTACGTTGGTGTGCATTATAAACTGTTGTCCTGCTTCATTTTAAGCAATTAGTAGTTTGAGTACCCTTCAAGATCTGTGCAAAACCACATCACTTGACTATGCTCTTTGACCAAAAACAAACATGGGAGTCAGAAACAGGCCCTGAGGCCCACCATGTCCATGCTGATCTTCAATTACCCATCTACACTAATCCTGGTCACCAGTACTTGGTCCACGGTCTTCTATACGGCTTGGCAATTCAAATGTTTGTCTCGCTATTCCTCAGATTTGTGGAACGCTTGCTCCTCCCAACCTACTCAGCTAAACACAACCTCGCTACCTGAGCAGAGAGATGTGAAGAAATTCACATCTAAATTGAAGCGAACTCTGCAAAATTAATCGATCATTTACTTCAGTTATCCAGGATCAAGTTGTACCTATTGATCATAGGTGTAAGTGCATTTGGAATAAATCGCTTTCAAATGTGGTGAGGATAAGAAAGCTCGATATGAATGCAATTTTTAGATCATATGCTATCCCTCTAAGAGATGGAATCATCTTGTTGTGTCTTTGTTCTATCCAACATTTACACATCCCAACTAAATACAGGACTACAAAGAACCTTGTGACTCCATCATAGCCTTAAAAATAAATTATGGTTATTTTTAAACCATAAAAATAAACAAAGCAATTATTGTAATTTAAAATAGGGCTTCCTCGAGGTTTGAAGGCACGGCAGATTATAGTACAACGATCACGGGATCCCTCAGCAACACAAGGATTTCCGAATGCTCGGGAACTAAGATAAAATGCTGGCGCTTTAGCAGATTCCTGCTGCAGTAGATTTTTAATAGACAAGACAGGAAAATACTTCATCTACAGCAAGAGCCTTAGTGAGAGATATTAACTTCTTCATGAATGTGAATTTTCTCTGAAACCTAATTCCACGCTTTCCTGTTCTGTTCAGAAACTGTGCACAGAGATCTGTTTGACTTAACTTGAAAGCTAACAATTCCTGTGTAACAAACCTCGTGTCACTGCTCACCGGCTAACAACATCAACCAGCCCGCCACCCCCATCATCGTAAATCACTCGGCAGTTACTCAAAGGGCCCCAGACAGTAATGCTATCCTCAGGATCGTATTCCTTCGCTGAAGACACATCAATAACTATGACTTCACAGCACTCTGCTTTCTCTTGAACAATGAGGAACAGACAGCTACTAACCTCAGAGAGGGAGGGCATTAGGAAAGATGGGGAGGGTGCGGGGAGCAGAGTAAAACAAAGGATGGACGTTGAAAAAGAAGGGGGAAGGGGGAAGCACAGGGAAAGGAGGGATTCTTGTGGGAGGCTCAAATTAATATCTGCAAATTAAGTTTGGCTTGCTTTTCTTATCTGAGGTTGTGGAAGGCTGTGATTGCTGGAGTTTAGTTGAACCTTCAAGACTAAATTCAATAGATTTTTGCTGTACAAGTCTCTTTGTCAACTGCTTCAAAGGATAAGGAGTGATAATGGGAAAATCGGTGCAGATCAGCTATGATCTAATGAAACACCAACTGGTGCAAGGAAGTGAATTATTAGGTGGATTCAGTGCTGTGTATTCAATGCAGTTTAATGAATCTTCTGATTCTGTGTTCCCTATGCAAAGTCAATGTCATGGTGCCGACGAGCATTATTTTGTTCAATGTTCCCTCTACAGTGCGCGTATGCGCGCACGCACACAGTTTGCTACTAGTGCACAAAGGAATGTAAACTGCGCACAAAATGTTGTCACCCTCTACCTCGTCAGCATGTTAAGTATATTTCACGATCGTACACAATCTCATTTCCTTTCCTGGTTTCTGATGCGGACGGTGTTGACAATATGGAGTTTGCAATGATTTGTCTGCAGATTTTAGAACTGACTGTTTGTATTGAAGAAATGATTGATTCACTATGTTGAACTTCAAAGAAGCAAAGGGCGTGAAATGCAGAAGAACTGCTAGTTCATTAAAGCAGAATGGTTTATTATCCTTAGAGATCCTTCAGGTTTACTTCCACTTAAAAATTCAGTCTGCACATGTTGCTGTCACTGGGCAAAAAAATTGCACAGCACAAAATTTTTCCGTACACAGGCCATTACTTTTGCTTACAGTTCCAGTGCGCATGTATCCTTCTGGGTATGTGCTGGGCAAAGCCCAGTACATGTAGTCATTTCGCAAACATCTGGCCATTCTTTACTCTGTGTAAAGGCAGTTGGCAGGAGTTAGGAACCAATATTACACCTTCTTTTGACTATTGATTGCTAAGTGCTGTGTATGTTTTGTACCTTGGACCCAGAGGAACACTCTTTTGTTCGGCTGTGTCCATGTATGGCTGAGTGCTAATTAAACTTGATTTGATTTGAGTTAAGGTTGTAAGGTATGGAACTGTACCTGCGCAATAGACTCTGGGTCCAGTGGCTTGTGGTTACTGAAGCTTTTGGACCTTCCTGCTGCCACCACCTTACGGATCTGTGGACTGTCTGCCCTGTTTGCCGAGGGCCGGCGGTTGATTGAGTTCAGGCTGCCGTGTGTCACAACGGGCCGCTTCTCTGGCGTTTCCTTGGAACTGATTTGGGTTACTTGTGGAGAGCCCTTGGGACTGGCAGAGCCTTGGGGCGCACCATCTGTGGGTGAGGAAGCCAGTCCAGTGAGACTGTGACTGTCAGTGGTTCGGAATGACCGCCGGATACTCCCGGATTCCTGTTTCTTCTTCTGCCTAGATTAACAGTGCAAAAGAATCACTCAGAGAGAAAAAACTTCTTTGAAGCGCAGACACCACCATCTCTGAACGCAGCCCTGAACAACTACCTCAAAGTCCAAAGCCTTTCTGCCACTCCCTCCCGACAGACGTTTCAAATTTCCAGAGCCACGAGAGAGACACTCATTGACGTATCCGACAAGACTGTTCAGGAGGCTATTGATATGACTTGGACAGGAACTATCTCTATAAGCAGATTCTGTACACTTATCTTTAAACACAGCATAGCTTCAGGACAGTGATTCTGACCTGCTAAGGTTTGCTAAGTAAATGTCGGCAACATGTCCGGTTGGTGAACCAATGCTGGTCTTCGACAGGGGTCGTTCCTCCAGCGGTGGGGCACTGCTGGGCTCAATATCTCCTTTCGGGCTCAGGCGGTCAGAGAATGCATCATCACTGAGAGAAGAACGAAGGGTAATTAAAAATAAACACGAGAACATCTGCAAATGCTGGAGATCCAGAGCAACACACACAAATTGTTGGAGGAACTCAGCAGGCCAGGCAGCGTCTATGGTAAAGAGTAAACAGCCACCGTTTTGAGCAAAGACCCTTCAACTGGACTGGAAAGATTATCTTTCCTCTTTCTTTCCAGTCCTGATGAAGGGTCTCGGCCCAAAGCGACGACTGTTTACTCGTTTCCATAGATACCACTGGGCCTGCTGTGTTCTAATAAAAATTAAAATGGAAGGGAGGGAGGGATAGACAGAGGAAAAGACGAGCAGGGTGGACAAGTAATGGAGGGGAAGTGATAGAGGATGGGATGAAAGACATAGAAAGAGGGAGGGAAGAGGAAGAATAGAGAGAAGAGGGTAGGAACAGAAAAAGAAGTTAAGAGAGAGAGGGTTGGTGAAGGAAAAGGAGAAGGAGATGGGAAAGAAAATTGCATGGAAGAATCATTAGCAGAGGAAAGGGAGGAGGGAGAAAGGGAAGGGGAGTAGAGAAAGAAGTGGAACAAAGAAAGGATCAGAACAGGAGGGTCAGGGAGGGGAAGAAGACACGTGGATGTTGCAGACGTGATGAAGGGAGATGTGAAGAGATGGAAAAATGAAGAAGAATGCAGTAGAGTGTTGGAGGATTGAGTGGGTGTGTTAGTGCAGAAATGGATAGGGAATACAGGAATTACAGAGCAGGTGGGAAAGGAGATGGAAGGAAGAGAAAAAGTGAGAATTTGGGCTGAGAGGAGATAGAATATTTTGTGAGAGGAGGCAAGAGACAGATAAACTCAATTAATTTGCCATGGCACAATTAAAAATACTGTATTAAATTAAGATAGTGTAAACAAAATAAAAACTTGGAGACCCATCTCTGAAACTATACTTTGCAGTTTGCATTTCATATATCGGTAGTTATAACACTATCACAGCACAAAGTCACTGACACTCAAGGTGGGTTGAGGACACTGGTATTTAGAATTCTATCCCAGCACAGTGAATTTTGAGATTATATAAACATTGAGAGGATAAGAAAAATGTGACAGATGCTGGAAATCGGAAATAAAACTAAATTGTTGGAAGTAGTCAGCAGACCAGGCTGCAGATGTGAAGATTTGGTGAAAGGTAATCTTCCTGAAACAGTAGTTTGCAAACAATGAGCTACTTTAGACAATTTCTAAAGATATGCTGGCAGATTAGTGAGGGCAGGAACCGTTTGATATGAATGAATGTGAAAAAATATTCGGGTGACGTGGGAGCGCATCGCATTACAGCACCTGCTGCAAGACTGGGGTTTGATTCCTGCCGCTGTCTATAAGGAGTCTGTGACTCCCGAGTTTCCTCCGGGTGCTCTGGTTTCCTCCCATATTCCAAAGGCCTATGTTTAGTGTTAGTGAATTGCAGGCATGCTATGTTGACACTGGAGGCATGGCAACAATTGCGGGCAACCCAGCACAACCCTTGCTGATTTGACTTGATGTATATGATGGCGCTTTGCTGTCTCGGAGAGTTCCACGAGCTGTGAGCAAAGCATGCAGCCTGGTGGCCAGGAAGCCAAGAGCAGGCCCATGATCAACTCCACCTCTCGCCAATTAAAGCACTAGGAAGACGGATATCATCGAGGTGGGTGCGGAAGGCAAGCGCATGTTCAGTGCCGTCCATCAATCTCCCGTTTGGTGCTGGAAAAGGTGTCTGTGTGTGATGATCTCTCCCTGCCCCTGTCCTTGTGTTTGAGTAATCTCTCTCTCCCCCTTGATGCTGTCGGCGGATGGCGCCGGAGCAACGTGGATTATAGATTTGGACTCCAATTCAGTTTTTATGATGTGTTCTATTTCTAGTCCTGGTTCTGGTCGCTCTTTTCTGTTACTACTTTTGGGTGATTTCTGAATCAGGATGGCCTGCAGATAATGACGACTGAGCTGAACCGAGCTAAAATATGCCTTTTGATTTTGTGTTTTATATTCTGTAGTTTTGCCCATTTTTTTGTTGCTGTTGGCGCAATTCCTTTGTGGCATTGGTGGAGGGGGGGGGGTTTGAAGTTTGACATTTTTCTTTAAATGGGTTACTTCCATGGTTTGTTTCATGACTGTCTGTGGGAAAGACGACTTTCAGGGTTGTATACTGCGTACACAGATAATATCAGGGTTATATACTATACATACTTTAACAATAAATGTACTTTGAATCTCTAATCTTTGAATTTCACTGCATGTTTCAATGTACATGTGACAAATAAAGCTAATCTTTACCTTTTTTCTTTACAAACAAGAGCAGGAAATGAGTGTGTGCACTGTGTAAGAATATGCAGTAAGGTTAACAGAGAGACCCTGTGGTTCAAATATAGAGCATCTTGAACATATAAGCAGAGGAAATTGAAAAATGTACTCATAGTGCTTTGGGTTTTATAAATAGAAGCAGAGTACAGAAGTATAAAAAGGTGATGGTTAATTTATATAGAACATAGGTCAGTCTACAGCTAGAGCATTACATTAAGTTCTTACCATCACATCATAGAACAGATGGAGTGAAGACCCATCCAAGTGATACGTGATGGTAGATTACAGATATGAGAAAAGATTCTTACCTTGAGATGACATTTAGAAAACCAGAAAAAGCAGAAAGGGATAGTGAGTGCGATTTTTATTTTCAGTAAAACTTAAAACTTTTGACATGATGATCAAGAAAAGATTATTTCTTTGACAAAGGGACATTAGTGACAAGCTTTTCATCTTCGAGCACAGAGACTGAGAGAAATTTCAAGGACTGTTGGAACATGCAATGCTTTGTTACAGGGAACAATGGAGAGAGAGATGAGTGCATCTTTTCCGGGAAAGAAGTTTAGATTGAAAGCAGAGATGGGTACAAGTGTATGGAGAGAAGGCAGGCTAGTAGGACCATCTTTGGATTGCTTTAGCAGAGGGCCACGAAGGGATGAGCTGCTCAAAAATATTGTAGCCAAAGACTTAAGTATTGATAAGAACGTACGTGTCTTGGACAACAATGTATTGATGTGGGACAAGTCCATCTATTCCATTGTGTCGGCCCTCCCACCAGTCCTCTGAAGCTCTCTGATAGAGCAGTAGACTCGCGCCCTTCTTAAAGGAGAGCTCCCGGGCTGTGCGTCCAGTGTAATCAAACTTTGCAATGGCTTCTATCGGCTCACCTTCTACAAAAGGAAGAGAAGCAAAATCATTGATGAGTTAAGTGAACTATTTAGATTGCGCCACTTGCCCCTCCCATAAATCTCCCTATCCCTTTCTTAATAGACACTCTAATATTGGATGTCCTGCCTTAATTGGTCCTGGCACTTACTGCACGAGCATCTGCTGAAAGCTGACAAAATATGAGACTTACAGGTCATGTCCATGCAGCACCAATCACTCACATGGACCGGACAGAAGAAAGGACAGCAATCAAGTGAACTGATTATTACAATTGCTGAGCTGAAACTCATATTCACCACAACAGTAGGCATTTCAAGCTCTCTAGACAGTTTAAATATTACAGCAGGTAGTGTATTTACCTGATGCCATCAATTGGGCAAGTGTCTGTGAAACTGGCAATAAAATATTACAGCAACATTGAAAACACACCCTTCTCTTATGATCCCCATGGTTGAGAAGGAAAAGAGCAATGACTTGGTAACATCATAATTTCCAACTTACACACACTGCAGATTTATATACATGATTCACTCTTAAATGTTGTTGGTATGAGCCCTGGAACTGCTGACCTAAGCAATGGGCAATGTAGTGATTCAAGAAAATCGCCTCACCCTCAACTCAGGAGAAAATGTGCCAATCTTGCAAGAAACGACCTGAGAACTATCTTCTTTGGATGCTGCTTTGAAAAACTGAAAGATGTGAAATAATCTTTGTTGGTGCTGGTCGACGCAGCGTGTTCCCATGGCTGCACAGTGGGAGTCCGAGGGCAGGGGCAGGGGAGGCACGAATAAGCAACTCAATGTGGATGCCACAACAGAAAACTGGTGACTTTGTTTCATTGTGTGGGCCGTCAGCTATTACTAATTGTTTGCCAAGTTCAGAAGTCCAGCTCTTTGCATTTTATATTCAATATTCATTTTGGCACAACGATTTGCATTACAGCATTCCGAAGGCCTGTGAGCTCAACACATTCTTTTTGACTATCCTCATTCATTCAGTTTAAGGTCAATGCTAGAATGACATCATTTGGACAAAGTTATGTGTGTCAAAACAATATTTATGGCAAGGTGCTAACAAAAGGGGAGATTCCCTGGTGAAAACTGATTCTTTGCTAACTGTGCCTTGATTAGATTTTCTTCCAGCCAATGCCTCCTTTCTTTCTCATCTCCTTCTTTCCCTTGATGGGATACAGTCCATTCACTAAAACCCAGTTCTAGCAGATATATTAATTTGTCCATCTGAGTAGACACGTGCTCATGCATAAAACTGAAAGTTGATCTAATCCAGGGGTTCCCAACCTGGGGTCCACAGACACCTTGCTTAATGGTATTGGTGCATGGCATGGAAAAAAAGGTTGGGAACCTCTGATCTAATCTGAATCAATCCGAGTATAATTTCCACCCATACCTGAATAACCCCAGAGAGGTTGGCAGAAAAACAGATAAGAAGAACTTGCTATACTGCAGATAGAGTTTTGATCAAAAATAGAGGACAGCCAGTGTAACACAAAGCAAATCATCTGGATCTGGATAAAGGACTGAGATGGGCTGCTACAGTTAGACCCGAATCGACCTTGAACATTTTATCCAAACATACACCTATCCTAACATGAATCCGGCACATTCAGTCAGCTCCTGTCAGATGACTAAGTTTCAAGCCTGGGTCAATATTTATCCTTTAACCAAATTAATTAGGTCAGATGATCTATTGATTTATTCCATTTCTGCTTGTGGGATTTTTTGACTGTGGCATGTCCATCTTTCACTACAATTCAAAATAAATAACTGGCTGAAAAGCTCTTTGTGATATCTCGAGCGACCTAAAATGCAAGTTCACCTTTTTTAAAAAATGGATACACTGCACATTCAACACCAAAGCCAAAATCAGTACAGTACTTTCACTTTAAGTGTATTTCTGAACAGACGACACCAGATGGCGAGGAGATAAGTTGGAGAGTAGTGGTGGGGGTGTTTCCGCTGCATGAGAACATTGACTAATCTCTCTCTGTCCTGGCCCATACCTAACGCTATTCACCTAGCTGGGATCACCCTCACGACCACACTATGTATTTTCCTATTCCTGTCTCAGCCACTGTCTACACTGATCAACCACAGGAAGGAGCAGTGTATTTTTCCAACATCTGCAATAATGATGGAACATTCAGCTAAAATATAACTGCTGAGCTTTGGGTTTATATACTTGGAATCGGAGAGTCATAGAGAAGTATAGCACAGAAACAGGCCCTTTGGCCCATCTAGTCCAAGCCCAAACCATTTAAACTGCCTAGTCCTATCAACCTGCACCAGGACTATAGCTCTCCATACTCCTCCCATCCATGTACCTATCCAAACTTCTCTTAATCCCAGAAATTGAACTTGCATGCACCGCACTCTCACAGCCCTCTGAGTGAAGTAGTTGCCCCTCATGTTCCCCTTAAACATTTCACCTTTCACCCTTAACCCATGACTTCAGGTTGCAGTCCCACCCAACCTTAGTGGAAAAAGCCTGCTTCCATGAATCGGAAGACAGAAAGATAATCAGCACTGGCCACAAAGGAGGCTGAGAAAACTAAAATGATTAATTTTTTAATGTATTTATAAATGTATGTCTGCTGGCATACAACAACTTGAATTTAAAAATGCTCCATTTAACTGCTGTCTGATCTTATGCTCTACTGAAATTTGTGGCAACCTGTTTTATGTCAGTTTCCCGTTGGAAGGGTAAGGTTAAAACCACTCCCTCAGAATATTGCTTGCCTTCCCGTGCATCATAGCGTCGGAGTTAAGGACCAAACAAGTCGGCCCCTGATGGTGAGCTAACGTTTACAGATCTGCAGAATGCACGCTCACACACACACAGATCTCTGTCCTGCCAAATGGCAGACAAGACAATGTGGAATGGAACCGGGCTGATCACAGTAACTCATTCACTGTCTGCAGCGGGAGAGGAAACGAAGAATACAACCGAGTTGTAGAAAGGTCACCCTTTCCTTCAGGGGAGGTCAATTAGAAGAAAAATAGTCTTGTTTGTACTGCTGAACTGCACGTCAGAACATCACATGGCTTTCAGTACAGAGTAAAAGTGCAACTATGCAGTAAGCCAGTGACCAAGCTATCACTGACACTTGGGAAGCACATATTCACATGCAAATTCACATGTACATAGTTGCACACATTGTCACAGACGCATACACGTTCTTCCTTTCCCCCTCAAGAGCTAGAAAGCTGGAGAAAAAATTTCAACCATCCCTGACAGCTTTCACAAAAGATAAAACTGATAATTCTGAAATAACAGCAGTATTTTTTTCAAAACAGAACAGAAACAGCCCGATTAAGATTGAATCTCCCCCTCAGCTTCCGTGACAGAACAGCTGCAGAGAAGCCCCCTGTGGTTCTGTGATACCCAATATCCTTAGCTCCTCCTGTGACCCTGGGACTGGGCCAAGACATGGCAGACAGAGGCTTCAGCAGATGGGGCAGACCAAGCAGAACAGGAACCCCTCTTGAATCTAATACAGCTACATGTGCTTATGCAGGACCTTGAAGTAGTGAAAGACCCAAAGATGCACCAGAGCAATAAAAAATCCACGTTGACCCCGAGCCACGCCGAGGCAAGCAAATAGCACCCCACCAATGAGGAGCAGTAAACGAAGTGACAAAAGAGGGGAGGGAAAGAGATGTTGAAAGTTGAAAGGACAGACAACAACCAATGTGCAACAAAAAAAAAGGACAACAAATTGTTCGGTACAAAGAGAGAGAGAGAAAGAAAACAATAAATAAATAAGCGATAAATATCGAGAACATGAGATGAAGAGTCCTTGTAAGCCAGTCTAGTTCAGTGACAGGCGAGTGAAGTTCAAGAGACTGATGGTTGAGGGGTAATAAGTGTTCCTGAAACTGGTGGTAAGGGTCTTGAGGTTCCTGTACCTCCTTCCTGATGGCAGCAACGACCAAGGCCTGGTGGTGGGGGTTCCTGAAGATGGATGTTGCTTTCCTGCGGCAGTGCTCTGTGTTTATCTGTGCAATGGTGGACAATGTACCTTTTGGAGGCTTTTTCACAGCAGGCCATGATGCAACCTGGCAACTTCAGAACTGGATGCCAGGTTGCTGGAAGACCTAACTGAGTATAATGAGGTGTTGAAAATCAAGGATGAATTGGAGGGGCTCAGAGGTCGCACGAGAAAAGGTTAGGGACGGGCAGGATAAAAGCATGGTGAGATTTGAACACATTGATGAGAATTTTAACTAGCATTCGATCACATGCCATTGTTCTTGACTAGGTCACTGTCAAGGAAGTTGGTTAGATGAGTATTTGATGATCGGCATGGGTACAGTGGGCCAACGGTCCTGTTTCTACCTAGCATGAACTGTGGCAAGGCTGATGGATATTGACGGCAATATTTTTTGAAGAGAAATGTGGAAGGGGTGGGAGGTGGGAGGCTGGCCAGGAATGCAGAGGGATAATTGAGTTTGGAGTTAATGAATGCATAATCCCCTTACTTGGCTTAGTCACTTCTTGTCTGAATTAGCAGCAGATATGCCAAATGAGCAGTAGCAATGGCACCGCTCAGGAGGAAGATGGCTGCAATTAAGACTAAACACTAGAGATTCTGCAGATGCTGTGTATTGCAATTAAGACTGTCAGATCACCTCACACCACAGTTCCCTTCTTCTCAATAGGTAGATCACAACAACCTATTTAAAAATAATTTTCTCTCTTCCTCTGCTTCATTTTCAAATTACATGAATTCTGTGTCTTCTGGTTATAAAACTTGTTTCTCTATATTTTCTCAAAAGAAAATACTTAACAATTTTTAACACCATTCTTGGCGGGGAGGGGCGCCCATTCTCAGGATCCACTGATTTAAAGAAATGTTCATGAAACTTTCGTGCTCTTTTCAAAATTATTTCCTATCCCTGGCTGCAAATTAACACGTGTTGCAAGAGATAGCACCTCCTCACCAAAGACTATTCCTTATTGCTGACCACCTTGAGAAAAATAGATTAGTTTTTAGTACAGAGTATTAGCCTTCCTGGTGTGTGTGCAATGCCTAAATTCAAAGCTTAGTTATTTTGGATTAGTTCCACTGAAAGACTTAATGCCAAAAGAAAGTTGATTTGCACAAATGCCCTGTTAATGCACCAATAAACTCTTCCTGCTGATGGCCTCTGTTTGAAGTTTTTCCCCTTTGTTATTGTGCAACACGTAATTTTGCAAAACAAAACTTCAGTGAGTGGGTTATGGTTTAATTTGTTTCTTGTTCCAGTAGAAAGGAGCAGATTTTTACAGATTTTTTTCCTTTAAAGCACAGAATCAGAATCAGGTTTAATGTCATTGGCACACGTGAATTTTGCGGCATGCATCAGCAGCACATTGCAAAGCATAAAAATAAAAACTATAAATTAAAATAAGCATATATAAAAACAGAAAATGAAATAAGTCGTACAAAAAGTGAGGGGAAAGAAGATTTAGGTAGTGTTCATGAGTTCATAGTCCATTCAGAAATCTGACGACCAAGGAGAAGAAGCTGTTCCTGAAATGTTGAGTGTGTCTTCAGGGTCCTGTACCTCCTCCCTGAAGGTAGCAATGAGAAGAGGGCAGGTCCTGGGTGATGGTATGCCCTTTTTTTGAGGCATCACCCTTTAAAGGTGTCCTGAATGCTGAGGAAGCTGGTGCCCATAATGGATCTGGCTGAGTTTACAACTTTCCGCAGCTTTTTCTGATCTGTACAGTGGCCCTTCCGTACCAGAAGATGATGCAACCAGTTTGGTATATCTGTGGAAATTTGCAAGCGCCTTTGGTGAGCAACTCTGCCTCAGCCAAATGTTAGCAAACACAACCGAACGGTTAGAGTGAAATCGTAGGATCAAGTTATGGTCACGGGGACTTAAGGAGATGAAGGAGCCCACTCAGTCCCTAAAGACTGCTTCATCATTTAACTAGGTCATTGTTCATCTGGACCAAACCCTCCACTTAACTTAGTCCTGTTCCATATCTTTAGAAGCCTTTTATTTTGTCTTGAAAGCTCCAGAAAAAAAAATGCACAGCTTTTTGTTAACATGGGTTGGTGGCTAGGGTAGCAGTGGTGGTTGGGGAGGGAGCTGTTGGGGAATAGTGTTGGTATTACAATAGGGAAAAAATTACTGGGGAAAGGTTTTTCCAGTTGTTTTAATTTTACTCTCTTGTGCATTTGGGTTTTAATAGTAAGAAAAATTACATCATTTGAGCTCATGGGTTGGATAATCCCTGGGATATGGTACTGCCTGTCCAGAAAGGCCATGGTAATAGCAGGGACCAAACAGTTCCCTGGTCAGCATGTCTAGCGTCCTCTTTGTCTCCTCTTACCCACTCTACATTCTCCAGGCCTCTTCACCCAAATCCTCAGTTTGCAAACTATCTGTGACAGAGGGTACAATCAGCTTTGGACACTCCCGATAGCTTGAATGAGCTTCTCTTGTGCTATAAATCTCAATGGACCGAAGAGTTGTATAATTGGACTCGAAGCCATCTCTGGACTGATCAGTAATGGATACTGTTCTGGAAATTTGGTACAGACACATATAGAGATATAAGAGAATCATTAACTGTGTTATATATGCAGCCTTGTAAGTAAGCACAGGTTGCGTGTCTAACTCCTCTCTCTGTTGCCAGAAGCGCACTGTTTATTTACATTTATATATGGCATGCAGTCTGTTCCTTTCAGCCCACTGAAGCTAGATCTAAGCAGGGGAACAGCGAGTGAGATATTATGGAGCTCTCAAACATTCACACAGCACTGCTGTTATCCTGTTTACACAGGATGATTTACTCAAGACAGGAACTGAGAATTCTTCTCTGCCAAACCAATGTCTACTTGTGAGGCAAGCCATACTGTGGACACAGGTTCCTCATTATAAAATACAGAGATGCAGCAAAAGATAAAGGAGGACCCTGTAATACAGGCAGGACATTTCACAGTGTACTACAGACAATGAAGGGATTAAACAGGAGGGAAACATTAGAGTCAGAGAACACTACAGCACAGAAACAGGCCCTTCGGCCCATCTAGTCCATGCCAAACCATAAATTTGCCAAGTTCCATTGACCAGCACCTGCACCAAAGCTCTCCACATCCCTTTCATCCACGTACCTATCCAAATTCCTCTTAAATGTTAAAATCCAGCCCGCATCCACCACTTCTGCTGACGGCAACTTGTTTTGCACTCTCTGAGTGAAGAAGTACCCCTTAAACATTTCACTTTTTCACTCTTAACCCATGACCTCTAGTTCTAGTCTCACCCAACCTCAGTGGAAAAAGCCTGCTTGCATTTACCTATAATTCAGGTGCTCAAGACCTGGCAACATCCTTGTAAATTTTCCCTGCACGCTTTCAATCTTATTGACATCTTTCCTGTAGGTAGGTGACCAGCTGCGAACAATACTCCAAATTAGGCCTCACCAACATCTTACACAATCCTATCTACCTCTGATGGCACTTTCAAAGAATTATGGATCTATCTTCCCAGATCTCTCCAGTACTGATTTTAAGATTTCCTTGGTGATGATTATCAACAGAAGACAGGGAGAGCTGTTCATGGTGTCATGCACACCTGAATATACTAAGAGGCTGCGTAATCTTGCCTGTGTGATGAATTCTTTCCAGATCTCTGCAATATAGTGATTTGCATAAATCTATTACAAGGTAGAGTCACTCCCACAGAATCCCAATCCTGCAACTCCCACTGAGATGTAACATGTCTCTCAGCGGAATCCATACAAATTCCTGGACTTCAGAAGACCCACTCCCACTTGTTTTACAACATCACATTTACCACATCTTCAACTTACACAGCTTACTCACAGAAACTACTAAAAGTCATCTCACAGCCAAGGACTGGCCTTAAAGTGCACTTATTTATATGAGTCAGGGTATAGCTGGAAAGTACGTTCCAGGAGAGAGTATCTGGAGAGATGGGTTTAGGAAGGGCATTTCCAAAGGAGGGAACTGCTAATGATCTCTGTGAAGAAGGGTGAGAAACGTACGAGATCAGCAACAAAATACCTGTCCCTATGATCCCTGAGCCCTGATTCAGATAAGAACTGGAACATGGAATATAGAAGAGGCCATTTTTAATCAGTTAAGAGCTTATCAAAAACACCCAAACACTAATCCATCCTACCTACACCATGTCCATATCCCTCCATTTTCCTTACATCCATGTGCCTATCAAGATGTCTCTTAAAAGCCCCTAATATATTTGCCTCTACCATCATGCCAGGCAGCTCATTCCAGGCACCCACAACTCTGAGTGAAAACTTGCCCCTCACATCCCCCTTGAACCTACCCCCTCTTGCCTTCAATGCATGCCCTCTGGTATTAGATATTTCAACCCTTGGAAACAGATCCTCTCTGTCCACTCTGTTGATGCCTCTCATAACCTTGTAAACCTCTATCTGATCTCCTCTCAGTCTCGGGTGCTCCAGAGAAACAACCCAAGTTTATCCAGCTTCTCGTGATAGCACATGCCCTCTAAACCAGGTAGCATCCTGGTAAACCTCTTTTGCACCTTCTCCAATGCCTCAACATCCTTCCTACGGTGGGGCAACCAGAATGGAATGCAATACTCCAGGATGAGGCCTAACCAGAGTTTTATAGAATTGCAACATAACCGGTTGACTTTTGAACTACTAAAAGCAAGCATTCCATAAACCTTCTTAACCACCTCATCGACCTGCGTAGCCACTTTCAAGGAGTTATGTACTTGGAGGTACAATACTGACAATGATTATTAAAGTTCTGTGATGCAAACATCCTTCCTCAGACATAATCTTCATGCCTACATTTCTGTTTATGCAATGATCCCAGAACAAATTAAATAACTGTGACTATGACACGTTTTCCATTTCTGCCATATTATTGATACATTCACTTTCATGGATGTTACACAGACAGGGCATTTATTGCTTCCTCCTGCAAGATGGTGGTGTCTGTCATCTCTAATTGTAATGATCTATGGTGTCTGTCCTTGAAACAGGTAGCGTAGTGGTTAGCACAACGCTTTACAGTGTAGGCAATACGGGTTCAATTCCTGTCGCTGCCTGTAAGGAGTTTGTATGTTCTCCCTGTGACTGCCAGGTGCTCTGGGTTCTTCCCACATTCCAAAGACATACTGGTTGGTAGGTTAATTGGTCATTGTAAATTGTGCCGTGATTATGATAGGATTAAATAGGGGGATTGTTGGTTGGCACAGCCCAAAGGAGGTATTCCACGTTGCATCTCTAAATTAATAAACAGAAGATTCCAGGTACAAATCCGCATCTGGCTAAAGTAGTGCAGATGACTTTACTGGATGAGAATAAATGGACTCTATCTACGTTTGATATACAGAGATGTGAAATATATTTTGAAGTGCATTTCTTGTGTAACAACATGTCTCTCCTGCATTCCTCAACATTCTCTTCCTTTCATTGTGAATCCACGAATAAAGGGAAAAGACAACAACATACCATCTTCACTGGTGTGTGCTTCTGTACCAGCATCCTGCACAACATCTTCAGCAGAGGCAGGGTCCCCGTGAGGACTCTCACTAAAAAATAAAAGACACCTTGTAAAGAAGGAGAAATGTGTTCATGTTTGTGTCAAACTTAATGGGCGGATGGTGGAGACACAGATACTCAGGCCTTGCCGATTTTAAATAATCCTTCGTCGACTCTTTCCCAACATCAGGTTAATCTGTCTGCCCGGCCAGCGGAACGGGAGCAGAAATTTAACGGCAAGTGGAGGTGGCTGGGGACCTGTGAGGACTGCTCTGGGTAGTCAGTGCACAAAGGAATGCTTGGCAGGAATCAGGGTGCTCACAAGATCTGACTGGTTGGATTGAAGGCCAAAGAAAATCAATCAGTAGTAGAGGTGTTGTTTCTGACTCTTTTAGCACACTAATTGTCCTAAGAGAAGCATTTATCATTGACAGGATGTGGGTGTTGCCAGCTAGGCCTGCATTTACTGCCCTTGAGAAGGTGGTGATGAGTTGCCTTCTTGAACCATGCAGTCCCTGATGTGTAGGTACATCCACAGTTCTGCTAGGGAGGGAATTCCATGATTTTGACCCAGTGACAATGAAGGAACAGTGATATGTTTCCAATTCATGATGGTGAGTGACTTGGAGGGGGATTTCCAAGTGGTGGTATTCCCAGGTATCTGCTGTTCTTGTGGTAATGGTTGTGGGTCTGGAAGGTGCTATCTTAGGAACTTTGGTGTGTCGTTGCAGTGCGTCTTGTAGACAGCACACACTGCTGTGACTGTTCGTCGATGGTGGAGGGATTGGATGCTTGTGAAAGGGGTACCAATCAAGTGGGCTGCCTTGTACTGGATGGTGTCGAGCTTCTTGAGTGTTGATGGAGCTGCTCTCATCCAGGTGAGTGACGAGTATTCCATTACACTGCTGATCTGAGCTTTGTAGACAGCGGGCAGGCTTTGGGGAGTCAGGAGGTGAGTTACACGCCGCAGGATTCCTAGCCTTTAACCTGCTCTGGCAGCCACTGTGTTTACATGGCTAGACCAGTTAATATCTTTAATAGCTTTCTTGGCTGAATATCACCTCCTTCTGTGGATACTTTGCTGGATAGCATAGTTTTCCCCTATTACCTGGTTAAATCTGCCTTGTGGTGACAATAGTTTTACAAATTCTGAATGTTTATCTGAGCCATTGCTTTGCAATTGAGGTATCCTTGTTGATGGCCTAGCAGTAAATTAAGAGGAAGACATACTGAAGTCCTGAGATTAGTTTTAAATGTGAAACACTCCTGGCAACGTGGTTGTCGGGCTCAGGCCTCAAACGTTGTCAGTCATTGAAAGGGCATAGGGAAACTTGGAAATCCCACACAAGTGAGCTTAGTTGTGCTCTCAGGTTTTAGTTTCACACCAGCCGAGGAAACCAAACGAGGGGATTTTCCAAACCTTTTAGGTCACAAATAGGTAGTGTTAGGCAAAGACTCACCAGTAATCCTCTCCTGTCAGCCCCTTGTCATACACAGGCCCTTCCAGCTCCTTTTGTCCTGGGAGAATGGTGTCATGGTGTAGAATGATGGACTTTATCAGTTCATTGATATGAGATTGGCAGGATACTTGATCATGGCCCTCAGGCACGGACATGAGGGTGGGCCCAAAGCAGATAGCCAGGTTGTACGGATCCATCATGTTTTCCTCACTGAACTGCGATAAGCTTCACAAAAAAAAATATAAAACATTTGATCTTTTAAATTTTAATGACTCAATCAATTAATTAATACTGAACATGAACGAAAATGTCAAACTGCATTGGTATTAATGTTGAGATGTACTTTCAAATTCAACTTTTACTCTGCAAGAAGTGAGCAGCCAATAAGAAGCTAATATACTGAACTGATAAGCGAGGCTTTGGGCCTGCTCCAGGATTCCGACCTCAGGACTCAATTTTGGTTCGGAATGCTGTTGTTTGCATGATTTGTGTTTTTTTTCCCTTTCTCTTGCGCATCGAGTGTTAGTCTTTTATTTTTATTCTTTTCTCTAATTAGATTCTTTCTGGTTTCTTGCTTTGTGGCTCCCTGTGAGCAAGCAAATCTCATGGTTGTATAATTTATACATACTTCGATAACAAATGTACTTGAAATTGAAATTTTGTATTTCTATAGCATCTTTCACATATTGAGAAGCGATCCAACCCTAATCTTCACTGGTAACGACTGCCATATGCACAGAAACGCACATGAACATATGCTGACTCTGAACTGTGACTATTAAATCCATCCAGCTGCTTCTGATTCTGGTTAGCCAATGAAGCAATGTTGCATGCGTACAATACATCTGGCTTCACTATGAGTGGCTAGTGTGCAGAAACATATGGTACCAATTTAATCCATTTTTAAAAGGATTTTTCTTTGTGTGAGTAGCTTGCAACGGAATGGAAAATGCTCTCATTCTAGACAATGGCAGGACGGATACAGAAATGTTAACAAACAGAATAGATCTTTATACTCCCCCATAAAATACTCAAACTGAAAGGGCAGGTTAAACTAACGATTAATTGCTTTATTTCTGGAGGTGTTTGAAGAAGGAAAATGTTGGCCTGGACACAGCAGGATTACTTGATGCATGAATATCATGACCAAAAGAGGTAAGAGACCACACATACTACAATGAATGCATTATCTGCTGACTGTCCAAAAACTTCTCAACATTTACAAAGCACATATCTGGACTGTGATAGAACATTCCCAACTTGAACTGAGAGCTGTTCCAACAACACCAATGGAATTTGACCATCCAATTGACTGCAACCTAAAAGCCCACTCCTATGACCAGTGCACAGTGTATCAGATACAAAACAGAGTGCAGGGACATACCAAAGCGTATGTACATGATAATATACATATAAGTGGAAATAATTTGGAAGATAGTAGCATGGGTGGTTGATGATTGGGTTGAGTTATTCTCCGAACTTGGCAATTTACTTCCAAACGTTTCATTACCATAACGAGGAGACATCGTCAGTGGGCTGTTAACGCAAACACGTGGCATGCAAGAGAATTCCTAGAAGTGTGGTTTTCAGCGAACAATTCTATAAACAAACACGTAGACCTCAATCCGACTTATGAGCCGATGCGGGCAAAATTCCGGACCGCAATGCACGAAGTTCGCCACACAACCAATCAGCGGCGAGATTTCCTCCCCACATCAAACTGAGTTTCCAAAATGACGACCAGTCAGCTGACTGATAAGTCTATGAATGCCCAGCATTCGGAGGGCACACCACAATAAACAATCCACTGATGATCTCTCTTCATACGGTGAGGAAACGCTTGCAAGCAAATTGCCAAAATTAGACAAATACTCAATCCAATCATACATAAGTACTTTGATAATAAATTTTCTTTGAACTTTGAAGCATTTCAACAGCACCTCTTTTTAAAAAGTACCATCTATCACTTAAAAGCTCAAGTGCAACATGTGTTAGCAGAACACAACTGAACAGTCCTTTTGAAGTTACATATTGCAAAGCAGTGCAGAAGACGCTTGCTACCACACACCTCCAAGATCCCAAACTAGTGAGAGAAAAGAATCTGCAGAGTACTCCAAGGAATCAACAAACTTGGGTCAAGAATTTCAAGCACTGAGGGAGGAACTAACAGCTGAACTAGAAATGTTCTAGTTCTGCCTTTTACGCAGATAAGGAGGAATTTCTTTAGCCAGAGAGTGGCGAATTTGTGGAATTCGTTGTCACAGGTGCCTCTGGAGGCCAAGTTATTGGGTGTATTTACGGCAGAGGTTAGTAGATTCTTGACTTGTTAAGGCATGAAGGGATATGGGGAGAAGGCAGGAGATTGGGGCTGAGAGGGAAATGGATCTGCCATGATGAAATGTTGGAGCAGACTCGATGTTCCTCTATCTTATGGTCTTAAACATACCCACGTGACAGACACATTGATACTTACTGACTGAGGAAACCAAAGAGATAGCGCATAATGATGATGGTGGGTTTTGGTAAAGTCAGAAGGACTTTGCGGATTTGAAGAGCTCTCTCTTCAAGGTTTTCGATAGCTGTAAAGAGCAGGAACAAAATGCGTTAATGCAAATGAAGGTTGGACACTGCTCATTCGCATACGTTCTATGTTCTCCTCCATCTATTGAAGGGCATTGTATGATATTCTATCATAACAGAGAGAGCAACTGATAATAGGCTAAACATACATAGAGCAGGAGCCAAAACAATCACTTACATATGCGCGCTGCTGTACAAGTTTGATTGACATAAGGAACCCTAGATCAGACATAAGGAATCCTAGTTTCTGTCTTTTCTTTCACTACTATCTACTACAAAGGAGCAGCTAAGAAAGAAGATTCGAACTTGCAGTCAAGACACAATATGACCCCTAGACTCAGTCCAAAAGTGGATGATTGCAAATAATCAAAAATACAGGAATCAACTCTGACCCAGACAGTTGTCAGACTATGTTTAAGTAATTAGAAGAGGTAAACATTTCAGGATGACACAATTCTTTTAGCTTTCTTCTTAATCTCTGATGAAGATTAAAAAAAACACCCAGATCTCAATCTAATGAACGCTTTTAACTCAACATTTAAAATCCACAACAACATCTGCAGCAACCCAAACCTACTCTACAAGTAGGTTCAACTACTTAGTAAATCACTTCTTTGGGTAACGCATACGTCTGGGTGTAGCTCTTCAGTCCCAAAGTGTATGACTGAAAAAGGACAAGAGCAAACTGGAAAGGTTCAAATCTTTGATGGTCTCTCAGTAAAGTAGCTCTCTCCCTCCTTTCCCTCTCTCTCACTCACCCGTCAATCCACCCCCGTCTCCCCTTCCATACCTAGTGCAAGTTACCTGTCATCTCACACCCCCCCAGAGTTCACCAAGCACCCTGGAGTCCTTTCTCCTCTTTATAATTGGCATCTCACCTTTCCACTCTCAGTCCTGTGCAGGATCTTGACCCCAGACGTTGACAATTCCTTTCCTCACACAACTGCTACTTGAGGCACAGAGGCTCTTTGGCAGACTGTTTGTTACTACATCATAATTCCCTCTGCTTGAAATCACAGTGATGCCAGGAACAACTTCTGCTTTCTCTGTGCTTATTACAAAGCATAAACAAGCTCCAGAACTAGCAATTCTCAACAACCACAAATTGATTTATCGGTTCTGCTCTCTCCTCTTGCAACAGTTCAACTCAATACATTCCTTAAAGGGACTATTAGATCAGCACTTTACTGGCATCAACAATTTAAAACTTTCCAGTTAGCTATGCTCCTTCTTCATTCACATACTCTAACTACATCTAGACCTACTACTTCTCGAAGGACGAAGCTTAGAAAAGGAATTATTTTTCCAATTTTAATCACCGTCTCTGTGCTTCCTCTTGCTCTTTCTCCATTTTGTTAACGACTTACATCAACCTATCTCAAACTACTTTGATTTTTATGAATGTTACTACCTCATGTCCTCCTTTGAGCTTCACGTGCTTGAGGCACAATCCAGGACATGAGCCCTTGAACATCGGTATTGATGTATTAATGTGCCCAGCACACAACAACTATATAGAAGAATGACCCACTAGGAGATGATGCAGTATTGTTGCATAAGACAGTGTATTGCCTCATCTGTCTCACGGCACCCACTTTGGATTTAACAGACCGAGCACCTTGCTTTCATGGACAATCCTTACAGGTGACAATAGTAGTAGTTGTGAGAAGGTTGGTCTAATTTGGAGATATTGTGGTCCAGCCTCCATCCTATCTACAAGGACACAATATCATTTCAGTGACTTGCCCCTCTCCATCTCTAATTTTTTCTAGTCCTACAATCTCTTTCACATCCCCAGTTTTTATCATGCCACCATTAAAAATAGGACTGCTCATTTGGGACTCTGGTTGCTGTTGTGACTTTCTGATTGGAGGGTTGGTAGTTTGGGGTCCAGGTGGGCGATATGTCAGTTTTTGAGCAAGGGAGGGGTTTAAGTATTTGGTGTCTGATGTTTTTGTCACCGTTTTTCTATGTAGGCCATCTGTTAGTTTTTTGTGTGTGTGAGACGGGGTTGGGGTTTGAAGCTATTGTTGATATTTTTTTGGGGGGGGTTGGAAATTTGGGGTTTTTGACATTCTAGCTGCCATTTTCCATGTGGATAACCTGTTAGCATTTTGTGTGAGGTAGGGGTTTGGGGTTAGCGAGTTTTTGTTTCTTTTTCTTTTGTGTGTGTGTGGTGGTGGGGGGGGGCTGGTGTCTTTTCTTTCAATGACTTCCATGGTTTTTCCTGTATTTCATGGCTATCTGGAGAAGATGAATATCAGAGTTGTATTGTATTCTACATGCACACTCTGACAATGAAATGAACCTCTGATCCAAACAGCTGCTTACATGTGGATCAAGGAGGTGACCAGAAATCTGGCTACATATATTTATGTGCGTTAGCAGTAGGTGAGAAGGGCTCACTATCTGGGAAAGATGACGCTACTTTGGATGAGATGTTGAAATTTTATGTTGACTATGTACAATCATACAAGATACCCTTTGGAATTGCCAGAGAGTAGCTTTCCTCTGGAGAAGAGGCAAAGTAAATTCACAGCAGCTGCAGATTTTATGCTGCTGCTCTCAACTGCCTGCCCCATCAGATTGTCATTTCGGATTAGTACGGTGGTCCAATAGCATCGACAGTGGATGTGGGGGTTGGCCTGGGCTGCGTGACAAACTCAAACTCATTGTGAACAGCCTCTGACCCTGCTGCTACTTCAAAAACTCTTTGATAGCTATCAAAATGCCTGAAGAATGTAATCAGTGTCTTGGAGTGGGAATAAAACCCACACAGTATCAAACAGGACTCGTTTCATTTAACTGAATCTTAAAGAAAAATCAATTGTTAGTCAGTGGTCTGGAGGGCGGAATGATCAAAACCAGAAAACTGAACTGTACCACTTAATTTTCACACACACTGCCTGCCCCCCCCCCACACACACACACTCTGTCTCATTATTTGCCCTTATTTGTTTTAAATTCATTCTTTTCCTGAGTTTCCAATACACTCAACTGCTCTCTTACCCTGGTACCTCAGTCTAATTCTGCCTCAAACATTCTCCCAGCTGCACCCAAAAATTTCTCTCTCTCTCTCTCTCCCCCCTTATCTTCACACACTGCCTGCCCAATTCCATCTTATTTTTACTTATTTACTTTCAGTTCTTTCTACCCTGAGCTTCCAATTAGTTGGAGATTGCGTGAGAGTGAGAGAGTGAATGAGAGAGAAGAAGAGAGAAAGCGCGAGAGAGAGAGAGGGCAAGAGAGCGAGCGAGACAGTGAGAGAGTGAAAGACTGACAGTGAGGAAGTGAGTGAGTGTGAGAGAGTGAGAGATAGTGAGAGAGTGTGAGAGAGACTGAGAGAGTGAGAGAGACAGAGTGAAAGAGACAAAGTGAGAGAGACAGAGTGGGAGAGACAGAGTGTGTGACAGTGTGAGAGAGAGCGTGAGAGAGAGTGTGAGAGAGTGAGAGAGAGTGAGTATGAGAGTGTGTGAGAGAGTGAGAGAGAGAGAGACAGCAAAAGTGAGAGCCAGAGAGAGAGAGCATGAGAGTGTAAGAGAGCATGTGGGAGTGCAAGAGTGTGGGAGTCTGAGAGAGTGAGGAAGTGTGAAAGAAAGTGTGTGAGGGTGAGTGAGTGAGAGCGAGAGAGTGAGTCAGAAAGTGTGACAGAGAGTTACAGTGAGAGAGAGTGGTTGTGAGGGAGCGAGTGTGAGAGAGTATGGGAGAGTGTGGGAGTCTGAGAGAGTGAGGAAGTGTGAAAGAATGTGAGAGTGTGTGAGAGGGTGAGTGAGTGAGAGTGAGTCAGAAAGTGTGACAGAGAGTTGCCGTGAGAGCGGTTGTGAGAGAATGTGAGAGGGAGCGTGAGTGAGAGTGAGAAAGGGAGTGAGTGGATGCGCTTGAAAATAAAATGTCATATAACATGAAGTGTGGACAAAGGAGAGAAAGGGGGAAAAGAGAGGTGCAAAGAAAAAACATCAAACAATTTTTATTCATGTTTTTAATCTCACAAATATCTCACTGTTACTGAAGAAGATTTCTGAAAGGACGAACAAAAATGATGTCTTTTAAGGAACATTTACAAGAAAGCAAGAATAGTAGAGAGGATTCATAAGTAATTTCCAGAGCTTCAGCCTTGGCTGACATCCCAAAGGCTTGTTCAGCTGAAAGTTGTGGGGAGATAGAGAAAGAGAAAATGAAGGAGTGAAGCAAGAGGAAATTAGGAGAGCAAATAACATAGAAGGGACAAGGCAGGGAAAGAAGCAGAGGCAGGGGAAACCGGACAATAAAAGGAATTAAACAAAAACTGACAAAAATATGCACATATCTCTTCAGAATTTATGAGGGATTGAAGGATTGAAAGAGACCTTTGCCTTCCTTAAAGTCTCAAAAGTCACTGAAAGAAATTCCTGAGCGTAACAGCAGACCGAGCTGCCTGTGGTATTCATATATGGGTCAATTACACACCTAACCCTGGGATTACTAGGACAATGGACCACACTGTACAGAGTTCCCATTTAAGGGAATTATCAACCATCCCAGCAAACGGGGTCGGTGCCCTAAGCCTCTGTCACAATCACACCCTCAGTTCCCAGATGCTTCTATATCTCAATCAGCGATTGACTCCTGCCACTGGGAGTTCCTGTACTGACTTGGGAGGTGGAACTGGGCTTCCAGCTGCTAAGTTCATGCTTTTTAATCTTCAATAACACACAGAAAAATCTTACGCTTAACATAGGCCTCACAGGATGGCTTTGGGCAAGGAGTCCAGCTGCTAACTCAGTCTCACCTTTCCTGATTCCCAACCATATCCTTTGTCTTTTTTCGAAATGTCCTTTGGAGCAAGCAGGTGAGGCTGTGGTTAGACACCAGATGAAGCGGGAACACTAGATTCCAAGCAATATCATGGGATCTTAGAGAAGCAGGCCCTTTCATTCCACGGGCCAATGCTAGCTCTTTGAAAAGCCACTGAAAGAAATCCATTAACCCGTTTAGCTCCTTTCAAGTTCCCAATTTACTTTTGAAAGTTTCTGTTAGTTCTGCGTCCACCCATCTTCTGAAGACGGCCGTGCAGTTTAAAGACAATTGTCAATTTTCCTCAGCTTCTTCACCAGTTACCTTGAGCCTGCAATCTCTGATTACTGGACCCTTTGCCAGTGGGGCTGATTACTCCATACTTTCCAGTAATTTACCGCTGTATGTTTCCAAGGAATGGACTTAGATCTCAATGACTACTGCCCCAGTAATTCTTTCCCCATTTTTTAATTGCAGCAATGTCAAGGCCTAAAAGAGGCAAACAGTCCTGAGTGACAGCACACTCAGATCAATAGGTGACCTTTTATCCAGCTCCAACTGTGAGGCAGTTCCATTGTCTGTCAATCCTTGTTTTTTATCCTCCCGAGAGCTTGATCACCAACACTGCTCTTCTCTTTAATAGTCCAGAAGAGTCTGGTAATTGGCAAGTAAGGCCTGTACTAAATCATCAACTATAAAAGTTCTATGCCAAAGATACACAAGGTGGCACCAATACAAAGTGACGAAGCGGTTAATTCTCCTACAGAAAGTCACACCATGCAGTGTCCCACTATGCCTGTTCTGGCAATCTCTTCTCTGATACAGTTCAAAGTCCTTTCAACTGGCTTCTATTCACTTTTTAATCCTTCCTGTCTGATTATTATCCAATTCCTAAGACTACAGAGATTGTAACCAATCGACAAATCCGACGCATCCTGGAGTGGGAGGAAAAAAAAACATCAAAACCCACGGCCAGCATAATTCAACTTACTGACACAGGACATCAGGTCATGGAAAATTTCTTTGGGGAAGAGTGGGCTGTCCAGGCCTCTAAAATATAGTTTTAGCACTCCTGCTATCGAGTCCATGTCATGGTCATTCTGATCTCCTGCCAAGGGGTCCTCACCTTTATACAAAAGAACAACAAAAGATTAAAATCTGAAAAGCTGTTTGTTCCTTCCATGACTTTAAAATCAGATCTGTGTGAGGCATGTAGCAGTTAAAATTGTTAAGGGTACTATTATACATGACTGGGAGACAGATTTTGGTACATTTCCTATCTATTGATATTTGTGACTAACTAAATTCCACAAACATCCTGCTATCTGTATGAGATGGGCCATCACAATTCCAAAATTAAGGGCGAGAGTGGAAGGGTTTGACTGGGAAAGCCAACCATCCTTAAAATTCCACTGTACACTGATGACCACTGGTCCCCACCGAAAGCTGACACCTACCCAACCCGTCTACGCTGGTAATGGCATCAGTTTTCACAGACTCCTGGCCAAGAATTGTGCAAGGACACCTCGGGTTCTTTGCATGCAGTGTGGTAGCAAGGAGGAGATGCAAGGATGACTTGCAGAGTTTCAATTCTAATATATCCTCGGTGCATACACAAGGGAAAGACAAATCTAAGAATAGAACAAAAAAGGCTTTCTCGTCAAATTTCATCGTCATAGTGCAACAGTTTACATCGATCATCAGACAATTCTTAATTTCCCACAGAAGCAGTTGTTCCGGAGAGCAGAAGGACCCCGATTTTGATCTTTAGCAGATTGTTAAGGAAAGACAACTGTGTAGGGTGTGAAGAAAGAAGTTATTCTGGTACTAACCTCTTTCAAAAGCATTTTTGATATCGTTAACTTCAATTTGTGATCCGGATACACGGAAAATTCCCTCATGCTGCAGTCCTTTGGGAAAAAATGAACAATTATTGTACCTAGTATCTGGCAGCCAGCAAGAAACTCGCCTCCTCACTCTTAACTAGCGCTTGAAGGCATTTCGTGCAAGTTACTTACTGTACTTCACTTTCAGAGTTTTGCTGAGATTGAACCCAGAAATTGACTGTTTTTCAGTACCCCAGGAATGGGACCACGATGTCCATCTGCAAGTTTAGTCCCATTACATCCCCAGCCCAGGTCACCGGGGTTGAAGAAGTTGCAAGGATTGGAGTTGCTGGGGATTGTTGTCGTTCTCCTCCGCACCTTGCGGCGCACCGGGCCGTTTCTTTAGCGTCTGTGTTTTGTTTTTGCGAGGCCAAGTTGCCAGCTCAATACTAACCCCAGCATGCACAGGTGGACCGGATTCGAACGTGGGCCCATTCGCCTCAAAGTACGGTACTGATGCCACTACACCACCGGCCGGCAAGTGCGAGGGCTTAGGGAATGATAAAAGGGTCCCAACACAGCCCTATGATGTGAAGGACTTATTTGTTTTAGGACTGACTAACAATGATTGCTTCTAGGATAATTTTCTCCACAATGGTAAATGGCGCCACATATAAAAAATGCAGAACCAATATCAAGCATGCAGGGTGACTTTGCCAGAGGCACCTAATTGAATTTTGGACTAACATCAACCAATCCAGAAATGTTACCAGAAAAAAGTAATTTTCAAATGCGGAGAAAAGCAAGGTGATTCTATTTAAATAACTATTGAAGCCCAACTTGGAGCTTTATGACCAATTCTGGACACCATACTTTGGAAGTCCAAAGATAGTACTAGAAAAGCATCAGTTATGTAGAGACAGTGGTGAGCTAAGCTTATTTTTCTTTTAGTAAAGAAGATAAAAAGGAGATATGATGGAGATTTAAAAAATCATGACATACATTACTTTGAACAATTACAGGGTTAAGTAAAAAAGGGCAGAGAAATGAAATTAACTAAGTGTTTCACTGTCAGAATTAATACGGGCCAAACAGCGTCCTTGACTGTTTTTCTCTTTATCATCCCACGGTTCAGCCCTCCACTTACCGTGCCTGCTGATAAAACGGATGCAACTCTCCACCACCAGGGGAATGATGTGGCTTCCATCCTAGAAACCAAAGAAAGGAATTCTCAGCGGGGGCTGGTAAATCTCACAGAAAATCATCCCGACCTTTACAGCTCTCTTAAACCCTTCACAAACACCTTTCCACAAGCCTGGAATTACTCCAAAGAGTGAGAAGTATCTTGAGTACTACCCAGTTTCTTTACAGGATTTACTGACCCATTTGTTTTCCCAAATGTACAATATTTTAATGTTATTATTTCCAAGCAGTCTGCTTGAGTAAGCACGTCACAGACTTAGTGAGGCTTAGTTTCCCTCTCACATTCATCGTCAAGACAGCCAGGAAAATCACATGTAGCAGTGATTGTAGTAATATGTCACTATTTCTACATGACTGATGTCTAACCTCTCACCACAATATTTCTTGCCTCTATTTTGCTGTGAATGCAGTCTGTCCTCCACTGAACTTTCTTACATTGTTCCTCCATTGTCCAAATCCTTTCTTACACTCAGTATTACATTTCTCCCTCCTATTCTCTCTGCGCTGCGACGAAGACATGACACTCTCAACTTTGACTCATTGACTCCCAGAATGTCAAAACTACAGCAAATCTTCATTCACCTGATCTTTCCTCCCACTTACGACATACCACTATAACTGACCTTGTATCAACCTATGCATTCATTTTAAGTTTACATCAACTTCACAGCCCCATGACACTACCCTTCCCCCACCCCGCTGTCTTAGTCGAATCATCACAATGCTTGATCCTGAGTGAAGAAGAATTCTTCCTTCATGACCTTCCCAAACCTCAAGGACACACGTTGGTAGCAAGTTATGAACTTTAATTCTAAGACAGGCTGTCCTTGGGTAACAAACGGGTTCTATTATTACACAGGCATATTAGTACATTTGTCCATGTTGGAAAATACACAAAATCACTAGATATAGTAACCATACTTCCATTGAATCACATGATACTGATACCAAATAACTATTGTTGGGGATACACGGGGGGGGGGAGGAGGGGAGGGGAAGAGGAGATCAAGAGAAAGCAAACCAGACAGTGAGCATGAGAGAGAACAAGGAAGGGAGAGCGAGGGTGAGAGGCAGTGAGGGAGAGGGAGCAAGAGAGGGAGAGTGAGGGTGAGAGCTAGCGGGGAGGGGAGAGTGGGAGTAAGGGGGACTGGGGGAGCGGGGAGGGTGGGGGAGGGCAGAGTGGGGGTGAGGGGGAGGGGAAGAGTGGGAGTAAGGGGGAGTGGGGGAGCGGGGAGGGTGGGGAGGGAGAGAGAGCGCGGGGGGAGAGAGCATAGGGAAGAGAGAACGGGAGGGAAGGAGGGAGAGCGCGAGGGAGGGTGAGAGAATGAGGGAGAGAGCTAGAGAGATAGAGAAGGCTTGTACATCATTGCCCTTTGCACAGCTGAGTGTTTTGCCAGTACTTATTACGCATCTTTCATAAGAAGGCGCGCTTAGTTACTTTATGAACTAAGATAAATGATTACTTGATGGCAGCTGGATACAAACTCCCAAGGAAGTGGAATGGAAGGAGCCACTTTAGGTTTTACAAAATAGCTTCTCCACATGCCCATGACTAGTGTGGAAATAAACAGCTTCAGAATGATACTCCAGACAGAACATGCGTGAGTCCTGACTATCCAAAGATTGGACATGTGCCTGGATTTCTTGAGGCCAGACTTGTGGGATGAAATCTTAACCTGAGACATCCAGGCAGCCTTGACACCAGATGTGTGTTCCACAATGGACTTTCCAGCAGACAGGTTTCAGTAAGCCATATGCATCCGAGGAATGATTAGTGAAAACAGTCCAAACAACAAAAAGAGCCATTGCTGCAGTTACCTGTTTCCTCACACTGGAGTTCCGCCGCCCGCTGAACACAATATGGTGAGGAAAAAAGAAACAAAATATTAAATACAGCAAGGTAAACGCTGAACACAATTCTGGAGGGTTAATGACTACAGAAACGCAATGGTAACAAATCAAAATCTAGTCACTGCTGTGTAGGTCCTGTTAACGAACCAGCTTATTCTTTGATAATCCTACAAGCAAAATCTGGAGCCACGATTCCAAATGAAGTAGACTTACACAGTTGCTACCATGACTACAGGAAGAGTCAACGCTAGTTCGATAGAATTTCATTCAAGCAGGCCAATATGTTAAGACGTCCAAGGTGGATGGCAGCTTGCCGGGTACTTCCGCGCCACCAGCTGGCTTTTCCACCTTTGGCTTACAACAAGAGGCAAAGGAAACACAGAAGAAAGCACTGAGAATCTCCCTTGTGTGCAGTGTTTCCAGGAGAAAGGGGCATAACAGTCAGCATGCCAATAAGATCCACTACGTGCCCAGACTCTTTCTTGCAGAAGATAAAGGCTGATTAATCCTCAGTAACAGGGCTGCCGACCTTCACACAGAACTGGGCCTTCTCATCTTAAAGGTAGTTTTTAAGCCTTCCAGTTTCCATTCGTTAATCACAACAATTGTTAACTTGGCAGCACGGATATTAAGGAAAATAAGAAAACTATAGGAGTGAGAAGCCATACAGTTATAACAATTAGACCCACCTGGCAATGGAACAATCTGTTCTCTGACCTAAAATGGAAGGAGGGAGGAGAAAAACACGGAAATTTTAGTAGCACATCGTAAAAATGTTGTAAATTACTGATAAACCGGTCAGCATTAAGGAATGAGATGGACAAGCACACTGTGGGCCTCTAATCCAGACCCCCTGAAGTCTAAGTAGAAATGGCAGTAATTCAGATGATTTGTGCAACTTTAAAACATATTTACCAGCAAATTTACCAGAATGGTGCCTGGGATGGAACATTTCTGATATGTGGAGAGTTTGGAAAGGCTGTCTTTTATTCCCTCCTTATATGAGAAGAAGTCAAGACAGCCCTTAAAGAGGTGTACAAAACTATGCAGGACATAGAATGGGTGGACAGTGAGAAACCTACCCTCATAAGAGAGGTTGTCTAAGACCAGAGGAAAGGTTTAAGATGAGAGGAGGGGATCTGAGGAACTTTTTTCCCCAATTACAATTTGGAACACACTGCCTGAGGAGGTGGTGGATACAGGCACTCTCACAACATTTATAAACTATCTGGATGGCCACTTAAGTCTCCAGATCCTATTTGACCATGAAGGGAGTGCTGGTAATTGGGTCTGTATAGTTGGACACTCTATCTGTTTCTGTGCTATGTGAATCTGATAATGTGGTCCTCGAGGGCCTGTAGTTCGCTGTTTGAGGCCAATGATACAAAAATGAATAAGGCAAGACCTCTAATAAACAGCAGTAAATCACTAGAGTAGCCCCAGAAGCTAATTCTCCATAATTTCCCAATCCTTCAAGTGTTGTCTCAATTTTCCTAAAATACTCTCTGCGTGGGCTATCGCAAACACTCGCCATCCTGTGCCCCGTGGAAATCTAAAGTCTGCATTTACTCACTCCTAAGCCTAAATCCTGGCTTTGAAAGCTGTTACAATACTGGGGATGATTACGCATGGTAAAAGCATTATTACTATCTGGTTCAGACAAAGGAAAGTGGAGATATTAAGCATCAGGCTTTGGGTTGCTCACAGCTTCATTTTATTGAGTCGTATTGGCAACTATTCTCTTTCTTCCACATGGAGTCTAGTTCTTGTTAAATGTAGACCAAACATTTATAAGAAGAAGGCCTTTAAAAAGAGCTGAGTTCAAACACAGCCCTCTCTCCCCACAATGAAAACCCCCACCCCACCACCATCATGCCTCAAGGCCCTTCCCAACACAGTGATGCACATAATGTCAACTGTGCAACAGAGGAACTCTCTTTCTGTAGCGCTATCTTTCCACCTCCTCTCCACTTACAAGGTTCTTGGACTACCCACTACTGTAAATGAACTAGATTAAAATGTAGATCCATTATCAGAAAATAATGCTCTGAGTTTTTCAATTGATACTTACGACTTAAGTGTTAGCTTGGTTACTTCCTCTCTCACTCTGAAAATGGCTGGCTGTTCTGCTGGTTTTGAGCTGCCTCTGAATCAGTGTAGACACTCAAGATCAACAGACACAAAAGGCAGCAAGATGCCAGCTGGCAATCTACTAATTCCGGAATTGTCACCACAGAGTACTGCATCTGCTCAATTATTCCTGCCCATGCCACTCTGAATGTATGACCCCATCTCCTCACTATCACCACTCACAACTTTAAACCCTCTCGACAGGAAGAGTTGCTCAATATCCTAACAGAAGTTTTTATTTTTAAAGCTTCAACAGTTAAAAGATCGTAAGTCAAGTTCCAGGTTACACATGACAATAAGTTTTATGAGGAGATTGGGAACTGATGACCAACATCTTACTCAAAGGGTCGGATTTTCTGGATTGGTTTAAAGGAGCGAGGCAGAGAGGATTAAGAAGTGAAAAACAAAGTTTAGGGCAACTTCACTTGAAGGTATGCTTATCACCGTGTGAAAACATGAGCAGACTTCAAAAAGCACTAAAATCTCAAAATCCTCATGGCTGGAAGTTACAGAGACAGAACGGAATAAAGCTACTGGTCAGTTTAAAAACAATTCAATTAAGTTTAAGTTCAAGAGATTTCAAAGCCTGGAACCAGCGAGAAATAAATGCCAGTTGGTACAAGTTCGGAGATGGAAAGTAGAATTTTCTATCAGTTCAGATTTATAGATGAGGGTGGCCTGGGCAGCATGAGAATAGTCAAACCTGAAGCAAACAAAGGATTCAGCAGCAGATTAACTAATCCCAATCGGAGGGTCTGAGTATTCTCTGAGACACCTTTTGCTCTTTAGCTTGGGCTATTCATTTTGAAAAATTCAGAATAATACCTCATTTGTATTAACCAACTCAAGAACTACCTTGAGACCTTTACCCAATGGATGCAGGGACACCAAGGATGATGCAAAAATGATTCACAAAGATGATTTCAAAACTCTGCAGTTCTAACTACCTGGAAGGATTTTATTTTCATGAAACGGTTCAGTGATGCTACAATGAAGGTCATTAAAATTATGAACTGATAAATAACTGAGATATGCAAAAGAAGTTTTCACCTGGTCAGAGCTGTACCAGGCAACTGCTAATTCAGCAAAAACCCTGCTTGCTTGAAAAGAGGGAAGACTGTGGAAATGTTCTCACAACGTGTAGTTGAGGAGATTATTGTAGATGTAATGAAGGTGAACCTAGTTACATACAAGAGCGGGAAAGAAATGGCAATAAGATTGACTGAAGTAGATTCTGTGTACAGCTTAAGTTCTAGATTGTTAGCATTTGAGTTGAATGTCATGGTACTCCGCTGTAAATTCTATCTGATAGTGCCTTTTAATATGCACAGTGGGCTATAGGGGGTGTATGTCTGTAAAGTTAGTGAAGCAGCTGAGTTAAATTTCACATAAACAGAAACACTCAACAGTGAAAAGTTCAAACTGAAGGACAAGGTGGTGCAAGTCAGAAACATGAACGTATAGATTAAACAACTTGCTGCACACTCCCCACGCTACTTCTCAGTGTCAGCAGACGGAGATGTATTGAGCTCAGCAGGGCAAACCTGGATCGGAAGCAACTAGGGTGGAAAAATCTGGGATCACATCAGAAGCCAAGCACCATCTCAGCAGATGGCAGGTGTGTGACTCAGAAAGGACCTCTCATAACAGATTTTTCACCCCTTTCTCTCCTTCACATTATGTTCCTGGCTTTTTGCTTCACAGCTTTATTTCTGGAAAAAGGGTATCACAAGAACGTTAGTTCTGTTGGCCAGTATGGTGTACCCCCATATGGAATACTGCACGTGGCAAAGGGGCTGTCTTGATGACTTTACTGTACAAGGGTTTGCCACAGACAGCCTAATTAAGAGATTATGATCTCAGCTGTTCAGTACAATGATAAGCAATTGATTCATCCACTGAACTCAACTATAACGGGAAGGAGTTAACTGTTAAAAAAAATGCATCTAGAGAAGCAGATTTTGTGAAAGCATTTAAAGTGCCAATGAAAAATTCTAAACAGAACATGCCAGGGACACTCAGCAGGTCAGGAAGCTTCTGTGGAAAGAGAAAGAAAAGCAACCATTCCACACCAGAAAAGAGAGAATACAAGTTAGTTTTTAGTTGCAGAGAAGTCTGGGGAGGAATGAACACTTCCCTCCGTCACCTTCTCTTCTACTAAAAACTATCTCTTTTGCATTTCTGATGAACGATGTTTGATCTGAAACATTATTCAGTTCTTTCCCCATTCATGCTGCCCGACTTGCCGAGTGTTTCCAGTATTTTCAGCTTTGTTTCAGATTTCCAGCATCTGCAGTATTTCTGATTTTCATGAGGAACTCCAATTGTAAAATATGATGGATTCTGAACATCCTAGTTTTAGTTCCTTACCAATAACATTTGAAACAAATAATCCTCCCATTTTCAATCTCGGTCTTGTTTACTCAACATTCAAAAGACAGCATGTAATCTCTCAAGAAACATGAGGCTTGTTCTTTTCTGGAATGTTCCCGGATAAGGTTCAAGGTTTCAATCTCTCAACATCTAGTTTTTGTGCTTGAGCAAAGAGTGTTTTTAGAAGTCTAACTAAGTAACATAATTCTGTGTTAAGCTTCATGAAATGTAAGAGAAAATTTACAAGGATATTGCCGGGACTTGAGCTGTAGGGAAAGATAGCATAGGTTCGGACTTCATTCCCTGGAGTGTAGGAGAATGAGAGGAGATTTGATAGAGGTATATAAACTTATGAGGAGTACAGACAGGGTAAATACAAGCAGGCTTTTTCCACTGTGGTTGTGTGAGACAAAAACTAGAGGTCATAGGTTAAGGGTAAAAGGTGAAATGTTTAAGGGGAACCTCTTCACTCAGAGGGTGGTGCAAGTATGCATCAAGCTGCCAGCAGAAGTAGGGGATGCAGGTTTGATTACAACATTTAAGAGAAATTTGGGTAAGTACGTGGATAAGAAGGGTATGGAGAGCAATGGTTCAGGTGCAGGTCAACAGGATGAGGCAGAGTAACAGCTCACCATGGAGTAGATGGGCTGAAGGGCCTGTTTGTGTGCTGTGGTACTCCATGAATCATTGGAAGCTTGATTCAGCTTCCAATGTTCCTATGGTGTACAAAGGCAAACCTTACTAGATGCCACAGGGTGTTTATTAGAAGATTAGTTTTTATAAAACAGAATATTGGAAGGAAAGCAGAGCAGAGACAGCAAAATCCAGGAGGTGACCCAAACAGTCTGACTTAAGTGAAATTGGCTGTAAGCCCAGCTATGACTAGCATCTCCAAAGTAAAACTCATTTTGATTCTTTTAGATAAATAGCAGTTAGATAAATAGGGACAATTTTAGAGAGTTTAATCCCATTTACAGCTAAAAAGCTCCATGATGCTAATCTAGTCATCTCTTACATTGAAGGGGAGAGAATATTTCCAACCAAAACATCAGATCTATTATTTGGACCTAATACTCTGAATACAAAATTACAAGTATTCTGAAGTTATGTACATATACATTTCAATTGTTGCCTGTATTTTGGTTGCAGTGGAGGCTGTGACACTAATCAGAACAATCAAATCAATGCCACGTAATGTTTCAACACAGAGCCTTTGAACTTCGCATTTTGCTGAAAGATTAAAGAGTATCCAATTATCTTAGAGATTTGAACGAAGGAATCGAGTTTTAATAAGACACGGACTAAATTATACTGAACAGACTTCACACTGCCACTGATGGGCTGATTACAAAGAGGATTAAGAATATTTGCTTACTTTCTCCCAAAGTCTTTTGCAGAAGGTCATGTTTTGCTTGCAGTTTGGTGATCAGGTTTCTGCCTTCAAAATACTCTTTCAGTTTCTATGAAAAAGAACAGGAAATGGTAGTGAACTACCACAAAAACAGCAAATGATTTATAGCGCCCTCCATTTTAAAATTCACTCTGCTTACGATCTGCAAATTGCATGGATATTGTTCAGGGCACCCCCGATTGGCCTTGTGCTCCAATATAGCAAGAAGCAAACAGTAAAGTGAAAAATTGAAGGCAAAAAGCTGAACTCACGGAAAGGAACACACAGGCCTAAAACCCCCGGAGAGAACAGGTGCTGGAATCCATGCAGAGGGAAGAATAGATTCCACCCATCTCTACCCTAGCCCAAGGACAGTACTCTGTTTAGGAAAGTAGCTTTAAGTCTGAAATTCGGAGGGAAAAGCATTGTCACCAGCCGATGGAGGTGAACCAACAGGCCAGTGCTCATGGATGGTATGTGGACACCCAATCCATGTGAACGATGCAAAGGCCCAAACCAATGAATGGGACGCACAGTCTCCGTTCACAGGGGGCCCCACTCTTGAACAACAGCACACAGGCTGCGTTCCATGGAGAGGGAAGCAGAATGTCCAAATCATAGAGGGGAAGAGGAATACAATCCACAGAAGGAGATTCAAAAGTCCCAAGTCAAAGCAAGGATACACAAACCCTCAACCTTTGACGAGGAACACACAGACTCCAAAACCATCTGATGGCAGGTAGTGATGCAGAGATTCCAGAAGAGAGAGAGAGAGAGAGAGAGAGAGAGAGAGAGTGTGTGGGGGGGGGGGAGGAGAGAGAGAGTGTGGGGCGGGGAGAGGAGAGAGAGAGAGAGAGAAAGTGTGTGTGTGTGTGTGTGTGAGTGAGAGAGAGAGAGAGTGTGTGTGAGGGGGAGAGAGAGTGTGTGTGTGAGGGGGGAGAGAGTGTGTGTGAGGGGGAGAGAGAGAGTGTGTGTGAGGGGGAGAGAGAGTGTGTGTGTGAGGGGGAGAGAGAGAGTGTGTGTGAGGGGGAGAGATTGTGTGTGAGGGGGAGAGAGAGAGTGTGTGTGAGGGGGAGAGATTGTGTGTGAGGGGGAGAGAGAGAGTGTGTGTGAGGGGGAGAGAGAGTGTGTGTGAGGGGGAGAGAGTGTGTGAGGGGGAGAGTGTGTGTGAGGGGGAGAGTGTGTGTGAGGGGGAGAGAGAGAGTGTGTGTGAGGGGGAAGAGAGAGTGTGTGTGGGGGAGAGAGAGTATGTGTGAGGGAGAGAGTGTGTGTGAGGGGGAGAGAGAGAGAGTGTGTGAGGGGGAGAGAGAGAGTGTGTGTGTGAGGGGGAGAGAGAGAGTGTGTGTGTGTGAGGGAGAGAGAGTGTGTGTGTGTGTGAGGGGGGAGACAGAGAGTGTGTGTGAGGGGGAGAGAGAGAGAGTGTGTGAGGGGGAGAGAGAGAGTGTGTGTGTGAGGGAGAGAGAGTGTGTGTGTGTGTGTGAGGGGGGAGACAGAGAGTGTGTGTGAGGGGGAGAGAAAGAGAGTGTGTGTGTGAGGGGAAGAGAGAGAAAGTGTGTGTGTGAGGGAGAGAGAGTGTGTGAGGGGGAGAGAGAGAGAGTGTGTGTGATGGGGAGAGAGAGAGTGCGTGAGGGGGAGAGAGAGAGTGTGTGAGGGGGAGAGAGAGTGTGAGTGTGTGAGAGAGAGAGCATGAGGGGAAGGAGAGAGGAGGAGGGGGAGGGGGGAGGAGAGAGGAGGAGGGGAGAGGGAGGGAGGGAGAGAGAGAGAGGGAGGAGAGGAGAGGAGGAGGGGGGAAGAGAGTGAGAGTGAGAGAGAGAGAGAGAGAGAGAGAGAGAGAGAGAATGAACCAGAGAGAGATAGAGAGCAGAGAAGGAGAGAGAGATAGAGACAAAGAGGGAGAGGGGAGAGGGGAGAGGGGAGAGAGAGACAGACAGACAGACAGACACTCAGAGGATCTAACTCATGGTGGGATACTGTACATGGGCAATCTATGGTGCAAGCTCGAACCCAAGGAGAGAGACATACATGTCCCAACTCATGGATGGGAATGAGAGATATCACTCCATGAAGATAAACACGTATTTCCTTATGAAAGAGAAGGAAGCCACTTTGTCCTTCAAGTCTGTACCAGGCCACAGTGTAACTCTATCCTCCACCATTGTTTTTCCCTGTAATCTATTCTCCCCATCATCTCCACCCACTCCCCACACCCAATCCTTCCTTTCACCTTTACACACAGAAGGGGGCGACATGCAGAGATAGAACTGGACACGGGCTGCAGTAGTTCTGTTGGCTGTGTCACTGCTACGCAACTTTGTGTAAGTGATCATTCCCAGGAAAGTAAATGGCTGCAAGAGAAAATCGGCACCACAAACATTGCCTCCATGACACCGTACCGTGAAGTAGAACTGCTCTGTCTCTTGCTGATTGGCTCGCCTCTTGGCAATGCTGGGTTTGCTCATGAAGGTTTCTGAAAGAGTGGATTTGACTGACTCTGTGGAGTTTGTGTACTGGAAGCAGTCACCCACATCAAAGTCTTCAATGGTGACAATGTCCTGAATTGTTTGTAGTGTGGCTTCCATGGTCTTCTTCACCTGTAAAGACAAACCAAGTGAATTCATTAATGCAAGAAAATCCATTGTAAACTTAGCAAAAGCCTACAACTGGATAAGAGTCAGTCCGAATATGCAGTCATTCAAAGTTATTAATTCTTTCATTTTTAGCATTTATCACTTATTATTTACATTCATGGGTTGGAAATAGGGGTGGTTACACCCCAGGGTTAAAGACTATATGTTAAGCTTGGTATGAATCTACTAAGTGCTCAAGATATCAGAAACGAGTCAGCAACTGTGGGAGAGGTACGAGTGAGTTGGAAACAAACTAATCTGACTACTTTCAATACTTCTGAACAAACAAACCAGGGTAGGTGTAGACCAAATAGTAAATGCCAAGAGTCAATATCAAAGTGGCCCAGTCGGAGGTAACCAACATAGTTTCCTTAAAAGTAGATCCTGTCTGACCAAACTCTTAAATATTTTTGTGGAAGTGACTTCAAAAGTGTACACTGGAAAGTTTAGATATAGCGAATGTACTTTTCCATGACATTCAACGTGAATGGTTTCTTCACATATTTAAGGCAATGGATGTGTGGGTAAAACAGGAAGGTGGTCACAAATATTGAAAGAAGGAAGCAAATGATTTTATAGGCCAGAGAGACGTGCTGAATGGAGGGTACCCAGAGGTCAAAGTTGAGTGACATCATTAGTAGAATTATCCCCACAATACTGCTTAATACATCTCCCCACGTGGAATGTAATATTCAGTTCTGCCTTCTGCATCATAGTAATGACGTATTGACCTTAGAGGGCTTGTGACAAAATTCACCAGATACCAGAATGATAATAAGGCTTAAAGGCTAAATTAAGAAAACAATTCCTTAAATCTGGCATGTTGCTCTTTGAGTTTAGAAGATTGCTGAAATTTTTTATTACAAAGAAATCATTTCTTGAGGTTGAATTAAGCAAGAAGGGACATAATCTTAAAATAAATGCAAGACTGTTGAGGACAGAAATCATGACATACCTATACTTTTCCACATAATTGGTATTAGGAGTTTTATGTATTGTCATGCTAACACGGTGGATGGTGAAAGTCAACTGAGAGACTGAGACTGATCAGCGTTTTGTTAGTAAAGGCCAATAAAGGAATGGAGTTTCAATAGAGTCGGGATATAGATCAACTGGGATCTAATTGATTGTTGGAACAGATTGGAGAAGCTAAATATTTTGTCCAGTTGCAAGCTGTCAGAGGCATGACAAGCTGCAAGGCTGGAGAAATTTAGATTTTTCAGCCTTGAAAGATAGTGAATAAAGTTAAGTGACACTAAGCGGAATAAAAAAAAAGGGTAAGGCTGAGTTGTTATTCTGTTAGTCCAAAACCACAGGGACACTGATACAAAGTGAGAGAGCTGGGCTGATGTCAGGAAGTACCTTTCACACAGAGGGAAAATATTTACTCTCGCTGGAGTCAAAACGGCAGATTGGCATATTCCTCCCGTTACTGAAGCTGTCTGCTTTGACCTTACCGACCTCAGCTCATGTAGGACCTGAGCATCTGGACCAGTCTGGTTATGCACGTAACCCATCCAGCCATGAGAAAAAGCCTCCAAGCAATGAATTGGGGCAGTTGCAAGTACCAAGCCAGGGAAGAGTTCAGCCGTTTGGCAGCTGTGCTGCTGAGAGACTCACCTCCTCATTCTCAATCTTCAGAGTGGCTAACCTGGACTGGAGCTGTTGGCACCGCTGCACCAGTTCTCCCTGCACTGGCTGCTGAGCGCACAGGTGAGAAACCTGCAGAGTCCAAAAACAGCAGTGTTATGGCAGGTGGACAGAAGAGGACGAGTGCTTCAACTAGTCTCAATATACAAATAGAAACATCAAGGAGCAATCTGAACGTCACTTACACCCAGCGCAATGGAACATTATCATCTATGCTGATGCAAAAGAGAAACTACATTGAGCTGAGAGAACACTTGGGATGCTCACCACTGCAAAGGTTTAGTAATGTCCTTCCCCCCTAGAGATGCGAGGTATAATACAAAGACCAGTAACTGTACAGAGGACTCCTTGTTCTTATGAGTGTGTTGATCCAAGTTACAGCACAATTGGGCGTTCTTCATCAAATTCCAAGCACACACTGATGCAGAGACTTCCTACTATTTGGCACTGAAGTTGATTTTGTGGACTGTTTATTTTTTTTGTGTGTGTTTTTGCTCTCAGGATGTAAATGTTGTTGCCAAACTTAATTGTACATTCACTCATTGTGAACTTGGTTACAGGCTCCATTCTCAAACCACCATCTCACACAGAGCTCTTGATTAGGAGGTTCTAAAATAGCAATGGAGCCACACGAAGAAACGGCCAAACTACATCTGTCAGGTTGGCGTGCGGCACAGGAGGAAAAATGGTTCCTAGGACATCGCTGCATTTTCCTTTGCCTGTGACTTTATCACACTGGAGGAGAATAATGATGGGTACAGACTTCCCTTTTTATAAACTTGGTGCACAATCCTGCAGAGACAAGATTGGTCTCTATACAGTCTTGACACGGAGTTCTGATAAGTACAAGTCATTACCTGTGTAACTCTAGGATTCTGTGTAACAGTGACATATATATATGACTGTAGGTCTGCAACAGTATAGTACAAAGAGTACAGGTCTATCAGAAATAACAAGAATATTGCATATTAACCAGCTAGACAAGCACTGTTTCAAGATGGAGCTTAGAGAGGTATACTGACCATGTCACCCATGTGTGGCTGGAAATCGAACTTTGGTGGCAAGCAGAACACAGTGTGGTACAGTTCCATAAGACGCTGTTTGTCATTGGTAGCATCTAGGTTGTCAATGGCGTTTTCAATGATATCCAACCCTTCGTGCTTGGATTGCTCAACATTAAACTCCGCTGAGAGAAATGTCCTCATTGCTCGGTTCAGACTGGCATGATACCCGAGGTCACAACACTAAAATAAAGAGTACAGATTAGAACTGCTGCCCGACAGATTTCACAGAATCGCTGTATATTCCCAAATGTAAAAACAGAAAGATCACTAACTGTATTTGCACCAATCTTGGAAGGTATCGAGGTTAAGTGAATAATTCAACAAAATGTCATGAAAGTATTTTGGTTTCATACTTCTATGAATAGAAGAGCTCTAGACCAGGGTAGTTGTGCTGTTTCTCAACAAAATGCTGTTGTAATTTCAAGGCCCAATACATCTCAGCTAAAGCCCTCCCACCATTGAGCATATCTACATGAAACGCTATCATAGGAAAACAAAATCCAACATCAGAGATCCCCACCACCCAGGTGATGCTCTCTTCTGGCTGCTGCCATCAGGTAGAAGGTCCAAGCCTTGCACCACCAGGTTCAAGAACAGTTACTACCCCTCAACCATCAGGGTCTTGAATAAAAGGGGATAACTTCACTCAACTTCACTTGCCTCATCATTGAAATGTTCTCACAATAAATGATCTCACTTTCAAGGACTCTTTATCTCATTAACTCATGTTCTTGTTATTTATTGCTATTTATTTATATTTGCATTTGCACAGTTTGCTGTCTTCTGCACTCTGGTTGATCTTTCATTGGTCCTGTTATAGTTACTACTCCATACGCTCGCTGAGTACACCCACAGGAAACTGAAATGAATCTCAGGGCTGCATATGGTGACATATGTTCTTTGATAATAAAATTTCCTTTGAACTTAGAACTTTAGAAATTGTTTAGGAAGGGATCAATACTCTGGAGTGGGTACTAGAAGATTTACTAAAATTGTGCCTGGGGATGAGGGACTCCAGCTGCGTGTTAAGCCTGGAAATGTTCAGATTGCTCTCCTATGAGTAGAGAAGGTTATGAGAAGATGTGACATAACATGTGAAATTTTCTCAGAACCTTTTCATCTTATTAATGAGCTCTGGGTATTGCTGATAAGGCCAGTATTTACTGTCTGTCCCTAATTCTACTTTAAGTCGGCAATCTGCTATTCGCTACAAACGCTCTGAGTTCGAAAGGGCAGATACGCCAACAGTCGGTTCCTAAGATTTGGCATGCAACCTCTGAAAAACCGGTGATGTGGATTCATTGATTAAACTCCCAAAACAATTGGAAACCTGCCTTATCTCCTCACCGGGGAAAGGGATTAATTAGCTAGCTCTACCAAAGAGGCTCATGGACTGTGTCATTTCACCCTCTGATTCTGGTGTAATACATTTAAGCAGTCATTATCCAAGAACAAGCTGTTCAACACGGTGTTGTTCAAGAGATTTTCAGTGAGAAAATTGAACACCAGATTTCTAATCCTCCTGGAATTCTGAGTATCGATTTCTAGTGTGCACCACTGCACATGATTGGAAAAAGCTGCAGAGGGTTGCAAACTCAAGCAGCTCCATCGTGGGCACTAGCCACCCCAGCATCAAGGACATCTTCAAAAGGCGATGCCTCAATAAGGCACAGCATCCTTCATTAAGGACCCCTATTACCCAGGCCAAGCCCTCTTCACATTGCTACTATCAAGGAGGTGGTACAGGAGCCTGAACACTCAGGAATAGTATGATGGTTAGCACAACACTTCTCAACACCAGAGGCCCGAGTTCCCTTCCGCCATCAGATTTCTGAACGGACAATGAACCAACCCATGAACTATTGTTCGCTCATTATCTGCATTACTTGATTTAATTTTATATATATATATATATATATCTTTCTTACTGTAATTGATAGTTTTATGTATTGCACTGTGCTGCTGCTGCAAAAACAACTAATTTCATGTGTGCCAGTAAGCTTAAATGTGATTCAGGTTTCACTAAATCCATGCACAGCTAATAACCATTCGAACATATTCAACCTTTGAATGTTCTGCAACTTAAATAAAGAGGAAAACAGTTGTTTGTTCATGCAAATGACACATTTCGCTGCATGTTTCAATGTACATGACAAATAAACTTGAATCTTGAAAAGTCATTCGGCCCCTTTACATTACCATTCAAATGCAACAAGGATGTTATATATCTTAATTCTAATCACCCACTTTGCCTAATAAAGATCAATGAAAATTAGTATGAAATTTTCAGTTAAGGCCTACTCTCAACATCTTGTGGGCACGTCTTCCAGATTTCCATTAGCTTTTCTATGAAGCACTATTTCCTGACTTCCTGGAACAGAATATCAAAAAACTGGAGTTGCTGATAAACTGAAATAAAAAAAGGAAAATAAAAAAGCTGGCCACTCAGCCATACCAGTGAAAAGGGGAATAGTTCTGATAAAGGTCTTGAACCAGAAAAGTTAACTTTTTCTCATTCCACAGATGCTATCTGAGTATGTATTTCCAGCCTTTTTATACCACCTCTGAATCGCCTAATTCAAATTTTAAGATCATAACATACGTTCTGACTTTCACAGAGGGAATAATTTATTTCTGTCTAAGGTATGAACTGCTTTAATTCATTAGAGAATCTTTTATGTGATGTAGAATAACCCAGTTGATGCAACCCACTCCCAGAATTTAACTCTTTCACCCCTTTTGAAGATGGTAAAAAGATCAAAAAGGATGTATGCCGGTCTAGAAAACTTGGCAAAATGACTCACATCAAGTAGGTCGGACAGATCGTGGATATAGTACTTAAAGACGGAGCTGTTTGTAGCCTCCAGCGCCAGAACGTACTCATTTCGTGCCTTGATCGCTTTGAGTTTGTTCTCAGTATACTTCGCCTGACGCTAGAAAAAATAGATCAAGGACAAAGGGTTAAACATCCCCCGGCAACCTGGCACAGGGTTTAAAAGCAAGTATTTAAAGTGGTCTGTATCAGGGTAGGGAAACCTCAGATGGGATTTCAAACCTGGCTCTGTAGCAGCAGGGTACCAGTACTTTAAACAAACTCAGAAACAGATGCATTATTGTGCATCTGTGATTAACAATTCCAATTTACACCATGCCTTCAACTAAGTCAATTGGAAAGTTAATTAGAATGGAGGAGTTAAGGCGGCCGTATTGCCCTCACTGAGGTATTGTAACATCAACTAGACAGTCAGTCAAACTCTGTAGAAAAATTACATGAGAGTCAGGGTATAGCCTCCTAGCTCCTTGGTTTTATTGCAGACTCAATGGCATAATCAGGAATCAGGAATGAAAAAGAAATTCTTCTGCTGGGGAAACAACAGGATGGCTTTAGATAGAAACATCTTTTGCTCCTAACATAAAACTCTGGCCTACCGCCAACCAATGTGTTTTCATACTTACTACTTCCTGTCTGCACAGGAAGTGACCCTATACAGATCTGACACTGCTCATTAAAATAAAAGCTGAGTGTGCTTAATCACACAGAAAAACATAAACGAATTGCCCAAAGGACAGAACAGCAACGATGTTTCTCGACTTGGGTTGCATTCACTATTGTTAACCCTGCAGATGATTGAGGAACTACAGCTTGCTTCAGCTAATCAAGAATTGCTTCCTTAACCAGTCATTCCATTCGAAGGACTTCCTGTCAATCTACTAACACCTCAGGTTTTGCATCACACGTGAATGATGCTTATTTGGACATGACATACCTCATGAGGAGGAAAAGTTAAAAAAAAGAAGAAAAAGAGGGGGAATATGTGGAATAAAAAATGCAGGCAAAAGAACTGACGGTGGGAAGAAGATGAGATGGAGGAAGGGGAGAAAAAGAGTCTAAGATGCCAAACCTTCTCCTTCATTTTCTCGATCTTTCGGACCGAGCTGCGCCTCTGGTGCTTTTCCTCAAATCGGATGTTGGCCACTGGATCTGGTGAACGACCTGTTATCCGGTCCTCCTGCTTCACAGATCTACCAATCTGTTTCTCTTCCTGCTTCTCTGCTTCTTTCAGCTTGCCCTCTGCACTGATGCTGTCAGCATTGTACATGTGATAAGTTTTCATAACCTGCAAAGCAAGGACACTTGGTCACAACACAGACTACTCCTTAACAGTAAGTTTTGCCTTAAAGAAACTTCAGTGTGTTCCAGAAGGAATCTTGTTTGTATGTCATCAAACATTTGCATGTCTTCACATGGCCTTGGATCACCTGGATAATACTATTACCTGTCAGGATGCTGTTTATTGACTACATCTCAACATTCAACACAATCATTCCCACAGTTCTGATTAAAAAGCTCCAAAACCTGAGTCTCCCTACCTCCCTCTGTAACTGGATCCTCAACTTCCTAACCAGCAGACCACAATCTGTGCAATCGGAAATAACATCTCCACCTCACTGACAATCAACACTGGCGCACCTCAGGGCTGTGTGCTTAGCACACTATCTACTCGCTCTACACCCATGACTGTTTGGCTAGGCACAGCTGAAATGCCATCTATAAATTTGCTGATGACAGAACCATTATTGGCAGAATTTCAGATGGTGACGAGTGGGCGTACAGGAGCGAGACGTATCAGCTGGTTGAGTCGTGTCGCAGCAACAACCTTACACTCAATGTCAATAACACCAAAGAACTGATTGTGGACTTCAGGAAGGGTAAGATAAGGAAACACACGCCAGTCCTCCTAGCAGGATCAGAAGTGGAAAGAGTGAGCAATTCCATGTTTCCATATCTCTGAGGATCTATCCTGGGCCTAACATATTGATGCAGTTACAAAGAAGGCACAACAGAGGTTATATTTCTTTAGGAATTTGAGGAAATTTGAATGTCATCAAAGACAAATTTTTACAAATGTACCATGGAGAACATTCTAACTGGCTGCAACGTCATTTGTAGGTAGGGGTGGGGGACTACTGCATAGGATTGAAATAATCTGCGGAGTGTTGTAAACCCAATCAGCTCCATCATGGGCACTAGCCTCCGTAGTATCCAGACATCCTCAAGGAGTGATGCCTCAAAAAGGTGGCATCCATCATTAAAGACCCCAATCACTCAGGACATGCCCTGTTCTCATTGTTACCATCAGGGAGGAGGTACAGAAGCCTGAAAGCACATACTCAACGATTCAGGAACAGCTTCTTCTCCTCTGCTGTGTGATTTCTGACTGGATACTTAACCCATGAACACTACTTCACCACATTTTTTATTTCTATTTTTGCACTACTTAATGATTATTTATTGATTTTTCCTTTAATAATTAGGAATTACATTGTACTGCTACCACAACGACAACAATTTCACGACATATGCTGGTGACATTAAACTTGATTCAGATTCCAATTGACAGGACAGGTAAAACTGGTTAAATACAGGATAAAGTTCTTCCCACAATGCTACATCAAACACTGTCAGGGAAGAGACCAATATAAGGCACAGAATAAAGCTCTCTTGCTATTTAAAATTACTAAACATTTTAAAGTGGGGATAATTTTATGCTGCAGATTTGAATATGCAAGAAACTGGTTGTCATTTCATTTCATTCTCGACCCTTACAGCAAACAAACTAAGGAGCCCTCAAGCCCAGAACATTCACAGGAAGGCATCTGTATAATAGAATTCTATTGTTGTCCTCTGGATCTGTGCAACATGTGGAGTGGGTGTCCCAAATGAAAGGGCAGACGTATTCTTGATCAACAATGGAAAAAATATTGCTTTTGTAAATTCTGCCAAACAGGACCAGGATCATTCAATAAAATTATTATTCAAGACTTGTGTAATTAACTTTTGGGTTGAGTGTGCTGCCCAAAATTTGCCTTTGCAAAAAAAAGAGAAATAATCTGAAGAGGTGGCTGGATATTTGGATCTCAAGTCATAGAGTGGGCAGAAAAACATGAAGATGTTGTTCAACATCAACCCTGATATGCCAATTGAAAAGACAATGGCTGATCTGCATTTCAGCTGTTTCACCACAATCCAATCTCCTTACCCTCGCTAAAGTAAACAAACTACTGAAGATATTGTCCACAGGTGGCAGCTACTCTAAGTCATCACTTCCCTGTGTGCGGTGAGGTGTTATGGTGGCTACTGGTGCAGCAGGTAGTGCTACTGCCCCACAGCCCTAGTGACCTGGGTTTGATTTTGGCCTCTGTCAATGCCCTTGTGAAGTCTACGTATTCTCCCCGTGATCTCATAGGTTTTCCAAGATGCTCTAGTTTCCTACCACATTATAAACATGTGCTGCGTGACAGGGTAATTGGTTACTGAGTGGGGCAAGGGTATGATTGGGGAATCAGTGTGACAATTATGGCCGTATGAAAAAGATCATGTGACCAAGAAATGAGTGGGATAAGGAATTGATGACCTTGCTTTGAGAACTGACAGACGTCAAAGTTCAAAGTTCATTTACACTTCATTGCCGTCAAACAATTGATACTAGAATGTACAATCATCACAGCAATACTTGATTCTGTGCTTCCTGCTCCCTGGATTACAAATATTAAATATCTAAAATGTTAAAAATAGTAAATATTAAAAATTTAAATAATAAATCATAAATAGAAAATAGAAAAATGGAAAGTAAGGTAGTGGGAAAAAAACCGAGAGACAGGTCCGGATATTTGGAGGGTACGGCCCAGATCCGGGTCAGGATCTGTTCAGCAGTCTTATCACAGTTGGAAAGAAGCTGTTCCCAAATCTGGCCGTACGAGTCTTCATGCTCCTGAGCCTTCTCCCGGAGGGAAGAGGGACAAAAAGTGTGTTGGCTGGGTGGGTCGTGTCCTTGATTATCCTGGCAGCACTGCTCCGACAGCGTACGGTGTAAAGTGAGTCCAAGGACGGAAGATTGGTTTGTGTGATGTGCTGCGCTGTGTTCACGATCTTCTGCAGCTTCTTTCGGTCTTGGACAGGACAACTTCCATACCAGGTTGTGATGCACCCTAGAAGAATGATTTCTACTGTGCATCTATAAAAATTAGTGAGAGGGTCTTAGGGGACAGGCCAAATTTCTTTAGTTTTCTCAGGAAGTAAAGGCGCTGGTGGGCCTTCTTGGCAGTGAACTCTGCTTGGTTGGACCAAGTCAGGTCATTTGTGATATTGACCCCAAGGAACTTAAAGATTTTGACCTGTTCCACTTGCGCACCACCGATGTAAATTAGGTCATGCGATCCGCTACTCCTTCTGAAGTCAACAACCAATTCCTTCGTCTTGCTGATGTTGAGGGATAGGTTATTGTCTTTGCACCATGCCACCAGGCTCTTAATTTCCTCTCTGTACTCAAACTCATCATTATTCGAGATACGGCCTACAATTGTTGTGTCATCAGCAAACTTATATATTGAGTTTGATGGAAACTTGGCTACACAATCTTGAGTGTACAGTGAGTACAGCAGGGGGCTGAGTACACAGCCTTGTGGGGCACTGGGGCTCAGAGTGATTGTAGAGGAGAGCTTGTCCCCTATTTTTACAGCCTGGGTTCTGTCTGTGAGGAAGTTGAAGATCCAGCTGCAGATCTGAGTGCTAAGGCCCAGGTTCCAGAGCATAGGAATCAGTTTATTTGGAATGATGGTATTAAAGGCAGAGCTGTAGTCAATGTATTTATTATGAAGTACATATGCTTTATACAACCTTGAGATTTGTTTTCTTGCAGGCAGCTACAGAATGTAATGGGCTAAATAGCTTCTTTCTCTGGTATAAGAAAATAAATAAAATATGAACACAAGGAAGTCTGAAGATGCTGGAAATCTAAAGCAACATAGACTGAACGTTGAAGGAACTCAGCAGGTCAGGCAGCATCCATGGAAAAGAGTGAACAGGGATGGGTCTTGGCCCGAAACGTCAACTGTTTACTCTTTTCCATGGATGCTGCCTGACCTGCTGAGTTCCTCCAGCATTCAGTCTGTGTTGCTAAGTAAACTATGAGATGATGGCTGAGTTCAAATTCTATGGTTCTGTTCCTAGACACTGTCAATTACAGGAAACGTTTGTCCCTACTGTATTCTGTCATCTCCTTCAACTATTTTAAATACTTTTTAGGGTGCGTTTCAAAGTATGTAACATTACACTGAATACCAAAGGTTTGTTGAAGAAACCTTATATATGAGGAACAGCTGTTCACCTCACAATAGCATTTATTTCACTTAAAGTTAAAAATCTGTCATTGGAAACCGCATTTTGAAATATCACTGATGAAAATGAAGATATAGATTTTAATATGTGAATTCAAAATATATTGTGGTGGTGGCATCCGTTAGTCTCGCAAGACCATGGATCTGCGCCTGGAAAGTCTTGCTTCAGTCTGTGTTAGAGCAGCGTCTGTTGTGGCTGTAGAGTCCCACACGGGAGTGACAGTCTCGGCTGCAGCAACTGCACTTGAAGGCGCTGTCCTCCAGTGTTGTCTTGGTGCTGTTTTTCCGATGAGTGCGCTTTTCTTCAGCAGCAAGCCTCAGCTTCTCTTCTCCTCTTTTTAGATCTCTGCGTAGTTCCAGCCTCCAGTGAGAGCAATCGCTTGCGATGTCCTCCCACCTCTCGATGTTCATTTTCAGTGACTTCATGTCTCTCTTGCAAATGATTTTAATATATTGGTAGAGATACATTTAACCACAAACCAATGCTTGCTGCCATAACACGTGGTTACAATTTGTGTTGTTGAGTAATTCTGGATTTGTGAAATAAGTGTATCTGTAGCACGATTTTCCTCAGAAATTGGGAAAGTGATCCTGCCACTATGGAGATGGAAAGTAGGCCATCGAAGCTCTTGGACATAAGAGTACACAAAATATGGGTCTTAAAACATAAGCATTTGGTATTTCATTCTGTTACTCCTTCACTCTGTATTGAGCAAGTTAATTCACCTTTCTCCCAAATAACATCTTCAAATAAAGCTGTTCTGTTTGAAGTACAAATGAAGAATACAAATTGGTTTGCTAGTATTAATTAATTTTTCCCATACTTCTTTCAACTCACGGTCCTCTGCGTTCACTGTTTATGACGCTGTTGCTTACACTGGGAATGCCAAATGGAACACCTCACTTCTGTTACTGTAAATCTCTACTTATATCCACACTCAGCTTCCTGCATTGCTAGTCCAATGAAGTTCAATGTAAATTCAGGCAACAGCAAGGCACCTTTCAATAAAACACATTAATAGCCTTCTCTCTCTTTTCATTATATCTTGGCACTTGTTTTATCCCTAGTAGCTACTTATTCTGATGAAAAATCATTAACATGAAAAGTTAACTCTTGTTCTCCCTCCCGAGATGCTGCCCGATTTGCTGAGCATAACTAGCACTGTCTTATCCATTAAACCTGCTTCTAAATAAGCCAAATGTCCTACTTCAATGTATCATTAAGAAGTATTTCAAATAAATGGGGCTAATTAGTATATTTAAATAGGCAGCCAGGAATTAAGTGCCAGTGCTGCACTAAATATAACACAACGGAGGGAATTAAACTCCCAGATGTTAAGCAGTTTTTGAGACATCAAATTAAAAGCAGAAAATGCTGGAAATATTCAGGCAAGACATCAGAGAAATCAGGGATGTGAAACATAATCTCCACTTCTCTTTTCACAGCTGCCTGACATCCAGCATCTTGTCTTTATGTTAGATTTCGTGTATCTACAGTTTTTTGGTTTTTAGATTTACCGAACTGCAAGCTCTGAAATTTAGAGAAGATTTGTCAAGGACTCTGTAAGAAGTTTGTACATTCTCCCTGTGACCGCGCCTATTTCCTCCGGAGGCTCCGGATTCACACACCCCTCATTGTAAATTGTCCCGTGAGGAGGCTGGGGTTAAATCAGGGGATTGCTAGGCAGCATGGCTCGAGATCCTACTCCTTGCCATATCTCAATAAATGAATAAATAAGTAGTCGATAATCATAGATTAATTCACTGAGGTGAGGGGAGAATGCTGCACAACTCTGGAAAATCAGTCACTACATTTTACTGGAATATCTCATGCATTTTGATAAAGGAATTGTAATTTGTAGATAACCCAAGCTGCTTAGTTTCCATTTTCAAGAAATTATAAAATAGATAATATTGTTTTACTAGTTAATAATTGCTATTAATTACAGATTAAATAATTAACTTTAATTACAGCTATTAAATACTAAATAAGCAATTAATGTCATTGAACACAAGGGCCACAGTGGGAGGCACTCTAACGTCAATGAGTAGTTTGGGAGTTCAAGTCCCAGTTCAGGTGTCTTATGATTTTGTACTTTCTTACTAGCTGTTAAAATCAGCCCTTGTCTGCTTTATTCTGTCAAACTCTGATATGACTACCTTAGTCCCACCCTTACCCAAATGCACCCCAAAGCACTTTGCTGGCTGTGAAGCACTTTTCTCATCTTGAAAGGTGCTCTTAAGTGCAAACAATTTTTGAAACAATTCTCGAAACAATTCTCTCACTCTCTTATCCAACGTTCCTCCCTTAACTATCTGCAAACAGAACAAGTGATCATTTTCCTCACTTGTTGTTTGCTGGACCTTGCTGTGCACTCTGCATACTTTGTAAGGCAGACCTCTGTGCTAATGACAAAGTCAGGTTTATTGACAAATGCACAAGAGCAATGATTAACTTATTGAGGTCCGAACAATCACGGTGACTGCGTTGGATTATAATCCAACAACCGAATTCCAGTCTAGATGGGGGAATCCCTAACCTGTCATCTCCCATCTCCCAAATCAATCTCTAGAGCCTTCAGTTTGTGAATATATTGTGAATGTTATGAGCCAACCATTATGCAGCCAAATGCCTTCAAAAACACCTTCAACTTTCGGAAAAGTATGTGACTGTTAGCCCTCCAAACAATTCACAAACAAGAGAAAATCTGCAGGTGCTGGAAATCCAGGCAACGCAAGCGAAATGTTCGAGGAACTCAGCAGGCCAGATAGCATCTATGGGAAAAAAGTATAGTCAACGTCTCGGGCTGAAACCCTTTGGCAGGACATCATTCCAAACAAATCATTCCATACACAAGTACATTGAGGATACAGTGCTGCAAGTACAAAGAAGATGCAACGCACGTAGACAATTAATATTTGAAGATGATGTAGACGCACAGATTCAGAAACTACTGGAAGGGACTTACTGGAAATACACAGGGCAGGAGAATTATTTTCCATGTAGCGTGAAGACTGAACATGCCCAGATCATTCCAATCAAAGTTACCATGAATAAAAGAGAATTAAAAGGCCTGCAATTCTTTCACTTTTGCTGACAGTGAGTCTGACAGACCATCAAATGGACCTTCTAAACACACATCTGCAGAGTCCACAACCCCACCACCCATCTCGCTAAAACCCAGCCACGCAGCACTTGCCCAGTGATAACCAGCAATCCTTATAAGGATGAGCCAGCTTCCAACATCTGTGTCATAGCCACAGTTCAGGGTCAGAGAAATGAGGGTGGGACCTGAAGCCTACGAGGAAATCCTTCATCTATACCAGTGTAACTTAACACTGTATAGTCAATGACTGTTTTTCTTTTAAAAGAGTAATTTTCCATATGTTTTTGTTTTCAAGAGACAACTATATCAAAGGATAACAATTAAAACACCATAATCGAAGTGTTCATTTGGCACAGGACACATGGACAGTGATTTCAAACATTTAAATAAAGGAAGATGACAGCAATAGTTATATGATCCCCCTCATTAAATCAGGCGATGTGTGGCCAAGTCCCTGAGGGGATAAGAGTAGGAGGCAGTCTAGTCACTGGTTTACAGAAATTGCATACTTCCCCACTGAAATGCAGCTGACTTATTGTAGGAACACTACAACAGAAACTCATATGGAACAGCAAGATGCAGCCAGAGCCAAATGTAATTGCACAATCCATCAAGTTTTATATCTCCAAGGCCAGTGTCATCATATTAAGTCTTTCAGTGTAAGGCAGAATAAATATCTGAAACTTCCAGTAAATCTGCAGCTGAGAAAATGGGATTCTGATAGAGAAATATGATAATAATTATTTCCAAATCATTTCATAAGATTCGGGAAATTCAAGTGGATACTGTTCAGCAAAACACTAAAATAGTATAGATGGTGTCGAAGATGACATGAAATTATCTTGATCAGTTAGGGATGTGGGCTGAGGACTGACTTTCCATCCAGGGTTGGATTTGTACAGAGAATGGGAAGCATTATGAAAAGAGTTTCACTAGAGGTGAAAGTGCATAGGTTTGCTGAAAGTGGCATCACAAGTAGATAGGATGTGAAGTAGGTGTTTCTTACGATGGCCTGGGAAGTTATGCTACAGTTATATAAGATGACGGTGAGGACGTACTTATTGTGTGTCGATTTGGTTGCCCTGTTAAAGATGTCCCTAAACCAGAAAGAGTGCAGAAAAGATTTACCAGGATGCTGCCTGAACTTGGGGGCTTGAATTACAAGGAGAGGTTGCACAGACTACAACTTTATTCTCTGCAACAAAGGACACTGAGGGGTTAGTTGATAGAATTATATAACACCATGAGAGGCACAGACAGGGTGAAAACACAGAATCATTTTCCCAGGGAGAGACACTAAAATCACAAGGGCACAGGTTTAAGATTAGGGGTGAGAGATTTACAATGGGTATCAGGGCAGCTTCTTCACACAGGGAGTGGTGGGTATTTGGAATGAGCAGCAATTTGAGGTTCCTGGGTGGCAACATCTCTGAGGATCTATTCTGGACCCAACATATCGATGCAGCTACAAAGAAGGCACAACAGCAGTTTTATTTCATTTGAAGTTTGAGGAGATTTGGTATGTCACCAAAGACACTCGCAAGCTTCTACAGTTGTACCATGGAGAACATTCTAACTGGCTGCATCATCGTCTGGTATGGGGAGGGGGCTACTGCACAGGATCGAAGTAGGCTGTAGAGAACTGTAAACTTAGCTCCATCATGGGCACTAGCCTCCGTCGAATTGAGGACATTTTCAAGGAGCAATGCCTCAAAAAGGCGGTGTCCATCATTAAGGACCCCCATTACCCAGGCCATGCCTTGTTCTCATTGCTACCACCAGGGAGGAGGTACAGGAGCCTGAAGGCACACACTCAATGAGTTAGGAAAGGCTCCTTCCCTTCTGCCATCCAATTCCTGAATGGACACTGAACCCATGAACACTACCTCACTACTATTTTTAATTTCTATTTTTGGAGGAGGGCACATTAGCAACATTTAAAAACCATCCGGGATAGGAGAGGTTTAGAGGGCTATGGATGAAATGTGTGCAGATGGGACTGGCTCGCTGGGCAACAGGGTGAGCAAGGTTGAGCTGAGCCAAAGGGCCGGTTTTTATGCAGTACGATTATGATATTTGATATGACATTTATAAGTCACATTTATATATCTGACACATTTCAGTGTCAGATGTCTATTAAATTTATTTATTTCCATGTATCATTGCTTTTGAACCATTCTACGGAAATTAATCTATGTTATATGCTGGGTTTCGCTATTGTTGGTCACGTTCAGAACAACTACATTGTCACAGTGTAATGCCAGACTGGATCCCACCAAAACGAGTCCCATGGTTACTTTCTGTCATTTGCTATGACTCCACTACCATAGTACCGATACTCCCTTCCGTCCACTCTCCCAACACTATCTGACTAACACTATCCCCAGTATCTCAAATTTCAACATTCCCAACTCCCTGATAGCTTCAGCTCTCCTTGACTCTTGCTGCTGCCACCCAGTCCATTGATACCTCAGCTCTCTAAGTACACTAACACCTCACGGTCCCTCCTTATAAGGCGTCAACCTTTTAATCTGCTTTTGGGATCCTTCTAGTTCCTCCAACAGGGCCCCTGATCTGCTCCAACCCTAACAATGCACCACTTCCACTGAAGCCAAGAGGCTCTGAACTCCCTGTCCTCCAATCACGGAGGTCCTAATCGAGCTTCTTATCACAAGCCTTTTCTGTTCCTGGGTGGTGCGGACTTATTTGTATGCTTCGCAGCTCGCAAAGGAATTTGTTGCTGAAGTCTGCGGTGGTGATCCTTCAACCAAAACACTCATTAGCATGCCACACTGCAACTATGCAGAAATCTATAATAGTACACTAGGTCGTTGTAGTGACTGCAGCTTCCTTACTCAATTCTTGATATTTTCCAAAATGGTTAGATTAAATTGTAATGTCACCAGGTACAACATATGCATCATTTAACGGACCCGTTCCATCAATCTTTCTCCTTCCAGAGCCCATATACACTTAAGGATTCTACTCACCACTTTTCTTCCATATCCTATGCTAATATAAGCACTAACTTGACCCATCCATTCAACCTCTGTCACAGTAAGACTAAACACAACTGTTTTATTATTTAGCTCTCCTCGCCATTTAATCTCTTGATCAAAAATTCTATATAAATGCTCCGGTCTCCAAAGGTAATCAAGCTCCAGTAACTTAAGCTATGCATATCAACCAGGTTCAGATTTAATATCATCGGTTATGTCGTGACATTTGTATTTGCAGCACAGATATGGATGGCAGAGGGGAAGAAGCTGTTCCTGAATCACTGAGTGTGTACCTTTAGGCTGCTGGACCTCTTCCTGATCGTAGCAACGGGCACAGGATGTGAACTGGGTGACGGGGGTCCTTAATGGCGGATGCCACCTTTTTGAGGCCTCACTGCTTGAAGATGTCCTGGGTACTTAACCAAACCGCCATTTTACAGGGGAGAAATCAGGGAATTCGAATCACAAAGATAGCTGAGGAGCATTGTCAACCCAGGAGAGGGAAAGTTGATTTGCCTTTTTCCTGTTCGTGTCCTCGCCTGCCCTCGGTGGTCTCAAGAACGTCAACTTTCCACAGCCAGCTAATAATGGTGGACACATCTTCGACTTTGCTCTAACAGAAGAGGGCATCAATCTCCTCTTCCTTCAATGACTGACAAATTAAATGTCATCATAGATAAAAGCATTTGGCACTTACTTAATTGAAGAAACCAGGAAAGGTGAGAAAGATTGTTCTACTGATACAATATTCATTACAATAAATTAACTTTCTATAGAATTCCTTACAAAGATATTTCAAATAAGTTATATAAAGAGGAATGCCAACATGGTGAACAAGCATGAGGGTAGGAGAGGGAAACAGAAAGATGAGGACAAGCAAAGTGGAGACAGAATTCAGAATCAGGTTTAATATCACCAGCATACTGTATGTCATGAAATTTGCCAACTTTGCAGCAGCAGTTCAATGCAATACTTGATAAATATAGAAAAAGTGAATTACAGTAAGTATATACCATATGCGTATATTAAATAATTAAATTAAGTAGTGAAAAAACAGAATTTTTTAAAAAAGTAGTGAGGCAGTGTACATGGATTCAGTGTCCAAGAGGAAATCGGATGGCAGAGGGGAAGCTGTCCCTGAATCACCGAGTGTGTACTTTCAGGCTTCTGTACCTCCTTCCTGATGGTAGCAACAAGAAGGTGGTGGATGACAAAAGAGAGTGAGCATTATTTTGGAAAATGGGAAACAATGAGATGGAATGACACAGGAGAGTGAAGAGTGTGAGGTTGGGATGGTGCCATCATGTATGAAGAGGGGCTGAAAACAGAAGCAATAAGGCTGAAGTCAAAAAAGACTGCAGAGGCTGAAATCTGGAACAATAAAACAGGTGGAATCTTCATAGAACTCAGGGGCTCAAGCAGCATCTTTGGAGGCAAAAGGGGCAAGTCATCATTTGAGGTCAAGACTCTGCACTGGGGCAGTAAAAGTTCAGAGAACTGAATAAATATAGCAACATATTGACAGAACAAGCAGCTGGTGAAAGTTAAGACCATGAAGAGGGGAGCAAAAAAGAGGTCTTGTGTAGAAGAGATGGAAAAAGAGATGGACAGAGTGCGCAGAAAGTGTCCGCAATTACCAATGACCAAAGATCAAGAACAAAATGAAAACATCCAATATATAATTAAACGTTAGGGCAGACAGCAAATTTTCAGACAGTTCAAAGCATGAATGAAGTGATTAGAACAGACTATATGAATATTTAAAAGCAGACATGCTTATGTCACTCTAAAATCATTGTGGAGAACAGTACAGATGGATCTATTTTTCATTTCATATTGGAGTTGTCTTTCCATAAGCAGTCATTAGGTAAATGCATGCATGAAATAATCTTAAAAGTCAGCTTCTCAGGATTGGAGCATGAACACCTGTGCCTTTTATCACCCACCTCGTCTCAGTTACTCCAAAACAGCCAATTATGAAATTAAGCCCTGCCTCCACACCTTTCCAAACACATTCCTTCAACATTTCTTTTGAAAAACTTAATGTGACTCCTTTGTCCAAAAAAAGGAGAAAGGAAGAAGGCAGAGAATTCAACTGCTGTTAGTGAAAAGGTGTGAGAGTCAACAATCCAAGAGGAAATGGCCAATCATTTAGGAAAGTTGGAGATAATGAAACCTAGTCAATACAGTTTTATAAAAGTTAAACTTACACTCGTTTGAATTCTCTGAGGATAAACCAGGGAGAAAAGTGTGTATTTAGATCTCCAAAATAGTCATAGTCATACTTTATTGACCCCAGGGCAAATTGGCAAGATGCTATATAAGAGGCTGGTGCAAAATCTGAATGCCCACAGTACTGTTGGGACCTGCTATGCTAGAACAAATTGAAAACTGGTTGTCTCATAGAGAACAGAACTGGATAAACAGGTTCTTTTCAGATAGAATGTGGTAACTATTGGAGTACCACAAGAAGCAATTCTTGACGCACAACTGTTCAGTATTTACATGATATTTTCTGGTGGAAGGGACGTTTCGTAAGGCTTCAAAATGTGCCCATGATAGAAAAATAGAAGGGCATGTTATGATAAGGATACTGTGATTTTGCCATGGGACATAGACTGAGTCAGTGGGGCAAAAGACTGGAAAATGAAGCGTGACCTGCAGAAATTTGAGATCATGCGCTTTGGTAGGAGAAAGCAACATGCAGATTATTATCTAAATGGTGAGAGACTGCAGGTGAGTAAAGTGTAGAGGGGCCTAGAAACTCTGGTGCATGAGTCTCAGAGCACCAGAAAGGCAAATGGTATTTTGACATTTATTACAAAGAGGTTCGAGTTTAACAATAGGGAGGTTTTGTTGTAATTGGAGGAGGAGCGAAATGATGATGGCGCTAAGCAGCAACTCCTTTGCTTTTATCTTCAGAAACAGCTCTATTTCCATCTTTAATATCTTTATTTTTCCCTTTCAGGATGCTTTTGAAGACCCTGACCTGGAGTTACACGCAGGCTTCGGTCCTTTGCGGGAATGGGAGCCACTCTTGGTGTTTCATAATTGGCTGTTGTTTGGCATGCCAATGGCTCAGCCTAAGAGTTCGGCTCGGCTTTGGAGACCTAGGATTTGGGGCTCTGGAGATAGGCAGATCGAAGGTCGGTGTCACGGCAGGAGACCCGTGTATTGTCGGGGGAGTCGGATGTCTATGGCTGTGCGCCCAGAAGCTCGAGATCTTTGAGCACAGAGCTTGAAAAAAGCATCATAACGGACTTTTAACATTGTAAACCAGCGAGTTGTTTATGTCTCCCTGCTCGCTTTGAAAAGGAGACACCTCTTTCTCCCTTATTAGGCAGAGAGAGAGCCTGTGGTATGTCGAATGCCGGGTGAACAATATAGTCTTTGGGGTAACTGCAAGTCTGTGTCTTTGCTGTTGCTTTACTCACGCTTGAGTGCTGGGTGGCGGGTGCCAATGCTTATTTTTTGCTGGTAGGGGGGGAGGAGGGATTGTTGCTTGCTGCCGCTTACATGCGGGAGGGAAGGGAGCTGGGGGGTGTACTTTGGGGTTCTAACACATAACTGTCGTTCATTCTTTGGGACACTCGGCACCCCTCTGTTTTCGCAGACACTTGCGAAGAACAAGCATTTCAAGATGTATATTGTATACATTTCTCTGACATTAAATGCACCTTTGAAACCTTTGAATTGTCCCGTTGGCCATCATGCCCCACATGAACTGCATAGTTTTGGTCCCCTTACCCTAAAATGAATATTGTAACATTCAAGGCTATATAAAGGAGCTATACAAAGCTTAATTCCTGGGACAAGAGGCTTGCCCTACCAAGAATAACTAAAAAAAAATGGACCTATATTCCTTAAAGTTTTGAATAATGAGAGGAAGCCTTATTCAAATCGAGTGGATTCCAGTTAATTAGGACACAGTGGGACTAGTACATCTTGTCTCAATTAAGTGGCTGCCTCTGTAAGCCAAAGTTTCATGGAAATAGTTACAAAGATATAGAAAAGACAAACTAAAGACAAATTGAGTAACAAATTATGTATTTAAATGAAATACAGAACTAATTAGACCACTACCAATACTTCTACTGTACTATAAAACTGTGTTCCTAATCGTTATTGACGGAGAAATTCATCCAGTGTACAATACTGTGTTCTTTTGATTGACTGTAAATGAACAAAATCAACGCAGACATCTAGTGCAAACAATGGACTGACTTCATGCAATGCTTCTGATGATTGCATTCTCCAAATTTTCATTTTCATTTAACATTCAAGATGATTGTCAATATCTTCAATTTTGTCTTAGTCCCTATCTTGTTGAAGTTGTGAAATCGTTCAATTTTCACTACCGGCCATTTCTGGCATCTCCAAGCCTGAATGCTTGAAACCACGCCGAGCAAAGCTGTTGCGAATTGTTTTACTGCTTATTTCTTGCCAGTTATCAGTGACAAAAATCACTGCTTTTTGAACACAAACACACATAACTGACTCTATTTAAAAACTCAAACAAGAGAAAAATCTGCTGATGCTGAAAATCCAGAGCAATACACACAAAATGCTGGAGGAACTCAGCAGGTCAGGCAGCATCTATGGGAAAGAGTACAGTCGATGTTTTGGGCCGAGACCCTTCGGCAGGACTGGAGAAAAGACGAGGAGTCAGAGTAAGAAGGTGGGGGTGGGGGGGAGAAAGAAACACCAGGAGATAGGTGAAACCCAGAGGGGAGGGGAGCCAGCTCTTTACTTCAGCCCTCCCCCCTCCCAGTTTCACCTATCACCTTCTTACTTTGACTCCTCATCCTTTTTCTCTCCAGTCTTGTTGAAGGATCTTGGTCCGAAACGTGGACTGTACTCTTTCCCATAGATGCTGCCTGGCCTGCTGAGTTCCTCCAGCATTTTGGGAGTGTTGCTTCTATTTAAAAATTGTTCACTCTAAGCACAGTGTAGTGTCTAACGGCCACCTAATGCACGTGACTGATGTTAGATAGAAACTGTTCAGCAAGTCTCCTGTCCCAATTAAGCAGCATGGTGGCCCAAATAAATTATGGGAATCCCAGCTAGTTCTCCATTAGCTTTTGTTCTTTAAGCGTTGTCCCAAATACGCAGCTGCCCTGATTAACCGATGGTCCAATTAACCAGAATCCACTGTATATAAGACCCAATAAGAGCTCGACAGGGTAGATGTTGGGATGTTTCCATTCTGGAATAGTCTTAAACAAGGGAACATTACTGCAATATATAAAAGGCTAGTAATTTAAAACTGAGTGTGTAGAAATTTCTTCTTGCAGAGGATGGTGAATCTCTGGAATATTTTATCTCAGGAGGTATGGGGATTGTAATATAAGAAGTATTCAAAGTGGAGGTAGTTAAATAGTTGATATATCCATGAAAAGAGGGGTATGGAAAAATGGCAGAGAGGTTGAGGCCAGCCACGGTTACATTAAATGGTGGGGCAGGCTGGGACGGCCGGATGGCCTGCTCCTGTTCCTATTTTTCTTGATGGTGCTCGACAGTGATGGCATCTCAAGCAGAAGAAAACCTTGGTGAACTCTGGGAAAAGAAGTATTCAGCACAGGCTCCCATTAACTGCCCTATACTTGCCTCTCCAGTGGTAACATGCAAATAATAATCATGCATCATCAAAACATTGTAAAATGTCATCCCTTACCGTCCCTACTTTACAAGTCGCTAACAAATTAGGGCGGGTTTGCAAACAGTCTGGCACGTTTTGACCTCAACTGTTTTCACACCTATTGCAAAAACAACCTGCCCCTCCACTCTTTTCCTGCCTTAGTTCGGCCTGAATGAGAATTTACAGGGTACAGCGTAAAACATTCTATACACGGAAGAAGATTATGATTCTTTATTGCATCAGGCTAGGGATATCAGACTAATCCCAAAATAGCAGGACAACGTTAAATGTTTCTTTTTGAACCAGACTTTTGGCTAATGCCTTTTAGTTAATGTGTACGCACTCATTTCTCCAATAGCCCCTCTGAGGGATTTGCACTTTCCTCAATAGGAGCTACATACCTACATCGTTCCATGATAGGGCACATTATCATACCTATCTTGTACTGTACATGCTTCCACCACTTTATGTAAGTGAAATTAAAGACTGTGGTTGTCTAATGCAAAGAGGCGGGGAATGGAGTGCTATAGTCCAGCTGCGGGTCAATGGGTCTAAACAGCGTAACAGATTGGCACAGACTAGATGGGCCAAAAGGCCTGTTTCTGTGCTGTAACACTATGAATCAGCTTGCACAAAGCGCTTACTTGTAAAGGATGGTTTTAAGTTCCAGAAAGTAACCACAGCACTGAAACAGAAATCTCCCTGGCTGGAACCCACAGAACCACTATTGGATTAAATATGGATCACTACAAGTTAAAGAGCAACATCTTTCTCAATAAGGTAAATTTTATGTTAGCTCACAATGATTATGCTGATGAGGTATGACTTCTCATAATGTGCTCAACTATGAGATGGGAGTGCAACGTAGCCCTCAATAAATGCCTAAGTATGTGTGCCTTTCACCAAGAGCAATCTAAACCAGTAAGCCAACTTGATTAGATCTCTTGTGAATGATGGGAACGCGAAGTCAATTATAAACTTAAAATTCACACAAGAGGTAATGGGAAGCCAGGACTTTCTCCTGCAATGTTATTGAGGCTAGAACCTAGCTGAAAATTGTAAAACTCAAAGACTGCTGAGCTTGTTAGATAACTTATTAAAAATTGCAAAACCAAAATGAGTAAATAAGAGTCATATACATGTTACCCGTGATCTTATTGTGCACTGGAACGGGCAAAAAAACACCAAATAGTCAAATCCAGCTCATATGTTCTTAACGCTTTAAACACCATCATTGCAAAGCGATTAGCTAACGCAATGGAACTAAATTTGGAGTTTTGGTAACAACGGGCAGTGCAAGTAACTATTGAGTCATTACTAGAATAGAAGCTGTGAACTTCTAGTCTTATTAAAAGAGGCGTAGCAAAAAGCATCACACTCACCGTGTACAGCTCATTCAGGACTTTCATCAAATCTTCATGTAGTTGAACACCAACCTCTTTACTCTGCATTGAAAGAGAGAGATGGGTTAAACAAGATTCAAGCAAGCCATCCTTTCTTTATTTCAGAGGACTGATGATGCAAAATCAAACAGGAGGGTACGCTGAAATAAGGATGTTTAGACATAATATAGAAAGATTGAATGAGTAGGAAAATACTTGACAAATCATGTTTAAGGTATTGGGAAATGCAAAGTCATGCACTTCAGTAGGAGAAATCAAAAGGTGGTCTACTGTTTAAATGGGGGAAATTATGAATCTCTTTATGAATAAAGACCTCAATGACTACAGACCGGTGGCATTGACCTCCCACATCATGAAGACCCTGGAGAGACTTGTTCTGGAGCTGCTCCGGCCTATGGTCAGGCCACACTTAGATCCCCTCCAGTTCGCCTACCAGCCCCGACTAGGAGTTGAGGATGCCATCGTCTACCTGCTGAACCGTGTCTACGCCCACCTGGACAAGTCAGCGAGCACTGTGAGGGTCATGTTTTTTTGACTTCTCCAGTGCGTTCAACACCATCTGCCCTGCTCTGCTGGGGGAGAAGCTGACAGCGATGCAGGTGGATGCTTCCCTGGTATCATGGATTCTTGATTACCTGACTGGTAGACCACAGTACGTGTGCTTGCAACACTGTGTGTCCGACACAGTGATCAGCAGCACTGGGGCTCCACAGGGGACTGTCTTGTCTCCCTTTCTCTTCACCATTTACACCTCGGACTTCAACTACTGCACAGAGTCTTGTCATCTTCAGAAGTTTTCGGATGACTCTGCCATAGTTGGATGTATCAGCAAGGGAGATGACGTTGAGTACAGGGCTACGGTAGGAAACTTTGTCACATGGTGTGAGCAGAATTATCTGCAGCTTAATGTGAAAAAGACTAAGGAGCTGGTGGTAGACCTGAGGAGAGCTAGGGTACCGGTGACCCCTGTTTCCATCCAGGGGGTCAGTGTGGACATGGTGGAGGATTACAAATACCTGGGGATACGAATTGACAATAAACTGGACTGGTCAAAGAACACTGAGGCTGTCTACAAGAACGGTCAGAGCCGTCTCTATTTCCTGAGGAGACTGAGGTCCTTTAACGTCTGCCGGACGATGCTGAGGATGTTCTACGAGTCTGTGGTGGCCAGTGCTATCATGTTTGCTGTTGTGTGCTGGGGCAGCAGGCTGAGGGTAGCAGACACCAACAGAATCAACAAACTTATTCGTAAGGCCAGTGATGTTGTGGGGATGGAACTGGACTCTCTCACGATGGTGTCTGAAAAGAGGATGCTGTCCAAGTTGCATGCCATCTTGGTCAATGTCTCCCATCCACTACATAATGTACTGGGTGGGCACAGGAGTACATTCAGCCAGAGACTCATTCCACCGAGATGCAGCACAGAGCGTCATAGGAAGTCATTCCTGCCTGTGGCCATCAAACTTTACAACTCCTCCCTTGGAGGGTCAGACACCCTGAGCCGTTAGGCTGGTCCTGGACTTATTTCATAATTTACTGGCATAATTTACATATTACTATTTAACTATTTATGGTTCTATTACTATTTATTATTTATGGTGCAACTGTAACGAAAACCAATTTCCCCCGGGGTCAATAAAGTATGACTATGACTATGACTAAAATATAATAAGTTAGCATGCAAATAGAGTAAACAATGAATGCAGCAATTTTTATATTGCTGTGGTGTTGGAGTGTAAAATTAATACATATTGTTACCGAGTATTGATGAGACCTCAGAGTTTGGTTTCCTTCCTTAAGAAAGTAGCTATTAGTATAAGGGGCAGTGCATAAGAAATTCTCCATGCAAATTTCTGGGATGATAGCGTTGCTTTACCACAAACAGCTGAAGAGATTAGAGTTATAATGTTTGGTGTTAAAAAGAATGAGGAGCGATCTTAAAGAAACATGTAAGATCTACCAAGGTAGATACTGAAATGTTTCTACTTGGGGCTCGGTCTCAAAAGAAGGGCCATGGTTAGAAGATAAAAGAGCATTTTTAAGAAACTGAAATGCCTAGGAACTCTTTCTCGTAGTGGATGGTGAATCTCTGGGATCCTCTACACGAAAGAGTTGAGTGGAGGCAAGATCGCAGGAGGTGTTTAAAGTGGAGGCAGGTAGAATTTTGAAAGGTTGAGGAACTGAGGGTTTTGTGGAACTGGCAAAGAAGAGGAGTGTAATCTTAGGCCAGATCACTCACGATCACATGGGACCAGGTGGTCTACTTCATGTTTTATTTTTGGGAAATTTAGACTTCTCAGTGGGCCATACACAATAATAAAAGGATGCCTTGCATTTAGTCCAAATTGACAAACTATTGAGTTATGCCTATGTTTAAATAATGCCCACACAACTGCAAAGCTCTTGCAGTGAAAATCCAGGACTGGACATCTACAATTAAATAACTGTAAGGGAAAGAACACTGCAAGAACAAGTAGAGAGGGTGGGGTAGACAGAGACAAAGTTAGAGAAGAAAAAGAGAAAAATTAAAGCAGCTAAAATTAGAAGATACAGATTACAGAATTAAAACCAAAATAATGCTCCAAAATTTTATTATTTCTTAATAAAAAACAAAACCCTGTCACTAAGGCCTTTTACATTGCAATGAGTTCTACCCAGCTGAGTGTAATGAAGGTCCATGCCTATTTGACAGAGGGTCCCACTATCGGCAAAGGGCAGATTAAGAGCAGTTTCTCAGACCAATCTGCCTTTTGTTTGGCTCTGCTGCTTAGACAGCACACAAGAAAGATGGCATGAGGCAACTGACTCATTTCCCGATTCCCGACACTTTCGTATCATCTACAAATTGGAAGTCATGAGTTTAGTTCATCCACTTGCTTGGACAAGAGCCAGTAATGTTAAAAATGCTCAAAACCATCCAAGGCTAAGCATTTAAGCTAAGGCTGACATCTACATTATTTATTATTATATTGTAATTTGTCCTCTACTGTGTCTATTGACTTGTTTATTATTTATTGTACTGCCCACGCTGTTTTGTGCACCTTATGTAGTCCTGTGTAGGTCTGTAGTCTAGTGTAGTTTTTGTGTTGTCTTACGTAGTCTAGTGTAGCCTTGTGTTGTCTCACTTAGTCTAGTGTAGTTTTGTGTTGTTTCATGTAGCACCATGGTCCTGGAGGAATGTTGTTTCATTTTTACTGTGTATTGTACCAGCAGTTTATGGTCGAAATGACAATAAAAAGTGACTTGACTTGATTAATGTTATTGAAACAATTATCAAAACACTACTTATGCTTCAAGGGCTGGTAAATTAGCATAGAAGGACTGGAAGAAAAGTATTTCTGGATGTTAAAGGACAAATTAGCAGCTAATACAATGATTTCAGTATCAGCTCTACCCAGTCATGAAAGAATACTGCATCATTGTCTCAGAGAATGTCACATTTCAGGGTGGGGCATGGGAGGACTAATGCTCAAAGACAGTGGAGAGAATGCAAAAGTGTGTCATATACAAGAATAAGATACTATATATATAAAATCTGCTTTAAGCAGCAATATTTTGAGAGAAGTATTCAAGACAAGGCACATTGAAAGTAGTCATTTTACTAACTCAGTCGTCCAGCCCAGAATGAGATACTGCACATGTAAACGCAGAATATAAATTTCACAACTTTTCCCGAAAGTTAACTTTAACCTCTGCTGATCTGCTTATTTGTGACCTTCCTACACTCTACAACTTTATGGCAGTAAATTACATTGATGCTCCTTACGGCAAAGGACAGCATCACAAAGTGGGCAGGACCACCTTGTGGTGCCATGCTTTGCCAAAGACCAATGCAGTTCACATACCTTCGAGTCCGGACAGGAAGAGCATGCACAGGAATGGAAATCTGACTTGGAGAATATGCGCTCAATTTATATATGATAAATTTATTGATTAATGGGGCTCTTGACCCTGCAACATTCAATGCAGTAGCGAGAAACCTGGAGGGGAGTCGGTTCACGAGCCTGCTTCTCTCGTCCTTCATGTTAGCACAAGCCACGAGTTTGGAATCTGCCTGGGTGAATTACTGCGGCACATTTTTGTTGATAGTATAAGACAGCCTGGTGACAGAAAGACTAAGTGTTTTTAATAGCACTAAGAACTGGGTGGCATGGAGCCAGCAACTTGACCCTGTGTGGCAGGGAATCTTTTTGGTACACAATTATTAAAGTAAGTGGAGAAATTTCAGTCCTACTCCTGCCTGTGTATTGTAGACTGAGGAAAGATTTGGGATTTAGAGACTGTGCCATTGACTACATGACAACGTACTTATGACCTTTGGGTCACTGCCAAACATAAGAGAGTTTAACCCCAAAAGCCAACCATAATCTGCCACAACCTCCTGGTTGAAAAGGACTCTCCCACCACCAAAATGGAAGTGTTATTATGGGAAGGATTCAAACAGAAGTGAATGGACTAAGAACTAAGCCAGTGCACAATCCATTCGCCAACAAACTATGTTCTTATGTTTACTGCAGGCATATGTGTTTGATCTGTTTCCCCCCCAAGAAAAACAAGGGCAATATTTCAATTAAGAACATGAGGCAGGAGCTGGGATTGACAGAGACACCAAGAGTCAGCAATTCTCCTGTTTCAACTTCCACTTTTATACCCAGAGGTCTGAACGACTTCTCCTTTTCGACTGAACTTCGTGCGACTAACCCGTGCAACATTTGCAAAACATTAATGCCGAGTGTGAACTCTGCAAAGTGTGAAGCACCAACCATTGGCCCATGTAGATATGGGGTCGCTAATCACATTCATCAGTTTCCTTTAAGGGCAGCGTATTGTAATGGGATTTGCTTTATCATTCAAACAGTGTGCAATCATTCCATTTAGCTACTATAACAGATTATCTTGTAGTTTAGTTTTACTCTTTGAAGTTTCCTGTGTTCTTACAAGGCAATTATATAACAATTGTATATTCTAACAATGTTCAAAGTTCTCATGTATATATTTTCTTGTTTCTCGTGTATTTTCAAAGTCCTCGTGCTTCATGTATCTATTTTCAATAGGCAGATGAACAGTAAAAATGAGTGCTGATGTGGACACATTTATATTAATTGTTTCTGAATTAAATAATATACAGTACCATATACAAATTATCTCTGTGAAAGAAGGGTTGTTTTGCTAACTGGAGTCTGGAGTTTTAATTTTAAAGGCTGACTGTGTTAAAAGGTTGAAAGGGTGTTTGAGTTCCTGTTGTATTTTAAGACCCTCTGCTTGCATACTGTAGAACATAAACTGTCAACTCCCGAGACGTCTATTTACCAAACTTCAGCAATAATAATATTTAGTTCCTGGTGTGACTAACCAGAAAAGAATTGACCTGCAAGTGAATTAATCAGCAGTTACTTGGGTGGTTCAATACATTCTTCAGCATGCTTCATATATCTAGTTTTAATAGGCTGACGAAAGGTAAAGTTGAGTGCTAAAGCAGACAAATGTTTATTAGCTAGTTCTGAATTATGTCCAGGCTGTTAATTTCTAAGGTTCACGTGACTTGTCCTCTCCTCTACCGGGGTGATGGCAAATCTCATTACAGAACTGTCGTGCTGCTAAAACTGTTGGACCTGTTGTCGGACCAGCAATCATTATCATGTTCACCCAATGTCACAAAGCAAGTTATCTGGTCACTGCCAACATGCAGCAGTATGGGAGTCTGGTGTGCACAAATTTGCATAAGTGTTTCCTATATAACAATGGAGACTGCTTACCTAAAGCACTTAGTTGGCTGGGAAGCTCTCTGAGATACCCTGAAGTTATTAAAGATGCAACAAAGATACAAATTCCTTTTTACCTGTTACTCTACTTTAGCAGGTCATTTCAGTATTTTCTTCCTATTCACAAAGTACGGGTACTGAATTCTGTTGAGGACACTGGACTTGTAGGGCACATCATTACTGTATAAAAGCATCATCACAGGGTCTATCCAGACTATTTGAACCAGTTTCTATGAGGATTTATTATGCAAAAAAAACCCATTTGCATTACCCTCCCAATCAGAATTTAGCTCCAATCATAGCTGTCAAATTAAATCATCTAAAACAACAGGAATTCTGCAGATGCTGGAAATTCAAGCAACACACATCAAAGTTGCTGGTGAATGCAGCAGGCCAGGCAGCATCTCTAGGAAGAGGTACAGTCGACGTTTCAGGCCGAGACCCTTTGTCAGGACTAACTGAAGGAAGAGCTAGTAAGAGATTTGAAAGTGGGAGGGGAAGGGGGAGATCCGAAATGACAGGAGAAGACGGGGGCGGGGGGGGGATGGAGCCAAGAGCTGGACAGGTGATTGGCAAAGGGGATATGAGAGGATCATGGGACAGGAGGTCTGGGGAGAAAGACAAGGCGGGGAGGGGGGGAACCCAGAGGTTGGGCAAGGGGTATAGTCAGAGGGACAGAGGGAAAAAAAGGAGAGTGAGAGAAAGAATGTGTGTATAAAAATAAATAACGGATGGGGTACGAGGGGGAGGTGGGGCATTAGCGGAAGTTAGAGAAGTCGATGTTCATGCCATCAGGTTGGAGGCTACCAAGATGGAATATAAAGGTGTTGTTCCTCCAACCTGAGTGTGGCTTCAGAATGGGAATCCCATTCTGACATGTCTATCCATGGCCTCCTCTAGAGAAGCTGCCTGGCCTGCTGCGTTCACCAGCAACTTTGATGTGTAAATTAAATCATCTGCTTTTTTTCCTTACAAGACAGACCGGTCCTGTTCCTCCAAATAACACACACAAAATGCTAGAGGAACTCCGCAGGCCAGGCAGATCCATGGAAAAAATTACAGTTGACGTTTTGGGCCGAGACCCTTCTCTTGTTTATCTCCTGTTTCTCCAAATAACTCTTCCTGGAACTCTAAGTTATGCAGATGGAGCAAAGCCCCTACGAAGTTTAGGGTTATTAATGGACTGAATAAATTAAAATGTGTGTCCCATGAAGAAAATCCTTCTTCAGATTTAGAACTGGTCTATTACCCATAAGTTACAGAACTTGTTCCTATTTTTATTTATTTTTCAGGCCCTTCAAACCATTTTCAGATGATAGCCCGGCAGCGTAAAGGTGCTCTGTCCCATCAGTTCTTGCCACCAGCTGCAATCAGGACCGACTCTGAATAGTATGGAACTGAAATCTTTAAACTAATTAACACACACAAATTGCCGGAGAAACTCAGCAGGCCAGGCAGCATCTACGGAGAAGAGTACAGTCGACGTTTCAGGCCAAGATCTTTCAGCAGGACTGGAGAAGAAAAAAGCCAAGGAGTAGATTTAAAAGAGTGGGGTGGCGGGGAAGAGAAACACAAGGTGATAGGTGAAACTGGGAGGGGGAGGGGCGAAGCAAAGAGCCGGGAAGTTGATTGGTGAAAGAGATACAGGGCTGGAGAAGGGGGAGTGTGATAGGAGAGGACAGGAGGCCATGGAAGAAAGAAAAGGGAGGAGGAGCACCAGAGGAGGTGATGGGCAGGCAAGGAGACAAGGTGAGAGAGGGAAAAGGGGATGCGGAATAGTGAAGGGGGGGGGTGCGTTACTGGAAATTCGAGAAATTGATGTTCATGCCATCAAGTTGGAGGCTACCTAAATGCAATATAAGGTGTTGCTCCTCCAACCTAAGTGTGGCCTCATCATGGCAGTGGAGGAGGCCATGGATAGACATATTGGAATGGGAATGGGAAATAGAATTAAAATGGGTGGGTACTAGAAGATCCCTCCTGTTCTGGTAGGTAACTAATTAGCATCTGCACGGTAACTGTTAGAGGAATCTGGCAGTATTTCCTTAACCACATGTTTCCTACCAATAACAGACTACCTCTTTTTTGAAGCAAGAATTAATATTGTCACTGCCTTAAAACATTTAGCAATGGTGTCTGCTATGATTGAAATTTTACAAAGTAGACACATGACCCCAATGTCAATAGTGTCCCAGTGAACATGTATACTTTGGAGTCTGTCAAAGTGTATAGCTGCCTTGTGCCAGAACCATCTGAAGTCAGGCTTTGTAGAAGAGAGACCAGTTAACAGACGGTTTTATTTTATTTTAAAGTGAGCTCCCATTGCCTCCGTATTTAGAATCATACAGGATGAGCTTTGGACAGGGTAGGACTCTGATGCCAAAGCTGCTGAAATCAAGACCAGAAGCAGGGAAAGAAAGAAGGGGCAGTCAAAAAAGCCCCACAAAGTCCCAAATTATTCCTTGTATCTGTCAAACACACCCAAAAAGTTTGTCTGATTTATTCATTTTCACTCTAAAGAATAGCATGTGTAACACAAATGAATTACTTTTCCAACAATCCAGTTTGAAAAGGAACTTTACAGCTTGAAAACAGGTGTGTGCTAAAAGGATGAACAGGAATTTCTCCTGTGCATTATCTAATATTAGAAACCAACCAGACGTAAAACCTGCTTCAGTTTTAAGACCCACAACTCTGTGACAACAGACTGATCAAATAAGGAAGCCGCTAAATAATGCACATGGAGCTCAGAAAAATAGAGGGCTATGGGTAACCCTTGGAAATTTCTTAGGTAAGGACATGTTCAGCACAGCTTTGTGTGACCAAAGGGCCTGTATTGTGCTGTAGGTTTTCTATGTTTCTAAATAAGATCAAAATAGGTAAGATGCCCGTCAAACTTATTAAATCCTGGTAAACTTAATCAACTTAGTTTTATTTTCCTAAATCATATTAATCCTCCTAAATCCCCTTCAATAATTTTTGAATGCAGATGAATATCTTAAAGGCTAGACAATAAGACTAAGACATTGGTCTAATTTTTTTCCTTTCAACCCATCAAATCTGCTCCACCATTCAATCATGGCTGATTCATTATCCTTCTCAACCCCTTTCTCCTGCCTTCTCCCCTTAACCTTTGACACCTTTACTAATCAAGAACCTACCTGACTGCTGTTTGCTTGCCATTGTTGGACCATACTTTAACTTTAATACTCAGTAGCCAATGATATTATTAAGATAATATGCAATCACTTCAATTCAACATCCTTTGATTTGTATTCTTCCTACCTTCCACTTCATTTTGGAGTCATTTGATTGTGATCAACACTGTTCATGTACTTACCACGGATCTCATAAATTGCTATATTCATGATACCTACCCTGAAGAAAATAGCCTTATAAATTTTCCAGGTTTTCTTTTTCTTTGGTCATGTACTATCTCGCTGTTTTTCCCCACTAATTTAATTTTTTTTTAATACTGTATATATTTATTGTAACTTATAGTTTTTTTAAATGGTGGGTAAGTTGGAGGCATGGTGTGCAGTCGGAAAACTATCCAGCAGGAGGTTACGTACACAGTAAGGTGGCGGGTGGCGGGGGGTGGGGGAGGAGAGCATGGAAGTACCTTACATTGTTGGCATTGCACCAAACCAGAACCAGACAGAAGTGGACAGGAAAACATCATTTCTGAGAACCAACAACATCCAAAAGAAGATGCTCACCTTTTTGAAGAGGCGGACAGAGTCATCGCTGATTTGTGAAAAGCGAGGAATAATGTTGGTCAAGTAGATATCACTCAACGTGGTGTGGTCCTTGCTCTCCCTCCTGACCTGGTTCAGCAGCAAATACCAACAGTTCACAGGAGACAGAATGTTCTGGTCCTTCCTGTAAAATGGAAGGCAGTCAGAAGAAATCATAGAAGAAAATGATAAAGAAAGAACTTCTGTGCAATACATCAAACCCACCAAAGCAAAACCTTTCAAGAGCTGCAGAAATACTTGACACTTTAAACTATGCCAGCACCAATTTTGCACAGAACAAAAAATTCTACAAACAGGCATTACAAAGAATAAAATTAAAAATTCGATGCTGTTTGCAGAAAGAATTGCTGCTTCTCTGATAGTACAGAGCTCCCTGCACATTTCTTTGGGTTACATACTTCAACATTTCTCGCACAAAGCTCTTAACTTACTTTCAGTATTTGACTTTCCTGTTTCCCTCTGATGCCAACGGTCAATCTTAACTTCTACTTTAGGAAAGGGAGTCTCGGATAGTGGTCAAAATGCAAGCTGAATTCAGGTTATCATTCCCACATCAGTAAATGTCACTTTCACGAGAAAGACCCAAGTCAATAATAAGAACATTAATTTAACAAAAAAAAATTGCCTAGCTCCTTGCATATTTCATGTTTTTATTTCTGGATTACGATCACTGCAAACCGCAGCCTGTAATTTCCCTTTGGGAGTTCTGCTTCTGAACCATCTGTACGGCCTGGTGTTTTTGCGGTACCCTGAGGATTCGGCGAACTGCACTCTTGAGAATGCAGGTATGGCCGCAGTGGTCATTGCTGGAGTGGACTTCAGGCCAGTTTGAAACTTCAGGTCAGACTGAGGCGGAAGGGCCCGGGCCCATGAGTGAAAAAGGAACCAGTGTTTAGCCGATTTAAGTGTCAAACCAGGTAACAAAGGTTAAGGAGTTCAGGCCGAGGGCGAAGGATGGACAGGTGATCAATTCACAACTCTACAAGGCTTCAATCGCCACAGTGCCCAACTGGCTCCAGCAGCTGCTGACTCACTGTCAGTGACTCTGCAGTCCACGTTCTGTGTTTTATTTGTTCGCTTTTTAATTGATCACACGATTTCTTCTTTTTCTAATCACATTAGATGCTTGATGGTCTTTTGTGTTGTGGGGCTTTTTGTAGATACTAGTTGTGTTTCTTTGTTTTGTGGCTATCTGCAAGAAGGTGAATCTCAAGGTTGTATATGGTAGATGTACTTTGATAATAAATGTACTTTGAGCTTTGAACATTTTAAAACATTCAGTCAGCTCCTGTGTTTCACAGAACAGAAACAATTAAACTTCTGTATCTCAAATGGAACTAGTGGAAAACAACATCAGCATTAAGGTATTTTTCCATATCATGTGCATCTCTTCTACAAGATGGTTATCCAAAAAAAATTGAGCCACTAGATAAATACTGGGTTAGAAGACCAAAAGCTCTTCTTAAAATCTCTGTTCAGGTTTATGGGGAAAATGTTACTTCCCCTGATATTTTAAGAGTCAACCAAATGGGTAAATGTAGAGCAGGGGTTCCTAACCTTTTTTATGCCATGGACCTTTATCATTAATGAAAGGGTCTGTGGATCCCAGGCTGGGAACCCCTGATGTAGAGTCTTGGTCACTTCTTAATTGGCTGGGACAATCCGAGGATCAATAAAATGGTGGTGGAATGTGAACCTAGGGTGGCTGAACAAAAGTGATCATATGGTGAAAGCTCCAAAATAATGTTAAGTCAGAGTTGGAACTCTTAGTGCTGAAAGAGTTAACAGTTCAAGACAGGAACAACTGGAACATAAAGATTCTGAGTACAAGTATGGACTTAGCCAGGGGGAAGGTGGGGATATTCTGAACTTTGACATTTTTGTGAGATCCCAAAATCCATCCCTACCACAGAGGAAACAGAGGCTAGAGACACACTGCAGATGTGCACAGATGGGAAAATTAATTCCTGCAATGTACAGAACTCTATGACACATTGTGAATTTTAACTTTACAGCCATGACTCGATGATTGCTCTCTGTTCTCCGAGTTAGAAGGTTCAAGATTCAAGTTTATCTGTCACGTGTACATTTAAGTTCCCTGGCCCCCATCACCTTATTTTCACCATGGATGTCCAGTCCCAATATACCTCCATCCCCCACCAGGAAGGTCTCAAAGCTCTCCGCTTCTTTTTGGATTCCAGACCTAACTAGTTCCCCCTCTACCACCACTCTGCTCCGTCTAGCGGAATTAGTCCTTGCTGTTAATAATTTCTCCTTTGGCTCCTCCTGCTTCCTCCAAACTAAAGGTGTAGCCATGGGCACCCGTAAGGGTCCCAGCTATGCCTGCCTTTTTGTTGGCTTTGTGGAACAGTCCATGTTCCAAGCCTATACTGGTATCTGTCCCCCACTTTTCCTTCGCTACATCGACGACTGCATTAGCGCTGCTTCCTGCACGCATGCTGAGCTCGTTGACTTCATTAACTTTGACTCCAACCTTCACCCTGCCCTCAAGTTTACCTGGTCCATTTCCGACACCTCCCTCCCCTTTCTAGATCTTCCTGTCTCTGTCTCTGGAGACAGCTTATCCACTGATGTCTACTATAAGCCGACTGACTCTCACAGCTATCTGGACTATTCCTCTGCTCACCCTGTCTCTTGCAAAAACGTCATCCCCTTCTCGCAATTCCTCCGTCTCCGCCGCATCTGCTCTCAGGTTGAGGCTTTTCATTCTAGGATGAAGGAGATGTCCTCCTTTTTTAAAGAAAGGGGATTCCCTTCCTCCACCATCAACTCTGCTCTCAAATGCATCTCTCCCATCTCACGCACATCTGCTCTCACCCCATTATCCTGCCACCCCACTAGGGATAGGGTTCCCCTTGTCCTCACCTACCACCCCACCAGCCTCCGGGTCCAACATATAATTCTCCGTAACTTCTGCCACCTCCAGCAGGATCCCACCACCAAGCACATCTTTCCCTTCCCTCCCCCACTTTCTGCTTTCCACAGGGATCGCTCCCTACATGCCTCCCTTGTTCATTTGTTCCCCCCACCCCCCTGCCATCCCTTCCCACCGATCTCCCTCCCGGCACTTGTCCTTGTAAGTGGAACAAGTGCTATACCTGCCCTTACACTTCCTCCCTCCCCACTACTCAGGGCCCCAGACAGTCCTTCCAGGTGAGGCGACACTTCACCTGTGAGTTGGCCGGTGTGACATACTGCGTCTGGTGCTCCCGATGCGGCATTCTATATATTGGTGAGACCCGGCGCAGACTAGGAGACCATTTCACTGAACACCTACGCTCTGTCCACCAGAGAAAGCAGGATCTCCCAGTTGCCACACATTTTAATTCCACGTCCCATTCCCATTCTGATATGTCAATCCATGGCCTCCTCTACTGTAAAGATGAAGCCACACTCAGGTTGGAGGAACAACACCTTATGTTCCGTCTGGGTAGCCTCCAACCTGATGGCATGAACATTGGTTTCTCTAACTTCCGTTAATGCCCCTCCTTCCCTTCTTACTCCATCCATTATTTATTTATTTATCTATCTATCTCCTCCGCCCCCCCCACTTTTCTCTTTTTTCTCTCTCCGTCCCTCTCACAATCACTCCTTGCCTGCTCTCCATCTTCCTCTGGGCTCCCCTCCCCCTTTCTTTCTCCCTAGGCCTCCCATCCCACGATCCTCCCCTTCTCCAGCTCTGTATCCCTTTTGCCAATCAACTTTCCAGCTCTTAGCTTCAACCTTCCCCCTCCTGTCTTCTCCTATCATTTCGGATCTCCTCCTCTCCCTCCCACTTTCAAATCTCTTACTATCTCACTATAGGAGGACAAGAAGATGGCGACGCAACGGCAGCGCGCGCGGCCTCTCTGGTGAATGATATCTGTAATCTGTCAAGCAGGGGACCGTGCACAATTCTGATTTGATGGAGACGGACGTGAGAGCACGGGGGAACATCTGGAAAACTTCTGAAATGCCCGCTTCGCTGCCGCTGCTACTGTGTGTTAACCGGAATCTCCGGAGCAGAAGGCCCCGAATCCTCGGCTTTGCTTGTTTCAGCGGCCGGGGCTAGGTCGAAGGCGCTCGGCAGAGGATGGCGCTCGGGAGGCTGTATCGGAGGGGCTGGTCGGAGGCTCGAAGTTTTCGGACGGACGGTCTCAGTGTCGGCTGCTTTCAAGGCATCAGCAAGTTGACGGTGCCTGGAGGTTTATGGCAGGGAGTTTCTCTCTTTTGCCACCTGCTACCGGGGACTCGGAAGTCGATCGACTCGGGGACTTTGAGACTTTTTTTACCGTGCCCATGGTTTGTTCTTCATCAAATTATGGTATTGCTTTGTACTGCTGTAACTATATGTTATAATTATGTGGTTCTGTCAGTGTTAGTCTTTGGTTTGTCCTGTTTTCTGTGATATCACTCCGGAGAAACATTGTATCATTTCTTAATGCACGTATCCATTTCTAAATGACAATAAAAGAGGACTGAGTGTTCTCATAATCTAATCTAATCTCTTCTTTCAGTTAGTCCTGATGAAGGGTCTCAGCCCGAAACTTCAACTGTACTTCTTCCTATAGATGCTGCCTGGCCTGCTGCGTTCCACCAGCATTTTGTGTGTGATACAGTGAAATGCAACGACTTGGAACTCAAGTTCCTCTTTGCATGAACGTTTCCATACAGCACTGAGGAACTGGTGAAACTGCCTTTTAAAATGAGAAGTTAAGCGCAAGCCTCCCAGCTGGATGCAAATGATCCTACTAAACTACTTTGAACAGTATGGGAATCCAGGCTGACACTTAACCCTTTAACTGCTCACACTAGAAGAGATTACTGCATGTAATGCCTTAATGTAGATAAATTGGTTATTTATCCCAGTGTACAATATCAACCATACTGTAAGATATTCTTAGTTTGCCAGAAAGTTCTTTGGAAGGCCCAGAGGTCAAAAAAAGGTGAACTCATTGAGAATCAAGGTAATGAATTAGAGTGTCACACAAAATAAAAAGTGTATTTATGTCGCAAGCATTACCCTCTGTGGTGGATGTGAAATAATGCCTGCTCTATAAACCATCTGCTTATTATTCAAGATTGCACAGACTAAAGAGTTTTCAATAGCCTCCTCTAATCAAAAATCACTGCAATTCCCCAGAACAGGATCATACAGATGGTTTATTACTTAAATGTGCTTTGCAAGTGCCAAATGTGCCCAGAGTTTTTGGGACACTGACTACATAGAGTATATCAGGCAGAGCTCTCCAAAGGTTCCACATGCACGCTGATGTTCATGCAGCCCAGAGCACTATAGAGCTCCCCACTCAAATGACCTAGTGTGCTCCTTTGTCCTCGGCCTGGCAGAAGAAGCAAATGCAAAGAAAAATGGAACAAATTTGTTTCCTGAGGTGTGGAGAGGGAAATAGTCCCAAGTGTTTCAACAGCTTATCTATTTGAATATAGGCTGGCATCGAAACAAAACACAAATTACGTGAAACAGCTTAGTAAGGCATATCTGTATCACACTGCATCCATAATATTTCTAAATGAAATCGCGACAGAGGTCCCCAAGCAATTAACAGCCTTTACAGATCTCCTGCCAGTCTCGGGTCATGTGCATGTGGCTGCACTGCTAATGGGAAATCACGGTGTCAAGAGAGTCTCCTTCCACTCAAGCAAGTCGGTGCTTAAGATCAACATTTTGGCGCAAAGTTAATAAACCTCTCTTTCACACTGGGGTTTCGTAGCTCAGCACTGCTCCCTGACCTGCTGTGTTCCCAAGGCAAATGGGGTTGGGTTGATGTTGGAAGCTATTGCTCAGAAATCAAAATTGAATTGGAAAACCGAGCTACAGAATGTCAGCAGACCAGTGAGGTTGTAGTTGTCATCAACATTTCCAATCTTCTCAGGGACACATCTATATCTTTGTTTGCATTGTGTAAGTATAAATAGATACAGTGGTCTATGTTATGTCTTGCAGTGGCTGCAGTGCAATCTTTGTGAGTTTTGAGATGTTAGGCAAATATTAACAGTCAATGTGAAACCAGTTTTGAAGTTCAGCAAGAAAGTAAAGCTATGACTTTTCTTCTGAGCTTAAAATGTGATGTGTTTGTAACAAAGTCAAAACTGTGGGTAAGATTTAGAAGCTTGAGTTCAATTGGCTAAGTTCTTCAGTATATGCATAATGACCAGTTTTAATACAGCACTTTCAATATAATGTCCAGAGATGCTACCCCACAGCCTCTCTTGTACAATGGAAATTCACTGCCAATGTGTTTGATTACCTTAAGGGTTAAAATGCAAGGTTTTATCCCCATACATTGAACTCACACTTGTTCAGATACTCCCATCAAAAATACTTGTCAACATTTTCACACATCACTTTGCTGAAAGCAGTGTGATTTAAATACACAAACATGGTCTGCTGAATCTAATTGAGTGGTTTGGGGTATTTACGTACAGAATAATAGACCCAAATGCAAATTGAAAGCTGCAGTTTAATTGAGGAACTTCACTGAGAGTCTGTGGATTTAAATTGTGCTTCACATACTTGAACTGCAGGTGATCCTTTGTGCTCCTAGTTTTGGCCATGAACCGCTCAGCTAATTTCTCTAGGTTCCTCGAGTAGTCCATCTCAATCTCCGATTTTTTCCGGAAGAAGTCTTGCAGGTCCTGAAGCAGCTGGACCCTGGCCTCTGACTGCTGGTCCAAGCATTTCAGTTGTTCCAGAAGCTGGGCTCGGATTTCTGAAGTAAAAAAAAATGTATATCATGATTCAACAGATAGACTCTGATTGGCTTGGAGATGTCGCTCTTGTGGTTTTCATTTTAAATTTATTAATTCACAAGACCCAAGTAATGCTGGACTATCAACATTTATTGTCTACCCCTCCTTCCCTTCCTCCCATGGTGCATCCTCCTCTCCTATCAGATCCCTCCTTCTTCAGCCTTTTACCTTCTGCACCTATCACCTCCCAGCTTCTCACTTCATTTCCCCTCCCCCACCCACCCACCTTCCCCCTTCTCCTGGCTTTACCTATCACCTGCCAGCTTGTACTCCCTAGCCCTCCTCCCCCCACCACCGTCTTACTCTAGCTTCTTCCTCCTTCCTTTTCAGTCCTGATTAAGGGTCTCAGCGCAAAATGTCGACTGTTTATTCCCCTCCATAGTTGCTGCCTGACCTGCTGAGCATCTGCAGAATCCCTTGTGCTATTGACCATCCCTGACAAGCCCTGAAATGAGTAACCTGGTATCTAAAACTCAACGAAAGTGCTGTGGGCCCAGGATCGTATCTGCAGAATAGTAAGAATGGCAGCTTTCCTTTTCTAAAGGCCTTAGTGAAACAGTTTAAGTTTTTTTGTAGCCATCCTGTATTTGCTGTTCCAGAACTATTTAATAAAATGAATTTAGTTGCCTAATTAACTTGGTGGAATTTGTACCTGTCTTCACACCAACTGTAAGGACTTCCAAAAACCTGTCTATTAACATAATCCATTTGCTACCATAATCTGGCTTTTTATGGTTAATCCATTCTCTTTTAAAAGTGAGGACAACAGTTTGGAAGTCAGTGGACCAATCTGCTGGATCACTCTAAATGTGTCCCACGTCCAGATGTGCTTTCCTCCGGGAGCTCTGGTTTCCTCCCCCAGTCCAAAGACGTACTGGTTGGTAAATTAATTGGTGATTGTAAATTGTCCCGTGATTATGCCAGGATTAAACCAGTGGTTGCTGGGCGGTGTGGTTCCAAGGCCCAGAAGGGCCTATTCCAAACTGTATCTCATAAATAAATAAAGAGGGCTTCAGTGAATGCCACCTGGTAATCTACCTAGAACGTGTTGCCTCTCCAGCAGAAGGACTCGTGCAACTGAGTGGTACCGGCTAACACACCTCAATAATCAGAACATTCAAGTGAGTTACGTACTGAACAAAAGACCTTTGGGGGAAGGCTGCAGTGTCACGCCGCACCCTCTAAATCTCCTTTGTACACAATGTACAAAAGGATGTGGCCTACATGCTGTGTTTAAAAATATGAGATTATGTACTTTAAAGACAGGAAAGTATTAGTTGTAAATACTGTGTTGGCAATTTTGTTGTTGAGATAATGAAGGAAGTACATAAATTTTCTGGTGAAATTAAGTATTTAATTATGTTAAACAAAAAACAAATCACTGCTAAAGGAGAGTGTAAAGTTTTGAGGAAGTTGTGTGCAGCACAATGCTGTTGCTGGACAGTGAGATTGACGCCAAACACAGCAGTTTCAAGAGTATGGCTTAAATAGCAAGACACAACAGGAAACCACACTGATCAGAAAGAAGAGGAATAAAGTTAAATTGTGCAACATTTTTATTGAGTTTTCTGATCCTTCTCTCAGAAAGCACCTCATAAATAAAGAAAAATTAGGGAACAAGTGATTTCAGCTTAACGTCCGGTTAGCTGCCAATAGGTGACAACACAGGCTATTTTTTTTTGAGAGATACAGCACATAATAAGCCCTTCCAGCCCTTTGAGCCGCGTTTCTAAAACCCGCCAATTTAACCCTAGCCTAATCATGGGACAATTTACAATGACCAATTAACCTATTCACCAGTATGTCTTTGGACTGTGGGAGAAAACCAAAGCAACCGGAGGAAACCCATGTGGACACCGGAAAGAAAGTAAAAATACTTGCTTACAGAGGACAATAAGACCATAAGATATAGGAGTAGAATTAGGCCATTTGGCCCATCGAGTCTGGTCCGCCATTCATCACAGCTGATCCAATTTTCCTCAGAGCCCCAAATTCCTGCCTTCTCCCTGTATCCCTTCATGCCCTGACCAATGGTCATAGACCATAATGCAACAACCATAATGTGAAGGAAGCTTTTTTGATGACAGCATATTTGAATGGTAGTAGGAGTGCACCAGGATAGATAGAGCTGTTTACAGTTTCAATTGGCAAAGGGCCAAGTTAAGTTAAATCGTCATCGCCAGAATTGAACTCCGAACTCCAAGGCCCCAAGCCGTAATAGGGTTATGATAACTGCTATGATACTGGGGTGCTCCAACTTTGGTACCTTCTTGAAATAAAGGAAAATTCATTGATGCAGAATTTAAGACAGAGTCTTAAATTCCACAATTTAATTCCCTTGTTTATAAACCCTTTTCTGATCTCTCTGTCTCTATCTCTGGAGACAGTCTATCTACTGATATCTTTTATAAATCCACTGACTCTCACAGCTATCCTAACTGTACCTCTTCCCACCCTGTCACTTGTAAAGATGGCATTCCCTTTTCTCAGTTCCTTCATCTCCTCCACATCTGTTCTCAGGATGAGGCTTTTTAGTCCAGAACAACGGAGATGTCCTCCTTCTTCAAAGAAAGGGGCTTCCCTCCCTCCACCATCAACGCTACCTTTAACCGCATCTCTTCCATTTCATGCACGTCTGCCCTCACCCCATCCTCCGGCCGCCACACCAGGGATGGGGTTCCTCTTGTCCTCACCTACCACCCCTCAAGCAGCACACAATTTTCCATAACTTCCGCGACCTCCAATGGGATCCCAACACTAAGCACCTCTTCCCTCACTCCCCCACTTTCCGCTTTCCGCAGGGATCGCTCCCTACGTGACTCTCTTGTCAATTCGCCCATCCCCACTGATCTCCCTCCTGGCACTTGTCCTTGCAAATGAAACAAGTGCCATACCTGCTCCTACACGTCCTCCCTCACTACCATTCAGGCCCAAACAGTCCTTCCAGGTGAGGCAACACTTCACCTGTAAGAGTCTCTTGGGGTCGTCTACAGAATCCAGTGTTTCTGGTGTGCCCTCTTGTATATCAGTGAGACCCGACATTGATTGGGAGACTGCTTCATCGAGCACCTTCATTCCGTCTGCCACAAAAACCTCCTGGTGGCCCTCCATTTCAATCCTACTTCCCATTCCCATTCTGGCATGTCAGTCCATAGCCTCCTCTACTGCCGTGATAAGGCCACACTCAGGTTGGAGGAGCAGCACCTTGATATTCTGTCTGGGTAGCATCCAACCTAATGCCCCCCACTCTTTTAGTCATAGTCACAGTCATATTTTATTGATCCTGGGGGAAATGGGAAATTTTGCCATTCCCCATTCTTGTTTCTCTCTCACACCTTCTCTTCTTATCTGCTCATCACCTCCCTCTGGTGCTCCTCCTCCTTCCCTTTCTTCCATCATCTTCTGTCCCCTCCTATCAGATTCCCCAATCTCCAGGCCTTTATCTCTTTCACCAATCAACTTTCCAGCTCTTTACTTCACCCCTTCCCCTTTCCCGGTTTCACCTTTCAGCTGCTACCTTGTAATCCTTCCTCCCCTGACCCCACTTTCTTATTCTGACTTCTTTCCCAGTCCTGATGAAGAGTCTCGGCTCGAAACTTCAACTGTTTATTCCCATCCATTAATGATACCTGACCTGCTGAGCTCCTCCAGCACATTGTGTGCATTGGTCATTAATACAAAGTCTGTCTGAATATATTCATTTTATATGTAAACATCTATATTCAAAAACTATCCGCAGGATAACTGTGGCACAAAGGGGCTTGGAAGTGCTTGTGCAGGATTCTCTAAAGGTTAATTTGCTTATTGAGTCTGTGGTAAGGAAGGCAAATTTGATGTTAGCATTCATTTCAAGAATATAAAAGCAGGGATGCAATGTTGAGACTTTATAAAGCACTGGTGAGGCCTCACTTGGAGAATTGTGAGCAGTTTTGGGCCCCTTATCTTAGAAAGGATGTGCTGAAACTGGAGAGTGTTCACAAAAATGATTCCAGGTTCGCACGGCTTGTCATATTTAGAGTGTTTGATGAGGGGTGACCTCATTGGAAACCTACTGAATGGTGAAAGGCCTTGATAGAGTGGATGTGGAGAGGCTGTTTCCTATGGTGGGAGAATCTAAGACATGAGGACACAACCTCAGAATAGAGGGGCGGCCTTTTAGAACGGAGATGAAGAATTTCTTTAGCTAGATAGTGGTGAATCTGTGGAATTCATTGCAGCTGTGGAGGCCAAGTCTGATTGTATATTTAAAGAGAAGGTTGATAGACTCTTAGTTGATCAGGGCTTGAAGGGATACAGGAAGAAGGCTGGAGATTGGGGCTGAGAGAAACAATTGGATCAGCCATGATGAAACGTTGGAGCAGACTCTGCTCCCATGTCTTATAGTCTTAAACTCAGAGTTTTAAAAGTGCTCTTGGGATTTAGTGAGCCATTTAAATTCGTTGCTCACACTTCATCCGGTGAGGTGTGCTTCTCTTTGAGTAGTTCATGCCACGTCCACGCCGATATTTTCACCCATTTACTCTGAACCAATTCGACCACATCAGGAGTGTATCCTTCTGTGTCTTGCCTGTCTAAATGTCTATCTAAATACCTCTCGAATGCAGCAAATGCATACGATTCTACCACCTCCATGTTCCAGACGTCAACAACACTGTGTAAAAAAGCTTTCTCCTTACAAATGTGAGAAAATCTGCTGATGCTGGAAACCTACAGCAACACACACAAATCACCAGAGGAACTTAGTGGGTCAGGCAGCATCTAAGGTCCTAAGCTTTCTCCTAAGATATTTTTAAAACTCCTTCCTTTTACTTTAAACCTATGTCCTCTTGTTTTTTTTTAATATAACCCTACCATGTGATCAAAGATTTCCGCTATCTACTCCACTTAGTCTCTCATAATCTTACAAGTCCTCCACAGCTTACCAATGCCCAGTTTATGCACAGCCCATACATACTAGCAAGCATTAGGAGACAGACAGGATGGATTTGCCAGCTGCTGCAGGCATCTGTTGCTATGTGGGAACTTGGATCGCTGCTGCAGGTCCAACTTGCAAACTGTCATGGTTAGGAACAGTTCACGGGAATGGAAGCCTGCCAGAATCTGGGGAGGACCTGTATATACCTCCATCACACCAGCCCTCAGCTCCTTCACTCCAGGGAAAAGAATGCCAGTCCCTCCACTCTCTCCCCATAACCAACGTCCTCCATTGCAGGCAACATCCTGGTGAATCTCCTCTGCATTCTGTCCAGTGACATCACATCCTTCCGATAAGACAGCAACCAGAACTGCACACGGTACTAAAGTGTGGCCTAATCAACATTTTGTAAAGTTGTAAAATTGCAGAAATTCTTATCAAATTCTATTATGAGCATCACAATGAAAAAAATTATTTAAGTTCCAGCCCAAGCAATGTTCTGAGGAAAACAACCAAGGATGGACAATATGGTGATACCTGCAAGAAAAATGGATCTTCAAAGGCCTTTGGGAGAATGAGGCAAATAAAGATGAGAACAGTTCTATTAAATACTTTCCATGAATGTTGATGAAGGAAATTGCCATTCTTGGGCTGGGTTCATAAATGCCACTGGAACCCCGGTAACCCGGCTGAAAATAAGTAAGTGATCTCTACATCACAAGCCTAAGTAAAAAAAACCTTCATGTTAAGTATCTTAATTACAAATTATGATGTCCTTAACAGCACAGAAAGAGTTTACTCTGCCACAAACCCAAGTAAATATTGGAGAGATCAAAGCAATCCTCTTCAGTCCTAATCCTAAAACTCTATTTCTCCACTATCATATCTGTTCCTTTTTTCTGACAAATTTATGAAACTCAACGTAGTATATTAGGCATGATCCTTTGGTCCACTTACTCATGTCATCACGATGACAACGTTTTCTCATTTCTTAATATAGCTTGACTTTGTGTCAACTTATCTGGTGCTCAAATTCTCAAACAACTCTGTTACCTCTGTTCCAATGCACTTCATTGATCTATCGTCCATATATTTGACATCCAACATTGCCGGCCATATGTAAACTTACATTACCCTGCACATTTATTATCCCTGCTGGCTGCACCTCTTTAAGGCAATGGTTTGATTTTCAATTTTGTCTCATCTCTCTTGATTTCCTCAGACACACAATCTCTGAAATCTTTGTACTCCTCCCAGTCCAGCCCTTTAATCATTCTGTAATTTATCTGTTTTACCACTGACAGCCATGCTTTCATCTATCAAGGCTCTTCACTCTAGAAATCTACCCTTTATCCTTTGAGGCATTTCTCAAGGCCCGGCATCTGTTCTGACATTACTTCTGTAGCTTAGTTCAAAAAATTTTCAATAATTTTGCGGTTAAATAACCTTCCAAATTTTATGCTAAGACATGTAAGTTGTTGACTCCTTCAAAACAATTCCCAATTTCATCCGGTATCCTTGCTTTCATCCTATTATGCTGCTTGATGGCTCTCATTTGCAGTAACATCTATACACAATCTGATATATCTCCATTTCAGATAGTGCTTTCCAGATCATAATATCTTGATTAAATTTACTTAATTGAATAGCCACCTACCCATTCAACAGCAAAACAGCTCTAATAGCATATTCATCTATACTATAATAATGAGTATCTGAAATCAAACAACAATATACTATCTAAGTCTGCAATTTACAGAGAAAGAGATCTTCAAAGGCCAAGATTTGCTCCATTAGGAAATTCTAATTTTGATAATCCTTCAGGCAAATTCCAATTTCTGTTTAGACTTGTGTGCGCTTTGCTCATAGAGTAGTTGTAATCATACTTTGTTTGCAGCTACTTGGGCCGTGCCCAAGAATATGTCATGCACAAGTGGCAGGACATCACAAGTACTCTGGTGACCCAGTCAACAATTGATGGAGGTAGGGACAGAAGGAGAAAAGGTAAATGCGTGTCTGGAGGTCAGACTTTAGAGGGATCTGAAGAAGTAGCTTTTGTTAATCACCTCAATGATGTAAGGGTACTTAATCAAATAAGTGTATGCCTTCACAAGTTTTTCCTACTAGTATAAAAATGTTTTGGGCAAGTTTAAAACTATTCCTTCAGAGTTCCAGCCAATACACAAATAAATCCCAACATGGCAGGAATTAGCATCTTGCTGAAACAGCGATAGATCAGGAATAATTTTTTTAACAGCTGTCGATGGACACAGTCTTCTAAAGGTTTAGTGGAGACCCTGAATTGTCGTATAACTCGTGCAGTTTCTGCCTTCAAGTGAATGCAGCAACGTTATTGGTGGAGTTGCAGGACATCGCTCAGCCTATTGCTCATGCATCAACCTAGATTCCGATCTTTCCAGACCCTGGAAAGAACAGCAGCTGTGTTATATTGGAAATGTGAGCACAAATTGCATTTTCTGTACATACTGCTATAAAACTGAAGGCCAATCAATGCATTGTCTGGCTCTTTGAAAGTGCTATAAAATTAGCTATTCTCCCTTTTCAACATTCTCCAAAGTCCTGAAATGAATTCTTCTTCAGCTATTCATTCAATTCCCTTTAAAAAGAATGTGATTTAATCTATTCTTAAACTATAAGAGCATAAAATATAGGAGTGTAATTAGGCCATTTGGCCCATCAAACCTGCTCTGCCATTCCATCCTGGCTCATTTATTATCCCTCTCTACCTTGTTCTCCTGCCTTCTCACTGTAATCATTAGCACCCTTACTAATCAAGAACCTCTGCCTTAAATATACCCAGTGACTTGTCTTCCACAGCCATCTACAGCAATGAAGTCCACAGATTCACGACCCTCTGGCTAAAGAAATTCCTCTTCATCTCAGTTCTAAATTGACGTTCCTCTATTCTCAGGCTGTGCCCTCTGCTCCTTGACTCCCCACTAAAGGAAACATCTTCTCCACTTCCACTCTATCTCAGCCTTTCACTATTCAATAGGTTTCAATGAGATCCTTCCACATTCTTCTAAACTCCAGTGAGTACAGGACCGGAGCCATCTGACACTCCTCATCCAGTACTGTGCTAAAGTCTTATGCATGTATAAAAAAATTGGTAAAGCAAAGGTGCTTTCAAAAATATTGTAATGAAAAGTTTCTAAACATCAAAAAAAATTATATAAAGAGCAGTGAGCAGTAAGAAAAGCACTACAAATCAAAATTTGGTGTGACTACCCTTATCGTTTAAAACTGCATCAATTCTCCTAACTTCAGTGTTGTGCAGTCTTAAAAGAAAATCGGTTGGTAGGTTTATCCAAGCATCTTGGAGAACTTGCCACAGTTCTTCCACAGACTTCGGCTGCCTTGCTTACTTCTGTCTCTCCAAGTAATCGCAGACAGCCTCGATGATGTTAAGATCAGGGATATGTGGAGGCCACAACACCATCTGAAACCATATTAGAAAAAAACCGAGGGGGCTTTTGGACAGTACTCGACATTAACCTTTCTCATTCATGGAATCATTCCCGTGACCCTCCTCTGGACACTGTCTAATATCAACATGTCGTTTCTTCAATAAGGGGCCCCAAACGACTCAGAATGCTCCAAGTGCAGTCAGACCAATGCCTCTGCATTACATCCTTCCTTTTGTAATCTAGTCCACTCGAAATGAATATAAACATTGCATTTGCCCTCCTTACACCCTCTTAGACTGCTTTTATTTGTTAAATTAAAAAAAATCAAGTTTTAAATACCTTTACAGAAACGTATATATGTATTCTTTATCCCTGAATGTTTCATTCTTCTGAGATCTTCTCAAAACTCCAATTGCTAATACTGTTTCTCTCCACTGCAGTAATCTAAATAGAACAAACTGATGCATTTGGATATTTAAGATCTTCCCTCCGGGCCATTCTGACTACCACTGCAATATGTTTCTGTTTCATGTTCATCAGATGATTACAACTTCCTCAATGAGCAGCTGGTGGGAGAAATTAACACAGCGAGATGGAAGGCTTGTGAAACTAAGTTTATGCAGCTAAATTCAGTTACAAGTGCCAGCATTCATCTGACTTCCGCTTAGCTTCACTGACCAAAATATAAATGGAAAAACCAAGGAAAATTTCCCCATTTTGAAATGTTCAAGGAAAAATTCCCAGGTCATACAAGGAACTTAAAAAAAAACCCTTCTCTCTTTCTGAATTAAATGATGTAATATGCACGCTAACAAAACAATAAAGAATCTTAAATTATTTTAGCAGTAAGCAAAGAATGGAGAGCGTGGTATTGTCATACAGACTATCATTTCACCTTTTCTACAGTTCATTTTACTCCGCCCATTTCCCTCTGCCGCCCATGTATACCTCTACACTATAATGGATACCACTCACCCCAGTTAGTGTCTTTCCATTCACAACAGATATTCTTTCTTTTCTTTTAAATCTTTTTATTAATTATTATTGAAAATCAACAACAGAGAAAAATACATCAAAATAATCAGGATAACATATCCATATGTAGAGTTAAACTATCAACTGGGCTAAACAGTATATCAATAATAGTCAAAAAACAAAGTATTAAAGCTTTTTTTTAATGGAAAAAAGAAAGAAAAAAAAAGAACTCCTACTAACTAAAACAGAGAAAACCCCTAATAACTAAAAAAAAGGGGGGAAAAAACCCATTTGGAGCACAAACCCAGAGCTATGCGCCAACCAAATCCATATAACCAAGCATCAGAAAAGGACCACCTGTATTAACTCAAGTCAAATGATAATAACGGGTAAAAGAATGCACCTTTTCTCGAAGTCAAATTTAAGATCAAAAGTTCGACTTCTAATTTTTTCCAAACTAAGACATAGCATCACCTGAGAGAACCATTGTATCAAAGTGGGAGCAGAGGCATCTTTCCATTTTAATAAAATAGCCCTTCTAGCCAATAATGTGACAAATGCAATTATGTATTGGTCAGATATAGAAATATCATGAATATGTTGAGGAATTATACCAAACAAAGTTGTCAATTTATTAGGTTGTAAATTAATTTTTAAAGCTTTAGAGATTGTAGAAAAAATAGATTTCCAAAATTGTTTCAATACAGAACACAACCAAAACATATGTGTCAGTGTAGCTATCTCAGTTTTGCATCTATCACACTGACTATTTACATTAGGAAATATTTTATCTCTCCTTCGTCAAATAATAACGATGTACAATTTTAAATTGAATTAGAGAATGACTGGCACAAATCGAAGAAGAGTTAACCAGCTTCAAAATTCTCAACCAATCCTCTGTTATCAAGGTCATATTAAGCTCTCTTTCCCAATCTTGTTTATTCTTAAGTAAAGGATAATTATCCTGTTGTAATAGTAAATTATAAATTTTCCCAATAAAACCTTTCACTGAAGGGTTCATTTTTAAAATGATGTTTAACAGGTCAGAGTCTTGTATATATGGAAAATTACTTAAATGTTCTTGTAAGAAATGTCTGACCTGAAGATATTGCAAAAAATGTGAATATGAGGGAGAGTATTTAGTTACTAATTTCTCAAAGGACATCAATCGACCTTCTTGAAACAAGTCCATAAAGGAAAAAATTCCTTTATTCCTCCAAAGAGAAAAGGTAGGATCACTAAGTGAAGGTTTAAATAAATAGTTTTGATAAATTAAACTAAAAAGGTTAAATGTTTTAAGATTAAAAAACTTACGAAACTGGTACCAAATCCATAATGATTGATTAATCATAGGATTTATATTTAGACTAGAAATTTTGGCTAATTGTACAGGAAAAGGAGCTCCTAATAATGAAGTTAAATGAAATTGTTTCACAATTTTCAATTCCAAATCAACCCAAGATGGTCGTTCCTTTTTATCGGTCCAATATAACCAAGAACATGCATAACGTATATTAAGTGACCAATAATACATTCTTAAATTAGGCAAAGTAAGACCTCCATCCTTTTTTAATTTTTGTAAGTGACATTTTCCAATTCTTGGTCTTTTATTATCCCAAACAAAAGATGAAATAATAGAGTCAACCTGATCAAAAAACTTCTTAGTTAGAAAAATAGGAATGTTTTGAAATACATATAAAAATTTTGGCAAAATCATCATTTTAACTGCATGAATTCGACCTACTAACGAAAGTGTAAGTGGATTCCATCTAGAAAAAGATTGCTTCATAAAATCCACTAGGGGAACTAAATTAGCTCTATAAAGGTCTCTGTAATTTTTAGTGATGATAATACCTAAATATTTAAAAGAATCCATAACTTTTAGAGGAATATTATCATATATAGAAACAGAATCATTTAAGGGAAATAATTCACTTTTATGCAGGTTTAATTTATATCCTGAAAACAATCCAAATTCATTTAATAATTTCAATAGCTAGGAATAGATTCTTCGGGATTCAAAACATAAACCAAAAGATCATCTGCATAAAGGGAGATCTTATGAATAGTCCCATTTATAGAAATTCCTTGAATATTTTTAGCTTCACAAAGTGCAATAGCCAAGGGTTCCAACATCAAGTTAAATAACAGAGGACTTAATGGACATCCTTGGGTCATACCCCGGGAAAGTTGGAAAAAAGGGGGATCTACAATTATTAGTAGTAACAGTGGCAACAGGGCTTTTATATATCAATCTAATCCATTTACTAAAATTAGTACCAAAGCTAAATTTCTCTAAAACTTTGAATAGATATTTCCATTCAACTCTATTGAATGCCTTTTCAGCATCTAGAGAAACAACACATTGGGGAGTCTTAGAGAGGGATGAGTATATAATATTTAACAATCTCCGAGTATTAGAAAAAGAATAATGGCCTTTTATAAAACCCGTTTGATCCTGAGAAATAATTTTAGCTAGTATATTCTCCATCCGATTAGCCATTATTTTTGAAAGATTCCGGCATCCACATTTAATAATGAAATAGGTCTCTATGAAGCACAATCAGTAGGATCTTTATCTTTCTTAAGAATTAAAGAAATAGAAGCTTCATAAAATGTGGAAGTAACTCTCCTAACAGAAAAGAATCTTTAAGCATTTGCAACATATAAGGAGTAAGCAAACGTTCAAATTTTTCATAAAATCCTACAGTAAAACCATCCAATCCAGGAGCTTTACCAGATTGCATTGAGAGAATAGCTTTTTGAATTTCTTTCAGTAAAAGGAGCATCTAGAATTTGCTGCTCTTCAACAGATATTCCAGGAAAATCAATCTTTTGTAAAAAGGCATACATATTAGAAGGGTCAGCTGGAAACTGAGATTTATGGAGTTCACTGTAATGGTCTTGAAAACTTTTATTAATATCTTCATAATTACAAGCTAAACTACCATCTCCCTTACGAATTTTAAAAATTTGTCTTTTAGCTCTAACTGCTTTAAGTTGAGATGCTAACAGCTTGTTACTTTTATCTCCAAACAAATAAAATTGACTTTTTAATTAAAGCAAATTTCTTCCAATAGGATAAGTTAATAGTAAATTATATTGTGATTGAAGTTCAACCCTTTGTTTAAATAAATCAACATTAGGAGAAACTGCATAAGTATCATCCAGATCTTTAATTAGTTTGGAAATTCTATCTAACTCTATTTTTGCTACAGATATTCTTTCCCAATCTTGATCTCATAGATGCATGAACTCTACTCTACAGCCCACGTACATTCTCTTCTGGCTCAGATTCCAATCCACCCTGATCAAGTGCTTCAAGCAAATCGGAAGCTAGTGTAGGGAAATTTGGATAAAAAATTAATAAACACTGAGGGAGTGATAATATGATCAAAGAGAGGAATAATATGGATATTGGACATTAAGCAGGAATGCAAGGAAGGAAACTGAAGAGGAATTGTAAAGAGAGAATTCACATGTACTGTATATATGGTAAGTGAGCACCATTAATTGAGAGTGCAGAGGACACTTGATGAAAGGAGATAAACAGGTAGGGAAGCAAGTTTATGGGGGTCTGTCCCAATTCACAGACTGGTCAAAAACAAGAAAATGAACTCCTTCAATCCTTTATGTTCACCTCTGGCACCCCAAGATAGCAATTAACAATCTGTTTATTTTTGGCCAGCTCCCTTTCAGGATAAGGCATTTCATTGAACCAACAACTCAAGGAGTAGCCTCCTTAACAGAGCGTAGCAAATTTGATTTATTTTCCAAAGGAGATCTCAAGATTTATTTTGCTTTTTTTGGACCATTCAACAAGACGAAAAGGGTCAAAGATGGCAAATTGGAGAAATAACTCTAGGTATGTAAACCGATGGTGTGTAAACTGCAATGGAATTTCAAGGGCAGGATTGAAAGCATTTTAATTTTTGTGCTGAGATGCTGGATGCTCAGGGTGTTCCAATATATTTCCCAGATAATGAGCACTTAAGTGTTTGAAGATAAGGTCGCAGAGAAAATTAAATTGATTGGATAGATCAGATTTTAGAAAAACTCAAAGAAAACATAAACACAAGGAAATCTTCAGATGCTGGAAATTCAAGTAACACACATAAAAAATGCTGTTGAACACAGCAGGCCAGGCAGCATCTCTAGGAAGAAGTACAGTCGACGTTTCAGGCCGAGACCCTTCGTCAGGACTAATTGAAAGAAGAGATGCTTACTATCTCTTCTTTCAGTTAGTCCTGACGAAGGGTTTTGGCCCGAAACATCGACTGTACCTCTTCCTAGAGATGCTGCCTGGCCTGCTGCGTTCACCAGCATTTTTTATGTGTGTTGCAAAGAAAACATAATTTTGGGAAAAACAGATGACCTCAGTGCAGGGAGGGCCAACCACAGAAAAAAAACCAAAAAAAATCATCCCAATAATTATATGATAATCCCAACATACGTTTTGTTTAACCCCACAATAAGGCTTAAGCTGACAATCTTCTGACTCATAGATGAGGAAGCTACTATTTATCTCATGCTGACAGTACTTTCAATGGAAAACCCTTAAAACATTTGGAGGAACATAGGCAAGAAGACTGCCTTCAAATTCTATTGAATTTATCTATGAATATTGAAAGTGCTCTGCCATTTTATAAAGGCCGTAAAGGAAGAGGGAGTTAATCTGTACAAACACAGAGTCACAAAAAAAAAAGTTTGCCAAAATTGCTTGAACATCTCTTTTGCAGTTCACAACGCCTTTGGGTCCCAAATGAACAATCTCCACCCACCCATTGCAAACTGCATTCAGAGGAATGTCAAAGAAATGATGTGACAGAATGAAAGGGACGGTTCTGTGCAGATACGTCAAGTAAACACGGCACATGCACCCAAGATGATGCCAGCTATGCTAACAATATAGGGTAAGAAGTTGCTTTGAAGGTCTAGCGTATCCAAACTCATGTCGCAGAATGCAATTGATCATTTCCATTAAGGAGGTCTCAACACTGAACCAGAGGCCATATGCACCTGATGCTCCTGAACTGGAGTTGAACATCGTCAGGACCATGTTCAGGGGTTTGGACACAGTCTGTGAGTCTAGTCAAAGCCTGTGGTGCTGTCAGGGGAATGAGGGAAAGGAGATTAGTAACAATCAACTCATTTGGATTGAGGGAGTGGAGAGGGTAAACTGCCAGGGCTGATTAGGTGCATAAGGTAGAAATATTCTAGACTGATTACTGCTAGGCTGGGCAGAGAACCTGGACTATTGAAGGCTTCGGATCTCCGGAGGGCTGTTGGAGGAAGGAGGTGAGAAGGTGCAATGTGGGTGACCAGTCATTGATCAAATTGAATCTGGGGCCTGATGATCTGAGGAATGGGGAGTGCAGTCACAAGGCTGATTAAGCATTGAGGAAGATTGGAATCATTGAGGCGAGGAGGTGCTCAGGGCCATTTACCAGCCTCTCGCTGGCTGCTGGCGGAGGAGGGTGTCTGCGTGTGATGAACTGCCTTTCCCTCTCGCTTGCTGCTCCCAGAGGAAGGTCCCCGCGTTCAAACCATCTCTCTCTCTCCTTTGATCCTGTTGGAGAACGGTGCTGGAGTTCTGGGTCTTGGACAAGGTTTAATCAATGCGGTTTGTGGATTGGACTCTGTATGATGCGTTTCTGGTTTCTGGCTGCTGTTTTTGCTGCTATTTTGGACTTTGAATCGGGGGTCCCGCAGATAACAAACACTGAGCTGAACTGAAATACGCCCGTACTCTTTCAATTTTGTGTCTTATATTCTGTGTTTGCCGCTTGCTTTTTTTGTTGCCATTTGCACAATCTGTTTTTTTTTGTGCATGGAAGGGGGACGGTTGATGTTTTTCTTTGAACAGTTTCCACCGTTTTCTTTGTTTCACTGTGAGGAAGACAAATATCGGGGTTGCGTACTGCATACATATTTTGATAATTAACGTACTTTGAACCATGGGTTGGAAGGGTCCAGTGATGAGAGAGGTTTGTGAGGAACATGGCGTGGGAGGGCGGGAAGAAAGGGTGATGGAGGAGGAAAGGACAGTGGGGTAGAAGTTGGTAAAAGGATGAAGTGGGGTTACTTTACGTGGATTCCAATCCAGTGGCAGTACTATGGGGGGTGAAGACCCAACTGTTGTGAGAGTGAACAGCTAGGGTTTTTTCCTGGGGCAATTTATTCTTCATTTTGCCAAAACACTCAAAAAGGAGTGGTGGAAATATAACTGATAACAATGGTGCTGAGGTCGGGAGGGTTGAGAGCTTCAAGTTCCGAGGAGTGAACATCACCAATAATCTGTCCTGGTCTAACCAGGTTGACAGCATGTCCAAGAAAGCTCAACAGTGCCTCTACTTCCTCAGGAAGCTAAAGACATTTGGCATGACCACTTGGTCACATCGATTTTTAATTGATACACAATAGAAAGCCTCCTATCCAGATGCATCAAGGCCCAGGAGCTGCTCAATCATATCATAACTGCTATGTTAAAGCAAAGGAAGACAAAAATGAACAAACATTCTATAGAATAGACATAGATACTGAATGTGAACACAGCAATGTTACTTCTCCCACAGTCAACCTTGCAAGATTCTCATCACAAACCTCCAAGGCCGCAGTTCACATTATTAATGTTACTACCCCTCAACCATCAGGCTCTTGAACCAGAGGGGATAACTTCACTTGCCCCATCATTGAAATGTTCCCACAACCAGTGGACTCACTTTCAAGGACTCTTCATCTCATAGTCTCTATATTTATTACTATTTATTTATATTTGCATTTGCACAGTTTGTTGTCTTCTGCACTCTGGCTGAATGTCCTAGTTGGGTGGTCTTTCATAGATCCTGTTATAGTTACTATTCTATAGATTTGTTGAGTACCCTCACAAGAAAATAGATGTCAGGGTTGTAAATGGTGATGTACATGAACTTTGGTAACGAAATTTACTTTGAACTTTGAAAGCTAACTGACCACGAAGATGGGAACATCAGCAGCATCGTCATTTTAATTTCAGATTTTCAGCATCTGCATGTTTTTGCTTTTTGACTAAATTCGGTTCAATTGCAAATCATTAGATTCAAAACCATCAGTTGCGACAATGTCGACATAGCTGATTACTTGTGAAACAGGAAACTTCCACAGCAAGTTGTCCTGGAATCAGTTGTGGTATTGGCTCTCAAGACAGGTGAAGAATATCTGAGGAAGGAATTCCATGAATACACCCCTATTACTCATTGATTACTTCCATTTCCAAAGACACTGATTCCATCATATAAGGTGCTACGATTTCTACAGCTTATTCAGTGTGTAGCATGGGGATATATAGGATGAAAACACAGGATCACAGAAGTTGTCTACAATGATGCACATCAGAAGACAACAATTAGAACTGAGAACACAAAAACTTTTCTATGAATTGCTCTCAGGTAATACTTGTCTCAACCAGTTTTCATAGTAAAATGACAAACTGATCATAATTACATGCAAACTCCCAAACTCTTTATCATTACATGATGGCAAATATTGTCATAATTGTTCAAATCATTCAGTCAACAGTCTTGGATTCAGTTAACCAAATCTTGAATTAGAGAAGATTAATGAAAGGAACATGCCAGCCTGGAATTCTGATAAGCTTGGTCTTTACCAGTTCCCATATACTTAAAGTGGATTTATCCAAAATTAAAAAAGGGTCAGATCACCTGAGGGTTGGTTCTGAATTCAGAAAGCAGGATTTTCATCTGTCCTGTTCATTGAGGAACCTGTTTCATAGGAGGGCAGCATAGGAGGCACTGAAAATCATTGGGTGGGAATTCTGCATGCAACTTATTGGAGTATCACACACAAAACGCTAGAGGAACTCAGCAGGTTTGGCAACGTCAATGGAAATGAATAAACAGTCGATGTTTCAGGTCGAGACCCTTCTTCAGGACTGAGAAGGGGAAGATGCCAGAATAAAAAGGCGAGGGAAAGTGGAAAGAGGCTAGCTGGATGGTGATGGGTGAAGCCAGGCAGGTGAGAAAGGTTAAGAGCTAGAAAAGGAGGAATCCGATAGAAGAGGAGAATGGACCATAGGAGAAAGGGAAGGAGGAGGGGACCCAGGGAGAAAGTAACAGGCAGGAGAGAAGAGGTAAAAAAAAAATCAGAGTGGGGAACAGAGGAAGGGGGTGGGGAATGTATTTACCAGGAGAAATCGATATTCATACCCTCAGTTTGAAGGCTACCCAGATGAATATAAGGTGTTGCTCCTCCACCCTGAGTGTGCTTTCATCTTGGCACGACAGGAGGCTATGGACCAACATGTCAGAATGGGTATGGGAGTGGAATTAAAATGTCTGGCCACAAATTAGTCCTGCTTGTGGCAGATGGAGCAGAGGTGCTCAAAGAAGCAGTCCTTCAATTTACGATGGGTCTCCCAATGCAGATGAGGCCTCATTGGGAGCGCGAGATACAATAGACGACCCCAGCAGGTGAAGTGTTGCCTCACCTAGAAGGACTGTTTGGGGCCTTGAATGGAGGTGAGGGAGGAGGTGTAGGGGCAGGACTAGCACTTAGGCCGGTTGCAGGGAAATGCGCCGGGAGGGAGATCACAGGGTTGGGCCAAATGGACAAATGGATTGCGGCGGGAGTGCTCCCTGTGGAAAGCAGAGGGTGGTGGGAGGTAAAGGTATGTTTAGTGGTAGGATCCCTTTGGAGATGGCAGAAGTTGTTGGATGCAGAGGCTGATGGGATGGTAGGCAAGGACAAGAAGAACTCTAACACTGTTAAGGCAGTGGGAAGATGGGGTGAGCGCAAATGTATGGGAAATGGAGAAGATGCAGGTGAGGGCAGCATCAATAATGGAGAGTTAAAGCTGCCCATACACTTCCTCCCTCACCTCCATTCGGGGCCCCCAATAGTCCTTCCAGGTGAGGCAACATTTCACCTCTGAACCTGCTGTGGTCGTCTATTGTGCTCGGAGCTCCCAATGCAGCCTCCTCCACGCTGCTGAGAACCACTGTAATTCGGGGGATTGCTTCATCGGGCACCTCTGCTCCATCTGCCACAAGCAGGCCAGACGTTGTAATTCTGATTCCCCTTCCAACATGTCAGTCCATGGCCTCCTCTTGAACCAAGATGAGGCCACCGTCAGCGTGGAGGAGCAACACCTTATATTCCATCTGGGTAGTCTCCGACCTAATGGCATGAGTATCAAGTTCTCTTTCCGATAAACAACCGTGTTCCCCCCCCCCCACTCTAACCTTTTACCACTTCTTACCTGTCTATTACTTCCCCCTGGGTCCCTTTCTCCTATGGTCCTCCTATCAGATTCCTTCTTCTCCAGCCCTTGCAGTTTCCCACCCACCTAGCTTCACCTTCCAGCTAGCCTCCTTCCCCTCTCCCACCATTTTATTCTGGCATCTTCCCCCTTCTTTCTCAGTCCTAAAGAAGGGGGTCGGCCCAGAATGTCGACTATTTATTCATTTCCATTGATGCTGCCTGACCTGCTGTGTTCCCTCAGCATTTTGTGCATGTTGCTTTGGATTTCCAGTATCTGCAAAATTTCTTGTGTTTATAAATTGGACTATCAGTAGTCTACTCAGCAGCTCAGCCCCATTCCAATATTCCAGTCTATTACAGCTGTTCAGTATCAAAAACCCATTTGTCCATCTTGATTCCAAATCCATTAATATTTTAGCCAACAAAAATCTTTCAATCCCAGTTTTAAATTTTTATTTGAACCTTAGCCACGGCAGTTTTTTTTAAAACATCGTCCAAAATAGGCAAGCTCCAATTTTAAGGTTACTCCCCTTTGTTCTGGCTTCTCCCAGCTGAGGAAATAGTTTCTCTTTATCTGCCCTATTATATCCTTTCATCATCTTAATCATCTCAATTAGATAACCCTTTAATCTTCTACAGCCAAGGAAATATAACCCTAGTGTACAGAAATTGTACTTCACTTTAACCCTTCTAACTCAGCATCTCAATGGTGAATGACAATATTTTAAAAACCTTGCAGATGGTAGAAATATTAAGTATAAAAGGAAAGCGCTAGGAAAACTCAGCTCAGGGAGTATCTGTGGAAAGAGAAACAGAAAACGTTTTAGTTCTGCAGTCCTCTATCAGAATTAGAAAACATGAGAGCTAGAAGTCGGAGAAAAGATGGGGGAAGCACATGTTGACCAAAGGGAATGTCTGTGATAGGATTAGCAAAAACGGCTGAATGGGTGCTGTTACCAGCTTATTTGGATGCTTGGCCTACGTAATGTATTGTTGTGTATATATGTGCCAATGACTGCACAGTACTGTTCATCTCTGCCCACTTACATCGAAAAGAAATGAGGACTAAACTCTTAGCCCCAGTTCTTACGTAGTAATAATGAAAAAGATAAAAGCTAGCAAAACCTGTGCTAGTTTTTCCCCATGACTTCCTCTCCACTACAGTCCCAATATTTAGATAATCAATTATCATAGAGTCAACAGCATTGATGGCAATTACAGCATCTTTTTTGCCCACTCTTTACTTAGTTGCTTCAGAATATTAACAGATATAAGCAACAAGATTGTCTTTATTTGTCATCACCCTTCTTGTCCTAAATTGTAACTGCTTAGAAGAACTGTATATTTTAATGGTGTCTTTAATGTAGAAACTGGCCCAGAAAGTGAAGAGAACAAGAGCACTGGAATGAATCAGCAGAGGTGACCCAAAGGCTGGTGGAACATAGTGCTAGAAGATGCTTTAAAAATAAATTTGGAGATAAATAAATGGATGTGGACAAGTTCTACAGAAAAGGTCTCAGAAATTTATTGACAAACAGAGATAGTGGTAACTGAAAGCTAAGATGATAGGAAGGATGATGCTTCAAAAAGGCAATGGCCAACAATTTTCAATACAATGGACAGGAGAACCAGTGACCATCAGTGAAGCTCCAGTCTTGGATCAGCCTGAAATAATTTTTCAAATCTGAACTCTTTGTAAGATTTCCACTAGAAAGAAAATGGAAAATATTTCTAATGCTCCACTTCAAATTCAATTATTTAATGCCTCAAATATGTATTTAATTCAGATAATCTTCTTCAATGTGAGTTTGATATTTGAGATTTATGAAACCCAGAATATTCACAGCTCACTTCAATATAACAAAGCAAGAATAACGATATTTTGGGGAGGTGGACTCAACAGAAATTTCTTTAACCACATGGCTGAAATTAATTTCGATCTGCTCTTGGAAAACATATGCAGACTGCAAAATTGAGGCCAAAATGGAGCTTGCGCTAAACATCAGAAACACAACAGCAAACAGGTTTCAATACTGTATCAAACATGGAATCCACAGATGCAATCTGTTAATTCAGTGGACAGAAAGAAAGCTCTCGGTAGATAAAATCAAGTCCAAATTGCCACTGAATCAGTAGCCGAGCTTTCCACCTGCCACTGGGTACCAAAGCAACACCATCCTTCTTGACATGAGCTTGAACATAGTGCTGAAATAAAAAAAAACAAAACTGGCAAAATCATATATACCAAAGGACTTCATTTCCACTTACAATTTTATTGGAAATCAATAGTTTGAAGAGATTTGCCTAGAAATTCTAGAAAACTTTCTCTAAGTGGCTCAATGCTGGAATCCTTAGGACTTTGGGCAAACTAACAGGATCCTGGGCGGTTTCAACAGTAAAATTTCCTGCCTGGTAAAGTTTTGGAGGATGGCTTTGGGAATTCAGCAGCCACATACCCAATCAGGTAGCAGTACATTGGAACCCTGTAATTTGAAAGACATGGGATGTGGACAATGGCCTAGCAGTTTGGATGGTGCCTGTCAGGGCCAGTTGATTAGTGTGATGGTGAAATGAAGCTTGGAAATTGTCGACCAGCAGGTTGGAGGTCATGGGTCAGATTGAGTCCTGGGCCTCAGGCAGCTGCAAAATTGGGGGTGAGAAAGGGCGTCATAAAGCAAGAGGAGTTATGTGTGAGGCAACACAGATGAGTGTTTTGACAACTATGTCGTTTTCAGTGTCTAACTGTGTTCACGTGGCACCACAGTCAACATTCCTCTGCAATGCTGGAAAAGGAGTGACGCAAAGCAATGATGTCATAGTGTAGCTCAGCATGGAAAATAGTCAGAGGCACAAGAATGGCCAGTTGAATTTCTGGTCTGATGCAAAATGATTCAAAAATGCCTTAATGTATCTCATTAGGACAGAAAGTCATTTTCAATTGCTTAAAGAAAAATAGAGCGTAAAGCAATAGACATTCTAGGCAGTTATCTTCAAGCTTCTAGAGGAGGAGGTAACAATTTGCCTCAGTAACATCAATTGCTGGAGAACCCAATTTTGGGCATGAAGAGTATTGAATACAATTTGGAAGACTGGAAGCAGAACCCTAAATGTACCCATTTTAGCTGCCGTCTTAATGTTTTTCATACACACACCAATGGTGCAGTGTGAATGGTTCCTCCTCAAACTAACCTGCGTTCTGACAACATTTGATAGGACTGTCTAGATTTCAGGTCTGCACATAGGCTTTGGGAGTGGTTTGTTGAGGTGTCCAGACACGGTAATATTTCACAGTTAACACATTGTAGCAGCTTAATTTTGGCACTGAATAGATACAATTATGTATTCCATTGGTCAAAAGAAAGGCAGGGCAGTAGAGTTCAAGGAAAGAACTTCATTTGTATAATAGCAGTTCTATTCTCAAGACGCCCCAAAATACTTTATAGCCAATTAATTATTTCTGAAATACCATCATCATTTGGAGAGCAGTCATTAGTGCGTGCAAATACTGAGCTACTCTGGCACTGTAACCAAGTCAAGAGGCACATTGCCAGGATATCCCACAGGCAGCAATACGATTAAAAGAAAAATCAATCTCTGTTTTAATGTTACAGGAGAGAGAGAAATGTTATCAGGGCACTAGAACTCGCTTTTCCAAAGAGTCTGCTAATGTCTACCTAGAAGTCTTAAGCTAATAATTCAGCTGTAACACAGTTGTGCAACCCCCAATTATTACTATGCTATTGTTGTGCCTTCAGCAAACAATCTCCTGAATCAAAGGATATCCTGAGTAAAAAAGGATACAGCAAGATATAGATGATTTGGAGATATGGGTGGAGAAATGGCACATAGATTTCATCCAGACCAGTGTGAGCTGTTGCAAATTTGGCAGGTCCAAATTTAAGGGGAAATATCAGGACACTTAGGAGCATTGATGTATAGAGGGATCTTGGGGAGCAAGTCCATTGGTCCCTGAAAGTGGGAACATGAATAAATAAGATGCCTGGCTTCCTCAATTAGGACACTCAGTTTGTGTTGGGCACATGGCCAAGTGGTTAAGGTGTTCGCCTAGTGATCTGATGGTCGCTAGTGGCAGTGTGTTTGTGTCTTTGAGCAAGGCACTTAACCACACATTGCTCTAGTGTCTGTGCGAAGAGTGGTGCCCCACACAGACTTCCAATCTGCGCCTTGTAAGGCATGAAAATGCCCGACGCAGGCCTCTCATGGTCTGAGTTGACGTTTCCTCCCTCCCTACTGTATAAGTGTCAGCATGTCACATTACAGCTCAGTGAGGTTTGGCTACTTTTGCTGTATTGAGGGTGGAAAGATGACTAGAATGTACTGTCAGCAGAACTGGTAGAAGCAGATATGTGATGTTTACAGGGCATTTAGACGGGCATCTGAACAACCAAATGGATCACTTGCAGGTAGATGGGATTAGTTTAACTTGGTATCATGGGCAGCACAAACATCATAGGTCAAGGGGCCAGTTTGTGAGTTGTATTTTTCTATGTTTTATGAATCAGAACTGAGAATGCTACCTCTTAATCAAAGTAAAACACATGGGGTTTGAATTTATCATTTTATCATTTAAAAAATTATCATACACAGGTGGCAAAACATTTTATAGGCTCCTTCTATGGTATAAACTTAATGGATCTTCAACGAAGTTAAGCTCAGATCAACTCACGAATGTAGAAAACGAACACCAGGAGACAGTGACACAAAAATTACCAAAACAATTATGATCTGTGTTTGCACTAATTGGGTGCTAGTCAAATTACAATTTAAAATAATGATTTAAAAACACTCATGCACCCAAATGCACATGCTATTCTCACGTTGGTATGGTGTGCTAACGAATGTTTTGGTCACATTCTGAAGAAGGGTCTCAGCCCGAAACCTCGTACTGTTTACTCATTTCCATAGATGCTGCCTGACCGGCTGAGTTCCTCCACCATTTTGAATGTGTTGCTATGGTTTCCCCATTGCCAATTTCAATTGCATCCGAGGCTTAATCAGATTCTAGTGTTTGAAAAGTATCACAGAGGCCTTGTTTAAACCAGATTTAAGCACATCGGGAGGTGGGGAGGGGTTTGGACATCATTTACCCAACCAGGGATTACACTGAAGTTGGGAAAAGGGTATAGTAAGGAGCGATGAATGTTAGTGGTGGTCAGGGGTGAAATAGAGATAAATGGAATAAACAGAGCTCGTGCTAAGATTGTGGATGAAGTCGAAATCTTGAAGTGCTGGGGAGGTGGGCCACACTGGGACACAGAAAGAGCCAAGAATTGTTGTAGTGTTCAGGTCAATGGCATGGGTACAGGATTGAACATCAAGAACCACGTCATCAGAAGATCCAAGGGATCCAGCGGTAAAATGATTGAGGTTTGGGCCTTCACCCTCAGAGGTGAGAGGGTATGGTTAATCATGAAAGACATGACGTGCTGACGGGAGGTGAGATGCTATTGTGGAGACCAGATAAGTTAAATAACGTACTTAGCTTTCTGGAGCCCTTGTCCACCTCTGAAAACATGTTGACCCCAGAATGCCTACAAGTAGTTATTCATTTCTCAGGCAATTCAAAGGCACAGAGATGACTCATGCCAGGAATACACCAAGCTGATTTCACTGGATAACAAAGATTTTGCTTCCTGAATACTTTAGGGTGTATATTTTGGATTTTTTTTTACTGATTATGAAAATCACCACAAAATTTTCCTATTGTACACCATTTAAAAAAATGCTTATATTTGTTTATGTCAGCTCATAATTCAAGACAATTAAAATGCTGCCCACAATGTAAACTGAAAAGTTTCCTTTCTTGTCCAGGCATGCCTGGGCATGCTTAGGCAAGGCAGATGTTGCATGGCAGGTCAGGTTTTAGAAAAACAGGATACGGAGTCTAGAGGAGGCTGATGAAGATGCCATGATGCATGAGCCAGGAATGGAGAATGATACTGATACTGATACAGATTTTGAATCTTTTATGTCAAGTGAGCCTCATCTGATAATTCAATCTGAGTTAAATGACCTAGAGAGAGAATTGGGTTTTTCAAAGGCAGAAGCAGAATTACTGCATTCAGGACTGCAAGGATGGAATCTGCTGTTACCAGACACAAAAATTTCCATGAAAAATGTTGAGACTTGTCAAGAATAACTGATGACAAAATTAAGGAAGTCCTTTTTGTTAGCCCACAAATAGGTCATCAATGGCAGGCAAATCAAAGAACTTCTAGTGGGACCAGAGAAAATCACATGGAAGGTATTCAAGGATGTTGTTGAAAATTTTCTTGGCAACTACAGATGACCAAACTACAGCTGGTTGACAACATGCTTTAAGCATTCAAAACTATAAAATGCAACATGCAACTAAAGATTCATTTTCTGCATTCCCATTTTTGTGTATGATAGACCACTTTAAGCTGACCTTCACCAGGCTCGTCACTGACAGCATCAAGATTTGTAGGGAAGAAGTCTAAAGAGCATCTGGTGAAACTTCTGAAATTCCTGTTTCACTGCCGCCGCTACTGTGCGATCTGAAATCTTCGGAGGGGAAGGCCCCGAATCCTTGGCTTTGCCTGTTGCTTGGCGGCCGGGGCCGGGGTTGAAGCGCTCAGCAGATATGGTGCTTGGTGTCGGAAGGCTGTTCGGAGGCTCGAAGTTTTCGGACGGACTCAGAGTCAGACTGTGTTTGGGTGCTTCCAGGATGCTGCATCGGCAAGTTTGCGGCGCTGGAAGCTCATGGCAGGGAGAGTTTCTCCCTTCTACCGCCTGCGTGAGATGTTGGGGCTATCGGGACTTTGAGACTTTTTTTTTACCATGCCCATGGTCTGCTCTTATCAAATTACGGTATTGCTTTGCACTGTTGTAACTATATGTTATAATTATGTATTTTTTTGTCAGTTTTAGTCTTGGTCTGTCTTGTGTTTCTGTGATATCATACTGGAGGAACGTTACATCATTTTTTAATGCATGCATTTCTAAATGACAATAAACGAGGACCGAGTGTCCTCAAAACCTAACCTAATCTAAAAATCCTGCTGAAGGGTCTCGGCCCAAAACGTTGACTGTACTCTTTTCCATAGATGCTGCCTGGCCTGTTGGGCTCCTCCAGCATTTTGTATGTGTTGTCTGGATTTCCAACATTGCAGATTTTCTCTTGTTTGTGATTGAATTTCTAGTAAGTTACACTTGCATGTGCTGAAGAGAAAAGGGCCTCTATTGAACTGAAGTCAGATTAGAACAAAACAGAAATTCCCATGCGTCAGGCCTCACCATTTACTTCACTGAGCCATGGATGTTCTGCCCGCACATTTTACATTGGCATGCTGCAATTTACACTAACCATTTCCGATCCACTTCACTTACAAGCTGGCTGCAGTTTCCTTGCACTTTGTCTGCAATACGAAGAGGGGAAAATAGCAAGGAAATTGACGGAATTCTAATTGGTTTTAAATAGCACTCAGGCTCTTATCCAACTACAGCTACAGTTCCAAACCATCTGGTACAAGGATCAGGGGAAAGTGAGGTGATCAGCTTTCTAAAAGAAAATTCTGCATTTTTAATTGATTCTCATTGGAATAATTTTAAAGCAAAAGCTGATTAGAAACTGCGTAAATGGATTACGTTGACTCTCAGGAGGGTGGTGAAGAATAGCAGGTCTAGACATTGTAGGAATCAACTAAATTTGTAAAATAAAACAGAAGGACTACTCTGTGTGCTTAATATATACGGTATATGTACTGTATGTAGGGTGGGCAGCTGTGTATATATGGACTAGAAGCTGGGTAAATGTTTACCACCTTGTTACAGTAGTAACCTTATATAGAATATAGAAAGGCACTTAATTCATTTGGTGGTGGTGGCGTCCATTAAGTCTTGCGAGACCATGGATCTGCACCTGGAAGGTTTCCAGGGCGCAGGCCTGGGCAAGGTTGTATGGAAGACCAGCAGTTGCCCATGCTGCAAGTCTCCCCTCTCCACGACACCAATGTTGTCCAAGGGAAGGGCACTAGGGCTAATACAACTTGGCACTGGTGTCAGCACAGGAATTGCCAGAACGAGGTTGACTGCCAGACTGCCTTAGGGACTCCAGCTCCCGATTTGTCCTCAGGGTTTACTCCCGAAGCCTTTTCCATGAGTGGGTATGGCCTCAAGGCAGCTGAAGTTTGAAATCAGAGCTTTCCCTCTCTTAGATGGACTGCCTTCCCAGGCTGACGAGCTGCATCTACCCGAAGCACTGGTTATAAAGTGCCAGGACCCGCCTTCGCCCCTTCTCCTGTCAGTAGAAACAGTTCTTCCGGGTAGAGGCGAAGCCACACGAGAAGGCCAGGAGTTGGACTTGGTTGTCAGAGGCTATTTGAGTCATATGCCGTGAGAATTAATTCATTTATAAATCAAATAAACAAGACATTTTACCAATTTATTTACTTATTGAACTAGAGCGCAGTGTAGGCTCTTCCAGCCCTTCAAGGCAAGCTGCTCAGCAACCCTAGCCTAATCACGGGACTATTTACAATGACCAATTAGCTACTAACCAGTACGCCTTTGGACTGTGGGAGTAAACCAGAGCAGCCGGAGGAAACCCACGCGGTCACGGGGAGAACCTACGAACTCCTTACAGGCAGCGATGGGAATTGGACCTGGGTCACTGGTACTGTAAAGCGTTGTGCTAACCACTGCACTACCGTGCTGCCCAATCTTAGATCATCTTTTTACCTAAGTTGATGAGGGCAAAGTAAGTGTCATGATGTTTGCCTTCCCTAGGATGGTGCTTTCTGTGATCGCTGCACATTTGGGGGACATTTGCACTTTCGGTTCCAACAGGTCCCATTGTAACCTACTAGTCCTCATTCCCTTCCAAACCCTCTAGTTTTGTTTTTAGTGTCTGCCCAAAATTTTCCTTGCATCACTTTTCTTTCTATGTTGGTAAGCAACTGATATGGAGCCAAACAAGATCCAAAGTAAAATATTACAGAACACCTGGTATGGAATGGATGGTAAGTTTGTGATGGACACACCAGGGTAATATTTTGCTCATCTGGAGAAAACTGTGGCTTATTAGCACTGGAGGTCTAGCCACAATTTGACCACATGAGCTCAGGCTGCCCTTGAACTTCATTCAAGTCTGACTCTTTTACTCAACAGTCCATTTCTTCAGATGATGCTGTCACATAAATTGAATTCAAAGTTCAAACTTAAACATATCCTTTAGGAAAGGTAACATACAGCCTCATCTGGTATGGACTCACCTCACGTTTGAACTCCCAATATCAGGATAAAAGATAAAATTGAACATGTGTTATGTATTTAGAAGTGATAGACCATGTTGCTCTTTTCTATTCCATGATTTTTTTTTTAACGTGTTCATCCAACCTTCCTCACTCGATCTCTACACTATACTGACTAAAGGACCCCAACTTGAAGCTGATTAACTGACTTTATTTGGGTGTCAATAACGATGTTAGAAATAGCAATGTTCTGGAGTCAGAATGGTGGAGAGAAAAAGAAATCCGTCAACATTTATGCTGCTAAATCATCTAAACAGACAAATTTCTGTGGGAAAGTTCATGTTTGTAGACAGAGAGGATGAGAACAGGATCATGCACAACTGTGAAACCTGCTGCTTTGCTCTTATCGGGCACATGCAGATATCACTGGGCGATAGCTGAAGGCTGTGTGATCATATCCCAGCATAAGTCATGCCTTCTTTTGAGAAGAGAGAAGGAAAAAAAAATAACTTAAAATGGTTTACTCCAAGTTCACTACACTGTGCTGCAGATAGGTTATTGCCAAACCCTGAGGAATGTATGTAAATTTATTCTGTTCTCTTGCTGAACCCTACGTTAGGGCAATGGCCTGGAGAACAGTTGACTGAGAATGATGTTCACTGATTTTCTAACTGGAACTGGTCAACTTGTCCTCCAGTTCATTTAATTATCCATTCTCCTGTTTTCATTTGAGTGGGAAAAAAAACTGGCTTGGACAAAGATAGTCATACTTCACTACACTGTTGGGTTGGGGATAAGGAAAACACCAATTATATATACTCCTAATTTGTACATTACTATCAACTCAGCATGCTTGCGGATACTGAGGATTTGTAGATCATTATGCCACAATCAGCGTTAAATCGCTTGGCCCATGAACCTGTGCGATATTGAGGAACAAAGATGGCATTACATCAGGAGGCTGGACATAAGGGTTCCCTGTCCTTTTCCCAAACTGCTTTTGCAGAAGTTTCGTACCAAACATCTGGTATGCCATGTGCCTTGCAAGTTTTTCTTGTCCAGGGCAGGAATTACTACCTTTTTAGGGGCTTGGATTTTCCAATTCCTGCACCGGGGAAAATTGTGCTTCAAGAGTCAAGTGTCAAATTGTTTCTGTATCTGCTTCCTGTAAGCAGTCCAGTTGTGTCCTCACAGTGTTACTAATCTGGACTTCACTGTGCAAGTATGGCCAGAACACTCCACTGCTTCTACTTAAAATAAAACGATTGTGGTACCTCTTGGTCTTTTCAAAGAGCAATCCAGAAGGAAGATATGCCTTAAACCAGTGGTCCCCAACCTCCAGGCCGCGGACCGATACATTGCCGCGAAGCATGCAGTGGTGCGGTGGTAGCCGGGACGCACCCAGCACATCTTTAAGAAAAAAGCCGAAATAAACAAGCTAATTAATTGGGTGCCGCCCGGCACGTAAATGTCAGCCCAGATCAGAGGTGATTGCCGATTGCATCGCCTCTGATCTGGGCCAACATTTATGTGCAAACGTGGCACCTAATTAATTAGCTTGTTTATTTCTGCTTTTTTCTTAAAGATGTGCTGGGTGCATTCCGGCTACCGCTGCACCTCTGCATGCTTCGCGGCCCGGAGGTTGGGGACCACTGCCTTAAGCAACTACTATAGTTTGTGTTAGATTTATTAAGAGGTCCATGCAGCCTGATGAAAATGGTTGATACTTTTATTACCCAAAATTCTGCACCACAGCTCCTTTAACATTCCTAGTTTTTGCCATTTCCTCTTGTTGACACTAATTTCAGATAAGGATTTGGGTGCATGGATGACAGCTTCCCTGTTATTTGACCACAAGGTGTGTAAGAGGCTTCACTTGGAGTATTGTGAGCAGTTTTGGGCCGCTTATCTAGGAAAGGATGTACTGACATTGGAGAGGATTCAAAGGAGGTTCACAAAAATTATTCCGGGATTGAAAGCCTTGTTATATGAAGAGCATTTTGATGATTCTCTGTCTCTGCTTCCTGGAGTTAAGAATGAGGGGCGAACTTATTGAAACCTACTGAATGTTGAAAGGCCTCAATAGAGTGGATGTAGAGAGGATGTTTCCTTTGATCGGGGAGTCTACGACTAGAGGACACAACCTCAGAATAGAGGGGCGACCTTTTAGAATGGAGATGAGGAGGAATTTCTTCAGCTGGAGGGTGGTGAATCTGTGGAACGTGTTGCCACAGGTGGCTGTGGAGGCCAAGTCATTGAGTATATTCAAGGTAGAGGTTAGTAAGGACATTAAGGGATATGGGGAGAAGGCAGGTGATCAGGGCAGAGGGTAAATGGATCAGCCATGATGAAATGGTGGAGCAGACTTGGTGGGCCAAATGGCCAAATTCTGCTCCTGCATCTTATGGTCTTATTACAACCAACTCAATCCTATGCTGATGAACTCTGATGGTATGAATCATTGAATAACAAAATCAGAACATGAACGGGGGCTGATTTTCATTCTGCAGTCTTTGAAAACACAGGTCATGGAGGGGGAAAGAAGCCATTATGGAATGTAATGCTTATGTTAGATTCAATTGTTTCAATTTTATGTCCAAGCAGATTGCCAGCCATCATGACTTCTTCTGAGTGACGGAAGCTCAAACTAAAATCTCTGTTCTGCTCAACTCTGATTGTCACAAGGCTCTGATCAGCTGTGGGATCTTGATCCTTGCTATAACAGGCAGCAGTTTGCATTGAACTGTGGAACAGGTGATTCTGTCAATGATAATGTATCACTGTGAAGTTATCAGCAGAACATTGGGTAACACGATGTTCCTTTTTCAAATAAAGCAAAGTTGCATGATGGCGCCTGACCTTATTCCCAGCTGACACACATGATTCATGAGCACAGGATCATGTCATAAGCAAAAGCAGGAAGATTTTGTTTAATTTTCCTAGCCTCAGATTCTGCGGCCAATTATAACTTCAGCAGCTGGTGGCATAGGCTGGTATCTGAGGAACTTTCCTCCTTGATATTGCTCAACTCCAAATTGAAGAGAGCCAGATTTCATCCAGAATAAAGTCCAAGTTTTCTTTTGAACAATTATTCTGCTCTTTTCATACCTGCCAAATTATTAAATACTTTGGGTAATGGTTTATTTTTTTGTAACTACAAGCTTAGTGAAGGCAGGAATTGTAAACCATGCTCCAAAATAAATTATAGGGTGGTGTTGAGGAGGAATGGGGCATGGCTTGTGATTATTGTACACACAAAAAGATTTTATTTTGCTTTTGGGGTGAGATCAGTCAACATTCCAAGCATTGCTGGATTGTGGTCAGTAATTCATTTCACATTTCTCAACTCTTTCTATCCTCTGAACTATGTGCTAGGAACATCTGTGGAGCAGTCTGTTCTGCTTCTGAGGGCAGGACGTGTTAAACACTGGATGTTTATTGTATAGTGTGTGTGTATACATTAAAAACTCATTTTCGGGGTGTATGTATTTGCAGTATATTGCAAAATTTGACATTGACTGGATGGCATATAGGTTGTGGTCAGGAATGGAGGTATTGGCAGGAAGGTGGAATGACATTCCAGGTATGAACAAAATTTGGGAGATTTCCTCAACTGAGGACCCAAACAGCATAATTTGACAATCATTTCTAAGAAATGGATATAATGAGTAAGAGTGATCCAATCATTCAGAACTATTTCTTCCACGCAATGATAAGTTTAAATCATCCATCCACTGGTGACATTTATGAGGAACGCTGTATGCAGGATCCCACCCATTCATCCAGCATCCTCTTTGACTTTCTACCATCAGGCAGGAGACCCTGATGCATAAAAAAAACAAGACAGGTCAGGATGGGGAATAATTTCTTCCCTCAGGCCATTGGGCTTCTGAATACTTTGCTGCATTGTATTCTGGTTAATCTGTTCCGTACCTACAGTTTTTAATTTACGCACTTTAGTGCATTATTTATGCATGAGTCATCTGTAGACTGCATCGTTACCTTCATAAGTTATTGTGTGTTATGTGTACTACTGTGCTTTACACCTTTATTTGGAGAAACATCTCATTTCTATATACTGTATATTATATATATTATATACATGTATATAGTTAAATGACAGTAAACTTGACTTGAAATGGATGAGGGAGAATAAACAATCCATTCGTTTGAACTGCTGGAGGAGGAGTCATGTGCCCTCCTCAGTCTACCCACCCAGTTCTACAGAAGGTCCATTCATTGGCACTTTTTAAGACCAAACCAGATAGTTACAGGGGGGAAGGCCTCAATAAAAAAAAAATTAGCATTTAACTGTGAAACACTTGTGAAGGAAAGACTGAAATGCACTATATATCTGATATCCTCAATGACTTCATTACATGGGAACATTTTCATCAAAAGAGATTGTCAATGTTGGGGAGAAAAGTCAGACCTTCTGCTTCTCTTCTTACTCTGGTTCCACTCATTGATTTGATTCTTAAAAGTAAACAGCCAATTAATGACAAACACCACCCACCTCTGCACACCCTTCTCACTCAACACTTAATGACTGGAAGAAATCAAATCTTATCCACCACTTACTCGGCAACTATACCTTCCAGGATAACTTGAGTATGTCCTTCCAAAGCCTTCAATTCGATTCATAAAAGAGATCTGCATTCGCTTTCTTGAAACAAGTGAGACAACCCACTAGCAACAGCGCCTGTTCACTAGTATAGAGGAGCCATTCACAGCACTCAAACTTTTTCCAATAAAACTGAGAAATAGCTGACATTCTTCTAATTTTTGCCGATTTCTTAGTGCATATTGTTTGTGTTGTTTGTGCTGATTGTAAAGACTCCTTGTGGAAACAGAAAAACCTGCATATTTAGTACATAACAAACACACACACACACACACACAATATTGGCCAAGATAAAGACTTTTTATATAGATTAATTAAACAAAATACGAAAACCATGCTCTTCACTTGGCAACTGCTTTTAAAAAAGCCTAATAGTCCTTTAGTAGAGCTACTCTTTCCACTCCTGCATCGAGAACCCAATGAGATATATGCAATGGGCAATGACCATGTGTAAATTTACCACTTGTCTAAAAGTAATAATAGATACTATCTTGCAGAAGAATATCTGCAGGTCTTGGGATGGGTTGAAAAACTCCAATGTATGTCACAAACACAGCAAGATATGAATTGTGCAGGTCAGAAATTCTAGAAAGTAAGGAGATGCTGCAGTTTACAATCCTGAACAATTAAACTGATTCTAGATTCTGCGAACACGAGGAAATCTGCAGATGCTGGAAATTCAAGCAACACACACAAAGTGCTGGTGGGCCCGAAACATCGACTGTGCTTCTTCCTATGGATGCTCTTTGGCCTGCTGCGTTCCACCAGCATTTTGTGTGTGTTGCTAGATTCTGCCAAGCCTTTTATTGCTAAATAATCCAGTTATACTGTGGAAAGCCCAACCAAGTCCAACCATCTGACATCTGGTCAGCAATCCTGATCCAAACCTTTGAGGGCCATTACTAAAGTAGGTCAGAAGCTGAGCATCTTGCAGCAAGTGACTCATTTCCTAAATTAATCCATCTAGGAACAAGTCATGAGCACAACAGAAGCCTCGTCACTTACAGAAGTATAGCCTCAATAACACTGATAAACCTTAATGCCATCAGCGATGCTATTACTAAGGGGAAGGTGCTTGGGAAGATGAAAGGATAAATCACCCAGACCAAATGGACTATATTCTGAAAGAGGTAGCTGAAGAGATTGTGGATACATTAGTAATGATCTTTCAAGAATCACTAGCTTCTGCAATAGTTCAGAAGACTGGAAAATCGCAAATATCACTCCACTCTAAGAAGGGAGGGATGAAGAAAAAACAGAATTATAGGCCATTTAGCCAGACTTCAATGGTTGGGAAGATGTTGGAGCCTATTATTAGGATTAGGTTTGGGGTATTTGGAAGCACATGACAAAATAGGCCAAAGTCAGCATGGTTCCCTTAGGGGGAAAATCTTGCCAGACAGATCTGTGGGAATTCTTTGAAAAAAATAGCAGGCAGGATAGACAAAGGAGAGTCTGTCTTACACAAGGTTTATTTGGGTTTTCAGAAAGAGTATGACAAGGTGCCGCATATGAGGCTACTTAACAAGATAAAAGCACATGGTTTTACAGGAAAGATAATAGCATGGATAGAAGATTGGCTGACTGGCAGGAGGGTGGGAACAAAGGGGACCTTTTCTGGTTGGCTGCCGGTGACAGGAGCTGTGCCAAAGGGGTCCGTGTTGGGACTGCTTCTTCGGGACTGAATTGATGGCTTTGTGGCCACATTTGCAGACGATACAGAGATAGGTGGAGGAGCAGGTAGGTTTGCGGAAGCAGGGAGGGAGGCTGTAGAAGGACGTGTAGGGAAGTGTATGATCATGCACTTTGGTAGAAGGAATAAAGGCATAGGCTATTTTCTAAATGGGGAGAAAATTCAAAAATCAGAGGTGCAAGGGGAGTTGGGAGTCCTTATGCAGGATTCCCTTCAGGTTAACTTGCAGGTTGAGTTAGTGGTAAGGAAGGCAAATGCAAGGTCAGCATCCATTTTGCGAGGACTAGAATATAAGAGCAAGGATGCAATGCTGAGGCTTTATAAGGCACTGGTCAGACTGGAGTTAGGGTACTGTGAGCAGTTTTGGGCCCCTTATCTAAAAGATGTGCCGGCATTAGGAGGTTCCAGAGGAGGTTCATGAGAATAATTCCAGGAATGAATGGCAATGAGGAGCATTTGATGGCTCTGGCTCTTACTCTCTGAGTTTAGAAGAATGAGGAGAGATCTCATTAATACCTATTTAATACTGGAAGGTCTGGATAGAGTGGGAGTAGGGAAGATGTTTCCTCCCGTGGGGGAGTCTAAATCTGGAGGGCACAGCCTCAGACCAGAGGGACGTCCATTTACAACAGAGACTAGGAGGAATTCCATTAGCCAGAGGATGGTGAATCGGTGGAATTCATTACCACAGGCAGCTGCGGAGGCCAAGTCATTGAGTATATTTAAAGCAGAGGGTGATAGACTCTTGATTAGTCAGAATCTCAAGGTTTACAGGGAGAAGTCAGGAGATAATTAATCAGCCATGATGGAATAGCAGAGCATACCTGATTGGCTGAATAGCCTAATTCTGCTCCTATGTATTTTGGTCTTTTGATACAGTAGTCCATTTGACTGGCACACTGTCAATAGCCCTAAAATTTCTTTCACTGCTATACCACAGCAGCAGTATGTACCCTCTGTCCTGCTTGGGCTACCCTTGAGACACGACCTCTACCGCAAGGAAGCAGGTGAATGCAAAGGTTACCAACTTTCCTCCACAGGCTCTCAGACTGCCCACCATCCCAACTTGGAATACGTCGCTGTTCCTTTACTGTTGCCTGTTCTCACGGACAGAAATCCCTGAACTACAGCATTGTTGAAGTATCTTCATGAGCACCACAGCAGTGTTTTATGTAGGTAGCCCACCACCTTCTCAAGAACACTATCAAGAACAGACAGAGCAAGATATGAATTCTGCAGTTTAGAAGTTCCAGGAAATAAATGCTAGCTTTGCCAGTGATGTCCACATCCTGAAAAAAATGAATGCATATGAAGTACTATCTATGAAAGTAATCATGATTACTTAATCATAATCCATATTTGCAACAAGACTTACACTAATGTATACACACTTTGGATGCTAACCTTGCAGAATTATCATTTGAAATTGAGCCAGTCATAGGATAAATACTTCTTGCACAGATTATGTTTTTCCACAAAGCCTGCAATGTCCAAAGCCAGGAGTAATTAAAAGAGTCGACATCCTGCCAAGTCCAAATCATAATTTTCCCTAAACAGCTGAGGCCTGCACCAAATCTAAATAAACAAAAGCACATGACACTTTTTGCCAAGTAATACTAGAGAAAAGCTTTGTCAATGCAGTTAGCCAAGGAACGAGGGCTCATCTAATCACATATTAGGGGGTGGGAATGCTGGAGCTGGGTACAATCTGCCTGTCTGGATAATACTATCTGTATTGCACTGACAAAGCAAGGGTTATATTATAATGATTCGCTAAAACGAGCCTTTGGCTGATCTGTCCATAGGTTACCTCTCATGCAAATAGGGACCTCAGTAGATAATCAGAGAGCAACGATGTAATTGAGCACAAGTCTGACAGCAGGCTTAAAGTAGTAAATTAAAGGCTCGTGTTCCACACTGCTTCATAATTTAAAAATCAAATTCAACTTTAGAAGGGAGGCAAATCAGGTGATAAATAAGCATGATGAATTTTTCTATATTGTAGCAGGATTTGCAAACTATCCTTCAAGGAGAAGAGACCACATTTGAACTGGACTAAGAATGGAGAGAGTGGGAAGTTCAGACTGGGAACAGTAGAGCTTACAATCAACACTAGAATGGGAAGCTACTTGGAACTTATTAAATGATGAGAGAAAGAATCCAATTTTCACAGTTACTCAAATATATCATGTTTATATTTGCAATGGGTTAAATGAGGCAAAGGCACATATCTGCATATTTACCAAGCGCAAACATCCCCTATGTGATTTTATTTTGCTTAAATGCAAATCTCTCAAGTGGTAAATGGCATCATTTGGCACCGATTTGGGTGTTTTGAGTACTCATTTACACTTTGGGATTTGGTATCATGGGCTATACCGTCATTCACTTCCCATCCCTAATTGCCCTCAAGAATGCCATCAGCTTGTACTGCACAACTACAGTCCTACAGTGAAAGAATCCCACAATATTGGAGGGAAGGGAAGCCAGGATTTACACCGTGCAATTATAAATAGACAATAGACAATAGGTGCAGGAGTAGGCCATTCGGCCCTTCGAGCCAGCACCGCCATTCACTGTGATCATGGCTGATCATCCACAATCAGTACCCTTTTCCTGCCTTCTCCCCATATCCCTTGACTCCGCTATCTTTAAGAGCTCTATCTAACTCTTTCTTGAAAGAATCCAGAGAATTGCCCTCCACTGCCTTCTGAGGCAGAGCATTCCACAGATCCACAACCCTCTGTGTGAAAAAGTTTTACCTCAACTCCGTTCTAAATGGTCTACCCCTCATTCTTAAACTGTGGCCTCTGGTTCTGGACTCCCCCAACATCGGGAACATGTTTCCTGCCTCTAGCATGTTCAATCGCTTAATAATCTTATATATTTCAATCGGATCCCCTCTCAGCCTTCTAAATTCCAGTGCATACAAGCCCAGTTGCTCCAATCTTTCAACATATGACATTCCCGCCATCCCTGGAATTAACCCAGTGAACCTACGCTGCACTCCCTCCATAGCAAGAATGTCCTTCCTCAAATTTGGAGACCAAAACTACACACATCCAGGTGGGGTCTCACCAGGGCCTTGTGAGGAAATGGAAGGCAGCCTGAATAAACGGTAGCAGCAGAAGTCCTCATCACCATTAAAAGGTATTCCTCACTCTTCTCTCTATGGCACTGAGGCAATGAAGATTGCCCCGGTTGCTATGCTCAGTGACACCAATATGATGAACTGATAAGTAAGGTTTTGGGCCTACTCCGGGCTGCTCCAGGGTCTGGATCTGAGGATTCAATTTGGTCCAGAATGTTGTTGTTAGCTTCAATTGTTTGTATGACTTGTATTTTTTTTCTTTCTCTTGCGCATCAAGTATTGACCTTTTATTTTTATTCTTTTTCTTTACTTGGGTCCTTTCAGGTTTCTTGCTTTGTGGCTCCCTGTGAGCAAGCAAAATTCAAGGTTGTATAATATATATTTTCTTTGATAATAAATGAACTTGAATCTACTTGGATGAGCTTATGTAGACCTGTATTGTCTCTGACTGACAACCAAGTCAGGAAATGGGTTTAATATAGATGGGCATCTCCAAGAGGATCACAACCTTATCATAGGGTTTGGAGGCTTGCGTATCTCAATGACCCATGTTGGCTGGAGTCAAGACTTTATATATTGGCTCTTGGGAAGGTCACACATTCCAAAGAGGTCAAAGGGTAGAGGCCGGACTAAGAGTGGTCCACTGGTCCCCAAAGTTCAGGGGTTCAGCTCACGGCCAACAACCCTAACTGGTAAAACAAAATTATTATGGAAACCGCATATAGGAATCCTTCTATGTCTGTATGTAACAGTATTTGATTTAATTACTTGAAGTAGTCACAAAACATACTGATGACGGCAGTGTGGTTCATGCAGTACACGTACACTTCAGTAAGGTCTTTGACTAAAACAACAAACCATCTGCCGGAGAAACTCGGCAGATTGAGCAGCATCTGAGAAAGGAACCCAGCATCTGCAGTCTCTTATGTCTCTAAGCCTTTGATTAGGTTCCACATGGCAGATTGGTCTAAAAGGTTATAGTGCAGAGGATTCAAGGCAAGCTGGCAGATTAGAACCAAAATAGGATATACAGAACCTAGGACTTCAGAGTAATTTGAGAAATGACTTAAAGCTAAGGCTTTGAAACTAACCATCTGGATGACAGACAAATAAAAGCAATACTCCTGCACGATAATCACACGTAAAGAACAGCCTAGAAATGAATGGTGCATGTGATCATTTTAGAAAATTGACTGGAGATATTTAAACAACAAAAAGAATGCAAGTTCAACCTAGTACAACACAAACAACTAGACTGCAGGAAGAGCTGAGGCTGGGTATAATTGAAGTCCTTGGTGAACCCAATGACATGTTTTGTACAATGTACTATGATGTCAGCAGTTAAAATAAGAAAGTGAGAAGCAAAAAAAAAAGGCAGTCTAAATCTTCAGGGAGAAGGTTAGAATAGTAAGTCTTCCATTTATAAAACTCTCACACATTCTTTTTAGGTCATTCCCAAAGTATATTCCAGTCTGTGAAGTACTTTTGAAGTGCCTCAGCAACACAGGAAATGTTAGTCTATTGTGCAGCTTCATTTAAGATAATGCCTTTGGTGGTTCTTTGGTGGCTCTATCTGTTCTCACTCTGAAGTTTCTGTATTTATGTTCTACTAATCGGCTAATCTACTAGCTGAAGTGTTCACTGATATCTTTACCCTCACTTCGTCACCCACCTGCTTCAAGGAGGGTTTAATTACACCAGTGCCCAAGAAGAACATGGTAGCCTGGCTCAATCACCATCTTCCAGCAGCACTTACATCAACTGTGATGAACTGCTTTGAGAGGATGGTGATGAAACAAACTCCTATCTGAGGAGCAACTTGGATCTGCTCCAATTTGCCTGCCGTCATAGCTGTTCAACAGCAGATGCCTCTTCACTGGCTCTGCACTCAACCTTGGAACATCTAGACAGTGAAGATGCATATATCACCATGTCTTTCATTGACTACAGCTCAGCATTTAATACAATGGTCCATTCAAAACTAATTAGTAAACTCCAAGACCTAGGCCTCAATAACTCCTTCTGCAACTAGATCTTCAATTTCCTCACTTGCAGACCCCAGGCAGTGCAGATTGATGACATCTCCTCCACAATCACATCAGTATAGGTGCACCACAAGTCTGTGTACTTAGCTCCCTGCTCTACTCACCTTATACTTATGACTGTGAGGTTAAGCATAGCTTCAATGCTACACTGAAGTTGGCTGATGACACCATTGTCATTAGCCGAATCAAAGGGAGATTGTAAATCTGGCTGAATGGTGTCACAACAGCAACCTCTCACTCAACGTCAGCAAGACCAAAGAGACGATTATTGACTATAGGAGGAGGAAACCAGTGGTCCATGAACCAGTCCTCATCAGGGGATAAGAGGTGGAGAGGGTGAGCAACTTCAAAATCCTTGGTGTTATCATTTCAGAGGATCTGTCCTGGGTCCAAAACATAATGTCATTACAAAGAAGACACAACAGTACCTCTACATTCTTAGAAGCTTGCGAAGATTCAACATGTTATCTAAAACTTTGGGAAACTTCCACAGATGCACAGAGGAGAGTATATTGACTGCTTGGACTATGGCCTGGTACAGAAACACCAATGCTCTTGACTGGAAAAGCCTACAAAAAGAAGTGGATACAGCCCAGTCCATCACAGATAAAGACCTCCCCACCTTTGAGCACATCTACAAGGAGCGCTGTCACAGAAAAGCAGCATCCATCATCAAGGAAATCCAACATGCTCTCTTCTAGCAACAGGAAGGAGATACAGGAGACTCAAGACTCATACCACCAGGTTCAGAAACAGTAATTACCTCTCAAGCATCAGGCTCTTAAACCCAACTCCACTCACCTCAGCACTGAACTGATCCCACAACCTTTAGACTCACTTTCAAGAACTCTTCAACTCATGTTCTTGATATTTATTGCTTATCTATATATTATTTTGTACTCTCACAGTCTTGTGCACATTGGTTGTTGATCATATTTGTTGTGTGTGGATTTTCCTTGATTCTATCATGTTTATATGTATTTACTGTGAATGCCCACAGGGTAGTACATGGTGACCATCAATTTGATGATAATAAATATGCTTACTTTGACATTACTCCAACAAAGCTCTCCTAGTACTCAATACCAAGTTAAACAACTTCAGATAGTTAGCTTTTCTTGAGTTTGGAGTTAGCTGCAGCATTTACCCAATTTTAACACTTCACAGATACAATCTAATCTGCTGCATATTTCTGACAGTCACTGTGTTCTGCATTTTAGTTCCAGCAAATTAATTTTCTTTCTCTACTGCCCGCATTCACTTACACTCCATCAGCTCTCTCGCTTGGGTGGCATCAAATGCAATGACATCACAAAGAAAACCTTGATCTCCACTCTATCACACACAATCCTTTATTCTTTCTACCACCCCCCACCCCATACCTATCTGCAACACAAATCATGCTCCTGTAATCGCTCTATTAGTTCTGAAGGGCCATTCATACAAAACATCAATTCAGTTTCTCTTTCCACAGGTATTGCCTCACCTGCTGAGTATTCTTTGAACTTTATGCTTTTATTTCAGAAAAAATTAATGTCTTACTGTTAGAAATATTAGCCCAATTGATTAAATGGTCTCTTTCTATCCTGCTTTTTCTATTTTTTTCTGTCAATATTGATGGCTTCACAATTTTTCACAAGGAACTCCATCTACCACTTTCTCTTGAAATCCCTCTGCAATCGATTTCACAGCTTACTGCTTCATTTTGTACAAGTAGCAGACTTAGTCATAATACACCCAAATATCTCATCCAAATCTTTGATAAAGATTACAAACTACAAGGGATTCACTTAGAATCTCTGAAGTGCCTCAACGGTCAGAACCTGGGCAACCAGATGTGACTAGCTTATTCCATATCTGTTTTCTGTCTGTTAGCCAGTCCTCAATCCACAACAGAGTATTAACCCCTATGAAACATGCTCAAGTTTTGTTTATTAATCTCTAACATTAAATATCAAAGGCCTTCTAAAAATCCAAAATACTGTACATCCAGTTCACTTTGACTTATTCTACTAGTTACAACCCAAAGAAATTCTAACAGATTTGTCATAGAATTAGAATCATTACAACAGGGGTCCCCAACCTTTTTTACAACGCCGACCGGTTTATTATTGCAATATTCTTGCGGACCGACCGACCCCCGGGGGGCGGGGGGGGGAGGTGGGCGGTAGGGTTGCCAACGGACAAGAGTAGCTATCAAGTACATTGTGATTACCCCTAGTAAGACTACAATGACCACGAAGCCTTGTGCGGGCACCAGTGCGCATGCGTGACTTGAGCATATGTGTACATGCCAATTTTTTTCTACAAATCATTTTCAGCAATTCAGTTCGGGGGGGGGGTGTTAATCACAACCGGAATATAGGTGATAAGTGGCTAATACACTCAATTTCATTTCTAAAAGGGTTTATCTGACGAATTTAATATTAAACACACAGCGCATATTTTCCTCGCATGAATATAGTGATAAGTCAATTATCAGGGGAGGGCAGGGGAGCTTGAAGTAAGTGTTGAACGAACTTCCAGTAGAAGTGGTAGAGGCAGGTTCAATATTATCATTTAAAGAAAAATTGGACAGGTATATGGACAGGAAAGGAATGGAGGGTTATGGGCTGAGTGCAGATCGGTGGGACTAGGTGAGAGTAGCGTTCAGCACGGACTAGAAGGGCAGAGATGGCCTGTTTCCGTGCTGTAATTGTTATATGGTTATATAAGTCACTTATAAATCAATAGCATCATAACATTTTAAGTAACGTTTGGATATTAAACACACAGCACATATTTTCCCCATATGAACATATAAAATCATTGCAACACACCAATATCGCTGAATCAGTGGGAGCCCTGGGCTTGTTTCCCTGCAACAAGATGGTCCCATCAAGGGGTGATGGGAGACAGCGATACTCGAAGGGGGTTCCTTATGTCCAGTCTATTCTGCAATTTAGTTTTGTTGCATTCATTGCAGAGATATGTTGGAAATGGAAGCAACGTTTTCAGTGCTTTCGTGGCTATCTCAGAATATTTAGCCTTGACTTTGATCCAGAATGCCGGCAGAGATGTTATGTCAAACATACTTTTCAGCCCACCGTCATTTGCAAGCTCAAGGAGTTGATCTCCTTCCCGTGCTGACATGGATGACGCATGAGTAATGACCTCGCATGCGTAATGACCTCGCGTATGTTCAAGCTCAACAGTGGGCGTGACAGGGAACGAGAAAAGGTGCAGCTGACTCCTATCGCCAAATCATATCGTCTCCTCGCGGCCCGGTAGCACATGCTTTGCAGCCCGGTGGTTGGGGACCGCTGCATTACAACATGTAAAAAGGTCCCCCAGCCCAATTTATACATGCCAAACTAATTTTCCTTTCCAAATTCTAGACTGATTCTGTAAAAATATTACCAGTTTCCAAGTGCCCTGTCACAATTTTCATGATTATAGATTCTACTATTTCTCTTGCCTTGATGTCAGGCTAACTATCTATTGTAAAACATACAAAATGCTGGAGGAAATATCTATTGTTTTCTTCCTTCTTCTTCTTAAGTAATGGATTGTAGACATCAAATGCAAGTAGACACATTTATAATCTAAGATATCAGGAGTGTTGTGGTCTTGTGGTCTAAAACTTCGAGTGTACCCTAATGGGTTTGTGTATGATAGGCATGGCAGTAGGTTCCAACTACTATCTGATTCATTGGCTGGTACCCAAGACCCAGAGTTTCTGCCACAAACAACTGGGCATTGCACGTCTGTAAGTTCGAAAGTTTGCTGCCTGGTCCTTCAATGCAATATGGCAACTTCTGGTTTAAGATGGCACCTCAGAATTCATGTGACAGCTTACTGGTAGTTCAAAAGGCAAGAAATTCACAAGAAACATTACTGATAACACCTTTCTTTTTTGAAGTAAATTGTGGCAAATTATCTCTGCAAACAACGAAGAGGCAAGCAAAGGTGAAGCGAATTCGATGGATGAGCCTTGCTGGTACGTTGAAGAATCAACGCAGATGAGATGAGCCATTTGGAGAGAGGTTGAGGCAGTGGAGTTTTGTTACCCATACGACTGGCCCGGATGCAAGGTTGGATCGCTCTAGGTGATGAGACGATTTGGAAAAATCGAGAGCAGATTCTGGCTGGCCGGTGAAATATAGGCCCAGAGTGAGTTGTTACGTGTTGTGTTCTAGGCCCGGAGCCTTTCACTACAGCGGTGCCCAGGTCCTAGTGAGAGGTACAATATGTTATTTGGACAATTTAAACGCTGGCCCAAATAGACTGGAAAGATATCATTCGCTCTCCCGTGATATTCACTCCTTTCTCCATGATGCTGAGGATATGAAGGCTGCCTCATCTGCTGTGCACCATGCCCCCAATATGATAAATTGAGACCAAGGCTTTGGGCCTATTCCAGGCTGCTTCAATTTTTGGATCCAAGCAGTCTTTTTGGTTCAGAACGTTGTAGCTTACTGCTATTGTTTGCATTATTTGTGGGTTCCCCCCCCCCCCATTCCTCTGCACATCAGATGTTGGTCTTCATTTTCTTTTATTTTAAAATGGGATCTTTCCGGTTTCTTGCTTTGTGGCTGCCTATAAGCAAAACAAATTAAGGTTGTATAATTTATACATTATTTGATAATAATGTACTTTGGAATTTTGAATTATGATAGCCGTGAGCCAAAGACCTAGATTAGGAAAGAAAAATATAATCAGTGAGGAAAGGACAAATAAACAGATTTGAAGAGTGTGACGAGATGACCAACTTGGATGGATGGATTGTAGGGAGGTCAGCAATGAATAGGGAGTAGTGGGAGGAAGTCAGTGTAGAATGGCAGAGTGAGGGGATGTTAAGGCTGAAGGATAAAAGCAAAATTAATTGATGAGAATAGAAAAGGGAGCCAGCCAGTATAAAAAGCCTAGAGGGAGAGGTGAGGCAGGGGCAGGCAGGTGAGAGGTGGCAACAGATAAGGGCAAGAGCGAGCATAGCAAAATGCTCGCTGATGCATCCTGCATCAGCAAGGTCTCTCCCAAGCAGAAATTTTGTTCCAGACAGGAGTCTGAAGATGTGTTGGCCAAGCTCTTCTGAAGAAACACAAAGAACTAGGCAAGGTTGAGGACCAGAAACACAGTGGGTGGCCATAGAAACTGAGTGCAGAAGATGAAAGATACATCAAATGGACGTTCATTCTGAATTGGAAGTAGTCCAGCACTGCTATCAGCTCTGAACTCATATAAACCACTGGAACCCAAGAACATCCCTCTACATCTATGCACAAAAACACACGGACGGGATGCTGAACAATGGCAGCTGGTGCTCTGGACTGATGAGTCAAAATGTGAATTTTTTGGCTCAAACAGGAGGCAGTTTCTCTACAGAACAGCTGGAGATTGCTACATGGAGGAGTGTCTGCCGCCAACAGTGAAGCACAATGGAGTTTCCCCCGCAGGTTTGGGGCTGTGTTTCTGCAAATGGAGTTGGTGATCTGGTCTGAATTAATGGAATTCTCAATGCTGAGAAGTACTAGCAGATTCTCATCCATCATGCAGTACCATCAGAAAGGCATCTGATTGGTCCCAACTTCATTCTGCAGCAGGACAACGACCCCAAACACATGGCCAAGGTCATAAAGAACTAATTTCAGTGAAAAGAAGAACAAAGAGTTCTGCAATGGATGGCATGGCCTCCACAGAGCTCTGATCTCAACATCATCGAGGCTGTCTGGGATTACCCGGAGAGAAGCAAGTGAGACAGCCGAAGTCTGCAGAAGATCTGTGGCAAGTTCTCCAAGATGCTTGAATAAACCTACCAGCCAATTTTCTTATAAAACTGCACAACAGTGTACCTAAGAGAATTGATGCAGTTTTATAGGTAAAGGGTGATCACGCCAAATATTAACTTAATTTAGTTACTTTTTTTTTACTGTTTACTGCTCTTTATAGTGATTTTTTTGATATTTAAAAACTTTTCCTTTCATTATTTTTGAAAGCATCTTTGCATTACAGAACTTTTTTACGTGTGCTAAAACTTTTGCACAGTACTGTAGAGCTTACATATCGATGTTGAGGAGTTAAATTTAAGACAACGTGAACATACCCTCTCTTTAGCTTGTCCGCAATTCCCGGGGGTGAGCAGGAATTCTCAATTCCACCCCGGCTTGATTTTTCTGAACAGCTGAGAATTGGGAGTCTCTGTACTTCGATTGCAGTTCCTGGCTGCTAATCGCATCTGCTTTTCATTAAAATTCCAATGGATTCCTGAATGCATGCGTTTAAGAAACCTTCTCTGCACTTGTGAGTGCATGCGCTGGCCAGAAGCTCTTGTCAGTGAATTTTTCTCTTTCGCTGTACAAATACCACAGATGCTGTAACCCTGGAGTCTAACAAATGGGAGGGAGTGCAAACATCTGGAATGAATCAATGAACCCTTCCTGCCTTTGGTGATGGGGGAGGGGGAACATATGGTATAGTGATTCAACCAGAACAAAATAAAGGGGAAACCATGGAGGGAAGGACTGGAACAGTGGCTCTTTTATACGTAGAGAATTTCACTCTTTCTTCGAAAGGATGACTGCAGTTCTTTTTTTTAAAAAAAAGCTTTTTATTTACCTCAAGATTTTTATGGGGCATACATTAGCATCAGAAACATATAAGCAATAAAACATACATTGGTTTATATATGGAGGGGGTCAGTTTAGAGGAAGGAGAATTTATCAGATCGACAATAAGGTACAGAAGTTAAGAGTCCTCCATACTTTTCACTCAATTATCAAAGAAACTTTTTTTTTAATGGAGGTTTATTTAAAACACATTGATAACAGAACATCTTTTGTTAGGCAATCCGCTCAAGATCGAGGATGATGGGTTTCCACTCCAGTTATGTGGGCTTAGAGGCGGCTGATAAAGCCAATTTGAGAGTTGCTCAAGTTGGAGAGGCTGGTGGGTTGGTGGTACATAAGGACCTTAAGCACTCACCAGAAGCACTCCTTCTATGCTCAGCCTCCCAGTGCTTCTAATGAACGTCAAACTCGTTCATGGGGTGGCACTGTAGTGTTGCAGTTAGCGGAATTCTATTACAATGCCAACAACCTGGGTTCTATTCCACAAACATCTGCAAGGAGTTTGTATACTTGGGGGCGCCGCAGTTGAGTTGCAGTCAGCGCGGTGTTATTATAGCTTGGAGCGTCCGAGTTTGGTGTTCAATTCCGGCGCTGTCCGGCATGATTTTGTACATTCTCCACCTCACCGCATGGATTTCCTCTGGGTGCTCCAGTTTCCTCCCACAGTCCAACAACGTACCAGTTAGTAGGTTAATTGGTCATTATAAATTCTCCTGTGAATAGGCGAGGGTTAAATAGGTGGGTTACTGGGCATTGCTGCTTGTTGGGTTGGAAGACCATGTTCCATGCTATATCTCTAAATAAATAAACAAAGTCTCCCTGTGACTGCATGGGTTTCCTCTCGGTTCTCCAGTTTCTTCTCACATTCCAAAGATGTATGGGTTAGTAAGTTTATTCTCCGTAACTTCCGCCACCTCCAACGGGATCCCACCACTAAGCATATCTTTCCCTCCCCACCTCTCTCTGCATTCCGCAGGGATCGCTCCCTACACAACTCCCTTGTCCATTCGTCCCCCCCATCCCTCCCCACTGATCTCCCTGCTGGCACTTATCCGTGTAAGCGGAACAAGTGCTACACATGCCCTTACACTTCCTCCCTTACCACCATTCAGGGCCCCAAACAGTCCTTCCAGGTGAGGCATCACTTCACCTGTGAGTCGACTGGGGTGATATACTGCGTCCGGTGCTCCCGATGTGGCCTTTTATATATTGGTGAGACCCGACGCAGACTGGGAGACCGCTTTGCTGAACATCTACGCTCTGTCCGCCAGAGAAAGCAGGATCTCCCAGTGGCCACACATTTTAATTCCACATCCCATTCCCATTCTGACATGTCTATCCACGGCCTCCTCTACTGTAAAGATGAAGCCACACTCAGGTTGGAGGAACAACACCTTATATTCCGTCTGGGTAGCCTCCAACCTGATGGCATGAACATTGACTTCTCTAACTTCCGCTAGGCCCCACCTCCCCCTCGTACCCCATCTGTTACTCTTTTTAATGCACACATTCTTTCTCTCACTCTCCGTTTTCTCCCTCTGTCCCTCTGAATATACCTCTTGCCCATCCTCTGGGTCACCCCCCCCCCCGTCTTTCTTCCCGGACCTCCTGTCCCATGATCCTCTCGTATCCCCTTCTGCCTATCACCTGTCCAGCTCTCGGCTCCATCCCTCCCCCTCCTGTCTTCTCCTATCATTTTGCATCTCCCCCTCCCGCTTTCAAATCCCTTACTCACTCTTCCTTCAGTTAGTCCTGACGAAGGGTCTCGGCCTGAAACGTCGACTGCGCCTCTTCCTATAGATGCTGCCTGGCCTGCTGCGTTCACCAGCAACTTTGATGTATGTTGCTTGGGTTAGTAAGTTAATTGGGCACATGGTTATAATTGGTTGGCATGGGCTTGTTGGGCACTGTATCTCTTAAAATTGCCAACCCAAAGTTTCCTTCTCCGTACAGAATAGTCATGGGCCAAGATTTCTCACAAGACCATAAAATATAGGAGCAGAATTAGCCCATTCAGTCCATCAAGTTTGTTCCGCACATTTGAACATGGCTGATTTATTTTCGTTCTCAACCCCGTTCTCCTGTCTTCTCTCCATAATCTTTGATGCAATTACTAATTAAGAACCTATCAACCTCCACTTTAAATGTACCCATTAACTTAGCCTTTAGAGACAAATGAGGCAATGATTTCCACAGATTCACTGCTCTCTGGCTATAAAAAAAATCCTCCTCATTTCTGTTCTAAAGGGACGTCTTTCTAGATTAGATTAGCTTTATATTTTACATATACATCGTCTGCATGAACGGCTAACACAGTCCGAGTATGTGTGTGGGTGGGGGGAGGGGACCCTCGCAATTTTCACTTCCGGCAGCAACGTAGCATGTCCACAATTTACTAATCCTAACCTGTACTTTTTTCCCCTCCCTCCACCTTTTTACTCTGGCTTCTCTCCCCTTCCTTTTCCGTTCTAAGGAAAGGTCTCGGGCCAGAACGTCAACTGTTCATTCATTTCCATCACATGTTGCCTGACCTGCTGAGTTCATCCAGCATTTTGTGTGTGAGAATCTAAGGTAAGTGTTTGAATGATTATGCATCCCTGCTTGACACCAGTCTGCACTGGATCTGTTAATTAAGATAAGGAATTCATGCCATCATGAAGCAGACACAAAATGGAGATAAATTTCGACAAGCAGCCAGTTGAAGACAGATGCCCTCGACTGATGGGGTCAAAGGCTTTTGTGAGATTAAGAAAGGCCATGTATAGCTGTGGACAAAATTCTATGTATTCCTGTTGCATTTGATGTGCTTTACATATCATGTTCTCCATGTTCCCAGATGTTGTGAGTCAAGGCGCAGATGTAGGTATTGGCAGGAAGCTGGCAATCACTTGCTCTGTGACAAATGTGAGGAAAGCCCATCTAAAGTTACTGTAATTAGATTTGTCTCCTTTTTTGAAAGTAGTTGCAGTTATGGCATCTCTGATATCCCTGTCATGTTGGATCTGAGTTTGGGAATTTGTGGCAAAAGTTTCCTTCTACCAAATGCGATTTTAAAGCCACACTGTTTTCACTTGTTTCATCTTAATACAATCCTATCCTCAGTGATAAAGCTCTGCATTGAGCACTAATATCAGTAGTTTAACTTCTCTTATAAAAGCATTAATGTGCTTTCAACACCTGTTTGGTTTTGTTCTGTACAATGTTTTTCTGCCCAGCTGTGCAATATTCCATTTTCCCATCTCATGGTCCATTTGCCCAGATCAATGCACGGAGAATAATTAACGAAAAGCAAGAGGGGTAGAAAGGGAGCAAGTGAAAACAGAAGGCAGAGAACAACAGGAGAAGAAAAATAAAATGATGGATGGTGTGAGATAGTGGCATGCATTTTGGAAGGGCTCTCTTTAATCAAGACTTGGAGTCCCACTCACACTGAGCAGTATTTTTATCAGATACTATTATCACTTCAGAAGAGGTGGTTTCTATTCTAATATTTCTTTATCTGTATTTTTAATGGAATATTGCTGTTTTGATCTGATTAAACCAATTTGAACCCTCTTCTTCCATTTCCTTTCACAGAGCCTGAACTGGTGAGATTTTGTTTCGCAATGACACTTAGCCAATTCCTATTGCAGCCAAGACAAGACTTTTAACATTCCAACCAATTTTGAAAAGTCAGAAATTGTTCAGGGACATTAACAGGTACAAGTAGGGCAGAAAGCATCTTGGCTGCTGGAAGCTTTACTGCAGATCAACAATGAAATTTTATTGCTCATGTAACACTAAATATCACTATTCATTTTTTTGTGATGTAAACTTTTCATTAAGATCATTGTTCATTTTCCTAATCTCAACAAGTTAAACTAGAGGACCTGTTTTCACTCTTGCCATCATGTGTTATCGTAGAAAAGAAAGATAATATGGCCTTGATACAAGAGCCATACACAACAGTCTGACGACAGTTCTGTGCAAGTGAAGCACAATTTACCCACTTTGTATTCTGTTCTTCTTAACAAAATATCAAATATTAGAAAACATTTCTTAACTAGCTGTATGAATAAATGGTATGAATAAATTTAACAGAGCCAAAGAAATAGCAAGAATTCAAATTGGCAGTAACCTATTCTTGACCGAAATTAAAATATGGTTCTACGTTTTTTTCCTTCTTCAGGATTTCCACGTGTCCAGGTTCATCCTGAAGTCAGGGGACACATATTCTCGTCTGTGCCGCATACTGAAGCATAGCAGGACTTGGAACATCAAAGACGGCGAGAGTGACTGTCAGAGGGCTCTGCACTCAGTAATCGATTTGCCAATTCTTGAGTCGGGGAACTCAAAATAAAAATGCAATGCTCCAGACCGACTGTAACATCGAAATAATGACTGTTGTCTCCCTGTCACTGTGGAAGGAGCAATATCTGTCTCTTCCTTGTGAGTGAGAGTGAAAGAGAGAGTGAGAGAGAGACTTAGTTTATGTTGGACTGTAGACCATGGAGGTTTTGGAGGCTTTGCTTTTGCTTGCATGGTGGGTGCTGGGAATCAGAATCAGGTTTATTATCACCAGCATGTGACGTGAAATTTGTTAACTTAGCAGCAGCGGTTCAATGCAATACATTAGCTAGCAGAGAGAGAAAAAAAATAATAAACATGTAAATCAATTACATATATTGAATAGATTTTAAAAATGTACAAAAACAGAAATACTGTATATAAAAAAAGCTAAAACAACAGGAATTCTGCAGATGCTGGAAATTCAAGCAACACACATCAAAGTTGCTGGTGAACGCAGCAGGCCAGGCAGCATCTCTAAGAAGAGGTACAGTCGACGTTTCGGGCCGAGACCCTTCGTCAGGACTAACTGAAGGAAGAGTGAGTAAGGGATTTGAAAGTTGGAGGGGGAGGGGGAGATCCAAAATGATAGGAGAAGACAGGAGGGGGAGGGATGGAGCCAAGAGCTGGACAGGTGATTGGCAAAAGGGATACGAGAGAATCATGGGACAGGAGGTCCGGGAAGAAAGACAAGGCGGGGGGGGGGGACCCAGAGGATGGGCAAGGGGTATATTCAGAGGGACAGAGGGAGAAAAAGGAGAGTGAGAGAAAGAATGTGTGTATAAAAATAAATAACAGATGGGGTACGAGGGGGAGGTGGGGCATTAGCGGAAGTTAGAGAAGTCAATGTTCATGCCATCAGGCTGGGGGCTACCCAGACGGAATATAAGGTGTTGTTCCTCCAACCTGAGTGTGGCTTCATCTTTACAGAAGAGGAGACCGTGGATAGACATGTCAGAATGGGAATGGGATGTGGAATTAAAATGTGTGGCCACTGGGAGATCCTGTTTTCTCTGGCGGACAGAGCGTAGGTGTTCAGCAAAGCGGTCTCCCAGTCTGCGTCGGGTCTCGCCAATATATAAAAAATATATTAAAAAAGCTGATGCTTTAAACTAGGATACGTTGGGGGAGGGGAGGGGAGGGTTGCTGCTGCTTGTTCATGGGGGTAGGGGCTTTGGGGTTCTTGCATTTTTCTATCCTTCATTCTTTGAGATTTTTTCTTCAGTTTCAAGGATGTCTGCGGAGAGTAAGAATTTCGGGCTGTATGTTGTACACATTCTCTGAAATTAAATGGAACTATTGAACTAATAAAAGGGAAATCTGAACTCCTCTTCTCCCAAACAGCTTTAAATGCCGGGTGTAATTAGAATATTTTCAGAACGAGCAGGATTTACTTTGTAGAGCAAAGTGTGAGAAACTGAAACCCAAAATATCAGATTAAACATCAACGAGAAAGAATTGTTCTTAAATAAAGAGGATGCCAAAAAAAAATCAAATTGTCTGCCTTCTCAGAATCTGAATGAGGTTTAATATCACCGGCATATATCACAAAATTTGTTGTTTTGCAGCAGCAGTACAAAGTTATAAAAACTATAAACTACAATAGGTATATACAGTATAAAAGAGAAAATTAAATAGTAGTACAAAAAGTGAGGGAAAAATACTGAGAGGTATTCATGGGTTCATAGTCCATTCAGAAATCTGATGGCGGAAGGAAAGAAGCTGTTACTGAAATGCTGAGTGTATGTCTTCAGGGTCCTGTACTGCCTCCTTAATGTAGCACAAAGAAGAGGGGATGTCCCAGGTAATGGGAATCCTTAATGGTGAATGCTGCCTTTTTGAGACCTCACCTTTTGAAGGTGTCCTCAATGCTCCTCAATGCTGGGGAAGCTTATGCCCTTGGTGAAGTTTACAACTTTCTGCAGCTTTTTCCAATCCTGTGCAATGGCCCCGTCACACCAGACAGCAATACGACCAGTTAGAATGCTCTTCATGGTACACCTGTAGAAATCTGCGAGTACAGTACTGTTGGTGACATCCCAATTCTCCTCAAATTCCTAACAGCCACTGTTGTGCCTTCCTTGCAATTGCATCAATATGTTGGGCCCAGGATAGATCTTCAGAGAAGTTGACACCCAGGAACTTGAAACTGCTCACTCTTTTCACCGCTGATCCCTCAACGAAGAACTGGTGTGCGTTCTTTCAACTTTCTCTTCCTGAAGATCACAAACAATTCCTTGGTCTTACTGCATTAGGTGCTACAACACCACTCAACCGACTGATCTATCTCGCTCCTGTATGCCTCCTCGTCACCATCTGAAATTCTGTCAAGAATAGTTGTTATCAGCAAGTTTACAGATAATGTTTGAGCTGTGCCTAGCCACACAGTCGTTAGTATAGAGAGCAGAGCAATGGGCTAAGCCTGCATCCTTGAGGTGTGCCAGTGTTGACTGTCAGCGAGGAGGAGATGTTATTTCCGAGCTGCACAGACTGTGGTCTCTCAGTAAGGAAGCCAAGAATCTAGTTGCAGAGGGAAGTACAGGGGCCCACGTTTTGGATCTTTTCGATTAGAACTGAGGGTATGATTGCGTTCAATGTTGAGCCAAAATCAATAAACAGCAGTCTGACATTGGTATAGTGTCCAAGTTACCCAACGCCAGCAGAGAGCTAGTGAGATTCCATCCACTGTAGACATATTGTGGCGGCAGGCAAATTGCTGCAGGCGGGTCCAGGCCCTTGCTTGGGGAGGAGTTGATTCTAGCCATGACTAACCTCTTAAAGCACAGTAGATGTGAGTGCCACTGGGTGACAGTCACTGAGGCAGCTCACTCTGCTCTTCTTGGGCACTGGTACGATTGTCGCCCTTTTGAAGCAGGTGTGAACCTCCAGCTGCAGCAATGAGAGACTGAACGTGGCCTTGAACACTGCTGCCAGTTGGTTAGCACAGGCTTTCAGAGCCCAACCAGGTACATCACCAGGGCCTGACACCTTGCGAGAGTTTACCCTCTTGAAAGATGTTCTGATATCGGCCTCCAAGACAGAGATCACGGGGTCACTAGATGCTGCAAGGGTTTGCACAAGGATGGAGTTTTATTCTCACGTTCAAAGCATGCATAAAAGGCACTGAGCTCATCTGGAAATGAAGCACAACTGCCTTTCATGATGTTAGGTTTCATTTTGTAGGAAGTAAATGGCCTGCAAAACCTGCCAGAACTGATGAGCATGTCTCTAGCCTCAATCGAAACTGTTTCCTCGCTCTTAAGGTAGGCTTCTGTAGGTCGTGCCTGGATTTCTTGTATAGTTCTGGAGCACTAGTATTGAATACCACAGATCTAGCGCTCAGCAGACATTGAATCTCTTGGTTCATTGATAGCATTCATCCGGTATGCTCATGAAGACACACGCTCATCTTGTTTAAGTCAGTGACAACTGTGGCATATTCATTCAGATTAGAAGACAAATCCCTGAATGTGGTTGAGTCCACCAACTCAAAGCAGCCCTGTAAGCCCTCCTCCACCTCCCTTGACCGTACCTTCTTGGTCCTCGTCACTGGCACTGCAGTCTTCAGTCTCTGCCTGTACACTGAGAGTATAAGTACAGCCAGGTGATCAGACTTTCCAAAGTGCAGGCGTGGCATGATAAGCATTCTTGATTGTGATATAACAGTGGTCAAGTGTGGTTTTTCAGAGAATTCTTCAAGCTGGCCTGGTTGAAATCCCCCACAATGACAGGGAAGGTATCGGGGAGCACTGTTTCGTGCCTGTTGATGAGGGACCTGAGCTCCTCCAGTGCTTGCCAGAGGAGAAATCCATCTCCATCCATAATTTTTTAAAAGACAATAGATTTGCCATACAGAGACAAAGAATTATTAGTGTAAGATGTGGTACTTGCACTTTGGGTCTTTCTCAGGCTCTGCTGGCATTCTCCTCCTTTCTCAACTAGATTTTTCATACATTATCAAAGAACATCCATGTTGTTATTCATATGTGTTGAGTACTTGATGATACCCAAAGCTAAGCAGCAAAATAACCAGAACTGAAGAAATGGTCTCATCATGGAAGAGAGGTGGGAAGCAGCACAACAGATCACCTCTCTTCAAGTGTAAGTAACAGACTAAAAAGGGTGAAGAGGTATAAACAGCACCATATGCCCTCTGATATATAACAGGTCAAGTAAACAAATTCATTGATAAACGAGATAGCTCTGTCTAATTTCCAATGCTGGTCTACTATTATACATGACAAATTGTCACTAAATTGCAGCCTTGCTTGAAAAGAGACCCTGGAACAGCAATAATATGTTCTGTCAGATCAAAGAACAAAGCAACAAAGACAACTCTTCTCAATACAAGGGAGCAGTGATGACTATTGTGAATTAATTATCTCATTAGGATCACACGAAAACTGTGCAGAACCCATTCTTTTCATTTCACATTCTTACTGAACCATGATATCAAAACATTTCAGTGCAATTGTCAAATTCAGCACTCGGGAAAGAAGCTCTCTTCTACACTAGCCACTCTAGACTAAGAAAAAGCAGCTTTCACATGTCTCAATATCTGTCCAACTAAGTCCAGTTCCCAAAATCCAATTTCCCTTTCACCTAATCAAACATTTTTTTTTAAATCGGGAACTTTTGTGTCTTCAAGCTAAACTTCAAGATGAGTGACTCAAGGGCTTGACCATTATTAATAAATTGAGGCTTGCAAAATAGCCTGAAAATGCAGATGAAACAAAAAAGTAACTTAGATTTTATTAGTAAGAGTAGAGACTACAAGAGCAAGGTATAATGACAAGGTTTTTGCCCATACATTCGTTAGGTTAACGTTTGAGTACACTGCCTTGGTTTGGATGCTCCATTACAGCCAAGACCATTAACACCGTACTCTGAAGCGTGCAATGCCAAATATCACAACTGCACATAGAAGAGCAGAGTTGAAATGCAGGGACTACTTTCACTGAAGCTAACAAAGGCACAATCAGGAAGATGAACTTCCGACGGTTTTCCATTTCTACTTATGATTCCTCTCCATCTGCCTTTAAAGTACATTTCTCCTTCCTCCCCACTTCACCGATTCTATAAAAAGGACTCTTATTTTTCAGCGAGGTTCCAGCTGATTCTGAACCCTCCAGTGCTGTTTATCAATCTGCATTTTCTATTTTTACCATCCTTTTCCAAATAATGTTTCTGACATTTCACGCCATACAAATTCACTTTTGGGCTTTACCAATTGATTTGGGGATAATTTAACCAAATCAAGTATTCTTCAAATACATTAAGCCATTGACAAGGTGGAAGAGAGATCCCTGATTAAATAGCAATTTGGCATCTCATTAGTGTCAAACTGAACAAACCCCAGAGCATTGAGACCACATTTTGTGAGCTTCACAGAAGGGTCTTTTCTTAACTAATGAACTGGAGATTGAATAACTATTGGATTACCAAACTATTCAGAGGCATCAGATTGATGAGCAGTGAAATGTTGACACGCGTAGTGACTCAGAATATTGTAAGTACAGAGTAGGAAAATGAGTAACCAGTGGCAGATGATTGGGCTAAGTATACAGGGATCCAGAATACCTAATGGCCTAAACATAAAACATTTTAAAGATGAAGGTTTTACAACACATTTCCAGAAAAATTGATTTTGGTTCCATATGATAATAGGAACTTGAAGCCTACCTTTCTAACAGTCGCAAATATCTCAAACTACATCACAGCATTGTATCTTCATGAATATTTATGGGGAGCTCAGGTGGCTTGGAAATCTGTTGAGTGATACAAATGGCTGCACTGGCTACACAATCTATTTCATGCTCTCACTCCTGGAATTCATTAAACTCTAATATAATTTTAGTCAAAGATTCAGAGCCGAAAAAAATAACAAACAAAATCATGGACACAAAGAAATTGTGAGATACGCTCTCCTTCAGTCAAGAGGAGGGGTTGGTAGTTCTGGACATAGTTTTCAGGATATCCTGGTGATAAGGAGGATGCTTCACTCACCCACATTCACATGTTAGTAAAAGCTGTTTGCATTAGTTATTTATTTATTATTGAGATAGAAGGGCCCTTCCGCCCTTCAAGCCGTGCCACCAAGCAAATCCCCAATTAAACCCTAGTCTAATCACGGGACAATTCACAATGACCAATTAACCTACCAACTGGCCCATCTTTGGATTGTGGGAGGAAACCAGAGCAGCCGGAGGAAAGCCACGCAGTCACATGGCATGTTCTAGCTTTGAATAATTCTCTCCAACTGAAAACAGGTAAATTTAAAACAAAAATATGGGCTTATAGAGTTACTTAGACCTTAGGTCTTCCCAAAATGGTCCAGAATAATTAAAAAATTAAAGTTAAAATGTTAAGCTGCTATTTTGCCGAAACACAGTCACCAAAATTCACACAAAGAGTCAGATCAGCAAGCTAGCTGATGAGTATTTTCAATTAGATGTTGGTCAGACCTCCTGCTCTTTACTGAATGTTTCCAAAGAACCTTATCTGAACAAGTGGGCACTCCTTGGTATCCAAAACTCTCAGCACTGCACTGCCATGTCAGCCAAATACACTAATCCTGATTTCCAGATTTATGCTTTTGACAAATAGAAACATAGAAACATAGAAAATAGGTGCAGGAGTAGGCCATTCGGCCCTTCGAGCCTGCACCGCCATTTATTATGATCATGGTTGATCATCCAACTCAGAACCCTGCCCCAGCCTTCCCTCCATACTCCCTGATCCCCGTAGCCACAAGGGCCATATCTAACTCCCGCTTAAATATAGCCAATGAACTGGCCTTGACTGTTTCCTGTGGCAGAGAATTCCACAGATTCACCACTCTCTGTGTGAAGAAGTTTTTCCTAATCTCGGTCCTAAAAGGCTTCCCCTTTATCCTCAAACTGTGACCCCTTGTTCTGGACTTCCCCAACATCGGGAACAATCTTCCTGCATCTAGCCTGTCCAATCCCTTTAGGATTTTATACGTTTCAATCAGATCCCCCCTCAATCTTCTAAATTCCAACGAGTACAAGCCCAGTTCATCCAGTCTTTCTTCATATGAAAGTCCTGCCATCCCAGGAATCAATCTGGTGAACCTTCTTTGTACTCCCTCTATGGCAAGGATGTCTTTCCTCAGATTAGGGGACCAAAACTGCACACAATACTCCAGGTGTGGTCTCACCAAGGCCTTGTACAACTGCAGTAGTACCTCCCTGCTCCTGTACTCGAATCCTCTCGCTATAAGTGCCAGCATACCATTCGCCTTTTTCACCACCTGGTTAGTATAGGAGTACTGTCCTGGTATCTCACTTAAACTTACTAAAGTACAGCTCTGTAGAGAGCAGAAAGAGAAAATAGTGTAATAAGGTCTCTCTTCCGGGATGTAATTAAAGAATATTGTTGGAGCAGGGTAACCACTACGCTTTATAGTACAGGCAAACCAGATTCAATTCCTGTAAGGAGTATGTATGTTGCCCCCTTAACCGTGTGGGTTTCCTCCAGGTGCTCTGGTTTCGTCGCACAGTCTAAAAATGTACCGGTTGCTAGGTAGATTGGTCATTGTAAATTGCCCTGTTATTAGGCTAGGATTAAATTTGGAGATTGCAGGGCAGTGTGGCTCGAAGGCTGGAAGGGCCTATTCCGCACTGTATGCTGAATAAATAAATAATAGACAGATAGATCTTCCATTGATGGACATCCGAATACTCTATACACCATGTGAAGTTGGATGGCATGTTACATTCTGCACTGCTCTGGGAATGTTTGATGGGAACACAAAGTTATCTACACTCAATATCTACCCTGAGCAGTACTTGTCCAAAAAGTTTTTGATGCCAATACTGATTACAAGATGCTGCTAAATAAAGAAATAAAGGTGGTTAAAGACTCCTTCCCAATAGAATGAGGAGTTTGGTTAATGGGCATTATGGTTTTGAGGAAAAATGAGGAGTCCAAGTAGTTGTGACAACATTGTGGAAATGAGAAATGATTGTAGATGCAGAAGAACAGAATTTAATTAACAGCTCTTCTCCACTCAAGCAGCAGTAAGTGCTGCAACTTCAAATATTTAAAATAATGTTTTTACATTATGGAAATGCTCATTTCTACCCTTGTGTGTATCAGTATCAAATATAGCTTCTTCCCCTCTGCCATCAGGTTTCTGAATGGTCCATGAACACTTGGCTATTCCTCCTTTGCATTGTTCACTTATTCTTTTTACTGTAACTTAAAAGTATCTCTTTCTATCTTGCACTGTACCGCTGCCACAAATCAACAAATTTCATGGCATATGTCACCGATAATAAACCCGACTGACTCAGAGGATATCACGAAATGTCTTGGAATGCTGTGCTAGAAAAAAAAATGTTATTTAAACACACGTTGTTGTCATTGTACATATTCAGCCAAAGATGCCATTTTAAGGAGTCAGAAGATCCTCTTAGCTGGTCAATCCCTGTCTCCAGCTGAGATTAACTTCTTTGGCAGTGAAATGGAACTGAAACTCAGATATGACACTGCTCACTTTCTTGCTCTCTACAAAGAGTTATCAAAAATGCAGAGCTGGAATATTTGTTTTTAAATGACACAAACTTCCTTACACAAAGTGAATTCTACACATTACAATGCATATTTATTTTAGAAGGAGCAAGAAATAAAGATAAATGCTTCCCTTTGCCATCTGAAAAACTACAAGCTGTAAAGAATTTCAACAAACAGTGGAACAGCTACATGCACCAACTTGCGTAGAACTTCCCCTTTTGTTAGTGGCTGAATCTGAGACCGATTCTTCTGCTCTGAAATGGAACATTGCCCAGAGACCACAATATCTGACCTCTCCTCGTGTACTTTCACAACTCATCGATGAGAACGTACCCTAAATATGAAATAGCTATGGCGGCAGAAGGAGGCGAGTACTCTTGAGGACTTACTGAATGCACTATCAGACCACAATCCCAATCAAAACATTAGATAATGAGGGTATTACGTTACATCATCTAGCTGTAGGTTACTATCTCAACAGAACTACTGGTATTGGTTTATATAACAGTCTTGTCTTGCATACTGTTCATACAGATTACCTCTTTACACGGTACATTGAGCTAGAATGTGGTAAAACAACAACAATGCAAAATAAAGTGCAAAAGCTACCAAAAATGTGTAGAGCGGGTAAAGTGCAGTGCAGTACAAAGTAAAAGATCATTACAAGGTAGTCGATTTTGTTGTACAAGAGGTACATTGAAGGCCCTGATAACAGTGAGTTAGAAGCTGACCTTTCAGACTTTTGTATCTCCTGCCCAGTGGAAGTGGGGAGAAGAGAGAATGTCTGGGATTGGAGAGGTCTTTGATTATACTGGCTGTATTACTATGGCAGCCAGAAGTACAGACAGAGCCCACAGAGGGGAGACTGGCTCTGCTGATGTGCTGAGCTGCGTCCACAACCCTCTGCAGTCTGTCGCGCTAATGCCATACCTCTGTAACTATGTCACGTGCCCGTTGTGAAGCTCTGTTAAACAAACCAATATGGGTCGAACTTCAATCAATGGTCCAGTGTGGTGCTATCAGTACACAGATCAGTTTAGACTCATTGGGATGAGAAGTCGCTACTCTCTCTCCTATTGTGAAACTGGATGTTATCACCTTAAACCTGAAGGAGGTATGAAGGAATATTTCATCAGCAAACATTGCTAACAGTCCATCACTATCTCAGTACAGAACTTTAAGTGTCAATCTAAATTCAACAGTTAAGCCCTGAAACTAAAATCTCACAAAACACAAGTTCTAAAATGGAGAGAGGAGAAGATGGCGGCACGATGGCCACTTCAGTGATGATATCTGTTATCTATCAAGTAGCTTGCCGTGCACAATTCTGATTTGATGAAAACAGACGTGAGAGCACAGAGGAACATCTGGAAAACTTCTGAAATGCCGCTGCTACTGTGTGGTGACCGGAATCTCCGCAGCAGAAGGACCCGAAATCCTCGGCTTTGGGTGTTTCAGTGGCCGGGGTGAGGTCCAGGGCGCTCCGCAGAGGATGGCACTCGGGAGGCTGTATCGGAGAGGCTGGTCGGAGGCTCGAAGTTTTCGGACAGATGGACTCAGTATCGGCTGTGGTCGGCTGCTTCCAAGGCATCGGCAAGTTGACGGTGCCTGGAGGTTTATGGCAGGGAGTTTCTCCCTTTTGCCGCTGCTATCGGGGACGCAGGAGTCAATCGACTCGGGGACTTTTGAGACATCTTTTACCGTGCCCATGGTTTGTTCTTCATCAAATTATGGTATTGCTTTGTACTGCTGTAACTATATGTTATAATTATGTGGTTCTGTCAGTGTTAGTCTTTGGTTTGTCCTGTTTTCTGTGATATCACTCCGGAGAAACATTGTATTATTTCTTAATGCATGTATGCATTTCTAAATGACAATAAAAAGAGGACTGAGTGTTCTCGTAATCTAAAATCTATTATTCATTTAGAAATACAATGAGCTGCACTGCCCAGCAACTCACCTATTTAACCCTAGCCTAATCATAATTTAAAATAACCGATTAACCTATTAACCAGTACGTCTTTGGACTGCAGGAGAAAACTGGAGCAGTCCAAGGAAACCCACACACTCATGGGGAGAATATATAAACTCCTTACAGAAGGTGCCACAATTGAATTTCGAACTCTAACACTCCGAGCTCTAGTAGCGTTGGGATAACTGCTGCACTACCCACAGAAGTCAATTGCATTACTATTGGTCCAGAGCAGATTTCATTCCTTGAATAACGTTAACCAACTAGATTGTTAAATCTGGTAGCTTCATGGTTATCACTAACAATAAAAACTATTTTGAAATTTCCAGCATCCAAGATAGAATTTTGTGGCTCATGCTCTTCTCAACAATGCTCACTGTAAACTGAAAACAGAGCATCAGAAAACCTCCACAAAGTAGTCACGTGCGGCAACCCCAATAAGACATCTAAACAGCAAACGCACTTTCATTTCCATGTGGCGACAGATTACTGCTATTACTGCTATCTTTGGACTACCTAAAATTTCTAGTAATCTTTCCCCTTCAGCCCGTAGAATGATTGCATTTCTTACTTTAATGGCGAAAAGATGTATTTTACAACATTGGAAAGAGCTTAATGCTCCAACTACCTTTTTTTGGTTTTCTCAGATGATTTTATGTTTGAATTTGGAGAAAATTAGAAGTAACCTTTATGATTCTTCATTTAAATTTGAACAGATTTGGGGACCTTTTATTCGATATTTTCATTTAATGTAATATTTACCCTTCTTGTTTTTTTTTCACTGTTATAATGGAGGTCGGGATTGAGGACGTGATTTTAAGTTTAACTCTGTTTGGTTTCAAGTTAGCCCATTGCTTTGCTTTGCTTTTAGTTAGCTGCACGGTGGGTTTTTTTTTGGGGGTTTTTTTTTTCTTTTTTTTCCATTGATATATATAAAATTTAGTATACTATTATGTTATCTTGGTTTCTTATGCTTAAATTACATTGTTTGTAGTATTTTCTTTTTGGTATTGTTATCTTTTGGAATTTTATTATACTTTAACATTGTATTAATGTTTATATGGCTTACCTTTTTTGTATACTTACTTAATAAAAAGATTTAAAAAGAAAAGAAAGAAATGTGCGACCCAGAGACAGGACAGGAAGTGTCTGCAGGGCAGGTGAGTGGGTTATTTGTGAACTGTACACACCCTCTGCCATTTAAGAGGAACACTTGCTCTGGATTCATGCACCTAGCACTTCTCAATAGCATCTTAAATATTTTCTCTCTACTTTCAGTGGTCAAGGCACAGAAATTCCCAAGAGTCAGAATAGGACATTGCATGTTTTCAAGGAGGCTTTGAACACATCCTTGAACCTTTTCCCTCTTCCATATGGTGATCTTTTCTTGTATCAGATTTCAGAATGGAAGGCATTTCAGAGTGTGGCAGTACATATAAGAATGTTCAGATCTGCCTGATGGAGCCAGCAGAGTGCAATGGGGTCTCAGTGCTGGATATGTTGGCCCGGGAGAGGACCGAGACATTGGTTTGCTTACTCATCCAATGAATTTGGAAGATTTTGCAGAGACAGCAGTAGTAGTGCTAGCTGAAGGAAGATGGTTGGACACACATTTTACATCTAGCTGAATGTTAGTTTAAAATCTCATGAAAAATATGCTACCTCTGACAGTCCAGCACATCTTCCCTCACTGTCCATTGCAGCAAAGGGCGATTACCTTAATATCGAATATAGCAGTTGATGTCCCAATGGCTGCAAGTAAACGTACTCGATGAACTGTTGATGGGGAGGGCTCGAGTCAAGGATTGTTCCACATTTCCAAGTACAATACAGGCATAACGCAGTCAAATGCAAGTTCTCAAAGCTACAAATATAATTTGGACAAAGTAAATGGAGGTGACAAAATTATTTAATGCTCAGCTCGGACAAGGATGAGAGTAGTAGGAAGGAATTGATTAGGCTTCTGTTCAAAGAAATGAAGGGCTTTCAGAATATCCTGATGTGGGATGTTGGCAATAGAAAAATTGAACAGCCCTTTCCTTAGCACTGCTTGTTTGATGGTGCAACATTCCCTCAAAATATAGAGCTGTCATACCGTTTCCCTCGTGCGACAGTACAATTCTGTATTACAGTCTCTGTAATGGCAAAGGAATCCTCAATGGAGATACAACAGATTACAGATGCAGGAACCTGGAGTATCAAACAATTTACTGGAGGAACTCAGCAGGCCAGGCGGCATCTGCTGCCGTTGATGGGGTGGTTGTGGGAAGAGGAATTGTCGACATTTCAGGTCAAAACCTTGCAACAGGACTGCTGAGGCAAAATTATAAAATTAGGGCACAGCAGTTAGTACAAGCTATTACACTTACTCTATTTTGTGATCATTTTATCTTGCTCTACCTCAGTATATGTGCAATGATTCGACCTCCATGAACAGAATGCAAGACGAGCTTTTCACTGCACCTTGGTACATGCGACTATAATAAGCCAATTCCAATTCAAGTTCCAAAATTATTAGCTAGGAGCTTGGGGAGTATATTGTGAGATTCTATTATTGGACAAGTCATTTAAAGATCATCTGTGCAAAATAACTTCCACAATTATCTACTCAGCAGGCAGCAAAGCAGAAGAGGCTAGATAAAATGTATATACCCTTTTTCCTCAATTTCTCCTTTTCAAGTGCAATGAAATGCTGTCTCCATATTAAATTTACCACATGAAACCAAGTTGTCATATCGTAATACAATGTTTAGTATCATGTAGAGCAGGCTTAACAGTCATACGAATTCTATTCACAAACCTTCCAGCAAGGACACCAGACAGCAAGACCCTGGTTACGTTTGGCTTCTTCAATGCAATGATACACAGACCAGAAACAGAATCAGGTTTATTATCACTGGCATGTGTCGTGAAATTTGTTAACTTTGCAGCTGCAGCTCAATGAAATACATGATAATACAGAAAAAAATAAATAAATCGATTACAGTAAATATATATATATAAATATTGAATTGATTAAAAGTAGTGCAGAAACAAATAATAAACATACATTTTAAAAAGTGAGGTAATGTTCATGGGTTCAACGTCCACTTAGAAGTCAGATGAATCGATGAGTGTGTGCCTTCAGGCTTCTGTACCTCCTTCCTGGCGGCAACAATGAGAAGAGGGCATGTCCTGAGTGATGGGGGTCCTTAATAATAGACATCACCTTTTTTAGGCACCACTCTTTGAAGATATCTTGGGTACTCAGAAGCTAATGGAAGGAGCTAACTAATTTTATGACTTTCTGTAGCTTCTTTCGGTCCTGTGCAGTACCCCCACCCCCAATACCAGAAAGTGATGCAGCCTGTCAGAATGCTCTCCACTGTGCATCCATAGAAGTTTGGGTGTATTAGCTGACAAACCAAATCTCTTCAAACTCCTAATGAAATATAGCCACTGTCTTGCTTTTTTTTATATATATCTGCATCAATATGTTGGGACCAGGTTAGATCCTCAGAGAGCTTAACACCCAGGAACTTGAAATTGCTCACCCTCTCCAGTTCCGATCCCTCTATGAGGATTGGCACGTGTTCCCTTGTCTTACCCTTCCTGAAGTCCACAATCAGCTTTTCGTCTTACCGACATTGAGTGCAAGATTGTTGCTGTGACACCATTTAACTGGCTAGTATATCTCGTTCCTGTACGTCCTCTCATCTCCATCTGAGATTTGTGACGAAAAACCAAGTTATCAGAAGATTGATGCTAATGAGAGAGATAAGTGAGACAATGGAGAAACATTCCAAATGTTAATGAGAGAGGAGAGAGAGATAACGGAAAGAGACACCAGTCTGAGTATTGACAGACCGATTGTTTTGAACCTGAACTGTTTGAAGTTTGATGGACAGGTGATACCCCAGCAGGGGGATAAAAAGAACGGGTTCGCTAAGGCACGACACACACCACGAGATCACAAGATAACGAGACCCTGGAAAAGCGGTGTGCCCCCACAAGTTGGTGGAGTCTTGGAGGTCTGGTCGCGGGAACCGACCATAGACGCACAGGGTGAAAAGGTATGATCGTCAGAAACCTGGTGTGTGTGTCCGCCCTTGCCTGGGTGCCCGGTTCACCACTGAAGAACCGTCGTATCCGGAACGGAGGGGTCACAGTCGGTGACCACAGAAGACATAAAAGGGTTCACCCGAAAGCTAACTGCGAAGAACATCAAGGTCTATCCGAATCAGATTTGCATATCATCCTCTCTCTCTCTCTAACGGCACAACAGCGACTACTGCGAACTGTACTAAGCTGAACTGAACTCTGCGTCACTTGAGACTGATCATTTTACCCCTATACTGCGATAGAGCTTGTTTGATTCCTATTACCCTAGTTCTGTGTACATGTGTGTTTTATCATTGCTAATCTGTTGCATTCATATCCTTACGATTAGAGTACTGTGTTACTTATTTCTTTAATAAAACTTTCTTAGTTCCAGTAATCCAGACTCCAACTAAGTGGTCCATTTCAGCTGGTTTGGCAACCCAGTTACGGGGTACGTAACAGATTCTACCAATAATGGTCGTTTTTACCAGATGGCAATAATGAAGAATGAGGGAAAAAATGATGTACAAAATAGGGGAACTTAGAACTCACTTGCGTTTAAAAGGCTACAGCTTCCAACAATTTATTTGTGCATCCAGAAAGCCCAAATGTATGTTTGTATGTCAGAGAAACACATCACTATATGCGGGACTGGAAATGACCTCGGAAATTACATGGCAACTGTTATCTAAACTGGGGCAACAAATAATCTGCTGGAAGAACTCAGCAGGTTGAGTAGCATCTGTGGGTGGGGGTAGGAGAGGGGAGCAATAGTGACGGAAATCATTGCCGTTTTGGGTCGAAGCCCAACATCAGTACCTTCTCTTCCAAACTAAACTGATTATCAACTGCATTATCTCCCAATGGAACTCAAGAATTCCCTTCTATAAAACACTCGAATTTATTGGATTGGAACAGGAGATTAATTCTGCCTGTGTTTAAAATATCAGTTTAGCGTTTTGTTCCTCCTCTACCATTAACCTTCATCTGTCTCCCATTTTCACATTTCTACCATCCCTCATGAACTGCTAAATGAGTCCAAGCCAAAGAGTCCAGCTGGAATCATTCTTCAGACCCAATCCAAAACATTAGTCGTTTCTCTTTGTGTACTCCATGATCTTCAAATTAGCAATATTCATAGGAGTTAAATAGACCATCAGTTTCTCCCAAAAGAGGATGAAATGTGTTGAAAATCACAAATAGCACAATATTGTGAGGAGAGGATACAAAATAAAATTTGCGATGAATTGGGACCGAGGCTTGGACCTTCCCCGGCTTCTCTGGGAGCAGATCTGGGGACTCAGTCTGGTTCAGAATGTTATTGGTTTGCTTCTGTTGTTTGTATGATGTGTGATTTTTTTCCTCTTTCTCTGGACAGTGGTGTTTGGTCTTTCTCTTTTCAAAAATTGGGTTATTTGGGTTTCTTGCTTTGTGGCTGCCTGTAGGCAAATCTCAAGGTGTGTAATTTATACATTCTTTGATAATAAACGCGCTTGGAAAATTTTACAGGAGAGAATGTTCTGAAGCAAGCCAGCTATACAAAAATAGCCACCATTGCAAACTTGGCTACTGACCAACTTCATTGACTTATTATGATTATTAGAATTTTCATGACATTTGAATGCGACCTTCAAATTCCTTATTGTTTTTGTTACTTTTCTATATGGTTAGCTATCAACTGCCTCTTCGGTTCCACAGCAATTAGAAGTGGGCAATAATAGTGAAGAAATTTTTTTAAAGTGTAATATTTTCCATTTGTGTAATCTCTCCAACCTTGAAATCTTACTATAACCATACACACTCCCACCTATATTTAAGACAAGGTTGGATAGATTTTTGCATAGTAGGGGAATTAAGGGTGCTGGGGAAAAGGCAGGTAGGGGGAGGTGAGTCCATGGCCAGATCAACCATGATCTTATTGGATGGTGGAGCAGACTCGATGGGCCAGATGGCCTACTCCTGCTCTTCTTTCTTATGTTATGTTCTTCACCCATGACGGGCAACTGTGCCTCCTGGTCGCCAAGCTTTGAAAAACCTTTCCTAAAATCTCTGACTTCCCTCTTTTTTGTCTGAGACAGTCTCCTGATGAAGGACGAATCTTCATCCAATTCTGAATTTCCAGAGCAATTAATCAGCCTGTCAGAGTATCCAAAAGCTCTGAAACAGGCAGTAATCGAAGTAGCATATGAGTGGCCTGTTTGACCACTGTACTTTCTCCTTCAATGTCAGTACTTAGCCTCCATGTGCTGCCAGAGAAATCTGATTATGTCATGCCTTCTGCACTCTTTTCTGTAAGTTTGCACATTCTTGGGACACAAAAAAATGTTCAAGCAAGATTTGAAGATGTCTTTGCTTCAGATTATCCATCTTTCCAGAAATCAATTATTGTGACAGATGAGAATGCTTTCTTAAGATTAGTCTTCCATAAAACCATAAGACAAAGGAGCAGAATTAGGCTATTCAGCCCATCGAGTCTGCTCTGCCATTCCATCATGGCTGATCCCGGATCCCACTCAACCCCATACACCTGCCTTCTTGACAATCCTTTGACCAAACGGGAAACTATCAACTTCCTCCTTAAATATACCCATGGACTTAGCCTCCACCATAGTCTGTGGCAGAGCATTCCACAGATTCACCACTCCCTGGCTAAAAAAATTTCTCCTTACCTCTGTTCTAAAAAGTTACCCCTTAATTTTGAGGCTATGCCCTCAGGTTCTGGATACCCCACCATAAGAAACAATCTCTTTGATCAAACGTTTGGCCATGTTTTCACATCCTTTTATATTGCACAAATTTCCTCGACAACATACGAATTTATTTCTTGGGAAGTTTTTTTGTCACAAGTCTATTTACTGTATTGAGGTATAGAGTTATATATACCAACACTGCTCACCCACTCGTCACCACTCAAGAATGTCAATAACTATGACAAAATAACCCAAACATAATCTTTAAGTAAATAGTATACATGTTACATGAAACATTAAAAGTGATCCTGCAACCATTCCATATGAGACCAATTCAAGGCCACCATCAGCTTACTATCTCAAGAACTATGTATTTACAGATACTGTAGCTCAGCCATTATATTCAACTCTTGATTATCATTGGATGCCAAGACACCATGGAATCTCTGCCTCTTGAATTCCAATTTTCAGTGTTTTCTCTATAACACTTTAGGATTTATTTCCAATGGAAGTAACGTCTCCCTCATTTGAATAACAGAAAATTGATGTGAATACTGCTGCAGGTAGATCACCTCCTAATACACTAGGGCCCGTTTGCTCATGAGGATGTTTCTCTGGATAAAAGCACCTCCAACAACTCTGAAGAAGCTTAATACTATCCAGGATAATGAAATCTACTTCACTGGTGCACCCATCTATCACCTTTAATATTCGTTCCTTTCAGCAACAGTGTGTAACATCTAATAAATGACTGTACATACTCTCCAAGATGAAGAGGCCTATATATTCCCCTCCAAGTCTTACGTGATCCTGACTTGGAAACAGATCAGCATTCCTTCATCATTGCCAAGTCTGAATCCTGGAACACCTTCGTAAACTCTGTAGGAGTGCCTTTGCCAGCAGAACTGCAACTATTCAATGCGGTGGTTTACCACTACCTTCAAGGTCAGGTAGGGATGAGCAATAAACACCAGCCTTACCAGCAATGCCAGAATTTCCCGCACCTCAAAAAAAATCCAAATCTATTGCAGCCTCTAAAATTAGAGTTCAGCAGTTTCAAAGTTAACGTTTAAATAGTTACACAGAAGACTAGCTTCATCTCTCATCAGCTTAAAGAAACATGATCCAACAAGTCTGTATATATAATAATTCTAAGACAAAGTAAGGGCAGAAAACAAAACAGACACAGAATTGAGTAAAGTAAATTTGAAGTTTGTTTCCTGAGCAGTGTTTTAACTCCTGGAAAGACCATGCAATCAACGCTTTGCCAATAATATTTTGTTATTGGCTCCAAGTGTAGTGTAGACTGCATACAAAATCAATCTTGAATAGAGAAAACTTTGCACATGAACTTTGTCTTTTATTATGTTTGGCCAAGTATCAATCAGGCACTGATCAAAACTTCTGTAGTAAAATGTTTAAACTGTGCAATAAACTGTTCACATAGCCAACCAAAAAACTATGAACTTATTTTTCATACAGGGTGATAAAATCAAACTCCACACAGAAGGAGGTCATTCCGGCTATAATGAATGGTTATGTTTTAAAGGAGCCAGCCATTGTGACCCTTTGGCCTACCTCCAAGGCCTCATTTATTCCCACTGCCAATATATTTAACATCTTTTGAATGCTACTAGTAAATCTCCTCCCACCACTTCAGCAGGCAATCAAAAGATGTTAGTATGTTTTTTTTTAAATATCTGGTCCTGATGAAGGGTCTCGGCCCGAAACGTCGACTGTTTACTCTTTTCCATAGATGCAGCCTGGCCTGTTGAGTTCTTCCAGCATTTTGTGTGTATTTGATTTCCAGGGCATCTGCAGATTTTCTCTTGCTTGTGGTCCATTACCAAAATCTGTTTCTCCCGATTACTAACCTTTTTAAAATCACTAGATATACTTTCTTCTCATTTAACTAATCTTTATTTTGAACTCTCAAATATCCTCAACATTCAAGCTTCTAGGATAATTTATTTAGTGTCAATATGTAACAGAATCCCCTCATCCTCAGCATACCATATTGCTGCACCTCACCAAGACTTTGAAATTATGTTACTCCTCTCCGTGCCTTGTGGCGCAACAGGCCGCGACCTTACCATCTCCTCAGCATTTTGTCTGTCTTTTACGAGGCTGAGTTGCTAGCTCGATGCTCAACCCAGCACAGATGGAAAGCGCACAAGGAGCTGGCCAGATTCAAACCAGGGCCCACTCTCCTCAAAGTCCAGTACTGATGCCACTACACCGCTGGCCAGCCACGGAGGTAAAATAATCATTCCTTCTATCCCACACTTTATGATTTAAGCTAATTTCTTATTCACCGTGCCACTTCATCTTTAATTCCACAGGCTTTAGCTTTTCTGGAAGATTGAAGCCAAAGCTTCTGAACTTCCATCTTCTCCCAATAGGCTGGGATGCCAACCTTCAGAACAAGTTAAGTGCTGTGGAAGTTTTAAGTGTATTCTATTTATTTGTTTTTACAGTGTCCATTTCTTTACACTATTCTTTGTCAATATATGCCATGTCGTATGACACAGCCGATCATGGTCTCCCCATGACCATGATAATGATCATGGTTATCTCCATGACGATGATTGTTATCATGGTCTCCCCATGACCATGATAATGATCATGGTTATCTCCATGACGATGATTGTTATCATGGTCTCTCCATGACCATGACTGCTCTTGGCAAATTTTTCTACAGAAGTGGTTTGTCATTTCCTTCTTTTGGGCAGTGTCTTTACGAGAAGGGGAAACCCAGCCACTATTAATACTCTTCAGAGTCCGTCTGGTGTCAGTGGTCGTATAACCAGGACTTGTGATATGCACTAGCTGCTCATACAACCATCCACCACCTGCTCCCACGGCTTCATGCGAACCTGATCTGGAGGTGGAGGTGGGGGTGCATCTGGCACCTCTACACCTTGCCCAAGGATGACCTGCATACTAGCAGACGAAACGAGCTCCTTACACCTCCTTTGGTAGAGATGCATCTCCACCCCACCACCTTGTTAGGAAAGATAAATGATTCCACGCTCTCTGCCTCTCAAAAAAAAAATCACTTTTTGTATTTCTAAATCAGACCCATCCTTCTTTTGATCCTGTTTTAGTATATATGTGAATTAAAAAAAAAGACGCTTTACTTCCCGTTTTAACATTATCTCCCAATCTATTCTCCTATATTCTCTTTGCCCCTTATTTTTCCCAGTTTCCCTCTGGACTTTCTGTATTTGGCCTTACTCTCTACTGAAGTCTGCCTAAAACAATGATATTATAGCTTAAAACAGGGATCATATTTTCACTTGTTTTCTGAGTTCCTGATTTGCTTTCTCAATTGACATACCAGCACAGCAGGAAAGATATTAGCATGTATAGAAGATTGGCTGATTGGCAGGAGGTAAACAGTAGGAATGGGGGGTGGGCTTTTTTGGTTGGCTGCCAGTGACTATTGGTGTTTCACACGAGTCACTGGGTATATTTAAAACAGAGGCTGGTAAGTTCTTGATTAGTAAGGGTAACCAGCCATGATAGAATGGTAGAACAGACTTGATGAGTCAAGTGGTCAAATTCTGCTCTTGGTCTTATGGTATTAGTCAGAGAAAAGGCACCATTGGACAAATTATTAATACATTTAAAAATCCTCCCTCTTTTTCTACAAGTGGTTAACTGGACTCCAATTCAGCAAATGAAGAACTTATATTTATGTAACAATTTATTACATCACATTACTTCTTTTATTTACAATACTTCAATGTGGCTTTAGCAATTTGCAAACCAGACTGCATTATCCAACTGCTTCAAATGAGGGTGTGAATGAGATAAATTCACCAATGTTATATTTCTGGGCCTGACTCATGCTCCCAGCAGAAAGCCACACTCCCACTGATAGCAGATTTCAAAACCAGTCCCCTGTTCTCTGCTCCTATCCCTGGCACTTTGAGCCAAACTCCCCACTGGAACAGCTCGATTGTAAAGTTTACCCTGGAATGCAGACAATTTAAAATAATTTAAATTGGGGAAGGCAAGTCAGTTGTAATCCATTGAACAACCAAAGACTTTAAGGGTGAGATAGGCTACATCTGTTCTTATGTGTCTAGGATCTTTCTTTTTATAAAAAAAAAAGCTTTTCAAAGTAAATTGATTATCAATGTACATATATGTCACCATATACAACCCTGAGATTCATTTTCTTGTCAGCAAACTAAATAAATCCAATAGTCATAATAGAATCAATGAAGGACCACAACAGGGTAGACAACCAGTGTGCAGAGGAAAACAAAATGTACAAATCAAAAAGAAAAAAAAAATAAGCAATAAATATTGAGACCATGAGATGAGGTCCTTGAAAGTGAGTCCACAGGGAACAGTTGAGTGATAGGGCAGGTGAAGGTGAGTGAAGTTATGCTCTGGTTCAAGAGCCTGATGGTTGAGGGGTAAAACCCGTTCTTTAACCTGGAACTTAAGGAAAAGAAACTGGAGGCAGTACATAACCTGAAGTCTGCTCCTACTCTATTGATAAAGCTGGAATCATGACAACATGATCAATTCCTTCCACTTTAGCAGCCAACTCCAGTCAGCTTTAAACAGCCTCTGTCACTTGGAATCAGCCTGGTCCTGGATAGATTCAGTAACAGCTCAATTACAAACAACTTGGAGCGCATCATAAGCACTAAGTTTTATTGCAGCGGATGTGAGAGAGGAAGTAACATTTGAACAGCCAAGAGATGCATAGGCTTTGGCAGCTTGAAAGGATTGAACCAAAATAAGTTTTAAATGCTGGAATTGATCTCACAATTACCACTACTTCTAGTTGAAACCATGCACAAGATTACACTGCTTCAAAAAAATCCCTATGAGCACCTCTGTGTACTTTTGGGATAACTGTTGTCTCATGGTTCTTGTGAGTTATGAATCACTGCGTGCTTGACTGTGGAACATTTCCTGAGTTTATCTTCTGCTAAGAGGGAATGGAAGTGGACCAGTACTACAGTGGTTAAGTCACCAGAGTTGCAGTCAAGGCTGTACAGTCATTGATTCAAATCCCACTAAGGCAGCTAAGGAATTTAAATTAATATAATTAAATAAATCTGATTTTGAGTAAAGCTAATTTTGCTACCAGAAACAACAAGATCACCAGATTTTATAAAGAAAAACATTTTGGAGATATGGCTTTGTCAGCATGTTTGTAAGGGAAGGTCATGCCTTCACAATTTTTTTTGAAGTGGTGACAAAGGAGCTTAATGAGGACAAAGCAGTGGACATTGTTGACTTTAGTAAGGACATTTGAAAAGGTCCATCCATGGTAAATAAATTCAGAAGATAAAGATGCATAGGATCTGGGTTATCACCTGCAAAATCTTGAACAAAAGGGGACAACAAGACTCACTTGCCCACCCATGTTCCCATAATCCATGATCTCACATTAAGGACTCTTTATCTTGTTCACTCATGTTCTCTTTATTTATTGCTATTTATTTGTATTTGCATAGTTTGTCTTCTGCACTCTGGTTGATCTTAAATTGATCCTGTTATAGATTCTATAGATTTGCTGAGTGTGCCCACTGAAAAAAATGAATCTCAGGGTTGTATATGGGGACATACATGTACTTTAGTATTAAAATTTACTTTGAAATTTGAACTGCAAGGCTGAATTCAGAACTGGCTTGACCACTGTAGACAACGAGCAGGGGTGGAAGGCGGTTATTCTGGTTGTTGGTCCACAACCAGTGGCACTTCACAAGGATCGGCGCTGAGAGCTCTGTTGTTGGTGATAATTATCAATGATTTGGATGAAAATGCAGATGGGCCGATTATAGATGAGACCTAGATTGCCAAAGTTGTGGACAGTATAAAGGACCATCAAATAATACAGCAGGATATTAATCAGTTACAGATATGGGCAGAGAAAGTGTACAGTTAATGGTAGACCTCTTGACAGTGTTGTGGTACAGTGGGATCTTGGGGTCCAGGTTCATAGTTCACTGAAGGTGCCTACACAAGTGGATAGGGTGGTAAGGAAGGGATATGGCATGCTTGCTTTCATTGGCGGGGGGAGAAAAAAGTCCGAGAGTTATGCTGCATCTATATAAAGGAAAAGGTGGGAGGAAGAGATACCAGTGCACTGTGTGCACGCAGCCCTCCAGTGAAAATGATATCGTATCCGTTAAATAGGGGCCGTGGACAATTCTGATTTGATGGAGACAGACGTGAAAGCACAGAGGAACATCCGGAGAAATTTCTGAAACACAGGTTCGCTGCCATTGTTACTGCGCGATCCGAGAATCTTCTGGAGGGAAGGCCTCAAGATCCCCGGCTTTGCCTGCTGTTGGCAACCGAGATTGAGGTCGAATCGTTTGGATAGAGATGGTGCTCGGTATTCGGTGTCGGAGAGCTGATCGGAGGCTTGAAGTTTTCGGATCACTCAGAGTCGGACTGTGGTTGGGCATGGCAGGGAGAGTTTTTCTTCCTTCTCCCGTCAGCGTGAGATGTGGGACATTTGAGAAACTTCGAACTTTTTACTGTGCTATGGACTGCTCTTCATCAAGTTATGGTATTGTTGTACTGTTGTAACTATATGTTATAATTATGTGGTTTTGTTAGTTTTTTCAGTCTTGGTCTGTCCTGTGTTTTGTGATATCACACAGGAGGAAATATTGTATCATTTCTTAATGCATGAATTACTAAATGACAATAAAAGAGGACTGCGTGTCTTCATAATCTAAAAAAAACTTTAGTCAGATTGTATTTGGAGTATTGTGTACATTTCTGGTCACCCCATTATAGGAAGAATGTGAAGAGGATGCAGGTTTGCCAGGATGCTGCCTGGATTAGAGGATATGAGCTAGAAGGAAAGGCTGAAAAAACATGGATTGTTCTCAGGGGCTGAGGGGAGACCTGTTAAAAAGTTCTTTTTTAAAAATTATTGGAGGCATAGATAGGGTAGACAATCAAAATCTTTTCCACAGAGTAGAAATATCAAACACCAGAGGGTATGCATGTTCTAAGCGAGGGGAGGGAGAGTTTAAAGGGAATGTGAGGGGCAAGTTTGCCATGCAAGGAGTGGCAAGTGCCTGAAATGGATGACTGGGGGAGCGCTGCAATCAGGCAGTCTGGTGGAGTTTCAGAGCTTTTAGACCAGGGATTCCACAGACCCCTTGGTTAATGGCATAAAAAAGGCTGGGAACCCATTTCAGATAAATACATGAATATGAATGGAATAGATGCATATGGACGATGCAGAACAAGAGGACACTTAGATTAAGTTAGCATCAAGATCAGCACACCATCATGGGCCAAATAGCTTGCCCAGTCTGTACTGTTGTATGTTATGTATGTTGGTTCAATGATGTTCTCCAAGGAAGGAAACCTCCCACCAACCATCTTCATGTGACTTTAGATGCATTACAGTAATATGGTTGACTCTTACCTATCTTCTCTGATCAGGTCTATCTAGGGATGGACAATTAAAGCTGCTGAGGCCAGTAACATCCACATCCAATGAATGAATGAAAGGAAGAAAGGACAAGGCAGCCTGCACCCTATCATTCAGCATTACAGTTTTACAGAGAACTTCTTAAATAAAAGGCTGGGTAAATTACACTTATACTGAACGCATCTCCCAAACCAAAACAGAGACAAGCTTCCAATAACAGCTTGCTCGACTTCATAAAGTAACAGCTCTGCCTAAGAGCAATACAATTAGAGAGAACTTTAAAAAAGCAACAGGAAGGAGCGAGGAGGCAGCTGCTAGCAAAGGGAAGGAATAGCAGTTGCAAGGAAACATCAGAATGCTTCATATATTGTGACTGGGGAACATGTTCTGAGCAGACTACCACTGTTTGTGTTGGCATTGATTCCCTCTGGGCCATATGGGACTCCAGAGATGAAAGGGGAAAGCATCTCATGTTGGAAGCTTTCAATGAGAGAATCTCATTGTAATATTACAAAGAATTACTGCACATAATGTGTATCGTTAGCAACTTCAATTAGATTTTTGGTTTGATTTACAGTACAAATCTTCCTTCTTTTGCCCTTTCCAAGCGACTGGATGTTTGGACTTCATGAAGTACAGAATCCAGGAAGACAAATCGGGCTCTGATGCTTCACCAACGGAATCACTCAGATATCAACGGGACAAAGAGTAACAGCAGGTTAACTAACTGCTGAGGCATCACAGGTGATCACACTGTGAGCAATTTCCCAGGGAATCACCAGTTAGCAGAGGAAAAGAAAGTCACACAATCATGCAACCAGCAGATCTGCTGCCTTACAATACTGACTGTGTGGAGTTTGCATTATCTCTCTGTGACCACATTGATTTCCTTTGAGTATTATGATTTTCTCTCCCATCCTAGAGATATATAGGTAAGTTAACTGGCTGTTGTAAAATACCTCCAGTGCGAGGTAGGTGGGAAGAGGATCTATCTTGGCCATTCAGCAAGTGGAGTTATTGACCACCTTTTATTTGATGTTTGTAAGTTTTATTCCAAAATCTGACTCAAGGTCTTTGACCTGAAAGGTTAGCTGTGCCTCTTCCTGCTCATATGACTGACCTGCAAAATATTTTCAGCATTTTCTGTTTCTTTTAGTTTACTTTTCCAGCATTTGTTGCTCTTTTGATTTTTTTTTTAATTATTAGCTTGCTTGGTTATAAATGTACCTCAGTGCATTGACATGCATGAAGAAAAGAACACGCACTGCTACTTAATTGCTAAGCAGTGATTTTGGATGCAGTTCAAGCAAGAGAAGGATTATCCTTGATTATAAAGCCATAGTTGTACAGCAAAGATGCAAACTCTTCAGCCTGATTTGTTCAAGCTGACTGATATGCCTATCTATGGTAATCCCATTTTCTTATATTTGGCCCACATGCCTCTGTTTATTTCTTATTAATGTACCTGTCCAAATGCTTTTAAATGCTGTGATTGTACCTTCCTCTACCACCTCTTCTGGCAGCTTGTACCACACATCCACCCCCTCTGTGGAAAATAAAAACTTTCCCCTCAGATCTCCTTTAAGTGTTTCCGTCATCACAAATCATGCATCTCCGCAGCATCCGCCACGAGTGGGACTTCCCAGTGGCCAAACATTTTAATTCTGATTCCCATTCTGACATCTTGGACCACATCCTCCTCTTGTACCAAGATGAGTCCACCTTCAGGGTGGAGGAGCAACACCTTATATTCTGTCTGGGTACCCTCCAACCTCGTGCAAGAGTATTGATTTCTCCTTCCAGTGAAGGAATTTCCTCCCCCTCTTTTCCCCGCTCTGACCTTCCACTTTTTCCTCACCTGCCTATTGCTTCCCACTGGATCCCCTCCTCCTCCCCTTTCTATTGTCCACTCTCCTCTCCTATCAGATTCTTTCTTCTCCAGACCTCAACTTTTCCCACCCACCTGCCTTCACCTATCACCCTCGTTCCCCTCCCCCCACCTTTTTATTCAGGCATCTTTCTCCTTCCTTCTCAGTCCTGAAGAGTCTTGGCTTGAAACATCGACTGTTTATTCATTTACATAGATATTGCCTGACCAACTGCGTTCCTCCAGCATTGTGTGTGCGTGTGTGTGTGTGTGTTACCTTAAACCTATGGCCTCTTGTTTTAGATCAGAGGCTACCAACTCCCAACCATTTTTTATGTCATGGACCCCCTACCATTAACTGAGGGGTCCATGGACACAGGTTGGGAATCCCTGTTTTAGTCTGTCCCTCCCTTACGAAAAAAACTGAAATATCTAACCTATTTGTGCCCCTCATAAGTTTGTAAATCTTTATAAGGTCACCAGTCAGCCTCCTGCACTCTGGTGAGGACATCCTCAGCCTACCAATCTCTCCTTAGAACTAAGGCCCTCCCTTCAAAGCAATGTCCTGATGAATCTCTTCTGTACTCGTTCTTTAATATCAGATACTTGTACATATGAATGCAAGCAAACTAAATGCCTTCTTCTAAACCCTAACCTCAAGTTGCTGTTTTCTGGGAGCTAACTACTTGCTTCCCAAGGTTCCCCTGTACATCAACACTTCTAAAGTCCCTTCCATTTACATTGTTTGTCTGACCAACATTAAAATGACCTAAAATGCATTGCCTCACACCTTCTGGATTAAATTCCAATTGTTATTGCTCTATCCAGCTTTCTAGCTAATCCATGTCCTTCTGTATCCTCAGGCAATCATCCTCCCCATCGTTCACTTCACCAATCTTACTTAAATCATACCATACGCATTCTTATCCAAGCATAAATATCTCAAACAGCAAAGGTCCCAGCACCAAACCCTGCACTATACCACCGATTACAGACTTCTCCTCACAAAACCTCTCCTCTACTACTCTCAACCAAGTCCAGCTCCAGCCCTTCACGTGTGGCTTAGCTACTAAGCCCTGCAGAAACGTTTCTACTGACAGGAGAAGGGAAAAAGGCAGGTTACTGGCGCCTTAAAACCAGCTGCTTTGGGCAGACGGGGCACATCAGCCGTGGTCGGTGGCTCATTTAGAAGGAAAACTCTGATCTCAAACCTGTGTAGCCTTGCAACTATACCCTCTCACGGGGAAGACTTCGGGAGTAAACCCAGAGGGAAAATTCCGAAGCTGGAGTCCCTAAGGCAGTCCCACTTTGAGGTCAATGCTGACTGGCAACTCCCACAATGCTGCTGGTGCCAAAATGTATTGGTTTCTGCAGTTCCTTTGCATTCATCAGATGCCTGGACAAGGGAAGCTTGCTACATGGGCAACAGCTTGTTCTCCATATTGCATTGCTCTGGCTTGTCTATATAGACAGCTAGGATGGAACAGCCATGGTTGACCTTGACCAACAGAGACCTTTGAATGACTACCCCCTACCTCCTATCAATAAGCCAATTTTGGAACCAGTTTGCTAAAACAGCTTGGACCCATTCATATGCGTTAACTTTCTGGACCAGTTTACTGGGTGGGGCCTTCTCAGAAGTCATATTAAAGCTCATGTATACCACATCTACTACCTCCCTTCCTTCATCAACTTTCTTCACAACCTGCAGGCTGAGTCAGTGGTGAGGAAGGCAAATGCAATGTTAGCATTCATTCCAAGAGGTCTAGAATACAAGAGCAGGGATTTGATGCTGATGCCTTACAAGGCATTGGTGAGGCCTCTCCTTGAGTACTGTGAACAGTTCTGGGCTCTTCATCTAAGAAAGGATGTGCTGGCATTAAAAAAAAAGGTTCAGAAGAGGTTCACAAGAATGATTCTGGGAATGAAAGGGTTATTATACAAGGAACGTTTCATGGCTCTGGGTCTGTACTCGCTGGAATTTAGAAGGATGGGAGGGGGGAATCTCATTGAAATCTTTCAAATATTGAAAGGCCTATACAGAGCAGATGCGGAAAGGATGTTTCCCATGGTGGGGAAGCCTAGGACAAGAGGGCACAGCCTCAGGATAGAGGGGCGTCCATTTAAAACAGAGATGCGGAGAAATTTCTTTAGCCAGAGGGTGGTGTATTTGTGGAATTTGTTACCACGGGCAGCTCTGGAGGCCAGGTTGTTGGGTGTATTTAAGGCAGAGATTGATAGGTTCTTGATTGGACATGGCATCGGGGTTATGGGGGGTAGGCCGGGGAGTAGGGCTAAGGAGGGGAAAAAAAGTATCAGCAATGATGGAATGGTGGAGCAGACTCAATGGGCCAAATAGCCTAATTCTGCTCCCATGCCTTATGGTCTAAGACTATGTTCACTCTCTCAAATCAGCCCCTGCCTTTCCAAGAGATTAAACCCTACCCTGAAGAATTGTTTTTCCTATAGTTTCCCAACTACTAATGCAAGGCCCTGGTTTATCTCTGTTACTCTTTTTGATATGGGAACAACAAAACTACCCCTCAGTCACCTAGTACCTCAGCCATAGCAAAAGATCTCTTGTCAGAGGTTTGGCAATCTCTTCCCTTACTGCTCATAACACCATGGGATAGATTTCATCAGACCCTGGGGATCTGTCCACCTTAATGTGCATTGATATCGCTAACTTCCTCTTTCTTGATACACATGCTCCAGACTATCCCAGTACACATCCCCTAACTCTCCATGCTCCCCATCCTTCTCCCTGGTGAACACTAATGCAAAGTATTCATTTAGCACACGATACTTATCCTGTTCTCCAAACAAATCCATTTGTGGAAACTCATGCTTCAAATAGATATAGCCACCACATCAGTGACGAATTCTATGAGACAGATGAGAATGTGACTGCACTAAGTCTTTAGTCTTCAAGATGATGCCAGTGATCAACACAAGCACAGCGACATCCAGCAGACAGCTCGCAAAGCTACCTTTTTCTTCTTCTTCTGTTAAATGTGCTTCTTCTTCCCACTAGTCAGGACATTCACAAAGACAGGTGTGTAAAAAGGGCCCAAAGGATCATTGGGGACCCGAGTCACCCCAACCACAAACTGTTCCAGCTGCTACCATCCGGGAAACGGTACTGCAGCATAAAAGCCAGGACCAGCAGATTCCGGGACAGCGTCTTCCACCAGGCCATCAGACTGATTAACTCACGCTGATACAATTGTATTTCTATGTTATATTGACGGTCCTGTTGTACATACTATTTATTACAAATCACTATAAATTGCACATTTAGATGGGAGTGTAACAAAGATTTTTACTCATCACGAGTATGAAGGATGTAAGCAATAAAGTCAATTCAATTCTTCTGAACTGTGATTGATCACAGCCTGTAATTTTCATTTTGTTGATATGTTTTTGGGCCGACCAAACGATCCGGCGCTTTTGCTCTTTCCTGCTGAATTTGGCGAGGTTGGGAGTGGAGTGTGCGGCTATCATTTCTCAACGATGGAGCGCGGACCCATGGTTGGCTCCATTGCCCCTCATTGATTAAAGAGCGAGCAAGGTTGAAATCAACAAGGACGAGAGTGGAAAGCAAGTGAATATTCAGCGCCGTGTCCCTGCATTTGACTGGTCTCCCTTTCACTGCTACCAGAGGAGAGTGCTGGTTTGATCGCCTTGGCAGTATGGTTCATGGCTGCGGGACTTTGCAGTGCTGAACATGTTCTGTGGTGTGGACCCATTTTTGCAGAACTCTGCATTTCATGTTCCACGTTTCTGTTTACTCTTTTTGCTACTTGCGCGATCTGATCGAGGTGCTCCAGCGCAGAACTGGCTCTGCGGCTGAGGCCTGCAGTCACTGACACAGCACTAAACTGGTGGAGCAGTGGCATCAGCACCGGACTTCGGAGCAAAGGCTCCTGGGTTCGAATCCAATTCGGGCCACCTGCCCCCGCCCAGCACGCCTTCCATCCGTGCCGGGTTGAGCGTTGAGCTAGCCACTCGGCCTCGGAAAAAACAAGGATCGAGTCGGGAACGTTCATCTCGTGACCCGGTTAATCTGAAAGGAGACCAATCCTGACACTACACGCCAGACAAGAATGGCTGACTGTCTGGTGCGACACGCTAGGAAGGAAGGAAGCACTAAACTGAACTGACTCGGTAGCTGTCACTCCTGGACCATTTCGGGGACTGTGTGGTTTGATATTTAATATTCTGTGTGTTACTTACTTGCTTTTAACCTGTGTTCCATGGTGTTTTTCTGTTCCGTCACTGCCTGCTGGCAACGAATCTCAGGGTTGTATACTGTATACGTACTTTGATCATAAATGTACTTTGAAACTTTTTACTGTTAGTGCACTGTAAGGGCATTAGCTGCAGCCATCTTCCTTTGTCATACCATGAAGACAACCAGTTACAGGATTTGGAACATAAGCAGCCCACAAAGATTGTTCAAATCATATTTGTTAGCGGCTGTGTCGTTGGCTACTTACATGTAAGACACACACAAACAATATTTAACAAGTGCAAATGACCTGTATTTCTTTGCAAGGTTTTGCAAGCAGAACTGCTCACACCCTTCAATACAAGACTATTTTTCTCTTAATCCTATTCTTTCCTCACGGGCTCTATGTGAGCTCTCTCATTCCATTGCAGCTACATAACTGTCCACGGAGAAAGCCGCAGAACCATATGAAATGAATCAAGTACAAAAAAAAATCTGGAAGTGAGTACTGAGTCCAACATTCCCCACTTGTGGCTCCATACTGAACACTTTGATTTATCGGCCGACTTGCGCCGAACGCTCCCTGCAACAAGAAACAGCCGTCCCAAAGTGAAACGCCATGTGACTCTCTGAATCATCTTCGTTTATTCACAATATAACTAGAAAGTGAACTGGGAAAAAAAAAAGACACAAGAAAAGCTTTGTTGAGCACTCAGGGAAGAAGATTAAACTAAAGCCTCTTTCCTTTCTCATGGGAGTGGGGTGGGGTAATTGATGATGAGCAGCCAATTTTATTATGACGGTTTACACGGTGGGGCTGTACATTCTAAATTCAAGCATTTCCTAGCAGAAGAATAAGCTGTGATCAGTGAAACAGTTTTAAAAGAGCTCACGGGATAAACTATGGACCCAGTTGATTAGGTTATTCCACCTAGGGAAACGGAACAAGGTTGTCAATATGGAAGTCAGTTGAGTCCCTTACCGCGGTTGGGAAATGAATGCCATAAGGCAAATGCAAATAAATTTTTTTTAAATGTGTATGCAAAAAAAAATTAAAATATTGCAATCCAATTTTCAACATAGTAAGGATTGCTTATAAGAAAATTTGTTCTATAACATGAATTATTTAAATTAGGGGAGTGCAAGTGAGATAAGTGAATTCTACCCTCTTCCCTTCAAAAAGGAAAAGTAGTCACTCTCTGCTCAGCAACAAGCAGGTGTATTACTGGCAGGAAACCTTGCCAAGCGGGGAAAACTATAAACACAGCACATCTAGCCATGGTAACTTGGGAGTCTTTTTCCATTCCACTATGCATCATGCATAAGGGAGGATGAGCACAGTGTGGATCCATCATTTTTGTGTTCAGTTCTGGTTGCCTTATTGTTGAAAGGGTGTAGTAGCTTTAGAGGGCAGACGAGATTTGCTAGGATGTTGCCGAGATTAGAGAATATCTTATGAGGAAAGAATGATCGAGCAAGAGTTTTTTTTTCCTTTGGGCAAAGGAGGATGAGAGGTGACTTAACACTTTCTATTGGGGTTGTTTGGGACTACAACCAGAGGTCATGGGTCAGGGGTGAAAGGTGAAATGTTTAAGGGGAACATGAGGGGAAACTTCTTCACTCAGAGGGCCGTGAGAGCGTTGAGGAGCTGCCAGCACAAGTGGTACATGCCAGCTCGATTTCAACATTTAAGAGAAGTTTGGATAGATACATGCATGGTAGGGATATGGTCCCAGTGCAGGCCCATGGGAGTAGGCAGTTTAAATGGTTCAGCACAGACTGGATGAGCCAAAGGGCCTGTTTCTGTGCTGGACTTTTCTATGACTCTATAATGGACATCTGTAAAATAGAGCGGCCTGCCAGCATCTTTTTCCCCAAAATAGCAATGGCTGATACCAGAAGTCATCCATTTAAGGTTAGGGGAAGAAAGTTTACGGGAGATGTCAGAGGTAGGTTTTTTAATTGTACACAGAGTGATAGGTTCTTGAGTGAGGTAATGATGGAGACATACAATGAGGGCGTATAAGTTACTCTTGCATAGGCAGAGTAACGTTGTAAGAAAATGGAGAGTAGGGTTAAATTGATGGTGCAGTAGATCTATATAGGTCAATAGAACATCGTAGGCCAAAGGTCCCACACCATACTGTTCTATGTTCTATTTATCATTGATTGTAAAGATAAAACTGCACAGCACAACAAATAAACTCAACAGTACAACCATTCCACAGTTCTTTTTCTTTTTGAATCAAACAGTCTGCATTTTGGATGTCTTCATCTTTCCCACAGTCCTCCCTTAAGTTCAGGTTCTAGCTACGTGGTTGCTGCTCTATTTGGAGAAACACAAAGTGCGCATTTGCAATACAAATAATGAGATGATTAGCTTGGATCAGATCAGTTTTGTCACATGTATATTGAAAGATCGAAACAGAGAGTGAAATGGTTTTTTTTCTTGTCAACGAACAACACAGTCCAAGGACTGTACTGGGGCAGCCCATAGGTGTTGCCAAGCTTCCAGTGCCAACATAGCACGCCCATATTTCATTAACCCTAACATGTGCCTTTGGAATGTGGGTAGAAACAGAGGCACCCAGAGGAAACCCATGTAGTTACAGGGAGAACATACTAACTCCTTACAGACTGCAGGAGGAGTTAAACCCTGACTGGCGATCGCTGGCGCTGTAGAGCAATCACATTAACCGCTACGCTACTATGCCACCCTCTACACCCACTACTCCCAGTAGAGTCCACAGAGCAACAAACATTATTAATTTACTCATCTAACCATCTAAATGCAAGGAAGTAAACTACAACAACATCTCTCAGAAGTGGGGTGACTTCTCATAAAAAGCAATGATTTGAAGGACAGTCGTGCATGAATGATGCACGCAGAAATCAATCGGCCACAGCTAAAGTTGATTGCTGGGGAAATAGGAGTATTTCTCCACTGTGGCTGACTAGAGTGCTGTATCTGCCTGCAACTCTGACTCTCCAGTCCCTTTCTCCTGATATTTATCAGCTCCCACCTTTCACGCATTGAACTCTTCACATCTTGCCCCACCTCCAATGATACTTCATTTGAACTGACCTCCCGATGCCACTCAAAGTCCCTGTTCCTGATAGGCATCCCTCCACCCCAAAATAAGCCAAACTTTGTTCCAATTCACCCCATCTGAGCCTCACCATCTCCAAAATGAAGACAGATATTATAACCACATTAGAGATGATCAAGGTCAATACACTTTAATACCAGATTCTAAACAACTTTCTTATACTGTCTTGCAGTTTTCCAAAGCCTGCAAAGTCACTACGCTAATTTGTAACCATTGCAAATGGATGCAACTTCTTGCTTCATGTTCGAAATCCAGTGAGAAATTGGAACTTATCACATTGTATTGAGAGTTGGTACGATGGAAACATTTTGAAAGGAAACTTTAGAAACATCATTCAGGTTTTATAAAATGGCAAGATGGATTCTGTTGAATCCTAAGTCAACAGAAATATAATAAGTCCTGCCTGCCGGTGAATGAATTAAAAGACGTGGAACTGCATCCCTACAGGAATATGGGTTGGATGTGTTGACAGGTGGTGGAAATTATGGTTGGCTGGTCCTGCATCTGAAAGATACAGTGTACGCAGAGCACAGAAATTAATTGTGGACGCAGCAAGAATGATAAAGAATAGGTGACAAGCCAGTAAAACATCATTCTGCAGTCACTAGGCTTTACCAATGTTTGTCCTTGAGGATGCATCAGTGACTGAGGAGCAGCCTCAAATTACTTGATTATGGATTAAAAACTCAGAACTGCTGTAAAAGAAATGACGACACACGCAGCCGACAGGATCAAATTTTTTAAGTACTTGGTGCGATCGTCCCAACGTGCCTTGAAAAACAAGGACGTCAGAAACTCACAAAAGCAGTAAACATGTTTGCTCATCTTTACTGCTGTGCAAATGTAACAGCATGGACTTCTAAAGGAAAAAGTAAACTCAAAATTGTCGTAATTTAAAGACATGAAGATAGTCTGGGAGCTCCAACCAGAGAGGGGAAAAAATGACAAAGTCTGATCTTGTGTTAGCTTGACCTTGAAATCTACCATCTTCAAATGGAACAAAATATATTCATTCAATTATCAGTGAGTACAGGGATAAGGGAGTCTGTGCTACTATCACATTTTGACAATCTGCTTGGACCGAAACTGGATGTATTGGCGATTGCTTTGCAAATTTAGTTGACAATAATGAGGCCGATTTGGAGGAAAAGATCATCTGAAGTACAAAGAGAGAGTGGAGAGAATAATTAAAATGAGTGTTTTACATTGGCATTTCTTTCCTTAAAGACCAGAGATTTAGGGCGGGTGAAAATGAACCAGCCTGGGTGAAACTAAAAACAGTAGGAGGATTCGAAAAAGCTGCCTGTGCTCCAAATAGTTCACCCAGCTCGGGTGGATGCTTCCCAACTCCTGAGGGCCCAGGATGCAAAAATGCAGAAAGACTCGACATTTCCTTCCATCCTTCGTAGAATCAGGGGAAGATACAAATGAACTTTAAATACAAAAAAAATGCTGTCTATATGAACTTTCCAAAAACATTTGTCCAAATACCACATAAAAGGCCAATAAGCTGAATCAAGGCCCATAAAAAATTGCAATTAGTGGTAGCATGGATAAGAAAATTGGCTTAAGTACAGAAAGCAGACAGTCATGATTTCTTTTTTCCATCAGACTGGAATTTGGGAGACAGTGATGTTTCCCAGACGTCAAGCGCAGAATGTTCAGATTATTTGATATACATTAATGAAATATACTGTAGATATGCAGTGTTAATTTTCTAAATTTGCAGATGAGACCAAAAGGACATCGTTAAACACAAGAAATTTTGCAGATGCTACAAGGACATACTATAGACATGCGGGCAAAAGAAAAGTAGATAAAATTTTACCCAGATAAGTGTTAGTTGATACACCTTGGAAGAAAGCACAAGCAGAGGCATTATGTACTAAATGGCACAATCAGGAAGGTGCGCAGAGCTGAGCACAGCAGCTTGTGCATGCACGTTTAAATCTTCGACGTAAAGAATGCAGCTTATAAATCCAAGGCTTCATATGAAGAGACAAGAAACAAGTGAGGAGATTATGCTAAGTGCTCTTAAAGCAATGATCAGGGCAAGGACAAAAGTAAAGTACTGCACCCAACTGTGGTCACCACACTTCAAGGAGGGTTTGAAAATCCTTCGAGGGAAACATGAGACATAGTTCCAGAGATGCGAAGCTACAAGAGGAGATTAGGCTGTTCTGCTTGAAGATTTGATAAAGGCAAGCAGAATGGAGACAGATTTGGATAATTTAAATACCCATGCAAGGTGAAGGGGAAAAGGTGCTAAATGATGCAAGGATTATTTTTTATTGCAGAATGGATATAACCTAAAACCATAACGGATGGTTAAAAACAAAGTGGTAATGGGGAAAATATTTCCCAATGCTTCAGGTAAAGAGGAGGCAATTAGAATTCATGGATCTACAAAGAGCTGATGGGTCTCATTGCTGCATTGATTTTATGATTTATGATTTTAAAAAGATAATGCCACTTCTGTTAACTCAACAGCAGCAACCTATTTCAATCTATTTCCTTTTATAATCTTTTATATTTGTGCTTTTCGTATACTCATTGGCTCTAGTAACTGACAATCTTCTGTCTCAATTGTTATACGTTGAAACAAATCAGAGTGAAAAATCTAACTTATTTTTCAGCTATTGGTCTTTTATTTTGTTTCCTTGATACCCAGTGGGGATTAGTCAAATTATTTTTACTATTCACACTGCAGATCAATTGCAATTTTGCAAACCTCATTACAATCTCACCCATCCTGCTCCCAAAGCCCCAGCTTCTCCACCATTTAACCCCCCCTCCCCCACCCAAGCTAACTCTCTTTACGTGCTCTCTTTTACCCAAGAGAACACTTCCAGGTTACATTTCATGTGAATATACTTTGAATCTTCTTCATCCCCTGGCCATGGCTCAAATCCTCATTCCTTTTATAGGGACCGCTGGAGCTGCACATTACTCTACCCACACTTGATGAGCCAACAGCGCGTGCACTGTATGACGAGAACACAATTAACCTGTCTTTATCCCTCTTCTGCAACTGCCAAATAAAGGTTGCACATGTGTTCATATCTTCCAGAACTGAAAATGCTGGCTTCGATTTATGCAATTTTATCTAAAATCCGCTAATTGCTTAAAATAAGCTAATCAAGGGAATTCACAGAGCTGCATCAGAGAGAAGTGAGGCCTCCAAGTATAATTATCTTCCACTTATTAATTTAAAATTGCAAGGTTTACCTTCATACTTCTTATGAGAGAAGACAGCCTGTATTGAAAAGGGAAGGCACCATCCAAAATGAATTCAAAGGCAAACAAGTATGGGAATGTCTATGGAAAGAACAGCATTTTGCAGGAGCATCGTATTACAACAATTGACTCTTTGCTCAACAGTTAGCACTTCTTCGTGGAATCTACCTGCACAACCTCAACTTCGTGAGGCGGAGCTTCACACTCTATGTGGATCAGGGGTTCCCAACCTGGAGTCCACAGACACCTTACTTAATGGTATTGGTCCGCTGCCTACAAAAGGTTGGGAACCCCTGACGTTGATTGAGCTGCACTCATCTGAAGAATACCTGATAAAGGCAATAGAGAAGTATTTGATAGTGAGGTGTTCACCGAGCTTGCAGACATTTCATCACCAGTCAAGGTGACATCCACAGTACTCACATTTATATAAGCTCCAATTTGCTTACCTCAGTCCTGATTGGCTATCCCTTCAGTTGACCTTTGAATTCTATTGGCTCGCACTTCTTTGGCTCTGTGGGGTTTATAGATGGCGTCTACTTCTCTACGTGTGTTCACGGAGCTATCAGAAGAGAACCATGCTTCTAAAAATTCTCGTGCCTGCTTCGAGTTTGCCTGCGCCAGAACCAGAAGCAAATGGTGTCTTTCTCGGTCTTCATGTACCGAGATCAATGACAGCGGATCATGTCTCCATACCACCAGTCTGTGTTCCTGTAAACGAGCTGAAAGTTTACGTCCTGCCTAGCTGACAAAGTTCTTGTTGCAGTCTCCGCTGATGACCCTGTACACCACATTGCTTTTGTTGGTTGTCTTTACTGTTTCAATAGGTATATTTAATGTCAGCCAAATGTAAACATTATACATCCCCCAGTGGCCACATATTTTAATTCCACGTCCTATTCCCATTCTGATATGTCTGTCCACGGCCTCCTCTACCGTAAAGATGAAGCCACACTCAGGTTGGAGGAACAACACCTTATATTCCCTCTGGGTAGCCTCCAACCTGATGGCATGAACATTGACTTCTCTAACTTCTGCGAATGCCCCACCTCCTCTTCTTACCCCATCCCTTATTTATATACATATATTTTTCTATCTCCTTTTTCTCCCTCTGTCCCTCTCACTATACCCCTTGCCCATCCTCTGGGTTTCCCCCCCCTCCCCCTTTCTTTCTGCCTAGGCCTCCTGTCCCGTGATCCTCTCATATCCCTTTTGCCAATCAACTGTCCAGCTCTTGGCTCCATCCCTCCCCCTCCTGTCTTCTCCTATCATTTCAGATCTCCCCCTCCCCTCCCACTTTCAAATCTCTTACTATCTCTTCTTTCAGTTAATCCTGGTCTCGGCCCGAAACGTCGACTGTACCTCTTCCTAGAGATGATGCCTGGTCTGCTGTGTTCACCAGCAATTTTTAATGTGTGTTTATTATACATCCTGAATTTCTTTTTCATCACAAACATCCACAAAAAGAGGAGTGCCCCAAAGAATGAATGACAGTTAAATGTTAGAACCCCACAGCTCCCCCCCACCCCAGATCCCCCCTCCCATGCACAAGCAGCAGCAAGGCAATGGCCCCCCTCCCTCACCAGCAAAAATGCATCAGCATCCTCCATCAAGCACTCAAGCATGCAGCAAGCATCAATAAAGACACAGACTTGTAGTGCCCCAAAGACTACTCATTCACCCGGTATTCAACATACCATAGGCTCTCTCTCCCTAATAAGGGAAAAAGCGATGTCCCCGTTTCACAGCGAGAGGAGACATAACAAACGACTCGCTGATTTACGATGTTAAAAGTCTGTTGCATTGCTTTTCCCGGGCTCTGCACCCGGAGACTCAGCACAGAAAGGCGCAGCCCTCTGGACACACAACCTCTGGCAGCAAACCTGCTTCGTCACGTTCTCCCGTGACGTTTCAGTCAGAGGCACCATGGTTCTTGAGACAAGCTTCCTTAAAGTCACTGTTGGTTTGAGAGTGACCATGATGCTGTGAGGTTCGAGATTCAAACGCCTCAAACCAAGCTACCAATATTCACCAGCATCCTAAATATAGAAGCACCTCTGCTTGAGAGCTAAATCAATGATTTAACTAGTCTTGCTGTTGCATTTGAATCTGAGGCCTACTGGAAAGAGTAGATTGTTGAGATCTTCTATCAATGCTGGATGTAAATAAGGAGGAACACAGGAACTAGCAGAAAAAGACCACTTAACCATCAGTAATCCTTATCAATGTCAGAAACCCATCTTCAGTAGTTTGCAAAATAAAACTTCACATTTTCTGGAAATATTATATAGCAACCCACTGCATCAAAACATTATCGTAATGCATTCTAGAAGCCACAAAGTGAGCAGTATTAAAAGCATCAAGATCTCCCAAAACCATCTCTCGTGTGTCTACCGACACGCCCGCAGCGCAATCGACAATTGTTGCTGCGACAGGAACTAACCAGTTGTCTGGTGATAGCATGCTGTTTTGTTTTTGACTGAGCTGTTGCTAACATGCCATTACAGTAATGGTGCTAAGGTCAGCTGCGCCTCAGCCTGCATTCATAGTTAATTATTCTTTCAAGCCAATGCTTCTTTTGTGCAGTCGGTGTTCATGGATTTTTTTTTTCCCCTCTCTGCTAGCGAGCAGAGAATAGCTCCATAGGGAACAGGCCACAGCAGGCCTCAGAGCATTCCCCTGCCAAGACGACAGAGGCAGCTGACAGGAAAGATATGCTTTTGAAATTTAACGTGAATCGGAGGAGAATTTGTTCATCTTGGTTTACTTGTTTTCTTTGGGGAGAAGAGAAGAAAGAAAACGCTTTTGATGCATGCTCATTTTCAATTTTCCTCTGGAATAAAAAGTACTGTAGTCAACCAGCAGTTCCTCTCAAGAACGCCGTCTAAGTAACATTTTTCACGTGGTCGTCCAGATAGCAGTGCGCCAGCTGGACATTTTACACCGGCAGCACAATAGTGCAGCAGTTAGTGCTGCTGCCACACACAACCAGGTTCAATCCTGACCCTGAACGACCTCCGGTTTTGTCCCTGATGCATGTGCACATTCTCAATGGGAGGCTGTCCTGGGTCATAATGGGACATTGATAGGCTGCAGAGCTGGGTCGAGAAGTGGCAAGTGGAGTTCAGTCCGGGAAAGTGTGAACTGATACATTTTGGAAGGTCAAGCTTGAAGGCAGAATACAAAGTTGATGACAGGATTCTTAGCAGTGTGGAGGAACAGAGGGACCTTGGTGTGCATGTCCACAGAAAACTGCCACACAAGTTGATTCGGTGATTAAGGCGGCACATGTTGCATTGGTCTTCATTAGCCGGGTAATTGTGTTCAAGAGGTAATGGAGAGCGAACGGTTGGATTGATCTTGGAATGAGTTAAAAGGTTAGCACAACATCATGCACTGAAGGGCCTGCACTGTGCTGTACTATTCTATGTTCTAGAGAGACAGAAGGAAGCTGTCAGCCCATCAACATATTTCTCTGCAACCTATTCTTTCTCAGACGCACTTCGAATCCCTTCTGATCGCCTTGTTGTTGAACTGTCCTTGGAATAAATTTACAGCATCCTTGGATTGTGGGGTGGGATGTAGAGGGGGAAAAACTGGAGTTTCTGGATATCAGCAATGCCAACATCAGGCTGTTGTTTATTGATTTCAGCTCAGGGTTCAACACAATCATACCCTCAGTTCTAACCATCAAGCTCCAAAACCTGGGCCTCTGCAACTGGATCCTTGACTTCCTCACCAGGAGACCATGGTCCGGGCAGATCAGAAATAACATCTCCTCCTCGCTGGTAATCAATACCGCTGGACCTCAACGAAGCTCACTGCTCTACTCCCTCTACACCCACGATTGTGCGGCTCAGCACAGCTTAAACACCACCTATAAATTTGATGCTGACACCAGTATTGTTGGTAGAATTTCAGATGGTGACGAGGGGGCGTACATGAGTGAGACAGATCAGCTGGTTGAGAGATGTTGCAGCAATAACCTTGCATTCATCCAGGGAATTGATTGTGGACTTTCAGAAGGGGAAGTCGAGGGAACATACACATACACACACACACACACACACACACACACACCAAGGCTCATTGAGGGATCAGAAGTGGAAAGAGGGAGCTGGAAATCACAAATACAAGAAATTCTGCAGATGCTGGAAATCAAAAGCAACATGCTGGAGGTACTCAGCAGCCCAGGCAGCATCCACGAAAGAACAAGCAGTCAATGTTTCTGACCGAGACCCTTCTTCAGAGCATTCTAGCTGGTTGTACCACTGTCTGGTAAGGAGGGGCCACTGTACAGGACCGAAAAAAGCTGCAGAAAGTTGTAATCAACCAAATCCATCATGGACACCAGCCTCCACAGCATCCAGGACACCTTCCAAAGGTGATGCTTCAAAAAGGCAGCTTCCATCACCAAGGAACCCATCAACCAGGATGTGCTCTCTTCTCAGCTGAGGTGGTGTTTAAAAAAAGTTTGTCCTGAGCCTTGTGGCCCGTCAGGCCAATGCTTATGCCGGTTTCTGTGGCATGAAGCGACTGAGAATACCAGACTCTCCCCCCCCCCCCCGATAGGATGCCAATCTATCGCGAGGTTAACCCCCAGCATTTGCCAGTACCCATTTTCAGCTGGGTTGAAGACACAGCATGCTGCCTTGGCCAAGACTCCAACCCACGACCTTCAGATCGTGAGTCCAACGCCCTAACCACTTGGCCATGCGCTGAGGTGGCGTAGGAGCCATAAAATACACACTCAATGTTTTAGCAACAGCTACTGCCCTTCGCCCGAGCGATTTCTGAATGAACCAATGAACACTACCTCAGTGCATAAGGAGAAGAGAATTCTACTTATTTAATTTTCTTTTATTTTACATGTATTGTTTGATAGATTTTTTTAATTATGTAATTGCACTGTACTGCAATAGCAAAACAACAAATTTCAAGACCAATGCTGGTGACATTTAGCCTGATTCTGACCACGATCCCACCATTTGTTTTTTCACTTCTGAGAAAGCCATGTTAACAATGCTTAATCAGACAGTACTATCCAAATACGTGTAGATCCTATCTCTATAAGCATCCTCTCAAATAGCTTGCACACCACTGAAGTAAGACTCACTGATCTACAATTCCATGGGTTAGCCCTATTAACATTTCAAGGAAAAACATGTGCCACCCTCCAATATTCTATGGATGCTCCTGTGGCCAGTGGAGATGCAAAGATCATAACTAAACATGCAGCAATCTCTTCCCTCGCTTCCTGTAGCAACTCGAGGTATATCCTGTCCAGCCACAAGGACTTATCTATCCTAATGTTTTTCAAAAGTTCCAGCACATCCTCTTTCATAACGTCAATGTGTTCCAGCATATCAGCTTGTTTTACACTGTCTTCTAAACCTTCAAGGTCTCTCTCAAATTGATACTTTGTTTTAGTGTTCACAAGGACCTCCCCTACCTCCCTTCAGGCACAGGGGGATGGGAACCAGAGCGAAGGGACTCAGGATGGGACAGATGGTAAAAAAAGCAAAGAGAGCATGCAGTCAGACTGTTATGAAGGGAAGGCAGATGATAGGACAAAATTGCAGCCAGCAGGGTGAGTATCAGTGCATTAGGGACGCAGAATCAAAAAGGGTAGCAAATACACTATCTCAATCATGGGGTATAAGAAATAAGGTGGATGATCGTGTTGCATTTTTACAGATTGTCAGGTACGATGTTATGACCATCACTGAAAGGTGGCTGAAGGATGGTCGGAGTTGGGAGCTGAATGGCCAAGGTAACATATTGTATCAGAGAAACAGGAAGGTAGGCAGAGGATGTAGCGTGGCTCTGTTGGTAAAGAATGGCATCAAATCATTAGAAAGTTGTGAGACAGGATCAGAAGACGTTGAATCCTGGTGGGCTGAGTTAAGAGAGTGCAAGAGTAAAGGACTGTGATGGCAGATATATACTGGCCTCCCAATAGTAGCTGAGATGTGGTCTACAGATAGCAGGAAATAGAAAAGATGCGTCAAAAGGGCAATGTTGTGATAGTCATGGGAGATTTTAACATGCAGGTGGATTGGGAAAATCAGGTTGATAATGGATCTCAAGAGTGAATTTTTTGAATGCCTACGAGATGACTTTTTAAGAGCAGTTTGTCATTGAACCTACTAGAGAATCAGCTATACTGGATTGGGTGCTATGTAATGAACCAGAGGTGATTAGGGAGCTTAAAGTAAAGGAACCCTTAGGAGGCAGTGATCACAATATGACCGAGTTCAACTTGAAATCTGATAGGGAGAGAGTGAAGTCTGACATAGCTGTATTTCAGTGGAGTAAAGGAAATTACAGTGGTACGAGAGAGGAGTTGACCGAAGTAAATTGGAAGGAGATGCTGGCAGGGATGACAGCAGAGCAGCAATGGTGTGACTTTCTGGGAAAAATGCGGAAGGTGCAGGATAGGTGTATTCCAAAAACAAAGAAATACTCAAATGGCAAAATATTACAACCGTGACTGACAAGGGAAGTCAAAGCTAATGTAAAAGCAAAAGAGAGGACATACAACAAAGCAAAAATTAGCAGGAAGATAGAGGATTGGGAAGATATTAAAAACCAACAGGAAGTAAGTAATCATTAGGAAGGAAAAGATGAAATATGAAAGCAAGCTAGCAAACAATATCAAGGTCAACAAAAAAAGGTTTTTCAAGTATATAAAAAGCAAAAGAGATGAGAGTAGATATAGGACCGCTAGAAAATGAGGCTGGAGAGGAAAAAAAAACAGGGGTCAAGGAGAAGGCAGATGAACTAGATGAGTATCTTGCATCAGTCTTCACTGTAGAAAACACTAGCAATTTGCCAGATGTTGAAGGGTGTGAAGGAAGAGAAGTGAGTGCAGTTGCTATTACAAGAGAGCACCTTGCTCAAAAAACTGAAAGGCCGAAAGGTGCATAAGTCACCCAGACCAGATGAACTGCACCCTTGGGTTCTGAAAGAGGTAGCAATAGAGATCGCGGAGACATTAGTAATGATCTTTCAAGAATCATTAGACTCTGGAATGGTTCTGAAGGACTGGAGAGTTGCAAATAACACTCCACTCTTTAAGAATGGAGGGAGGCAGCAGAAAGGAAATTATAGACCAGTTAGCCTTACCTCAGTGGGTGGGAAGATGTTGGAGTCAATTGTTAAGGATGAGGTTATGGAGTACTTGGTGACACAGGACAAGACAGGACAAAGTCAACATAGTTTGCTAAAGAGAAAATCTTGCCTGATAAACCTGTTGGAACTCTTTGAGGAGATTACAAGTAGGATAGATAAAGGAGATGCAGTGGATGTTGCATATTTGGATTTTCAGAAGGCCTTTGACAAAGTGCCATACACAAGGCTGCTTACCAAGTTAAGAACCTATGGTATTACAGTAAAGTTACTAGCATGGTTAGAGCATTGGCTGATTGGTAGGAGGCACTGAGTGGACATAAAAGGATCCTTTTCTGGTTGGCTGGCAGTGACTAGTGGTGTTCCACAGGGGTCAGTGTTGGGACCACTTCTTTTTATGCTGTATATCAGTGATTGTGCTTTGCCGCCATGTTTGCAGATGATATGAAGTTTGGTGGAGGGGCAGGTTGTGTTGAGGAAACAAGATAGCTGCCAATGGACTTAGCCAGATTTGCAGAATGGGCAAGAAAAGTGGTAAATTAAATACATGTTGGAAATTGCATGGTCATGCACTTTGGTAAAAGAAATAAATGTGCAGGCTATTTTCTAAGCGGGGAGAAAATCTAAAGATCTGAGATGGAGAGCCAGTGGTAAGGAAGACAAATGCATTGTTAGCATTCATTTCAAGAGTCCAGAATACAACGGCAGGGATGTGATGCTGAGGCTTTCTAAGGTACTGATGAGGACTCACCTTAAGTATTGTTAACCGTTTTGGGCTCTTTATCCGAGAAAAGGTATGCTAGCATTGGAGAGGGTTCAGAGGAGCTTCACAAGGATGATTCTAGGAATGAAAGGGTTATCATATCAGGACCGTTTGATGGCTCTGGGTCTGTACTCACTGGAATTTAGAAGGATGGGGGGGGGATCTCATCGAAAGCTTTCTAATGTTGAAAGACCTAGACAGAGTAGACGTGGAAAGGATATTTCCCACAATGGGGGAGTCCAGGACAAGAGGGCACAGCCTCAGGATAGAGGGGAGTCCACTTAAAACAGAGATGCGGAGAAATTTCTTTAACCAGAAGGTACTGAATTTGTAGAATTTATTACCACAGGCAGCTGTGGAGGCCATGACACTGGATGTATTTAAGGCAGAAATTGATAGGTTCTTGATTGGCCACGGGATCAAAGGTTACAGGGAGAAGGCCGGGGACTGGGGTTGAGGAGGGGAAAAAAGGATCAGCCATGATTGAATGGTGGAGCAGACTCGACAGGCCAAATGGCCGAATTCTGTTCCTATGTCTTATGGATTTATAGCCTTGACATTTCCTCTTTGTTCCTTGATCTATCCCAAGCTCACTCTAGTCATCCTCCTGAAGATATGAGAGTGAAGGGCATCGCAACTGAACAGGCATTCGGATGAATACACCTCTCTCCGAGCAGACTTTACTGTTCCACTCTTAACAACAGAAACAAGTCAAGGTGATGCAGCGAATGGTAGATAGGAGAAGGGAAACGAGTGAAATTTAAAGGCAAAAAAAATCATAGCACAGCATTGCTTTAGGTAGAGGACAGGTAAGAGGCTGGTCTGATCTGGAGCAGGAGGGCTTCGGCAGGTGGAGACTGATTCTAGTTTGGGTGTTAGACTAACAGATCCATTCACAGTCAGTGCTGGATTGGCAAATCAGACAGGAGTCACAAACTGCAAGATGGAAAACGACTATTGTTTAAAGAGAAACTAAATATGCAGATTTTTTTTTTTACCTACTGTTAAATTCTACTTCTGCATACAAGAGGTGGGTAGTGTCCAAGCACACACAGGACAACACGGGACACAAGTGCACATGTCAGGGCTCCTCCATGCTTTATTAAACACACGGAGCACCTGGGAGCAAAATAGCAAACGGTGCAATACACTGCAAGTTCTGAATTTTCTTTCACAAATTATTTTTCATTAAAATTGAATCACATGGCATCACACAATCCAGTTTATAAATTTCTACCTGTCTTTTGTACCTCAGAGAATATCAACAACAAAAGGTGTTGTGAAGAATCCCAACTATACTCAAACCTTGAATCTTTTTCGTCTCCGCCACACCTGCTCTCAGGATGAGGCTTTTTATTCCAGGACGAGGGAGATGCCCTCCTCTTTTAAAGAAAGGGGCTTCCCTTCCTCCATCATCAACTCTGCTCTCAAACGCATCTCCCCCATTTCACGCACATCTGTTCTCACTCCATCCTCCCGCCACCCCATTAGGAATAGGGTTCCCCTTGTTCTCACTTACCATCCCACCAGCCTCTGGGTCCAACATATTATTCTCCGTAACTTCCGCCACCTCCAACGGGATCCCACCACTAAGCACCTCTTTCCCTCCCCCCCCCCCGCTTTCTGCAGGGATCGCTCCCTACGCGACTCCCTTGTCCATTCGTTCCCCCCATCCCTCCCCACCAATCTCCCTCCTGGCAGTTATCCTTGTAAGCTGAACAAGTGCTACACATGCCCTTACACTTCCTCCCTTACCACCATTCAGGGCCCCAGACAGTCCTTCCAGGTGAGGCGACACTTCACCTGTGAGTCGGCTGGGGTGATATACTGCATCCAGTGCTCCTGATGTGGCCTTTTATATATTGGCGAGACCCGACGCAGACTGTGAAATCGTTTCGCTGAACACCTACACTCTGTCCGCCAGAGAAAGCAGGATCTCCCAGTGGCCACACATTTTAATTCCACATCCCATTCCCATTCTGACATGTCTATCCACGGCCTCCTCTACTGTAAAGATGAAGCCACACTCAGGTTGGAGGAACAACACCTTATATTCCATCTGGGTAGCCTCCAGCCTGATGGCATGAACATTGACTTCTCGAACTTCCACTAATGCCCCACCTCCCCTTCGTACCCCATCTGTTATTTATTTATATACACACATTCTTTATCTCTCTCTCCTTTTTCGCCCTCTGTCCCTCTCACTATACCCCTTGCCCATCCTCTGGGTTTTCCCCCCCTCCCCCTTTTCTTTCTCCCTGGGCCTCCTGTCCCATGATCCTCTCATATCCCTTTTGCCAATCACCTGTCCAGCTCTTGGCTCCATCCCTCCCCCTCCTGTCTTCTCCTATCATTTTGGATCTCCCCCTCCCCCTCCCACTTTCAAGTCTCTTACTAGCTCTTCTTTCAGTTAGTCCTGACGAAGGGTCTCGGCCCAAAACGTCGACTGTACCTCTTCCTAGAGATGCTGCCTGACCTGCTGCGTTCACCAGCAACTTTGATGTGTGTTGCTTGATCTTTTTTCACTGTCTAGTTTAGGAAGTTACTTGGCAACGTGAGATTCCATTAGATCTCATTGCAACTAATGGAATAAGATTATATATTTAATTTTGGTTTTGCACCTCGTCACAGGTGCAGAAAGTAGGCTTTACATTACCATACTTCATCTGGTGTTTCGATATAGAATGTAGGCCCATGAACAATGTAAATTCATAGCAAACTGGTACTAATGAAATTAGTATTCACTGGGTTAGCAGTAATTTATTTATCATTTATTTATTGAGACACAGTGCGGAGTAGGCCCTTCTGACCCTTCGAGCCACGCTGACCAGCAATCCCCTGATTTAACCCTAGCCTAATCATGGGACAGTTTACGATGACCAATTAACCTATCAACCGGTACGTCTTTAGACGGTGGGAGGAAACCGGAGCACCTGGAGGTCACGGGAAGAACGTACAAACTCCTTACAGGCAGTGGCAGGAATTGAACCCAGGTCGCCTCTACTGTACAAGTGTTGTGTTAACCATTACACAACCAAGGCCACTATAATTAAATTTTTTTGGAATAGAAATGAACTATATCCAGTTTTCCCTCCTTTTATTTTCAGTCCAGAAATTAAAATGAGTTCGCAGAGGCTGAATCACGAGCACCAAGACTTTCATCTTGAGCATATTTTTTGGGATCCTGCTGTGTAAACTGACTCCTAAAAACAGATTTCAAATTTCTTTAGCCTTTGTGAAACACTTTAGAACAAAGTCCTTTCAAATATAGCATAGATCTCCACCCATAGTAAATTCTTGGATAGGCACTCAATTCAATCTCTGAGAACCTTATGACTATTCTCTGTTAATAGAATTCTTAAAAAACGTAATGTGCTTTCAGCCCAGATATTGTAACTGGTGCAGTTCCAACTATTGAGACATCCAACTACCAGATATTGGCTCTCACAGCAGCCTTTTGAATGCAGTAGCAGACTGTGTCAGGTTGTAGGTCAAGGATGTTGTGGAGATGACGTGAAAAATCAGCTCATTTATTCAGATATGTCCACAAACAATCACAATGTCCCAAAGGCCGGATATGATATTTATTGCAGCATGTATCCAGTCACAACACAAAGTCTGCATTCTCTGGGACCCAGTTAAAAAAGCGCAGCTTATCACTAATGTGCGTTTATTTGGAACATATATCAATGTAAATGGATAAAACAGAGCAAACAGTGGAGATTACAGGAAGTCATCAACCATAAAAATTAGGACCAGTGCTGCTCCAATCCTCTCATTTGGTTTCAAACTGGGCAGTGCAATTCAAGTTTTGTTGAGTTAGTGAAAGGAAAACAAGATATACTCGTATGGTCTTTGTTGTCTATACCAACATTCACAATGGTTCCTGGAAATTGGGGAAGCATGGGCTGTTGGTGTGGAAAAATTGTTTTCAGCTGTGATGTCAAGTTTTCTGGTTATCAGACAAGGTAGAAACCCAAGTGTCAAGAAAAAGCCACTGGGGGAATTATCAGAAGTTGGCCGTTATCCATCAGCTGGAGAATTGGGGTGGGATCAGGGCTTGGAGAGCTGATTGGAACCAGAACGTGGGAGAGCTGGTGGAAAAGGCAGGGGATTGGGACTACAGGTGGAAAAGGCAATAGTGCAAAAGTAAAGAGATGAAGGAAGAAAGGGGACTGTGGTTTGAAAGATAGGGGTAAAAGGGAAGGATAAGAAAATGAGAAATGGGAGATCTACAAGGGGAATGTGGAACAAAAGCTGAAATGAGTGTGAGGACAAATAGGGGAAAGGATGCTAAGGAAGAGGGTGTGGGTAACAGCAGATAAATTCACCAGGTCTCTACTTATGATGGTCTTCCTTGCAATTGTATCTTGCAGGCATATGTAACAACCCTGCAAGGACAGATATCATACATTGGCACCTTCCACTCCTCAGTGAATGAGCAGCAATTCATCCTCAGCCCAAATGGACTGGCTAAGAAGCAGATCCAAGAGTCTGCATCAGCCATGTTGCTTTAAAACATTTTGGAATTTGGGGTACAAAACACAGGCCATCGTGAATTGGAGTAAAGCAGAGCAAACCCGCTTGTTTCATCACCTAACTGGTGAAAATCTGCTAACTGGGCTAATAGTACAGCTGGTGCAGTGATCATTTATGCTGTGCCCCTAATTAACCTCATTAATGCAGCTCAAGGGTTCTAAAAGGGAAAGTAATTAAGTATAATAATTAGGCATCTATGAATAGTGAACTTACTGGACCTTATGAAAGAGTGAACAGAATCTTGACTGTATCGACACAAACTAAACAAAATTACAGTATTCTTAATTCCAGCATTTTATAACCTTTCATGTGCTGGGCTTTTCATATTTTGCGTTATCAGATTATAAAATGATATTTTAATTGTACAAAATGCAAGGGGTAATTGTATTTCAACATTGGTCAAAAGTAGGATGTGGAATAATCAAAAAGATCCTGCCCTCTTCTCTGTGCATTCGCGAGTCTGTGGCTGGTAGAAGCAACCAATATACTTAGTGTTCATGTCCCCGCTTACATAATCCACAACACTGCCAAAATTTACCCTGTAGCACTGTAAGTTTAAAGTACCTACTTGGGTTGGATGTTGGACTGGAATGATTAAGGGAAAGCATGTCCATCCTTTATCACTGATGTTTACAATGAGAATAATGGGCTATGCATTCACAGATTCACTTACCTTAAATTCTAATGACAAGGAAGCAGCACCGGACTCACTTGCTTTAAAACAGCACTGAATGATTTAATAACATAAGTGTATACATCAGTCCATTTAATGGAATCTGAACTATGGAATTGGACTTCAGGTACACTAGAGAACAATTATAAATTCCAAAAACAAAATAACTTCAAAGTATAACTGTTAATTCTTTGGCCTAAGGCAAAATTTCAAGTCTTATTTGCTCAGATGTGAGGTGTGCATAGCTTGTAGGCTGTGTGTTAGATGAGTGTTCTGATTGCAGGTCTGACCCTTGGAGAATTACAAATACGTCCCAATATGTAAATGTAAAGTGCTTGAGAGACACTTTGATTTTTCCCAAGCATGCCTGGATGCCAAATATGCATTTACATAGCTTCCCCCTATTCCTTCCAAACCATGTCATGCACAATGCCATGTGGGAGGGAGGATAGGGCAGTGATTATAAAATAAGGATGAGATTGACCAGGACATTCTACCTATGAAGTTGATTTAGTAAAGGGAGCGAGCATTCTAACTTGCTGCATCACTGTCTGGTGTGGCTGGGAGTGGCGAGAGGGGAGACTACACAGGATTGAAAAAAGCTGCAAAATAAAATTAGTCAGCTCCATCATGGGCACTAGCCACTGTAGTATCCAGGATATCTTCAAGGAGCGATGTCTCAAAAAGGCAGCATCCATCAGTAAGGACTCCCATCACCCAAGACATGTCCTACTTTCATTGCTGCCATCAGGAAGGAGGTACAGAAGCCCGAATACACACACTCAACGAACAGGAACAGCTTCTTCCCCTCTGCCATTAAACCTGATTCTGATAATCTTAAACTAATGTCTTAACATAAATTTTTTTAAACAGTCATTTAAATCAAATTCATCAGCTCATTAATCTCTAACTGGAGTGAAGCAAAACCCATTTGCAGGTAGATAATTGCACATCTGATTGTTTTTGATGTACTGCACATCTCTAATGTCAACCTCTGCCCCACCCACCCACCTTCTCACTATGATTCTTAAATTCTACCAATTGAACTATTTGTGTAAACAGCAAATAAAATGTAGCCTGTGTAGTTCATAAAAGCAACATACAAGCCCCACTTTCTGTCATCAGGGAGCAAATGGAAATGATAATGTAATGCAAATATTGAGCTTTAAAACAGAGAACCACTAAGGCAGGGGATACCAACCTGGCATCCACAGACCCTCTTGCTTAATGGCATTGGTTCATAGCATAAAAACAGATGGGAACCTCTGTACTAAAGTACTAACCACTGCCAGGAAAAGAAAATTGAAGCAATGGCAGTTTGGAACTAACAAGAACTGAGGGTTTTGGTGTGGGGAGATATTTCTGAATGTGCCCATATGATATGAAACTGGAAAATGACAAGACTAACCATGAAGGTTTTTGAACTATAAAGGGTATCACAGCTCAATCCAAATCCACTTCTCCTCTGCATTCTAGCTTTTCCAGCTGAGATATCTAAGTTACGACTTCAGGACAAGTACAGGCACTTTCTTAAAAACTCTTCATCTGGCTGCAAATGAACTACTTCTCACCACCAAAATAAGCCCCAGAACATCTTACATTTTGCTTAAGTTGTCATGAGGTTGAACACACTGCCCGACAGTGTGGTCTTCACCATTTACTCTGCTGTTCATTATGTTCAACTGGCAAAAGAAAATGGCGGAATTGTCATCTTCATTCATAGAAACATAGAAAATAGGTGCAGGAGTAGGCCATTCGGCCCTTCGAGCCTGCACCGCCATTTATTATGATCATGGCTGATCATCCAACTCAGAATCCTGCCCCAGCCTTCCCTCCATAACCCCTGATCCCCGTAGCCACAAGGGCCATATCTAACTCCCTCTTAAATATAGCCAATGAACTGGCCTTGACTGTTTCCTGTGGCAGAGAATTCCACAGATTCACCACTCCCTGTGTGAAGAAGTTTTTCCTAATCTCGGTCCTAAAAGGCTTCCCCTTTATCCTCAAACTGTGGCCCCTTGTTCTGGACTTCCCCAACATCGGGAACAATCTTCCCGCATCTAGCCTGTCCAATCCCTTTAGGATCTTATACGTTTCAATCAGATCCCCCCTCAATCTTCTAAATTCCAATGAGTACAAGCCCAGTTCATCCAGTCTTTCTTCATATGAAAGTCCTGCCATCCCAGGAATCAATCTAGTGAACCTTCTTTGTACTCCCTCTATGGCAAGGATGTCTTTCCTCAGATTAGGGGACCAAAACTGCACACAATACTCCAGGTGTGGTCTCACCAAGGCCTTGTACAACTGCAGTAGTACCTCCCTGCTCCTGTACTCGAATCCTCTCGCTATAAATGCCAGCATACCATTTGCCTTTTTCACCGCCTGCTGTACCTGCATGCCCACTTTCAATGACTGGTGTATAATGACACCCAGGTCTCGTTGCACCTCCCCTTTTCCTAATCGGCCACCATTCAGATAATAATCTGTTTTCCTACTTTTGCCACCAAAGTGGATAACTTCACATTTATCCACATTAAATTGCATCTGCCATGAATTTGCCCACTCACCCAGCCTATCCAAGTCACTCTGCATCCTCTTAGCATCCTCCTCACAGCTAACACTGCCACCCAGCTTCGTGTCATCCGCAAACTTGGAGATGCTGCATTTAATTCCCTCATCCAAGTCATTAATATATATTGTAAACAACTGGGGTCCCAGCACTGAGCCTTGCGGTACCCCACTAGTCACCGCCTGCCATTCTGAAAAGGTCCCGTTTATTCCCACTCTTTGCTTCCTGTCTGCTAACCAATTCTCCATCCACATCAATACCTTACCCGCAATACCGTGTGCTTTAAGTTTGCACACTAATCTCCTGTGTGGGACCTTGTCAGATGCCTTTTGAAAATCCAAATATACCACATCCACTGGTTCTCCTCTATCCACTCTACTAGTTACATCCTCAAAAAATTCTGTGAGATTCGTCAGACATGATTTTCCTTTCACAAATCCATGCTGACTTTGTCCGATGATTTCACCGCTTTCCAAATGTGCTGTTATAACATCTTTGATAACTGACTCCAGCAGTTTCCCCACCACCGACGTTAGGCTAACCGGTCTATAATTCCCCGGTTTCTCTCTCCCTCCTTTTTTAAAAAGTGGGGTTACATTAGCCACCCCCCAATCCTCAGGAACTAGTGCAGAATCTAACGAGTTTTGAAAAATTATCACTAATGCATCCACTATTTCTTGGGCTACTTCCTTAAGCACTCTAGGATGCAGACCATCTGGCCCTGGGGATTTATCTGCCTTCAATCCCTTCAATTTACCTAACACCACTTCCCTACTAACATGTATTTCGCTCAGTTCCTCCATCTCACTGGACCCTCTGTCCTCTACTATTTCTGGAAGATTATTTATGTCCTCCTTAGTGAAGACAGAACCAAAGTAATTATTCAATTGGTCTGCCATGTCCTTGCTCCCCATAATCAATTCACCTGTTTCTGTCTGTAGGGGACCTACAGTTGTCTTTACCAGTCTTTTCCTTTTTACATATCTATAAAAGCTTTTACAGTCAGTTTTTATGTTCCCTGCCAGTTTTCTCTCATAACCTTTTTTCCCCTTCCTAATTAAGCCCTTTGTCCTCCTCTGCTGAACTCTGAATTTCTCCCAGTCCTCAGGTGAGCCACTTTCTCTGGCTAATTTGTATGCTTCTTCTTTGGAATTGATACTATCCCTAATTTCTCTTGTCAGCCACGGGTGCACTACCTTCCTTGATTTATTCTTTTGCCAAACTGTGATGAACAATTGTTGTAGTTCATCCATGCAACCTTTAAATGCTTGCCGTTGCATATCCACCGTCAATCCTTTAAGTGTCATTTGCCAGTCTATCTTAGCTAATTCTCGTCTCATACCTTCAAAGTTACCCCTCTTTAAGCATAAAATCGTGTTGTGACCTGCAGGTTCTTTTGGACTTACAAATACTTCATTTTTTTTGCTTGAATGCAAGAAATTTTATTAGGAGCTGGTTAAGAACTATTGGACCCTGATCTCTTTAATCTCAGCCCTCAAGTATGAGGCAGCAGTTCTCCAAAAACCATTGCCTATAGAATAAGACCAGGCTGAAAGAACTAAATCTTAATCTGCACCAGGTAAACAGTTCCTAGCAGGGCAACAGTTGAGATGAAACAACAGGATAAAAATTACTTTGGGATGGGAAGGAGAGGGAATTGCAGAAATCTGTCAGTGTTCCAACTTTGGATTATGAGATACCTCCCACATGTGGAGACTTTGGATGAGAACAGATTTGATTTTTGGCATTGCCATATGGACACGGCCCTAAAGACAGCAGTGTAGTATTGCAGTGACAATCATGAGTCACCCATTTCAGTAACTCTCAACAACTGGCTGCTTTCAGAGTTGTGCTTATATATTACCAACTTGCACAAATTCCATAACTCGCAATAGTGAGTTCTTCACTAAAACGTCTGAGATGTTGGGTCCTTATGTTAAATATTAAATGTACTGTAGTGCCTGTCACATGGAATAGTTTTACCCTCAAATTTAAAAAAATGTTGATAAAGCTGTTAAGTTCAATTGTTGCTTATAAAATTTATGCCAAACCAATAAATCCGTATCTTCCACACAAGGTCATAAAAATCAAAGTAATACCAGTTTCAAAAATAGCTTTACGTTTCAAGGTGAGCCGCCAGCATCTCAACCAAACTTGCTGCCTGTACCTCTGAGCGCATCCCATCTGTGAGAGTGATGGGCCTAAGCTTGGTATGACTTAACTACCTGAAGAGATGGAATATTCTAAATGATTAAAAAAAGATAGGGCTAAGGAATTGGACAAACAACACAGTAACAGAGGCTTGTGACCATTATAGCAATCAGAAACAGTCGCATAAATTGGGACATTTGGAGAAGACACACGGATTTCTAATTCCCATTTCAATTACAAGTGACAGCAACTGATCTGGAGCGCAACAGAACAGGAACCAGAAATAAATCATTAGACTCAATTAGCTTCTAATCCTCTATGATTTGACTGAAATCTCAGATGATTTAAAATACAGGACAGGTTTAGCAAGTGTGTTTTCAGACCATGGACCATTGTATCACAAGTACAGTACTACATTTAACAAAACATATTTAACAAAAGAAAAATCAAATGGGGAAGTTAGAGAAAGCAAAACTTGCAAGAACAAAGACTTAGAAATATATAATGCCTTTCACAAGCTCAGGACAGCAATCGCGCTTTGTTCCTCTGATGTAGTATGTTTGAATTGTAACTAATGTTATAATGTAGAAAGCACAACAATCAATTTGTCCTGTGGCATGATCCAATAAGAACAATGGAATAGAGATTCTTTAAATTGATTTTAGATGGTGCTGAGAAATGGCTAATGTCTCAAAGGACATCAGGGATTCTCCACGACTTCTTTCAATGCGATCTTTTCCACTCACCTACAGGAACAAATAGTGTCTTGATTTCTTCTTGCAAATCCCAAAGATAACAATCCTTAGAGTGCATCATTCCCTTGGTACTGTGGGAGGTCTAATATCAGCAATATTTCTTATTCAATTACTTGGCTAAACATCAGGCAGGTTAAGGACCCAAGCTATAATTGATAATGGCATTCCCACCACAGTTAGATACTATATGCATCTGAGAATTACTGCTATGACATAGCAAATGTGTGTCTTGGTCCATTGTATAACAGGATACTTTGATCATCTTTCGAAAAGACCTATTCTTTGTACAAATCCTATGTTTAGAAAGGATTGACTACAGTGCAATCAATTAGAAAAAAGCAGCATCCTTATACATAGATGTTTTATTCATGAGCCAGTTTCTGCTGTGTTGCGTTTATTTGATTTTGAAAGGCCAATTCTATTAATTTAGTTTTGATATAAGGTAGATCCTTTCCAGAATGGCAATCAGCATCAGGAAACAGAATGCAAAGCTAAATGGAGGGATAATCTCAAATGGGAAACAGTGGAAACTATGATAGGTCTCTGCCTCCCAAAGTGAGGGAAGGAAGAACAAATCTATTGTTCCTGTCACTGAGCTCTAGTCCATGATTCATACCGGAAAGTGCATGCAGATGTCCTAGAGAACTAGACTATACAGAATGAGGCATCCCATTGACCATAGTTTAGTTCAAATTTGAAGACTAATCACTTGGGTGACTTAACAGACTGACTGACAGTTTATGAAACCGTATGAATCAGAAGACAAAGGGGCAGGAAACAATGTCAGCATGCACCAATTCAAGAGGGATGATGGGAAGAAGGATTAAAATTGGAATTGATTTATTATTGTCACACAGAGGCATATACCGAGGTATATATTGTTCACACAGATCAAATTATTTTACAGTGCATTGAGGTGGGAAAAAGTTAAAACAATATCAATGCAAAATAAAGTGCAGAACACGAACACGAGAAAATCTAACACACACAAAATGCTGGAGAAACTCAGCAGGCCAGGCAGCATCTGTGAAAAAGAGTAAACAGTCGACGGTTCGGGCTGAGACCCTTCATCAGGACGGAGGTGATGGGCATGCAAGGAGGTAAGGTGAGAGGGGAAAACAGGAATGATGAATTAGAGGGGCATTACCAGAAGTTCAAGAAATCAATGTTCATGCCATCAGGCCAGACGGATTACAAGGTGTTGCTCCTCCAACCCAAGTGTGGCCTCATCGCGGCAGAAGAGAAGGCCGTGGACTGTGTCGCAGAATCAAGTGAAACAGCGACTGAGAAAAGTGCAATACTGTACCAGTAAACAATAAGGTGCAAGATCATTACGTGGCAGATCGTGAGGTCAAGTATCCTTGTTATTGTACTAGGGAGCTAATTAACAGTCTTATAACAGTGTGGTAGAAGCTGTCCTTAGCTGGTTAGTATGTGATTCAGGCTATTGTATCTTCTGCTCAATAGGAGAGAGGAGAAGAAAGAATGACCAGGGTGGATGAGGTATTTATGATTGAGATTGACTATAATCCAGACTAGATTTAGTCATAACTGGCTTTCATTTTTTTTTCTGAAGTGAGAAAATGGTACCTAAATTAAAGAAACACTCCTCCAAATTACACAGAACAGTAATGAGGTATCTTCTTTCCTTTTTAGTCATGTTTACGCTCACTGAGCCAATATATTTCTATATCAAGGATGGATTTGAAGCATTGAGTTTCAAGTAAACCTAGAATAGGAAGAATATAACCAGTGTTAGATTAAAACTTTAGCAGCACCCAATGATGAAGACTGTTATTTCCAAGTTTGGAAAAGAGCTCTCCTTCTCTATCTCTCTACTTCCCAGCAAACTAAACCTTACTGATTGAGCTTAAGGATGCAGTGCCAATTGGTACTAAATTAACACTTTTTCTTGCCAGACAGGAATTGGGTCAAGACAACAGGATGCAAAGAAGAGAGGAATAACACTCGTTTGAATCTAAAATGACTTCAAACTTTGGGTGAAAGTCTCACCCACAATTCTGAAGCATCCTTTAACAATCATTAAAATTGGCTAACGCAAGGTCAAAATATTACAAAATGAATTTAAAAGTCATATCTAGTAAGGAAGAATAGGCAGATAACAATCTATGCCTGTTAATTCAAAGTTAGGCTAAAAGTGAAAGCACTTGTATCATTCAATAATTGAATTGTTACCGAATAAAATGACTAGAGAAGCTTTCAGCAGTTACACCAAGTCCAAAATTAAATTTTAGCATATATTTAAGTATAGTATATTATTTGGAAATGCATGAGTTTACTGCAGACAGCAATTATCCCTGCAGTTTAACTTAAACACAAGGTTGTGAGTATAAATATTAAGCCAACATTTATCTGCTGCCTTTACCTTTGTGTACACACAAACCAACTTAACAATAAAAAAAAGCAAATAAAAGATTTGACAAGGCTTGAATTACTGGGGTCTCAACTGAAATTTTTTCTCCGATCCTGAACTAGCCTCAGGCTACTCAGAATACAACTCCTGGAAACTAGGCGTTTAGCAGTTCAGATGCAAGGACATACTTCCAAGTCAAACTTGCAAGCTGGGAAGGTGGGTGCTCTAGAAGAAAATGATTGCATAAAATGGTTTAATGAATATCAGTTAGAAAAACAAAATTAAATTCTCAGTAAAATCCGTTGTCTGCTTTATTATGGGTCTCCCTCCTTGATTGTGGACACAGAACCAAAGAAATACGCCTTTAGTCCACTGTACGCCTGCTGATCAAAGTGGGTACATTTAGGCTCCTTTCACTTTGCACCCCTTGATGTGAAACCTTTTAGATTACAAATCCCCAAAGGTACCTCTTTGGGTGCCACAGTAACATAGCCATTAGCACAACGCTATTACAGCTCGGGACGTCAGAGTTCAGAGTTCAACACCAGCGTTCCCTATATGTCCTCCCCATGGAATTGCGTGGGTTTTCTCGGGTGCTCCGGTTTCCTCACATAGTCCAAAGACATACCAGGTAGGTTAATTAGTCATTGTAAATTGTCCCGTGATTAGCTTAGGGTGAAATTGGGGATTTTTTTTCCCCCATAAAAAATCTTTATTACAAGTTCAGTGTTATATATACAAAACAGTGACTAACACAATTATTTCACTACAAATAGACAGTATACATTAAACCAAAATGTTTCCATCTCTATCAATGATGACAACTATTCCCCCCCCCAACCCCCGTAGAGCCCAACGGTCCCGGAACACCTCTAAGGTCGCTGTGGACTCCGTGTGTTCCTTCTCAATATCTACCTGGGCACGAATATACCCCCCTAAACATTGCCAGGCAGTCTACCCGGGCAAATCCTCTCGCCACCCATTTCCAAGACCCACGGATGGCTGTTTTCGCCAGCCCCAGGAGCAAGTTGACAAGAACATCCTCATCCTTCCACACCCCCCCCCCTTACTGGATGACCGTAGATAAATAGGGTGGGGCTAAAATGCAGCCAGAAGCCGAGAAGCAGCCCACACAGATACGCAAAAAGGGTCTGCAGCCTCACACACTCCATGTATATGTGGTACACAGTCTCCTCCAGCCCACAGAAGTGACATGCGGCTGGGAGATCTGTGTACAAACTAAAGAATTTATTACAAGGCACTGCTCTATGCAGCAGCCTCCACCCCAGATCCCCAAGGTGCATGGGAAGAACTCCCTCGTAAAGGGACTTCCATTGGAGACCTCCCTCATCCCCAGGTGGAAAATTGGGGACGTTGGGGTTGCTGGGCGGTGCAAAGAGGCAGAAGGACGTATTCTGCGCTTATCTCCAATTAAATAATATAATGAGTGTTTCTACCTCCACCATATTTTCACTGCTCTTTGGGAGCCTTTTTTCTTCATCCTGCCTCTAGTTCTTCTACCAGTTAGTTTAAATCTGTCTCCTAGTCCCAGATCCCCAAGAAAAATAGATACCTCCTTTTCACCCTTACTAAAGTTCTCATAATTCCGTACATCTCAATTAAATTTTTCCTTGGCTTCCTTCATTCTAAAAACAATCTCAGCCCAATCAATCTCATAATTATAAATCCCCATCCTCATAAATCTTCTCTGTACTTTCAACCATTATCACATCCTTCCTGCAATGTGGTGCAACAAGTATACACAGTCCATCAGCTGTAGCATAACTGATGTTTATACAACTTCAAGCACAGTCTCCCTCTAGTTATATCCTTTGCCTTGGCTTATAAAAGCTAGTAGCAGTTGAAACTCTCCAGTCCAGCACCCTAGGGATCTGACTGGTGCCAGACCACAGAAAATGCCGGGACATAGAAAATGTCCACCGATCACCTTCCTCTGAAGCAGAACTTTTCTTTAGAGTACAGTCTACTTTAGACTGAGTTACGCAGAAGTTCAAATAATCTGAAGTTTCACCAAATTGGGAATATCGTCATCTGAAATAGCAAACGTTGCACTTGTAGGTTAATGAGTTAATAGAGATTTTGGTTAATTTTAGATCCTAGTTTATCTTAGCTAGAATTAGTTAAATCTGTACAAATATATACTATAGATTCAAAACATGCTAGACCACTGTAATTGCTGGACCATAGAATACAAGACCACAGGTAGAAACACTCAGAGTTGCAACCTGCATCTCCCATGCATTCCTAACCATTTTATCTAACCATTTGGCTAATTTCCTGTGGATATGTACTTCAATCTCTCTGTTTCTCGACATTTCTTTGTATCTTACTATTTACCACACATTCTCATGCCTTGTTTGTTCTTTCTAGAGGTACAATCTTGTACTTCCCTGCTTTGTATTTGGTTTGCTAGTGATGTCATCCTGCATCCTCATTATTAACTATGTCATGATTTGGACATTTTGACAATTTTTCAAGCAGAATTTAAGTTGGTCATTAATATATATAATCATTAATATATAATCACAAAAAGCAAGCAAACTAGCACAATTCAATGCAAAATCTCACTACATACAGCTTTCTGTCACTGAAAAGCATCAGGTTCCTATTATCCTTCATTTTCAACATTTAATCAAACACCATTTTCTCTTGTGTACAATGAACTTCTACTTTCTTAATCAATCTGCTATATTAACCATTAACACTTGCTAAAATTCATGTAAACCACATCTAACACCCACCCCTCCCCTGACAAAAATAATCATTAGTAAAAACCATTATTTCTTTAACAAATCCATACTGATTGGCTCAACTTTCCGTGTCCCTCCAAATGCTAAATTATGCCTTTGCTCAGAATCTTTCCCATTAATATGTCCTCCACTGACATTAGACCATTTACAATTAGTCTGTAGTTTTTGTGTACTCCTTTTTGCTAAAAAGCACAAGTTCTGTAATGGCCATCTTTTAATTTCCCAACAGCATAAGGGGAGCCAAAGAGGATTGTAAAACAATAATCATTCCCCTTGCTATTTCATCTACTGCTTTCATTAAAATGTTGGGAATACAAATTTTTAAAAAAATCTAACATGCTCTTTGACATCCATGGAGATATATATTTGAGAATGTCTCTCTTTTCTTAAATTGAATATAGTTGGTGAAAACCCTCGACGTCTTATCATTGAACAGCTTCTACCACTGTGATACTGATTTCATCTTAAAGCAGCCATTTCCAAGTCCTTAACAGACTTTAACACCAGTTTAAAATTGTTAGTCCTGATCTAAATTCATCTTTTCTATATTTATAATAAATCTAATAGTTATGAACATTGTCTTCAAATTGCTCCCTTACGGTTCTTTCAGTTTTCATTTTCAAGTGTCATAAATTATCCATACCAGTCCAGAATACTTAATCATAACAATAATCCTCAATGTCTTACAAAAAGCAGCAAACACTATTAAAACATATATAATGTAATGCACGGTCTTTTGCATTACATTATAATGAAGCTACCACATGTTTAGATGGATATCTCTACTGTTCCCTGCCCAGCAAAATTGCTGACATCTGAAAAAATTGTAATTCAATGCAAATTTTAAAAAAAATAGCTTTATTGTTCAACTTTTTGCAAAACGTGGCTCTGTCAAGGTCAGTAATTAAACCCTTTGGCACTGTGGCTATTTGCCCTATTGTGCTTATGTCAGCTTTTTATAAAAAAGCCATGCAGTTTGCTTCACTTGCTTCTCTTTGTGTCTAGACATCCTGTAATTTTCTCTCCATTTATTTATCCAATCACCATTAGCACAAATAATGTGCTGGGGTAAGAAGGTGAAGTGATGAATGAATGTGGATTTGGAAGATCTCTTTCATTTCATTTCTTTGGCCTCAGAAATCCTGTGCAGTTCCCACCCAAGTTAAATCAGCAATCTACAGTTCTCAGCTTAATCCCTCTTTTGCTAAAACAGTTAAACCTTGAGTTTGACTCCCAACTACTTAAACAGGGCACTGTAAGTAGCAGGAAGATACTCAGAGCTCATGATGTTTTTGGCTTATTAAAAACTAAGCTATATCCCTCCACCCATCTGTTCACTAATGCTCTTCAGGGAAACAAATTTGTCTTTCTACTCACTCTGGTCTAAAATTGCAAGCCTACCAATGAGATTATCTCGCTTCAAGGCCAATAAAGAATGGACAACTAATTTTTTTTAAAGTACAGACACTCAGGGATCTCTAGAACTTGGCTCTTTCCTGGGAATTTGGGTGCAGATCCCAAGATGACAATACTGCCCAATCCATAATAGAGAAAATTAAAATGATTACAAGTTACAATTATTGTGGATTTAATTGAAAGACTTGTAGCAGTGTTCAATGTATGGTACAACCATCGCTGAAAACAGATTAGGATATAGAGAATAAAATTCATCTGAATTTATGATAGTGTGTCATTACTGGATTGAGGGATTGTGTCTTCACGCCCAATGTCTTGGGGGTAACCCAAATAATTTTGTTAAGGAGCAAAGTCCAAAGGGAAGGGGGTAGGTAGGGAGGGAATGAGGTGGAGGATGACAGGTAAAATTGGTTCAACACTGTCATCCTTTGAATGCACTTTTGATGGCCTTTATGTCTTGATCTTAAGTATGTACAGCATTTTGGTGCATCTTTTTCTGGAGTATGTAATGCATCAGGGATTTTTTTGGAAAGCCATCTGTAAACCGGAGGCGGAGATTGGGATTATTCAGGATTTTAAATCTGTACAATGTTCTGTTCTGACAAGAATTTCATATGTAATCCTTTGTCTCAGAGAATGGAGAACCGTGCATTCACATATCTGGTCCTGTTCTGTGCCCTCCTCCTTACGTTGCTTTGAGACATACATTGCCTGTGCCTCCCCCCGCCCCCACACTAGCCTTCTCAAGCAAGTTGGAGGGGAAAATGGTGCATGAATAAGTACTTTAAAAAAATCAGCAGCACATTTTACCCATCACGTTTTCCTATTATCTCCAAATGCAGTAGAGTTTTAAACTGACTACTTTGAGCTATAGTTTGGTTTGTGCCTCTGCCCAAGGGCAATTTTATCCCAGATTCTTGTTGTCCAAAAATTAATCAACTATGGTTCCCACCACCCTTGCCTCATCAGCATCACCTTCCCAATGCTTCACCATATATGCATTTTTTTTTAAAGCAGAAGATCAGACACTGAGTTTTGAAAGGCTGCATCATTAGCATGGCAAGGTATGACCATGCCTTGTCCAGGATCTGTTGGCACATTCCAGCAGGAGTCACTGGTGAGCCATCAAGGAGGAAATGTAGCTGGTAAGTGGGTGGGCAATGCTCTGGGACTTGCTGCAATATCACACCTGTTGCCTTGAATGAACACAACACTGATTGAGGACCATAGCAAACACTTTATGCAAGCTTCTGTACTATCTATTCCTTGAGGATACCAGACATTTTTGCGATTAAAAATCTGAATTCAGAGATGTCCCGTGGACCGTTGCAAGTTGGTCTTCTTGTTTGCCGAGAAAACGCCTTCTCCTTGGTCGTAGCCCATCATTGAAGTAACTTGACCCTTCACCCCTTTGCTGCAGGACCCAACTATCTGTCTCCCCCTCCCCCACATACCCCTACAAATAGGATTTCCACCACATCAAAAATCTAGACACAGTTGTCCTTGTAATGCAAAAATAATCTCAAATTGATTGCAAGATTTAAAAAACTGTTACTAATAATTACAGAATTGTCTATATGCCTGAGAAATCAGACACAGAAACTGCAAACGTACCATGAAAGCTGTCGATAAGCGTATTCAGAATGCTGTCGAATACTAACAAATATAATTTCAATATTAATTTCCTTGATTATTTCACAATAATATACTAGCAACCGGGTGGGCAGCAGCAACCCATCGAATGCATGGTTAACCCTGTAACAACCTAGACTGCCAATATTTTTTTCATACAGCAGAACTCTGCTCTACACACAATGCTGGGAAAAAAAAATGGGCATCAACCTACCCTTGACTTGTGTTTCGTACTCGGTAATAATTTCCTTGTCCTTCTTGAATTTAGCAGGCGATGTCATGACTGTTCGTGTAGAAACGTTTTATTCTTCCGCTAAAAGAAATTGCAGCCGCAGTAAGCTAATCTTGTTGCTGGCGATTTTTCCCCCTCTTTTCAATCAGTCCAGAAGAATGAGAACGTTCGGATGGAAATGGAAACCACGCAATCAAGACGGAAACTGACCATGAAGAGAAAAGGCTATCATATATGTATAATAGACAGGGAGAGAGAAACACTGCAGCAAATCCCCTCAGAGAACGGTAGGTCCTTCAAACAAGGAGGAGGCGGAGGAGGAGGGGAATGAATGGGTTCGAAAATAATTAAAAAGCTTTCAGATGGTGGAAATAACAGGAAGAGATAGGGAGCAGTGTGTGAAAAATGTAAGGCTGTGCGTCTTTGTATCCAAGCTCAGCATGCTGCAATCCTAAACCAGGCGAATTCCACCACACTCGATGCGGATTCACAAAATTAGATTTTATATCGCTTTTGGAAAAAAAAACAAGGCGTTGTTGGTCAAGTCGTAATAACCAGAGCCTTTTTAAAAAAAAATAAATACTCTTTCAGGGAAGCGGAGATGTGTTTGAAATAATTTATCGTTTTTCTTCTTAAAGGTTGATATGATCCAGAATGTGATCAAACTACCGGGTTAGGACAAGGAACCCTGAAATGTCAGTTTTTCCAGTGATTTCCACCTCCGCTCCCCCACCCCGCCTTCAGTAACGGGGGGGTTGAACTCTATCCAAGATTAAACGAGATTAAGAGGGGTGGCAAGTCACCTAATGTATCTTCTTCCTCCTCTAAAAATGTTAAAATCTTTTCAAGTAGAATAGAATCCTAAGTATTATAGACCTTGTTAGGGGGGAAATATCTTCCACGATTGATGGAAAGGCAAAAATCCAAGTAATTAAACAAAGTTTACAAAAACACAAGTAATAATGAACAAAAAGTTTTCCGGAGTTTAAATCGCTGTTTCTGGATTCATTTCAAATTCACATCGTAGAAAAATCCATCCAACCCTTTCCGGTCCCTGCAAACTTCCACAAAACTGACATTTTTTTTGTCCAAGTCCAGAAACTTTTTTTTCAAATTTTCTTCTTATTTCCCTTCCTTTCCTCCCTTGTTTACTCGAATACACAATTTCCTTTGTGCAAATCCTCCCGCCTGTTCCGCCGACTTCAGATATACACTTTGCTTCTCATTCCACGTTCGTCCAGCTAACTCAGATTCCCGCAGAGGTTTAAAGTTGCTGGAATTTTTTCTCTGCAGTCTATTCAACGAGGAGCTCCAAACTCAGACAAGAGGAGCCTCCCTTCGCCCATCCATGATGAGAGCAGCTAGTTAACGGAGAGAAAAAAAGCTTGTTAGGAAACGAGGAGCGCTTCCTTCTGTCTCGGAGTGGGACTGTAGGAATGCATACGAAACCAAAAAGATGAAAAAAAATTCTAGCCTTCTCAAAAAGGAAATGCAGCGACACAAAGCATGAAATAACAATCAAAATAAAAATACCTTGAGATTGTGTTGTACTATTTTTAGCCGGACAATTACCACATACTTCTAGTCGACCTTAATGTTTGTAAATTAGATAATTCAGAACTTCTCCAGTTCTAACTTCCACAGGTCTTATTCCACGACCCTTGCGTTCCCCGACTTACATGTGTTGGTTAAGCAATGTCATTTGTTTTGATATTTTTTACAAATCTCAATTACCTTAACCTTGTACATATCGAAATCTGACCTTGCACTTCAATAAATCTAATCACTCCACCTTCAGCAGCCAAGCTTTTATCTACCAGGGCGCTAAATTCGAGATACCCCCACATCTTCACTGTGTTCTCTAAGACGTGCATTAAAACCTACCCATTTGGCCAGTCTTTTGATCATTTACCCTAATAATTCATATAGAGTCATACAGCACAGAAACATGTCCTTCGGCCCATCTAGTCCATGCTGAACCATTTAACTGCCTACTCCCATTGATCTGCACCAGGACTATAGCCCTCCATATCCCTACTGTCCATATACCTATCCAAACTTCACTTAAACGTTGAAATTGAGCTCACATACACCACTTGTAATGGCAGCTCACTCCACAGACTCACAACCCCCGGAGTGAAGAAGTTTCCCCTCATGCTCCTCTTAAACATTTCACTTGTAACCCATGACCTCTGGTTGTAATCCCACACAATCTCAGTGGAAAAAGTCTGTCAGCATTTACCCTAGCTATATCTCTCGTAATTATAGATAGCTCTACCAAATCTCCTTCAATCCTTTATGTTCTAACGAATAAAGTCCTAACCTATTCAGTCTTCCCATATAACTTAGGTCCTCCAGACCCGGCAACATCCTGTAAGTTTTCTCTGTACTCTTTCAATCATACTTACATCTTTTCTGTAGGTAGGTGACCAAAACTACACACAATACTCCAAACTAGGCCTCGGTAATGTTTTATACAATTTCAACATAGTATCCCTTCTCCTGTACTCAATACTTTAATTTATGAAGGTCATGTGCTGAAAGCTTTCTTTATGACCCTATCTACCTGTGACAGCATTTCAACAAATTATGGACTTGTATTCACATGTAATTGTACTGATAATTTTAGAGCTGTGAAGAGCTTTAGATTGTTTTATTACATCAATATGTTTTGTAAATGAAAGCTTCTGTTTCCCATGGATACTTACAATGAATTTTTCTTGGCCTCCCTCCTTTGAATTATAAGAAAAATGAGCAAATTGTACATTTGCTCCATCCTTCAACATATCATCATCGTACAAAATAAATTTTAGATGGGAAAATCTGTTGATTAATCTATATCTGGCACATGATTACCTAACATTAGTCCCAAAGGATAGAATTCCCAAATTGGGTGCTAGGATAGAGGCCTAGGTGTATATATATATATGTGAATAAACCCTTGCATGCAAGAGGACAAGTTAATAAAATAGTTAAAGAGAACATATAGGATCCTAACTTGTAAATGGAAGAATAGAATTCAACAGCAAGGAAGTCATGTTGACCTTTCAAAAAAAATACTGGTTTAGCCATACCAGGAACGTTGTGTCATCGTAATATAGTGTGCTAAGGAAGGATAGGAAAGCCTTTGATAGCACACGTAAGCTAGTCAGCAGACTGGTTCACTGTTCAGTGAGTTCAGTCATATGGATGGCTGAGGATCCTGTAATTATTCTCCTTGGAAGGTTGAGAAGAGCTTTAATGGATGCATCCAAAATTATGAAGGATTGTGACAAAGTACTTCAAGTGAAATACTTCAGCTGGTGGAAGAATTGTGAAACAGAGGGTAAAGAACTAAATGAAACATGAGATTTTTTTTGGTTTCTTTAGGAGGACTAAGAATTTAAAATGGAATACCTTATTTAATATTGAAGCAGATTTAATTGTGGCTCTCAAAAAGTACTTAATATTAAAAGAATATTTCTCTATGGTATTCACGAGGGAGAAGGAGAAGTCAGAGAGCAATACTCTGATATTCTGGAGCACATCTACATTTGGAAGGAAGAAATGCTAGAAATTTAGCAGTACATTAGGGTGGAATGTACGCTGGGCCAAATGGGATCTGTCCTAGGCTCCTAAAGGAAGCAAAGGAGGAGAAATCTGTGGCTCTGATGAAGATTTTTGCAAGTTCAGTAGCCACAAGTAAGATATCAGAAACTTGGAGGACAGCTAATGTTCAATCGCTTATTCAAAAATGGCAGAAGGAAAAATAGACAATAAACAATAGACAATAGGTGCAGGAGTAGGCCATTCGGCCCTCCGAGCCAGCACCGCCATTCACTGTGATCATAGCTGATCATCCACAATCAGTATCCAGTTCCTGCCTTATCCCCATAACCTTTGATTCCGCTATCTTTAAGAGCTCTATCCATCTCTTTTTTGAAAGCATCCAGAGTCTTGGCCTCCACAGCCTTCTGGGGTAGAGCATTCCATATATCCACCACTCTCTGGGTGAAAAAGTTTTTCCTCAACTCTATTCTAAATGGCCTGCCCCTTATTCTTAAACTGTGGCCTCTGGTTCTGGACTCACCCATCAGCGGGAACATGTTTCCTGCCTCCAGCGTGTCCAATCCCTTAATAATCTTATATGTTTCGATAAGATCCCCTCTCAGCCTTCTAAATTCCAGAGTATACAAGCCCAGTTGCTCCAATCTTTCCACATATGACAGTCCCGCCATCCCGGGAATTAACCTTGTGAACCTACGCTGCACTCCCTCAATACCAAGAATGTCCTTCCTCAAATTTGGAGACCAAAACTGCACACAGTACTCCAGGTGTGGTCTCACCAGGGCCCTGTACAGCTGCAGAAGGACCTCTTTGCTCTTATACTCAATTCTCCTTGTTATGAAGGCCAGCATGCCATTAGCTTTCTTCACTGCCTGCTGTACTTGCATGCTTGCTTTCAGTGACTGATGTACAAGAACACCTAGATCTCGTTGTGCTTCCTCTTTTCCTAACTTGACTCCATTTAGATAATAATCTGCCTTCCTGTTTTTACCACCAAAGTGGATAACCTCACATTTATCCACATTAAACTGCATCTGCCATGCATCTGCCCACTCACCCAGCCTGTCCAAGTCACCCTGCATTCTCACAACATCCTCCTCACATTTCACACTGCCACCCAGCTTTGTGTCATCAGCAAATTTGCTAATGTTACTTTTAATTCCCTCATCTAAATCATTAATATATATTGTAAACAGCTGCGGTCCCAGCACTGAACCCTGCGGTACCCCACTGGTCACCGCCTGCCATTCCAAGAGGGACCCGTTAATCGCTACTCTTTGTTTTCTGTCAGCCAGCCAATTTTCAATCCATGTCAGTACTCTGCCCCCAATACCATGTGCCCTAATTTTGCCCACTAATCTCCTATGTGGGACTTTATCAAAGGCTTTCTGAAAGTCCAGGTACACTACATCCACTGGCTCTCTCTTGTCCATTTTCATAGTTACATCCTCAAAAAATTCCAGAAGATTAGTCAAGCATGATTTCCCCTTCGTAAATCCATGCTGACTCGGACCAATCCTGTTACTACTATCCAGATGTGTCATAATTTCATCTTTTATAATTGACTCCAGCATCTTTCCCACCACCGACGTCAGGCTAACCGGTCTATAATTCCCTGTTTTCTTTCTTCCTCCCTTCTTAAAGAGAGGGACAACAGTAGCCATCCTCCAATTCACAGGAACTGATCCTGAATCTATAGAACATTGGAAAATGATTACCAATGCAGCCACAATTTCTAAAGCCACCTCCTTAAGTACCCTGGGATGCAGACCATCAGGTCCTGGGGACTTATCAGCCTTCAGACCCAACAGCCTATCCAACACCATTTCCTGCCTAATATAAATTTCCTTCAATTCATCCATTACCCAGGTCCTTTGGCCACTATTACATCTGGGAGATTGTTTCCGTCTTCCCTAGTGAAGACAGATCCAAAGTACCTGTTCAACTCGTCTGCCATTTCCTTGCTCCCCATAATAAATTCACCGGCTTCTGTCTTCAAGGCCCAATTTTGGTCTTAACTATTTTTTTCCTTTTCACATACCTAAAGAAGCTTTTACTATCCTCCTTTATATTCTTGGCAGGTTTACCTTCGTACCTCATTTTTTCTCCACGTATTGCCTTTTTAGTTACCTTCTGTTGCTCTTTAAAAGTTTCCCAATCCTCCGGCTTCCCACTCGCCTTTGCTATGTTATACTTCTCTTTTATTTTTATACTGTCCATTACTTCCCTTGTCAGCCACGGCCTCCCCTTATTCCCCTTAGGATCTTTCTTCCTCTTTGGAATGAACTGATCCTGCACCTTCTGCATTATTCCCAGAAACACTTGCCATTGCTGTTCCACTGTCATCCCTGCTGGGGTATTGTTCCATTGAACTTTGGCCAGCTCCTCCCTCATCGCACCATAGTTCCCTTTGTTCGACTGTAACACTGACACTTCCGAGTTTCCCTTCTCCCTCTCAAATTGTAGAGGGAAAAGTCCTGGAAAACACAGGCCAGTGAGCCTTCCATCAGTGGTGGGGAAGTTGTTGAAGATATGAAAGGGCCGGACTTTATTTCACTTGAAAGAGCAGGGATTGATTAGGAGTGAATATGGTTTTGTGCAGGGGTGATAATATAATATATCAATAAAAAATGTCCCCAGCAGTGATCCCTGCAGTACAGGAAGGTGGCATCCATCATAAAGGACCCTCACCAGCCAGGATATGCCCTCTTCTCATTACTACCATCAGGGAAGAAAGGTTCAGGAGCCCTGAAGAGTCATACTCACCTATTTACTTCTAGCTTCTTCTCCTCTGCCATCAGATTATGGAATTGTCCATGAATACTACTTCATTATTCCTTTTGTTTTTGCACACAATTTAGTTTGGAATTTGCAGTAATTTTATGTGTTTGCACTGCACTGCTACTGCAAAACAACACATTTCACGCCATATATGACAATAATTATAAACCTGGTCTATACTTATAAATATAATAAAATGACTTGGATTAGAATGTAGATGGGATGTTCAGACTGTCTGCTGATGACACAAAAATTGGTAAAGTAGATAGTGAATAACATTGGCGAAGCAGACACTAAGACATATATCAGCTGGAAGGTCGGGTAGAGCAGTGGCAAATAGAATTTAATTCAGGCAAATGTGAGGTAATGTACTTTGGAAGGTCAAATTCTGGTAGAACATGTAAGTTGCAGGGACCTTAGGAGTTTGATGTAGAGAGAGAATGTAGGGGGGGGCGGGAGCAAGGCCACTGCTCCCCGAAAGTAACAACACAGACTGAAATAATCAATTGCTTTGCTTGCCTTCATATGCCGAGGCATTGAATGCAAGGTTCAGGTTGTCATGGTCCAGCTGCACAAAGCATTAGTTAAACCGCACTTAGAACAGCATGTGCACTTCTGGTTATCACACCATGCAAAGGATGTGGTAGTAATAGATACAGTGTATAAGAGAATCACCAGAATGTCACCTGGAATGGAGGGTTGTAGTCATGAAAGGAGAGATTTCATAGACTGGCTTTATTCTCATGGGAACATAGGAGGCTGAGGTAAGCCCTAATAAAGAGCTAGAGGTGATTAGATAGCATAGAATCAAAAATCTTTTTCCAGAACTAAACGATAAGGTTTAAGGAGAAGGGGGGAGGAATTAAAAGGAGATCAGAGGGCATTAAGTAGAGGAGTTGGGCTGTTAAGTTACAGCTGTACAAGACATATGTGAGACTACACTTGAAGTACCGTGCACAGCTTTGACCACCCTGTTATAAGAAAGACATCATTAAATTGTAAAAAGTTCAAGTTTATTGTAATTCAACAGTACACATGTATACCACCAAATGAAACAACATTCCTCCAGATGAGGTGTATAACTCACACACATAACACATAAAATTATATTACCACAAAAAAATTAACAAATAATAAAAGGTATATATACCATACATGTTAAAAAGTAAACAGTATAATGCTACTGTCTCCTCATACATGAGGAGACTTGGGTGGTAGCAGGGAGTTCAGTAGTCTTATGACCTGGGGGAGAAGTTGTTTCCCATCTTAACAGTTCTTGTCCTAATGCTACAGTACCTCCAACCTGATGGTAGGGGATCAAAGAGACCATTGGATGGATGGGAAATAATTGTATTGGGTGGAAGAGAGATCCCGATGATCCTTCAGTAGTCCTCAATGTCCTTTGTAAGGTCTTGTGGTCAGATGCCTTGCAATTCCTTTACTAGACCATGATGCAGGACACTCATGGCGGTGTACCTATAAAAATGGTTAAAAATGTGGGGGGGGGGGATGCAGGGAGCCTCACTCACCTTAATTTCCTCAGGAAGTGGAGACCCTGCTGTGCTTTCTTATCCAAAGAGGTGATGTTGAGGGACCCAGTGAAGTTATCATTATGTGCACTCCTGGAAAAATAGTGCTTCTAACTCTTTCCACAGAGGAGCCATGTATGTGCAGTGAGTGATCAGCCTGCACTTTCCTAAAGTCCACAATAATCTCTTTGGTCTTGTCCATGTTGAGACTCAAGTTGTTGTGCTTGTTCCATTCTACCAGCCGCTCCACCTTCTCTCTAAACGCCGTCTCGTCATTACTATTGATGAGGTCAACCACTGCTGTGTCATCAGCAAACTTGATGATCCGGATTTGAACTGGATTTAGGAATGCCGCCGTCATGTGTCAGCCGTGAGCTGGGCACACAGACCCGGGGAGCACCTGTGCTCAGCGTGACGGAGCTAGAGATGTTTCTGCCAACATGGTTGGCTCTACCACCCAAGTCTCATCACGTATGAGGAGACAGTAGCATTATACTGTTTACTTTCTGTCAAGGCCCAAGGTCCAGTTACAGAGAGAGGTGTTGAGACCCAATGAGGATAGTTTACCCACCAACTTCTGAGTTAGAGAAGATTTACAAGGATGCTGCCAAAATTCAAGATCCTGAGTTATAGGAGGAGGTTGAGCATGAAAATTTTTTTTTTTTGGAATGTAGAATATTGAGGGTGTAACGTTGTAGAGTTGTATAAAATAATGAAGGGTATAGATAGAATTTCTATAGAGATGAAGGATGAGAGGAGACATGATAGAGATATACAAGATATTAAGAGGAATAGATAGAGTGGACAGCCAGCACCTCTTCCCCAGGGCACCACTGTTCAACACAAGAGGACATGGCTTTAAGGTAAGGAGTGGGAAGTTCAAGGAAGATATTAGAGGAAGTTTTTTTTTTACTCAGAGGGTGGTTTGTGCGTGGAATGCACTGCCTGAGTCTGGTGGAGGCAGATACACTAGTGAAATTTAAGAGACTACTGGACAGGTATATGGAGGAATTTAAGGTGGGGGTTTATATGAGAGGCAGGGTTTGAGGCAGAACATTGTGGGCTCAAGGGCTTGTACTGTGCTGTACTATTCTATGTTCTATGTTCTATAACATTCTAATAATTTCTTTTTTCCTGAAAATGCCTGCAAGAAAATGAATCTCAAGGTAGTTTATGGTAAAACATACATTCTTCAATAATAAATTTACTTTGAATGCACATAGTTTTTTTCCCAGGGAAGGGGAACTAAAAACTAGAGAACAGAGGTTTAAGGTGAGAAGTGAAAGATTTAAAAGGGACATGCAGAGGGTGGTGTAAATAGGAATGAGATGCCAGAGGAAGTGGTTGGGCCAGGCACAAAAATAACATGTAAAAGACATTTGGAGAAGTGGCTGGATAGAAGAGGTTTGTAGGGATATGGGCCAAATGCCAACACATGGGACTTGCTTGGTGGGCACCATAGTCAGCATTGACAGAAAGGGCCTGTTTCCTTGCTCTGTTACTCTAACCATGCTTCAGAAAGGAAATCTTGGACTCAGAAAAAGTGTACAAATTTATAAAAATGTTACCAGGCCTCCATGGATTTAATTAGGGAGAGATAACATAAACTTGGCTTGTCTCTCCTTGAATGCAGGAGGTCAAGACAGGATTCAAGTAATTGTTTCAGATTAAAGGAACTGATTACAGTCAGAGTCAGAAAGTCTAATGTAATGGAAAAGACCATTCAGCCCAACTCATCCATGCTGACTGTGTTGGCCAGTTAGCTAGTTGTATCTTCCCTTGTATGGCCCACAGCCCCCGAAGTCTCTCATATCTATACACTGGATGAATTTTAAACATTGCTAATGTGCCCACCTCAACCACTATCTCTGCACCTCATTTCAAATATGCATGAAGAAGCTGCCTTTTGTGTCCCCTTTAAATCTCTTACTTCTCACCCTAAGCCTAAGCCCCTTTGTTATCAGCACCTTCTACCTGTGGGGGAAAAAAAGACCATGCTTTCAACCTATCTATGCCCCACATGATCATATGATGTTACCTTTCAATTTCCTACATTCCGGGGAATAAAGTCCTACTCTATATAATCTCTTCTTGTAAGTCAGGTGCCAAATCTAGGCATCACCCTGGTAAATCTTTTGTTCTCTGTTTCCAGTTTAAAAACATCTTTTCAGTAAAAGGGAGATACAAAACTTCTCGAGAGATCTCCCCAATTTCTTGTATAACTTCAATATAACTTCCCAACTCCTACACTCAGTTTCATAAACTTTTACTCTGTCTACAATACCAACTATTTTTGTATCACCATAAAAGTACTAACACATTCCCTGTGACTTCTGCCATGTTCATGCCATTCCACCAAGCACGTCTTTCCCTCCCACCCCCCCCCCCCAGCTTCCCACAGGGATTTCTCTCTACATGACTCCCTTGCTCACTTCTTCCTCCGAAATGATCTCTCTCTTTGGCACTTCTCATTGCAAGTGATACAAGTGCTACACCTGCCCCTACACCTCATCCCTCACCACCATTCAGGGCCCCAAGAGTCCTTCCAGGTGAGGCGACTCTTCACCTGTGAGTGTGTCGGGGATCATGCGCTGTATCTGGTGCAACTGGTACAGCCTCCTCTCTGTCAGCGAAACACAATGTGGGCTGGGGAGTCTGCTTCATTGAGCACCTTCGCTCCATCCAAGGAGTCTCTGTATGTCCTCCCTGTGGAATGCATGGGTTTTCCCAGGTGCTCCAGTTTCCTCCCACAGTTTAAAGACATACCAGGTAGGTTATTGGTCATTGTAAATCGTTCTGTGATTAGGCTAGGGTTAATCAGGATTGTGGGGTTACTGTGGCAGCGTGGCTCAGGGTGCCAGACGGGCACACTCCACTCTGTATTGCTAACTAAATAAATGACAGGGACATAGTTACTCATGAGCCAACATTTTAATATACCTGCAGAACCTCTTACAATGTTGCCTCACCTTGTCTTCTCATTGCAGCTTTTTTGTCCTCCTAACTTCTCTCTTAAATACACTCCTTCACTTCTGCAGCATATTGCCTCTTTTACTTAACCAGAACATCAATATTTCTCAATAGCTCTGCTTTCTGTGCGCACATGACTGGGCTAAGCACAACTCCAATTCCATCTTCAAATATGCCAATGACACTCTTATTGTTGGACGAATGGCGGGTAGCAATGAGTCAGCTTCCTGGAGCAAGAGAGGTCAGTTAGTTAAATGGAGCCGCAAAAACATCCTCTCACTCAACATCAGCAGAACTAAAGAGGCTCTGGCAGAGTACTGCACACACAAAAAAAAGAGGTGATTGTTGACTTCAAGAAAGAGAAGGAGAGTGAATATTTTGGGGAGCTGGTGGCAAGAGAGTCAGTAGCTTTAAATTAATGAGCATTAACATATTGGATGGCCTGTCCTGGGCCCAGTATATAGATGCAAACACAGACATCCCACCTCTCCCGGGAGTTCCGGGAGTCTCCCGCATATCAATAGCGGCTCCCTGATGCCCGCAAATTATATACAATATCCCGGAAATCGATTTTTTAGAGAGGGAGAGGGAAAAAAAAGTAAGAAAGAAAATGAATGAATCCTGCTTGATCTCTCTTTGTGCTAAGTAGACTATCAGTTGTAGACAGGCTTTACAGTCAACCTCTCTCTCTCTTCCATAGTCCATCAGTTCAGTTACTGCCGTCTGTAATGATGCTGAAATGATCCGGCACCTGTTGGTGATGAAGTACAAAAGCCTGGTGAAGAAATTCCCAAGGCTGGCGGTGACAACCTGACTACACAAGGCTGTCCTATATGGGCGGGGTGCGTTGGCGTCTTAAAGGGGATTAGAGTGGGGTTTAAATTGGAGTGAAATTCCAAAATTGTCTGCTAAGACATCTTTAAAAATGCGCTCGCAGCAAGCAAATTCTTCGGGTTTTTCTTTCCTGAAACACTTCCACTCACAGGTACATCGATGCCCACGATGGGCTGGGTTTAAGCGCAGCCGTTTTCAGAAGAAAAAACGATTTTAATAATTACCCGGCCCCCACCGAGGTCTCGTCATTAGAACAGTGAACTGTTTACCTGTGCTGCACACTTTACATAAAGAAAATGTGTCAGCATCTTTACTTTTTTAAGAGGTCATGGAGGTTTGACTTGTCATTCGACACAAACAAGCCTGTTCAGATGTACTGTTGAAAGTATCCTGACTGATTGCATTATGGTTTGGTATGGTAATTCAAATGCACAGGAACACAAGGAGCTGCAGAGAATAGTGAGGCCTGCCCACTATATCATGGCCACATCTCTCACCAGTGGTAGTATCTAAAGGAGCACTGCTTCAAGAAGGCTACATCCATCACTAAAGATCTCGCCGTTTTCGCACAGCTGCCATTGGATAAGAAGTAACAGAAGTCTGAAGTCTCACAGCACCAGGTTCAAGAACAGCTACTTCCCTTCAACCATTTGGTTCTTGAACTAATCAGGGAAAAAACAAATCACTGGAGTTTAGCAACACTAAGACCACTTTACTCCAAAACGGATTTTTTTTGTTTTGTGTTTTCTTGTAAAAAACATACATAATTGATGTTTTCCTTGTGAATACCGCTTCTATGAAGCTAGGAACCTGTGAAGCTGCAGCAAGTATACTTTCTATCGCATCTATGCATGTGTACTTCTGCATATGAGAGTGAGCAGAGCTCCTGAAACCTGCCAGACTTGCCCTGCACCCTGACAGGAGTATCCAGGCTCTCAATTCTTGAGGCTTTTAAAAGCCTCTCACTTGGCAGACCCTCCTTCCCGTGCTAACAATCTCACCCAAGCAATGTCTGCAAGATCCTGCCTAATGGCTCCAAAACTTGCTCTGACCCAGTTCAGGACCTAACCTGTGAACTGGTTGTACCCCTCTCCATAACTATTTTAAAACTTACAGCATTACGGTCATTGGATCCAAAGTGCTCACCGGCGGATACTTCTGCCACTTGCCCTACTTCATTCCCTAGGAAGCGGTCAAGTGCTCCATTCTCACTTTCTTGGACACACTTCACAAATTGTACTCTGTCCAAGCCTCTTACACTATGATTGTCTCAAGAAAGTTAAGTTATGGAAGTTAAAATCTCCCATTAGTAATACTTTTTGTATTTATAACAAGCTGCAATCCCCCACATGTCTGTTCCTCCAATTCCCACTGTCCGCGACCTCCTCAACTGCCATGATGAGGCTATTCTCAAGTTGGAGGAGCAACGAGTCATATTCCATCTGAGTAGCCTCCTACCAGATGACACAAACAGCGATTTCTCTAACTACTGGTAATTTCTACCCCCTCCCCCTTTATCTATTCTGGTTCCCCTGTCGCCCCTTCTCTTCCTTTCACCTGCCCATTGCCCTACTCTGGCGCCCTTCCTCCTTCCCCTTCTTTCATGATCCACTGTCCTCTCCCATTAAATTCCTTCTTCTTTAGCCCCTTATCGCTTCCATAGATCACTTCCCAGTTTCGTACTTTTCGTACTTCATCCCCTTACCCTGGCCCACCCACCTTCGCCCTCACTTTGTTTCACCTATTACCTGTCAGCCATTCCCACCCCACACCCACCTTGTTCTGGCTTCTTCCTCCTTCGTTTCCAGTCCTGATGAAGGGCCTCAGTCCAATGCATTGGCTATTTATTCCTCTCCATAGATGCTGTCTGACTCTTTATGTATGTTCCAGCATCTGCAAAATCTCATATATTTATGACTGCTGGGGTCCTATAGTACAATTCTATCAAATTGACTGTTCCTTTCTTGTTTCTAAGTTCTGCCCAACACTTTCAGTGTGCTGGATGAACTCAGCAGGTCGGGCAGCATCAGTTAGAAACGATGAGTCGACGTGTCGAGCCGGAACCCTTCGTCAGGACTGAAGAATGAAAGATGGGGAAGGATTTGAAGAATGCTTGTAGCTTCAGTTGAAAGACCAGTAATTTGAAAGACAAAGGGGTGGGAGAGGGGAAGCATTGACGTCATAGCCCTGAAAACAATGGGTGGTAGAAGGAGGAGGCAGAACCATGAGGGAGCTGGGGGAGGGGGTAGAGTGAAATAGGGATGGGGGAAGGGAGGGGGAGGGAATTACCAGAAGTTGGAGAATTCTATGTTCATACTAAGGGGCTGGAGACTACCTAGACGGTATATGAGGTGTTGCACCTCCAACCTGAGTTTAGCCTCATCATGGCAGTAGAGGAGGCCGTCGTCGACTCATCGTTTCTAACTGATGCTGCCTGACCTGCTGAGTTCATCCAGCACACTGAAAATGTTGCTTTGATCACAGCATCTGCAGATTATTTTGTGTCAAGTTCTGCCCATTTGGCTTCCCTGGATGGTTCCCCAGGAATACCCTCTTTTGGCCATTGTGAGGCCCTTTTTTCATTAAGAAGGCAACTCCTCTGTCTCTCCAACCTGTAGCAACTGTATCCTATTACACTGAGCTGCTAGCACTGTTTGCCGGCGAGTTGGTCTAAGACAAAGAGTTATAACTTTAGAACTAGAACGATGTAATTCGGGTGAGCACTTAGGAAATCCTCCTTCATGCAATGGGTTTTAGAAATGTTGGATCTTCCAAACAAAACACAAACTCTAGTTATTAGATCAATTAATTTTAAAGCTAAGAAAATGTGATGAATATAGATAAAACATGGACCATCCTGACCATAATGAATGATGTCCCCTTGTTTCTACCACCAAACATGGGAAATTGAGAAGAGTTGCAGCAGCTCCACCTGGTGATAAGAGGCTTGTAGTTGTAGCAGGGCAGACAGAATTTGCATAAGGCTTTTAATCAAATACTGTTGGCATTCAAAGCATTATTCAAAACTTATGATACAAGTAGTAAAATTGCTATGTGTAAGCTCGTGCATGTAAGCAAAAAAACTAAATTGCTGGAAGGATTTCAGCAGGAAAAGGAATGGTGGTTGTTCCAGCATAAGAACAGAGAGTCTGGAAGGAAGAAAACAAATGTCAAAAGTTGAGATGGAGGTTGGGACAGGAATCCATAAAAAGGGGGGTTGATGGGCAGATGGAATGGGACCTTGTGGGAAGGATGCTGATGAGAGGGGAGGGGTGGAAAACGTGAACAAAGGAAGAGAGACCCAGGGTAGACTGGTGAGAGTGGGAAAAGAACACAGGGGTATGGGTTACAAAAAATTGGACACTTCAGTGTTCATATCATTGGGCTATCCAATGCTAGCAAAGCAGAATATGAAATGTTGTTTGTAAGGTTCAAGTTTATTGTCATCTGACTGTACATACATACAACCAAATGCAACAATGTTTCTCTGGACCACAGTGCACCCACAAAACATATATCATGCACAGCACATGAACCAAAATATTACCATAAATAAATTAATAAAATGTAATTCAAAAGGCATGTCGTGAGCAGAACAGGTAAACAGTAAGCAGATCGCTGTCCTAGTGACGAGACCTCAGCGGAGGCAGGGTATTAGCCTGAGGGAAGAAGCTGTCACCTAGTCTGGCAGCCCTGATGCTCTGTACCTCCTCCCTGACAGTAGTGTGTCAGAGAGATTGTGGGATGGTGGTAGGGATTCTCAACAATGTTTTGGGCCCCTTGTCTGCAACATTCCTGGTAAATGTTACAAAAAGCAGGGAGGGAGACCCTGGTGATCCTCTCGGTGGTTCTTACTATCCTCCGTAAGGTCTTGCCTTGCAGCTTCCCTACCACACAATGATGCAGCCGGACAGGATATTCTTGATGGTGCTCTACTTTGCATTTGACCTCACTATGGCAGTAGAGAAGGATGGACAAGTCAGTGTGGGAATGGAAAGGCAGTTGAAGTAGGGTTGCCAACGGTCCTGTATTAGCCGGGACATCCCTTATATTGGGCTAAATTGGTTTCTCCCATATGGGACCGCCCATGCCCCGTATTTCCCCCGCTAAGGTAGAGCGTTCCTATGAAACTGTTTGTAAGCCGAAATGGCGTAAAGCGATGAAGCAATTACCATTAATTTATATGGGAAAAATTTCTGAGCGTTCCCAGACCCAAAAAATAACCTACCAAATCATACCAGATAACACATAAATCTTAAAATATAGTAAAAGCAGGAATGATATGATAAATACACAGCCTATATAAAGTAGAAACAATGTATGTACAGTCTAGTTTCACTTAACAGAATCGGAAAGGTTAAGCCAAAACCAATTTGTAGAAAAAAATCGGCATGTCACACATGTCCACACAGGTGCCTGCACAAGGCTTCATGGTCATGGTAGTCTTTCTCGGGGTAAACACAAGTGTCCCATATTTGACTGCTACTTTTGTCCCTTATTTGGAAGTGAGAAAGTTGGCAACCCTAAGTTGAAGTGATATGCAAATAGAAGTTCAAGATTGTCATTGCAGATAAAGCACGGGTGCTCTGCAAAATATTCACCTATTCTACACTTGGTCTTGCCAACGTAGGGAAGGCCATATTATGAGCAGCCAGTGCAACAGAACAGATTGGAGGAGGCACACGTTGATCTCTGCCTTACCCGTAAAAGCTGTTTAGGTCTTTGAATGGTGGAAAGCAGAGAGTTGTAGGGACAAGTGTTGCACCTCCCCCAGCTTCAGGGGAAGTATTGGGGGGTGGGGAGGGAAGGAGAGGACAGGAAGGAATGAACGTGCCCGAGAGTCACTGAGAGCGTGGTTGCTGCGGAAAGCAGAAAGTGGGAGAAGAGGGGAAGATGTGGCTGGTGGTGCGGTTCTGTTGGAGGGAAAGGTGAGGACCAAAGGAAACACTATCTCTGTTTTGTTTGGGCGGGATGAGAGCAGGCATCGGAGAAATGGAGAAAATGCGAGTGAAGGTTCCATGAACTACAGAAGAAGGAAAGTCATGTTTTCTGAGGAGGAGGACTTTTCAGAAGTTAGAGAATGGAAAGACTCATCTTGAAAACGTGCACCGGAAATGGAGAAACTGGAGAAAAATAATGGTATCCTTACAGGAGGCAGGACTGGGAGGAGATGTAGTTGAGGTAGCTATGGGAATCCAAGGGTTAAAAGTAGGTGTTGGTGTTAGTTTTTCTTCTGAAATGGAGACAGAGATCCAGAAAAGGAAGAAAAATATCAGAAATAGTCCAGCTGAATTTGACTATTTAGGCAAAGTCGAGTTATCGAAAAAGATTATAAAATTAATGAGTACTGCTCAAAAGGAGGAAGTAATGCAATGCAATCATCAATGTAGTGGTGAAAGAGATGGGAAAGGGTGGTAGAGAGTATACTGTAGCTTTGGAACAAGGACTGTTCCACTCAGCCAATAAAAGGACAGGTGCATCTTGGGCCCGAGTGAGTGGCCATGGTATATCTTTGATAAATAGAAAGTCAGAAGAATTGAAAGAAGTTGTTGAGAGTGTATGAATGTACATTTAAGTATTGTTTATACAACCCCTATCTCCTGATACTTACTACAGTGTTCAATAATGGTCACTGTCATCTCCTTTCAAAATCTTTCTGGTGTCAAACCCCACTGGTTTGCCTTTGCTTGATACTATTCCTACCTTTTCAAATGTAGTTCCCATACTAGGCCGTAATGTAGACAGTCAGCACACCTTCCACCACACATCTGTCGAAGCTTGCCAAGGTTTTTGATGACATGCCAAATCTCTGCTCCTGAGGAAGTAGAGACGCTGTTATGCTTTCTTTGCAATTATATTTATATGATGTGTCCAGGATGGGTCCTCTGAGTTAGTGACACCCAGGAATTTAAAGTTACTGACCCTTTCCACCTCCGATCCTCCCATGATTACCAGCTCATTGACCTCTGGTTTCCCTCTCTTCAAGTCTACAATCAGTTCCTTGATCTTAATGACATTGAGTGAGTGGTTGTTGTTATTGCACCACTCAACCAAGTTTTTAATCTCCCTCTTGCGGAAAATCCTACAAAAGGTAGTGGATTCAATCCAGTACATCACAGGTAATCATTGAGCATATCTACATGAAATATTGTTGTAAAAAAGCAGCATCCATCATCAAAGATCCTCACCACCCAGGCCATGCTCTTTTCTCGCTGCTGCCATCAGGTAGAAGGTACAGGTGCCTTAGGACTCACACCTCCAGATTCAGGAACAGTTACTACCCCTCATCCATCAGGCTCTTGAACAAAAGGGGACAACTACACTGATTCTATTTCTGGTGTTCCCCTCAACCGATGTTCTCTCACTTCAAGCACTTATTTTTTCATACTCGTTATTTATTGCTATTTATTTATATTTGCATTTGCACAGTTGTTATTTATTGATCCTGTTTACAGTAGCTGATCTATAGATTTGCTGAGTATGGCTGCAGGAAATAGTATCTCAGGGTTGTATGTGGTGACATGTATGCGCTCTGATAATAACTTTTACCTTGAACTTTGATTTAGTTAGAAACTCTCCAGCAATTGTTTCTCTTCTAATCATCTTCACAATTTTCCCTCTCCAGAAAGTTATTCTGATATTCCTTGACCTTATTTTCATTACATTGCCAACAAAGCTTTCTGCACACCAGAAGTCACATGTTTTCTGATAACAGACTGATCTGCCTCCCACCTGCATTTCAACCTCTTGACCATGTTCATGGTGTCAATTTGCATGTCTGACCTGTATTATTGGAATGATCTGAACTTCTTTGAGGTCAAAAAGTTCATTGCATTCAGACCCATTGTCAAAAATCAAAGTTTAATGTTCAAAGTACATTTATTATCAAAGTATGTATACATATTCAACCTTGAGATTCGTCTCCTTACAGGCACCTACAAATCAACGAAACCTCAAAAGAACCCATTAAAGAAAAGACTGTCAAACACCCAGTGTGCAAAGAAAGAAAAGAAACAAATCGTCAAACACTAAAGGTAGGCAAATAGCTTCAGCACTGAAGTTTTACAAAAGACACAAGGCTAGGCATCACTGCAGCCAGAGGAGCCCACAGCCTCAGTTCATTGCGTAGTTGAATAAGCATCGTGGGACCACAGCAATAAAGCCAGGCATCATTGCAGGCAGAGCAGGGAACAGCCTCAGTTCGAACCAGAGCCGAGTAAATACTGTGGAGTAGCGAGCAGAACCAGCCAGAGCTGGATCTCATCTCGCACCCCCCACCCGGTCCCAACACCCTGACCTTTTCAATCTGGCCCAGTGCTTAAATTGTACAAACATCAAGTAGTTCCTCACTCTCGGACCGCTCTGGGGCCTGTACCCAGTGTTTGCAATTCAGCCCGTCTCTTAAACGCACTTAGATGTGGTTGGATGGTAGGTGAAAACAGAATTGTTCTTGACCGTTGAACCTCCCTTCTTTGAAAGCCTTCTGGTAGTACCATCCATAATAATGCATGAAGAATATATATGAGACAGTAGCAGACAACTATTATCCGGAAAACTACATCACTGCAGGAAGAGGTACCTCCATGCAGGAATAAAAAAAGAGAAAATTGAAATGACAAATCCATTAAAGAAAGAGGAAATTGAAATAACAAAAAATGCAGCTTAAAGCCTCTTACACGACAACTAGATTTGAGACATTGAACTGATATCTTTATTCTAGCATGTAAAACATGTTAATTCCTCCTTCCTCTATAACCCTCGCCATCTTTTGTGTGCCATACTAGTACACGAGTACTTCAAACTGTGACACTGCTGTTCTATAATCCAGCATCAAAGGTTATGAGAGAGCTGCTGTGGTTTGCTTCCTCCTTGACTCTCACTCATCCTTTCACATAAAACTCTGCAAGATCTCCTACTGGGCTGCACTTCATCCCCAGTACTGGGGCCGCCAAAGTGAGGAAATCACTGGCATGAACTGGGGATTTACGATTCCATTCCACCGAGTGCGTCCCAGTGCCACAAGTCAGCACTGGAAAAGGCCATTGCAAAGGAGTGTACAACAGATGCAAATTTCAGCTGTTCCCTTACAGGAAACAGATGTGAATTCTGAAAGCCTGAATGGGAAATCCAAGCTGAATTACTCCAATAGGTTTTCCTTAAATCACAGAAATTTTTTGAGTTGAAAAAAGATTCCACTGGCATTGGAGAGTGAAAGGGAGAAGGAGATTATTCGTATTTATTGATATGTCATAACATAAACTGAAACAAACTAATTAACCCAGATCTGATAATTATGAGACAGCTTACTCAACAGAGATTTTAATTTGGTTCCATTGTCCATTTATTTGTGTCAGTGGCACCCTTGTTTTAAAGGCTGTGGGCATTGATTACCCCATGGGTTCCCTGTCAGTACTATCAGAAAGAAAATCTTCCCAAATACAACCCAAACTTGGCAATATAGTACTTATTTATTAAAACAGCATGATGTTTTGCCTATCCATCAGCCCTCCACATAACATCTTTACTGTCCATTTCTGCTGTTGAAGTGCTTCACCCAGGTAGCAGTTTCACAAATTATAGAATCAAGAACACTTTATAAACATGGAAAAGTCCGCAGATTCTGAAAATCCAAAGTAACACACACAGCAGGTCAGGCAGCATCAATAGAAATGAATAAGCAGTTGACGTTTCAGGCCGAGATCCTTCAAGTACACTTTTGTCCTCATTATTTTGCACTGGCGTTACATTATCTGCAGAAAGATCTTTGTCTGATTTTCTTTTTCTCAGTAATGAATCCCTCTCACCTAACTATCTTCAATTGGATCACTCAGCGTTGATGGCAGAGAGCTGACTCTGCAGACTGTGTTACTCAGTTACTCATTAAATGGACAGAACTGCCAATACTAATCACTCCACTGTTTACTGTACTTTCTAATAATTGCAATTTTTTGGTGCACAGTAACAGACAGTACATCTGCTTTTACATTTTTTAATACTGGTAATGTCATATATCTAAACTGGTTCCTAACATTCAAACAGCTTAATCCCAGTGTTTTATCCTGGCAGCAGATTAATAGACCCAGTTTACCAGGTCAATCCTTCATCCAGGATAAAGGAGCTCAATTTATTAGTGGTATAACTGTTCGACCCATGAAAAAAATCAAAACAAAATACAGAACATTTATATAAAATTAGATTCCAAATTATAGTTTAGTTAAGGACATTAACTTTGAATTAGGCAGAGTACTCTTGACCAAGTCGGAATATTTTCCTGAGAAATGAATCTGTAATCCATGTAGACACTTGTTTTACTTATGAACAGTTACACTGTTAGAGGGGCTATCTTCTGGATAAGATGTTGAATTAAGTATTTCTTGCCTTTGCCAGATGGATGAAAAGAAACCACATCCAATTAAGAGTAACAGGGAAGTCTCCACAGCAGATCAGTGGGCAACATGGTGGCACAGCAGTTGGTGTTGCTGCTTCATGGGTACACGTCCACAGATCCCTGAAAGTTGCCTCACAGGTGGATAGGGTAGTTAAGAAAGCTTATGGGTCTTCATAAGTCGAGGGATAGAGTTTAAGAGTTGCGATGTAATGTTGCAGCTCTATAAAACTCTGGTTAGGCCACACTTGGAGTACTGTGTCCAGTTCTGGTCACCTCACTATAGGAAGGATGTGGAAGCATTGGAAAGGGTACAGAGGAGATTTACCAGGATGCTGCCTGGTTTAGAGAGTATGCATTATGATCAGAGATTAAGGGAGCTAGGGCTTTACTCTTTGGAGAGAAGGAGGATGAGAGGAGACATAATAGAGGTGTACAAGATAATGAGGGGAATAGATAGAGTGGATAGCCAGCGCCTCTTCCCCAGGGGACATGGCTTTAAGATAAGGGGTGGGAAGTTCAAGGGGGATATTAGAGGAAGGTTTTTTACTCAGAGAGTAGTTGGTGTGTGGAATGCACTGCCTGAGTCAGTGGTGGAGGCAGATACACTCGTGAAGTTTAAGAGACTACTAGACAGGTATATGGAGGAATTTAAGGTGGGTGGTTATATGGGAGGCAGGGTTTGAGGGTTGGCACAACATTGTGGGCCAAAGGGCCTGTACTGTGCTGTGCTATTCTATGTTCTATGCTCATAGCTTGAGGAATTCAGGTTTGAGTCTGATGTTGGGCGCTGTTTGTATGTCCCCCTCCATCCACTTACCTGATAGAAGGTGAATTCCTTAAACTTTTTGGTAGTGGCTCAGTAAGCATCAAATCCTTGATCAAAACTGAAAGAGACTCAATCTTTCCTTTAATGTCACCTATAGTGCTCTAATCCAGCACCATGGGCTTTCTAACTGTGGTGGATTTTTATACATGATGTCAATGGTCATAAAACATCATTGAATGTGACAACTGGCATCATGCTACATGCATTTCCAAGTATCTATAATATCTTTGGCCTATGATAATTTGCTCAGACTTAAATAGCATCGAAGCATATAATTATAGGCAATATAAGGCAATCAATCAAAGCTAGTTGAAGAGACACAAGTTAATTATCAGTTTAGTGAGGACTATGGAAGGGAAGCAAAAGAATGGTAGGTATGCATGGTGAGAAATACTTGTGAATTGTCTATATAAAATGCCCGACGACATGATAGCAATTACCTCTTGCACCATGCAAGGGCTCATGTAATGCCAGGAAAGCATCATTTCTACTATGGAAGCGAAACACAGCTGCGGGAGTCACCGTTAACACTCCAACAACACAGCATTAACGTATCATGTTTCTGGCTGCATGGTGGTACAAGCTGACATCGATCAAAGTACTTGTGTTATCGTGGAGTTTCAGGTCAAGTCTATTCATTTCTTTGCTAATAGTAAGCTAACAGTTGATTGATTTTCAGCATGAGCAGATTGTTGTTTTGAGGGAAGAGATGGATGCCATGCTCAATATTTGAAGTTGGCAGGATTCTAGAGGCTATTATGGAATTTGTAATCTGGATAACAGCAGTCCCAAGCCTATAAGAGACCCAGTGGCACCGTTTGGTTTGAAAATCCTCTCTTTCCTCACAGGCCTCTAAAAGATGACAGGAAACTCTGACTGCTTTAATGTGAATGAATTATATGAATGCTAAGGACAAGAACCTGAATACTGCGACAAGAACCTGAATACTGAAGCAATACACAGAAAATGCTGGAGGAATTCTGCAGGCCAGGCAGCATCTATGGAAAAGAGTACTCTTTTCCATAGAGGCTGCCTGGCCTGCTGAGTTCCTCAAGCATTTTGTGTGTATTGCTTAGATTTCCAGCATCTGCAGATTTTCCCTTGTTTGTGACCGAACACTGAAGGAGTGGGTTCTGTAATTAATGAAGAGCTCCAGGTTCTGAAAGGGAATCCAAGGAATCTGTTACAGCCTGAACTTCAGGGAAGCTGCAATGCTGGAAAATACACATTCTGTTTCACTTTAGTAGAAAGGCCACATTTTCATGCGTATAAAGAAGTGTAGCAATATCAATAGTGCTACAACGTAACATTGTAAAGAATTTCCACGTTCCGAAATAGTCACTGGAGTCAGTAGTAGGCTTAAAGGCGATGGGGGTACATTTCAGAGACAATAAAGAGGCAGAGGCATTCTCTCAACTAGACAGTAATGTCAGAAATTACTGAATTTTACCTGCATTGTTAAAAGAACATTACACAAGGACTGAGATCATCAGATGCATGGCTTGCACCAGAACTACATCACAAGTATGTGTGTGTTTTAAGGAAGTGCTGGGTTAAATTCCTGAAAATGGTCCTTATTGCATTTCACTCCAGGAAATGTTGTCAATTGCCAAAAAGTAGCAAAGCACAATAAAAGCAACTTACATTGTGAACCTAATAATCTGCAAGTGTTTGCAATGAAAACCTATAACACTAGATCTACTCACTTCCTTACGTGGACACTTGTATCTACTGGATATTGTGACCACAAGTTCAGCTTTTCAGTTACATCCAATCCAAATATGAAGTGAAGAGAAACAAGAAACATTTATAATGTATGCCACAGGACAAGAATCCTGAGCAAAAGAAAGCAGAGCAACACACATCAAAGTTGCTGGTGAACGCAGCAGGCCAGGCAGCATCTCTAGGAAGAGGTACAGTTGACGTTTCAGGCCGAGGGGTCCTGACGAAGGGTCTCGGCCTGAAACGTTGACTGTACCTCTTCCTAGAGATGCTGCCTGGCCTGCTGCGTTCACCAGCAACTTTGATGTGTGTTGCTTGAATTTCCAGCATCTGCAGAATTCCTCTTGTTTGCAAAAGAAAGCAGATCCACTTTCTTTTGACCTTGATCCCAATCAGTCCTTCACTGTAACAAATACGAGAAATCACTACTGACTAATGTTGCATTAGGTCAGCCATAGCAACCCCTTGCTTATAACAGAGTGGTTTCAACAGTGAGAAGTAAATCACATATTTGCCCTTCAAACCCTTTGCAGCTTCTATAAAACTCAAGTGCTGATTGTAACGGAATGCTTATCTGCATATACTTACCTATTAGAATATGTGAACAATCATAGCTATTCTTCAGGTGGTAATATATAAGGTAAAATGGCATATGATACCTTATATTGTATCACCAACCACATGCTTTGTAACTCAAGAGCAGTTTCTATCCCACTTTTATCATTGTCGTGGCTATCCCTCGAGGTTGAGGATGATGGTCTTCGTTCTGAAGAAGTGGCCCACAGAGTGAAGACACCCATGCATATATTTGTTTAACATATACCTGATGTTGCACTCCAAGAAGCACACGATACTTCACAAATCAACCAACTGATTCCAATGGCATGGAAACCACGACGATTGGAGCTGATGGATTTGTTGCAGCCTTCATCCGCCTTCACAGCCGTTGAGTTCATAGTAACTTCGTCCACCTGTTCCACCGTTGAGGTCTTGGTTGGATTGTTCTTTGTCAGGGACCTCACCCTCGACCTTACCGCCATGGGTGACACTACCAGGAGCATAGCTCCAGACTGCATTGCTCTCGGGATCACAGGACCATACAAGTTTCTCCACCACGACAAGGTGACAATCCACGGAGAAGACTATTATCATACTCTTAACTGGACCAGTCATATGCAAAAAGGTGAACTCTTTATCTCTCAATCTCTCATTTGACCCCATAGTGGCCCTTGCACTTTATTTGTCTAGCTACACTGTATTTTCTCTGTAGATGCAACAACACTATTTCGCTGAGCACTTCTGCTCCATTTGCCAAAAGCGGAACTTCCCGGTGGCCAAACATTTTAATTCCAATTCCCACTCGCACATGTATTCCCTAGAATGAGTGGGGAGCTCTTGGAAACATCCTGTATGTTAAAAGGCCTGAACAGATTAGATATGGCAAAGTTATTTCCCATGGTAGGGGAGTCTAGGACAAGAGGGCACGACTTCAGGATTGCAGGACGTCCATTTAGAACAGAGATGCGGAGAAACTACTTTAGTCAGAGGTGGTAAATCTGTGGAATTTGTTGCCATGAGCGGCTGTGGAGGCCAAGTTATTTGGCGTATTTAAGGCAGAGATAGATAGGTTCTTGATTAGCCAGGGCATCAAAGGGTATGGGGAGAAGGCAGGGGCAGGGGAGTGGAGATGACTGGAAGAATTGGATCAGCCCATGAAAGAATGGCGGAGCAGACTCAATGGGCCAAATGGCCCACTTCTGGTCCTATATGTCAGTATGCCGGAGCAGGGATCCAATCGCAGACCCAGTACTTTGCACACAGCGATATTAATTGCATAACAAATCGCATGGCACAAACGAAGTCTGCATCAAAGTTCAGACAGACAGACAGACAGACAGACAGACAGACAGACAGACAGACAGACAGACAGACAGACAGACAGACAGACAGACTCAGGAAAATTCACTAGCAGAATTTAGCAACAAACAGGTGAAAACACAGGACTGAAATACACTGAGCAATAAACAGAGAGGCAGGTGATAGGTGGAGCACAATGAGACAGAAGTGGCAGCAAAACAGATAATAATGAGAAACAGGTGAGAGGCAGAGTACTCAGTAATACAGGGGCTGGAGTAGGGCAGGAGCACATGGCAATACAAAACCACAGACTGATGGCTAGGGGGAAAACACACAAAAAAGACAAAATTGAACTTGAGGTACTGACATTATGTCAGTCCATGGCCTCCTCTTATGCCAAGATGAGGCCACCCTCAGGGAGGAGGAGCAATATCTTATATCCATCTGGGTAGCCTCCAATGTGATGGCATGAATATTGATTTTTCCTTCCGGTAAAAAAATTCTCTCCCCTCCCCTCTTCTTCTATCCCCTGCCAACTCAGGCCTCTTACCTCATCTCACCTGCCTATCATTTTCCCCTGGGTCCCCTCCTCCTGTGGTCCACTCTCCTCTCCTATCAGATTCTCTCCTCTCCAGCTCTTTACCTTTCCCACCCACCTGGCTTCACCTATCACCTTCTAGCTATCCTCCTTCCCCTCCCCATCCTTTTTTATTCTGACATCTTTCCCCCTTGCTTTCCAGTACTGAAGAAGTTTCTGTTTCTGAAATGTTGACTCCCTTCATTGCTGCCTGACCTGCTGAGTTTCTCCAGCATTTTGTATGTATTGCTTTGGATTTCCAGCATCTACAGACTTTCACCTGTCCATGAACACTATTCCGCAGTTTGTCTTTCTTTTTATTTGATTCACTTACACCTATCTGGATAAGACCATAAGATATAGAGCAGAATTAGGCCATTTGGCCCATCAAGTCTGCTCTGCCATTTCATCGTGGCTGATCTATTTCTCCTCTCAGCCCCAATCTCTTGCCTTCTCACCATATCCCTTCATATCCTGACCAAGCAATTAAGAATATATCAATCTCTGCCTTAAATATACATAAAAACTTGGCTTCCACAGCTGCCCGTGGTGAAGAATTCCAGATTTACCAGTCTCTGGCTAAAGAAATTCCTCCTCATCTCTGTTCTAAAACGATGCCCCTCTATTCTAAGACTGTGTCCTCTGGACTCTCACACCCCAGGAAACACCCTCTCCACATTCACTCTTATCAAGGCATTTCACCATTCGATAGGTTTCAATGAGGTTACCCTTCATTCTTCTGCATTCTAGTGAATACAGGCCCAGCGCCACCAAACGCTCTTCATATGACAAGCTGTTTAATCCTGGAATCATTTTTGTGAACGTCCTTTGAACCCTCTCCAGTTTCAGCCATCCTTTCTCAGATAAGGGGCCCTGAAATGCTCTCAATACACCAGGTGAGCCTTCTCCGGATGACTCACAAACAAAAGCTTTTCACTGTAGATTGGTACATGCGACAATAATATACCAGAACCAATATTTCATTGTTGCAAGCTGCTCTCATTTTTCGCCCCTAGACACTCAATTGCAACCAACAAGCTCCGTTGCCTGTCCTCAGCTGGCATCGACGCCATAAATATGATTTAACCCAGTCTTGGTCCTTTCACAGGCTTCCTCTTTGTTCTTTCCAACTTAAATCATGCCGACTTCCAACTTTTCATAGTTCTGACTAAATGTGTTCAAACTGAAACATTCAAGTGTGTTTCTTTTTCCACAGCTGCTGCCCAAAAGTACAGAGTGTTTTCTAGCTTTTCCCAAGAATTTCAGACCTCGCATATGTTACTTGGTGAAAGAACCTTTTGGGAGAAAAGATATGAAATGACAGAAATATTTGCTGTACAGATTGAGAATTCATTCACCATTGATTCTACAGCAGTCAGTCATTTATTTCAGCATTTGCTCTTTATGTTATCAGTTATTCAGCGCTTTAAATTTACACGAAATTAAAATCTGTTCTATTAACAGAGAATAATTTTTAAATGATAGTTTTCAGCCTGGAACCTAGCAGAATTATTACAGTTACTCGCACTGCAAATATAACAGTTTCCACAACGCCCCAGCCAGAGGCAGATGCACAATTTTCACACCGGACCGTTTAATCGGCCGTTGTCTAGGCAACGGCTCTCTCTTTAACGAGAAAAGAGCACTGTATTTAAATCATCCGCCTGAACCAATCGTACCTTAAGCTTATTACAACCAATGGGAAACGAGCTCCGGAATTTGAATGCCGATGAACGTTCTAGTGTCAACTGTCAAGGTGAGTGGGCGGAGCCCAGGAGACAAGCACGTCAGTCAGCGACAGAGCCGGCTTGGAGACCCCGGGGTACAGGAGATCGAGGGTACGGCCACCGCAGACTGGGAGACCGGAGGGTACGGGCAGAGGATGCAAACAGAGAAACCGAGGGGACCAGCTTGAACGGACCCCAGGGTGCAGACCTGAAGAGACCCCAGGGTGCAGTCAAAGGGATCGAGCTTGCAGTCTCGGATACGGAGGAGCAGGTGCATAGAAATGAAGAAATGATTTGGCAGATATTCCAGAGAATCAAAGGTGCACGATTGCAGTGCATTTTTTTGGATGCAAACAATACCCCGCAGAATGCACCAGGATAGTGTGAGAGAGGTGGATTCAGAAGTAGTTGTTGTGAGATACAGAGATAGGAAAGGTGCACACTAAACTGAATGAAAGAAATGGTAGACCACGGGAATTAGATGTTATATACTGAGAAATAAATAGCAGGAAAAATAGGCACACACAGAGTTGCTGGACAGGCGGTGGATTCGGGGGGGGGGGGGTTTATAAAGTTATGGCCTTAAGTCATTAAAAAAATAAACTTGACATGATTCCTGAGAAACTGTAAAGTATCTTGCTTCGTGCTAATGCATGGAAGAGATAATATTCTAAGATATTCGTCAGGACAGGAAAGACATCTACCTACAAAGCATATACTGGTGGGGGCAATGAGAGAAGTACAGAGAAACACTGGAGTGCAGGTTAGATACTGAATGTTAGACACATCGCCGTGAACACAAGGGTGGAGGTAAAGGCTTTTCTTGCAGATCCCAGTTGGGAACATGAGGACCAGAAAACAGCATGTGAGAACGCTATGATTTAAGATAGTGAATGGAGAAGTATGGTGGAAGTGAATGGAGCGTACAATTCGCGAGATTCCTATGTTGCTACAAGGGAAAGCAACGGTACTAACTTTATGCAAATCAAAGCAAAAGATTCTTGTTAAAGAACTCAGGCTGGGTGAACACCCTCAAATACAGGAAATACCGGGTGTGTTCGGTTTGTTCCAGAACGAACGGTATTAATCCTTCACATTGTGCAATGATAAAGAATAATTAGTGATCAGGTTTGGTAACCCGTGGGAGAAAGGGGAGACAAATATTGAAAATATTTTGTTTTTTTTTTAAAAGTAGGTCTAATAATTATCGATCGAGACGGAGATGTCAACACTGCCTTTTAAAAACAAGCTTGTTACGTTGCTGTGTTGCAAGTTCTGTGACAATATATTGTGCGCTCGGGGCATGAGGGCAGTCCTGCTCTCTGACACAGACGTAGAACTGTACTCGACTGATATTCCCCCCACAAGGTAAGGATCGGCGATGACTTGTTTTGTTGTGTCATGTGATTTTCAGTCCTTGTATTTTAATTACTTTTGAATGAAAGTGATCTTCCTGCCACGGGGTGTAGATAAGAAATAGCTTAGAAACTTTTAAAGGTCAGCGAGATAATTACGTGTTAGTGGAAGGAAGTGATTCTCTGACAGTCGGATGAAGTCTTGTGTAGCGTAAATGAAAACATAGACTGCTCTAAACTCTGTAATGACGCACTCCTTATGCTAAAGAATTTGATCAGCATTGATTAGGAGTTTACAAACCATACAAGGCGTCAAGGCCCTGTACCTGGTAGGGTTCTGAAAACAAACCTGTGGGAACGTTCAAGGACATCTTCAATCTCTCACTGCTGCAGTTGGAAGTTCCCACCCGCTTCAAAGGGGCAACAATGTGCCTGGAGGCTGTGGAAGTGAGCGAGGTCCTCAATGAATACTTCTCTTCGGTATTCACCAATGAAAGGGAACTTGATGATGGTGAGGACAATATGAGTGAGGTTGATATTCTGGAGCATGTTGATATTAAGGGAGAGGAGGTGTTAGAGTTGTTAAAATACATTAGGACAGATAAATCCCCGGGGCCTGACGGAATATTCCCCAGGCTGCTCCATGAGGCGAGAGAAGAGATTGCTGAGCCTCTAGCTAGGATCTTTATGTCCTCGTTGTCCACGGGAATGGTACCGGAGGATTGGAGGGAGGCGAATGTTGTTCCCTTGTTCAAAAAAGGTAGTAGGGATAGTCCGGGTAATTATAGGCCAGTGAGCCTTATGTCTGTGGTGGGAAAGCTGTTGGAAAAGATTCTTAGAGATAGGATCTCTGGGCATTTAGAGAATCATGGTCTGATCAGGGACAGTCAGCATGGCTTTGTGAAGGGCAGATCGTGTCTAACAAGCCTGATAGAGTTCTTTGAGGAGGTGACCAGGCATATAGATGAGGGTAGTGCAGTGGATGTGATCTATATGGATTTTAGTAAGGCATTTGACAAAGTTCCACACGGTAGGCTTATTCAGAAAGTTAGAAGGCATGGGATGCAGGGAAGTTTGGCCAGGTGGATTCAGAATTGGCTTGCCTGCAGAAGGCAGAGGGTGATGGTGGAGGGAGTACATTCAGATTGGAGGATTGTGACTAGTGGTGTCCCACAGGGATCTGTTCTGGGACCTCTACTTTTCGTGATTTTTATTAACGACCTGGATGTGGGGGTAGAAGGGTGGGTTGGCAAGTTTGCAGACGACACAAAGGTTGGTGGTGTTGTGGATGGTGTAGAGGATTGTCAAAGATTGCAGAGAGACATTGATAGGATGCAGAAGTGGGCTGAGAAGTGGCAGATGGAGTTCAACCCGGAGAAGTGTGAGGTGGTACACTTTGGAAGGACAAACTCCAAGGCAGAGTACAAACTAAATGGCAGGATACTTGGTAGTGTGGAGGAGCAGAGGGATCTTGGGGTACATGTCCACAGATCCCTGAAAGTTGCCTCACAGGTGGATAGGGTAGTTAAGAAAGCTTATGGGGTGTTAGCTTTCATAAGTCGAGGGATAAAGTTTAAGAGTCGCAATGTAATGATGCAGTTCTATAAAACTCTGGTTAGGCCACACTTGGAGTACTGTGTCCAGTTCTGGTCACCTCACTATAGGAAGGATGTGGAAGCATTGGAAAGGGTACAGAGGAGATTTACCAGGATGCTGCCTGGTTTAGAAAGTACGCATTATGATCAGAGATTAAGGGAGCTAGGGCTTTACTCTTTGGAGAGAAGGAGGATGAGAGGAGACATGATAGAGGTGTACAAGATAATAAGAGGAATAGATAGAGTCGATAGCCAGCGCCTCTTCCCCAGGGCACCACTGCTCAATACAAGAGGACATGGCTTTAAGGTAAGGGGTGGGAAGTTCAAGGGGGATATTAGAGGAAGGTTTTTTACTCAGAGAGTGGTTGGTGCGTGGAATGCACTGCCTGAGTCAGTGGTGGAGGCAGATACACTAGCGAAGTTTAAGAGACTACTAGACAGGCATATGGAGGAATCTAAGGTGGGGGCTTATATGGGAGGCAGGGTTTGAGGGTTGGCACAACATTGTGGGCCGAAAGGCCTGTACTGTGCTGTACTATTAAAAAAAAAATTATACCAGTGCCCAAGAAGAGCAGGGTGAGCTGCCTCAACAAATATTATCCAGTGGCACTTATATCTGTTTTGATGAAGTGCTTTGATTATGGCTAGAATCAACTTCTGTCTAAGCAAAAACCCAGACTGTCTGGAATTTGTCTATCACAACAATGAATATACCATACAGTGGATGTAACCTCACCGGCTCTCCACTTGGCCTCGGATCCTCTAGACAATAGTAAAACCAACGTCAGGCTGCTGTTTATTGATTTCAGCGCAGTGTTGAACACAATTATACCCTCCGTTCTAATCAACAAGCTCTGAAACCTGGGCCTCTGTACCTCCCTCTGCAAATGGATCCTTGACTTCCTCACCAGGAGACCACAGAATCAGAAATAACATCATCTCCTTGCTGACAATCATCACTGGCGCACGTCAAGGATACGTGCTTAGCCCACTGCTCTACTGTGTGGCTAGGCACAACTCAAACGCCATCTATAAATTTAAGAACGGCACAGCTATTGTTGGCAGAGTTTCAGATGGTGACGAGGAGGGGTACAGGAGTGAGATAGATCAGCTGGTTCAGTCTTGTCGCAACAACTACCTTTCACTCAATGTCAGTAAGGCCAAGGAAGTGATTGTGGAGTTCAGGTGGGGAAGTGGGGGAAACACACACCAGCCCTCATTGAGAACAGCTGTGGAAAGGATGAGCAGTTTTAAGTTCCTGGGTGTCGACATCTCTGAAACTTATTGATGTAATTAAAAAGAATATTTACAAAGTTATATTTTGTTAGTTTGGGGAGACTTGGAATGACACCAAAGACACTTGCAAATTCTACAGATGTACTGTGGAGAGCATTCTAACTGGTTGCATCACTGTCCGTTACTGAGGGCCCACTGCACAGGATTGGAAAAAGCTGTAGAAAGTTAGAAACTCGCCAGCTTTATTGTGGGCACTATCCTCCCCAGCATCAAGGACATCGTCAAAAGGTGGCATCTGTCATCATGGAGCTCTGTCATCCAGGACATGGCCCCTTCTCATTTGCTGCCATCAAGGAGGAAGTACAGGAGCCTGAAGACAAACACTGACAATTCAGGAACAGCTTCTTTCCCTCCACCATCAGATTTCTGATTGGACACCACCGCACTATTTTTTAACTTTTTTTTAACACTACTTATTTAAGTAAATTATGTATACTTATGGTAATTTATAGTATATTTATTATTATGTATTACAATATACTGCTGTTGCAAAACGGCAAATTCCACAACATATGCCAGAGATATTAAACCTGATTCTGATCCTTTTCATTTTGTGTTAGATGTACCTCTCAGCTGGGTGGTAAGTTATTAAGAAAAGGAATAATTGTTAGCTCTCGCCCTCCTCGCCCTCCTCACCCTCCTCTCTCCCCCTCTCCCCCTCTCCCCCTCTCCCCCTCTCCCCCTCTCTCCCCTCTCTCCCCCCTCTCCCCCCTCTCCCCCCTCTCCCCCCTCTCCCCCCTCTCTCCCCTCTCTCCCCTCTCTCCCCTCTCTCCCCTCTCTCCCCTCTCTCCCCTCTCCCCCCTCTCTCCCCCTCTCCCCCCCTCTCTCCCCCTCTCTCCCCTCTCCCCCACCCCAGCGAGCTGCTAGTCTTTCACTCTCGTTTGTTGCAGGAGCAATATCTCTCTTCCTTGCTAGTGAGAGAGAGCACGTCTGAGATGTCAAAGTGTTGGGATGAACAGTAGTTTTTATATTGACGTCTAGAGATCATGGTCTCTTTGAGGGTTTTGTTATTGCTTGGGGGGGAGGTGGTTGATGTTTTCACTGGTGCAAGTGGGGAGGGGAGAGGGCTGATGCTTTTGCTGCTCTTTGTGTGTGCGTGGGGGGTACTTTAGGGTTCTAACGTTTCTGTTATTTATTCTTTGTTTTTTTTTCTGTGGATGTCTGTGAAGAGTAAGAATTTCACGTTGTATACTGTATATATTCTCTGATATTAAATTGAACCATTGAAGTATGTAAACTACCACCAAGAAGGAGAAGGGAACACCACCTCATATAGATTCCCCTCCACACTATACACCATCCTGACTTCGAAATATATTGCAACTCCTTCTAAATCTACATCCTGGAACTCTCTCCTGGAAAACCTTTGCCAGAAGGACTGTATGTTTAAAGAGGTGATAACACCATCTTCTCAATGGGGAAAAAAGGAATGAGCAGTAAATGTTGTTCTTCCCAACAATATTAAGACCCTGAAAAATGAATTAATATACACAATGTGTAATTTTTTTTATAATCCATGCTTCCTCACCTGCCTGTGCCCTCAAATAACTGAAAGATAAATGTGTAAAGAGTTTTTACCATTGGTAGTAACTGTTAGTCCATTGGGGTGTTGCATTAATCAAATACCACTTTCATTTACTTTAAAGAGTAGAGAGCCTCTGTACATTTTATGAGTCAGAACTGCATGTTAATTCACCACTGTACTGCCCAGAATCTTCCTGGTGTTACAACAATGACAGGAACTTATACAAGGTCTTTTAAATACAGTTAAAGAAGGTAAAACATTTTACTGAAACATAGAATACAAATATGACACCCATTTCACATCTGGCACCTTAGTGTCAAAGGGTGGGGAAGAAATTGTTTCTCTCATTTGAGCTGCTGTTTTGAGTGTGACACCTGGGAGTATATTTTCTCATTTGTGAGTGCAGATGACATTGGGAGATTTTGGAGATAAAATTGCGATATTAAATGTTATTTTAAGTGCAGTACCTGCCACAAGCGGGACTTCCCAGTGGCCAAACATTTTAATTCCCATTCCTATTCCTGTTCTGATGTGTCGGTCCATGGCGCTTCCTCTTGTGCCAAGACAAGGCTTTCCTCGGTGAAGGAGCAACACCTTGTATTCCATCTCGACACCCTTCAACCTGATGCAATGAATATCGATTTCTTCTTCCAGTAACCAAATTCCCCTCCTCCCCTCACTCTGAACTTCTACTTCTCTCCTGCCTATCACCTCCTCCTGGGTCCCCTCCTCCTTCCCTTTCTCCTATGGTCCAATCTCCTCTCCTATCAGACTCTTCTTTCTCCTGCTCTTTCCCCTCCCCCCACTGCTTTATTCTGGCATTTTCCTCCTTCCTTCTCAGTCCTGAGGAAGGGTTTCGACCTGAAACATTGAATGTTTATTCATTTCCATAGATGCTGCCTGACCTGAAAGGTTCCTCCAGCACTTTGTGGATGTTAGTATATTAAATGTAATTGGTTATTATCTTGCCATATTGAACTAAACAAAGCATGATGCATAATATTTCACAAAATAAACTGAATATACTTTCTGAAATTACTGATCTACCCGTTTCTGAGATTATAGAAGTCCAGGATATAATGCGATCCTTTTGAATCAGGAGCAACAGAGTTAAAGTTGAGAACTCAGCAGGTCAGGCAGTACCTCTGGCGGGAAATAAGCAGTCATTGTTTTGGGTTGATACCCTTCATCTAGATGGAAAGGTAGAATGATTGAAGGGTTCGAGCAGGACCTAACAGATGTTATGATAGGCAGGTATCCAGGTGAGGAAGGGGGATAGGCCTGTAGAAGAGTGGGGAACAGAAAGAAAAGCTCAAAGGTTGTAGGTGGAAGTGAATGAAGACAATGGAATCCGACAGGAGAGTGAAGATGGAGCATGGAATTAAGGGATGGAGGGAGGTGCGGAGTATGGGTAGGAGTAGTGCAGTGAGAGAACCGGGGGGAGGGGAACAAATGGAGAGTGTAGAGGAATGCTGATGGAGGCTTGGTGGATCAATAGAGGTCTCCAGATGCCAGCATCTACAGCTTCTTGTGGACTCATGTTGAACCAGCTTGGTTCAGCAGAAAATAGAACATTGTGACCCAAGTTTAATATTTATTTTGCCTGATCACTAGTTTCTCCTCAATACTATGACAAAATCAAAAATGTCCAGATGCTGTACATCTAGAATTTTTTTTAAAAAAAGCAGAAAACATTAGAAACAGCCACAGGTTAGTATAACCTTTTGTCAGAACTGGGAAAGAGTGACAAACAAGTTGGTTTTGCACGGTAAAGTATATGGTGGGAGAGGAGGTTGGGTAGATGGGATAATGAACATCTGGTGACAGGTCAAAGCCAATGTTAACCTCACTGGTTATAGAAGTCCAATGGTCGGTCGATTGATTGAGGCAGATAGAGAGTTATGATATATATATATATATATATATATATATATATATATATATATATATATTAATATATATTAAGGGGCTGCTCCTTAAGTTTGTTTTGAACCTTGCTATGGGAACTTGCATAGGCCCGAGCTACACAGTCGTTCCATGGGATATGTGAAACAGTGGGTCCCTTCTCTCCGCTTTTTGAGTATATCGATAACTGCATTAATGCAGCTCCCTATGACATACGCAGAACTCAAGAATCTCATTACCTTTGTTTCCAATATCTACCCTTCTGTCACCTTCACATAGTCCATCTCTGACACTACCCTTTCTAGATCTCTCTATCTCCAGCTATAACATCATTGCAAACTTATCTCCCACAGCCATCCTTCTTCCTTCCGGGCTTCTGTAAGGACTCCATTCTTTCCCCAGTCACTCTGCCCCTATTGTATTCGCTCCAGTGATGAGAGTCTCCACACAGGTGACTGAAGTGCTTTCCTTCTTATTGGGCCATTTCTGTTATCAGGCAAACATCTGTGATATTGGTTCAGTTTTATTTTGTCTCCATTAGCAGAACCTGTGTTTTTGTAGCATTTTATGTTTTGTCTTATTTCTTTCCCATTAATCCACTAACTAGAGGATATGTTTAGTTACGGGTTGGGTGTCCTCCAAAACATATTTTTGTGGTAACTGTGAATTCACCTTGTCACATTCATTCCTTCAAACCATTATCACACATCCATTCCACCTCTGTAACTTGAAGCAAACAGTTTTTATCTCTTCCTCAGTTCAGAAGAGGGATGTTAGACTTGGAACTTTAAACCCGCTTCTCTTTCCACACAAACTTTCTGACCTGCTCGGACATATTCTATTTTATCAAAATATTGTGTATCTTTCGATGCAGAATTCCCACATAGGGTGTTTGTACTATTGCCAAAATAATGACTCCTAGTTTTTCCTCCTCTCCTCACTGGATGTGTTTCCATTTACATCTGCAATCGTTGGCTTCTATCCAAACCAGCTTTTCTTTGTATAAGCCTCAAAATGAGTGCTGGTTTTCTGAACTTAAAGCTACTAAGTTAGAGCTGGTTATGCCTATTGTCAACTCACAAGAAAATACGTTCACGTCTACTGTTGCTCGTTACTTGATAATCTTGTGAACAGTCAGTAAGGATACTTGTACTGTTATCCCGGCTGATACAATTTAAATACTTCAAAGCTGATAACCATAGCATTGCACACTGGTGTAAATGACTATAGACATGTTGGACATGTCCCGCTGAGTGATAGGCATTGCAGCTGTTACTTCATGCTGACTTGTTCTAAATTATAGGGCCGTGGACTTTGTTGGAAATTGCTACTCCACAGAAAGCTGCAAGTGTAAAATAAAGGATATTGCATGTTTAAAATGGTAAGTCTGTTCTCATCTGTAATTTGACGTTTTAAATGAATGGCCATGGAGGAATGAATGTCTGGATTCTGCTTTTGTCTTGTGACAAGAATAACTAAATTGCTTGGTCCCTAACTGCAGTAACAGATATTCTTCTAGGCTTATTAAGGCACATATAAACAGGAGAGGGCCTTTTGGATTCTAAAAATTGTTGTGACATTTCAATTAGATCATAGCTGATTCACATTTTAAATATATTTATTCAGTTTTGATTCCATTACCCCTAATTCTCTAACATAAAAATATTCTATTAATTTTATCTTCTCTGACTTTTATTAACATTCTCTAAGTGCCAGCTAAACAAGTGGAAGTACCTTTGACCTCTGCCGGAAGACCAATGATTACCACAGATTTGTGGAATTAACTTTTCATAACTTTGTAAAAAGTTGAAGGAGCTCATTTAGTCCACTGAGTCTATGCTATCCCTGTAATAGTCCCATTAATTCCATTTGCCCGCTTTCTTTGCTGTAAGTGATCTGCTCGCACATACCAATTAAGAATTCCTGATTCTGCCATCCTCACAACTAAGCTATCAAACAGCATATCTTTAGGATGTGGAAGGAAAGAAGAACACCGAGGAGAAGCCCACATGGTCACAGAGAGAATGTCCAGATTCTGTACAACCAGAAACCTGAAATGAACTTTAGTTACTGGAACAGGGAGACAGCAACACTACGTGCAGCAGCTGTGTCCTACTCCATGCCACCAGCAAACCCTTAAGTTAATGTTTCAGTAATACTTTTTGCACTAAATTGAATTTTACTCACTGCTTCTTACTTACTTACTGCCTGTTATGCTGCTGATATTTAGGGCAGCAATGAAGGTACTTCATCTCTGGCGGTGTTCGGGGCTTCCTTCATCGTGTCAGTAGCTTCCCCTTGGCTTTCACTACTTGTCAGTCATGCAAATCCCGGGTGGAGACTCAGGAATACCGTGGCACTCAGATGTAGAAGGATTCTTCATTGCTGTTTCCATTAACAATTTTGTTTTACCATTTGGGGTTGTTAGCTTTGAGCTGAACCTCTGAAACTGGAGGACTGGTGGACCACACTTACTCTGGCCTCTACCCTTTGACCTGTTTGTTATGGGTGACCCTACCAAGAGCCAACACATAAAGCTCTGACTCTTGCCAACGTAGCTCTCTGGGTCATTGCAGTATACAAGCCTCCAAAGCACAACAAAGTTGCAGTTCTCTTAGAGGATTTATTGCTACAAATGAGTTTAAGATGTTGGAGCATCACTAGAACAAAGAAGAGCAGAAACTTCTTTCCGTTTTCAACCATGTTAATTTATTTAATACTTACGTGATTTTGCCAGGAGAAAAAAAGATTAACTTCAAAAACACTGAGGTATGAAGCTTTATAAATACCATAAGGATACAAAAGATAAGAATTAATTCCATGCAAATCATTGACAAGATTTCTTTAGAGTATTGTTTTCTTTTGGTACTCCATCTTGAGGACCATCAAATGCATTTGTTTATTTGGCTTGTATTAGATTAGATTAGATTATGAGGACACGCAGTCCTCTTTTATTGTCATTAAGTAATGCATGCATTAAGAAATGATACAATGTTCCTCCAGAATTACAACTACCAAACTGATTTTGTTCAGTTGCTTCCTGGTTCATTCATTGTAAAGTCATTTTATTTTTTATATTGTATTGTACGGTATGTATGTCCAGTTGACTTCATCCGTGGATTGTAAAAAATGCATTTCTTAAACTCTTGCTTCTTAATTGATGAATATGTTGCTTGCAACTTCATAAGTAATCTATGTACGTAGAAATTAGTTTTGTTAATAATCCACTTAATATGTTTACTGCTTGTATAGCTTTAATCCAAGTAAGGAAATTACAGCAATTCCCTTTCAAACTGAAAGTAGGGTAAAGTGAATGGTAAGTTTGTGCTTGGGTGCATATATCATAATTAAATTAACTTTAAAAATGAAAAAAGATATTTTCATCATCATTAAACATTTCTGCAGTAAATTATTTTGAATTGCAATGATCTGTATAAACAAATGTCATGATTTTGTTCATTTTTAGGTCCTTCCCAACCAAAAGTAATTTAAATATTTTAAACCCAACAATGAATCTTGTTGATCCATTAGTGAAATTGCTTGCAATTAAGCTTACACAACTCCACAGTCACTGAAGCCTTTGTGTTTTAATCAACTGTAGATTTAGATTTCTTCAACATTCTGCCTGGTTCATAATTCCATATATCACTCAACGACACTTATCCTCACTAATTCAAACTGACATACTGACCCACAACGTGTTGTATTTATCTTCCTTGCTACCTCTCAATTCTGCTGTTGTATCACTCCATTCCCTCCTAACTACTTTCTTTAAACCTCCATCCTTCAGTTTTCTAATAGAAACCATTTGTGTTCCTGACCCGTCTGCTTCACTCACTTGTATGCATAATAAAATGGGGCATCTCTGCACTTCTCCAGCTCATCCTCTGTTTCATTTTTACTGTGTGCTCCCTCCTCCAAGCCACCTATTGAAGTTTAAAGTTTACCACATTGAGGATTCTGCGCAGAGGTGAATATGAGATCTAATTTTTGACCAAAATTAATGTGTAAATTTTTATTAATTTTTTATGAGTCCTAACTAGGTGTTTGATTTTACTGATGATGTCTCCCCCCCCACCCCCCCACATGCTCTCAGAATGCATTTTGTCATCCATGTGCAAAGACAGTCTATTTAACTATAGAAAGTGACAGAGCATACTTTTATACAGTTAGTAGCACGGGCTATCAAGCACAACTTGATCAGCTAAGGTCTAAAGCTTTTTCTTACTTATACATATCAGTGCTTTTAGCAATTGGGTCATTAGTTCCTGAGGATTTACACTCAGTGGCCACCTTATTAGGTACACCCTGTTCTTCTACACACCACTGTTGTAATATGTGGTTATTTGAGTTCCTGACCCCTTCCTCTCAGCTTGAACTAGTCTGGCCATGTTGCTCTGACCTCTCTCACTAATAGGGCGTTTTTGCCTACAGAACTGCCATTCACTGGATGTTTTTCGCTCTTCACACCACTCTGTAAACTCTAGAGACAGTTGTGTGTGAAAGTCCCAGGAGGTCATGTTTCTGAGATACTAAAACTACCCCATCTAGAGCCAGCAATCATTCCATGGTCAAAGTCACTAGGTACGTTTCTTTCCCATTCTCATATTTGGTCTGAACAACAAGTGAACCTCTTGACCATGTCTGCATGCTTTTTGTCACTGAGTTGCAGGCATGTGATTGATTGAGTAGATATTTGCATTAACAGGCAGGTGTATGGCTGTACCTAATAAAGTGGCCCCTGAGTTCTAGTTTTACTTTGTGTGTGCTTTAATATTCTTATCGTGCGTGCTGCTTCAAATATATCACGAATTTATGCTATGCATTGATTTTCAATTTGTTACTGCACAAAAAGTTCACGACAAAGCTTTCTGTAAAAGCAGGCGGGCAGAGTCCTTTGCACATCTCTAAAACACATCTTTGCATGATCATCATGTTTTTCTTCATTTCAGTGGCAATGCTGTTGGCTACCATGTGGTTGTCCCATGCAAATCCTGTTTGCTTTCCTGTAACAATGGGCATTTCTGGATGTTTCACAGCCAGGTGATCTACGCTGTTAATAGACTGGATTCCTCTGGTGAGTGCAGTGTCAGGCTGGGTCTGGAAAACAGCAGAATAGTTCCTTCATTGTCCAGCCTGTTGGTTTTGTATTTGTGCGGGGAACTAATAGCCTAGTTATTATCTATTGGATCACAGGATATTGTTGTGTCTGTTGATCAGGAACTCAAATATTGTTGCATAGAGTTAAGTTTTTGCACACTATATTTTTACTTACTTTCTTAGTAATCTTGAAGAGCCATCTGCTTTGCTTCTACTGGTATAACATCAGATTACCAAGACTTTCATGAACCCTTACCTTCTGCTTATTTACAGTAATAGGAAAGCTGAATGCTATCAAAGCATCTGCAAGGTTTGTAATTCTTTTTCTGAGTAATGGGTTTCCCGCTGTCTGTGAAGAACTCCCAATTTCAGGCTTTCCAGTGAAAGATAAACTGCATACGGCTGGGGAGAACTCCTTTCCGTTTCTGTTGTGTTATTGATTAGTCTATCACTAGTGGAGAAAATAGAATAAATCACACTAGTAAAAGGTGACCTAAATTGAATACCTGCTGAATATCAAGTGTTTAGTCTGTGGTTTGTGCTGTTGGTGCTTTGAACTCGGAGAGCAGCAACAAAAATAATACAAAAGAGAAGTTCAGCAATGGTTTCCAATTCTAATTACTATCTAGGGCCTCCGACTAGAAAGTTCCTTTGAAGATGCCTGTTATTCAGAAGATGAGCCTGTATATTATACCTTCCGCTATCAATTTGTCTGTCAACACTCACTGTTCCTGGGTGTCTCGTGGTAGACAGTACCTGTGAAATAATAATCCAGCATGAATCAACATTGTTAGTCGAGGGTGGAGGGAAGAGTAGTTTTAAAAATTCAAAAGATTTTATGTGCAATTAAGGCATTCAATTATATGATCAGAGGCAAAGTTGTAGAGGTCGACTCAGTAAAGCAGAGCAAATACTTTTGATATGTGAGAAACCATGAATGTACTGTATACTTACTGCCGGTTACCCCGCTGATGTTTAGGTAGCAATGAAGGTCCTCCATCTCTGGTGGTGTTCAGGGCTTCCTTCATCATGTCCTCTTGATTTTCACGACTGTCAGTCATGCAAGTCCCGGGTGGAGACACAGGAATACTGTCGCACTCAGATGTACAAGGGCTCTTCATTGCTGTTTCTTTAACAATTTTGTTTTACCCAGTCAGAGTTCATCTGAGCTGAATCCCCCAAACCTGGAAGACCAGTGGACCACCCTTAGTCTGCTCTTTACCCTTTGACCTGTTTGTCATGGGTGACCCTTTAAATTAAAGGCATCCGTTAGTCTTGCGAGAGCATGGATCTGCGCCCAGAAAACCTTCACTCTCCAGGGCGCAGGCCTGGGCAAGGTTGTATGGAAGACCGGCAGTTGCCCATGCTCCCCTCTCCATGACACCAATGTTGTCCGAGGGAAGGGCATTAGGACCCATACAGCTTGGCACAAGGGTCATCGCAGAGCAATGTGTGATTAAGTACCTTGCTCAAGGACACAACACATTGCCTCGGCTGGGGCTCGAACTCACGACCTTAGGTCACTAGTCCAATGCCTTAACCACTTGGCCATGTGCCCACATGTAACCCTACAAAGCATAAAGCCTTGACTCCAGCCAACATAGCTCTCCAGGTCATTGAGGCATGCAAGCCCCTAAACTATGACGAGGTTGTGGTCCTCTTGGAGGTGAATGTACAATTAACTACTTACTTTGGTGCTGAGTGAAAAAGAACATCAAGTATCTTTGGAGGAAAGGGAAATCCTACATATGCTTTAAAAGCATTTTACTGAAATCTGAAAAACTCCAGGTGGTTTCAATGCAGTAGCATGTGGATCTTGGTTGCAGTTCCCATTTATCTTAATTACCTCTTCACAATAGCTCAGCTCCTTGCCTAAGTGCCTGCTTGTCCAGAATTCTTCTTAATTTCAATATTTAAAACAAATACTTAATTAAATTAATGCTTATTCATTTTCTTGACCATTTTTAATTAATCAATGTAATCAGAGTATGAGGGAGGGCAGGGGGTGGTGGGGGAAATTACTATGCATTACAAAGATATGAGAGTGGAAGGGAATGATGTTTGAGGCTTGGAAAATGCGGAGTAGATCAAAGGGAAGTAGAACGTGGAGAGCGAGTGGTGCAGGTCTGGCTGAAATATTAATGAGAGATAAGGAAATAAAGTATTTGAAGCTGAGTTACAAATGCTCTCACTTTTACGATAACTTTCTTTTAACTTTGCATATGGGATAAGTATTGAAGAGAAAGTTAATGCAAATACTAACAGTACAAGTTATTTAATTTCAGGTGTTGATTTTCTTCTCTGGGGCAACTTGCCAGATACAGAGGATGAAGAGAATGAATCCGATCTATTTGAAGAGGAATGTATCAGATAATGGAATGGAGTAATCAAGATAACAGTATTTCAATTTTGTTGCTTTGCCAATTTTTTGTTTAAAGTACTTTGACGTTATTTCAAAGGTCACAAGTGCTTTGAATTAACCGTAATGGTTAACTGCAGTTTATGTAGCAGAGCAAGCTTGTTTGAAATTCTTTTATCCAGGGAAGGATGTGAATGTACATACCCTGATGAACAGCAAGTGTGTACCAATCTTATGAGGTATGCAGTAGCCAGGTTTGGACCTTTGCAAGTTTCCAAATATTTGTTAGGAATGTTGGCACAGAGTTATGCTTTTGATTGAAGGTTAGCTTTGGGTGGACCCATCATTGGACAGGCTTTGCACAGAAAATATAAGATTTCACAGAAACATGAACAGCCAGTGAAGAAGTTGTTACGCCCTTCACGGTTGCTGGAATTGGAAACTACTCTGCTGGTTCTCCAGTTTACATCCTTCAATTATATTTTTTCACTCTAATGTGATGGCTTTTTTTGCACTCTAAAGTAAAGTTTGAGATGGAGAATTTATTTTGGCAGGGATAATAAAGAGGAATTAGTTTATTTTGAGAGCAATTTATTCAGGGAAACTTAACCAGATTCAAGATGGAATTGGGCATATTTGTTGTCATTACCTCAAGAGTGACCACTGTGTAGAAAGGACCCCATTTTGAATAATAACCCTGCTATACTTCCACAATGTTGGAATGCTAATCAAATTTTCAATTAAATAAACAAATGCGTGCGTGGGATGATGGATTTATGGCTAAATGATATATCTGGACAAATTGAAATGAAGTGTGAGTTTGTCCATCCTCATTCATGATGATGGCCATTTTCAGGTGCTTGTACTGATCTTCTGGTTTTTAAAGCCAATTTAGGCATTAAGTCCATTAACTTGAAATATATATTATTGTAAATACTGTAAATACTCAACAGGCAGGGCAATATCTTTGGGGAGAGGGAAATGGTTAATGTTTCCTTTGATTGGATGTCCAGTAATCTATTTTATAAAAAAATGCTAACTAACCGTGAATGGACAATAGGGACACCATTTATGCACTGAAGATACAATAGAAAACTATTTTCTATTTACCAAAGATGGGCATCTGTCTTGAGTTTTCAGACAGTTACTAGATCATTTTTGCAGCAGTTACTGGTATTTTAACTGTACTGGGATGACGCTGACAAAGTTGAATGAAGGAAGACTCAGTTACACATGCTGTATTAAATCCTATTATTTTTCCAAATGATGGACAAAGTCTATTGTGCACATCACACAGATACAAATATTAAGATTATATGATACTATTTACTATTTTTGTATATTAATCTGTAATGTAACTAGCCACATATGGCTCACACTCAATGTATCATGAAGTATTAATGACAACAATGCTAATGAATCTCCGAACTACAAAGAGTAACTGAAACATTTTCTGAAAGTCATTTTTCTTTATTTGCATAAAAGAAAAGGTTGTCTGCTTGGCGTTTGTCCTTTATTTACATGGCTTATGGTGAAATCTCCACTCAGCACTCTGTCTCCAGACTCAGAAGAAAATATGATCCGTTGTCTAAGATATGGGTACCTGGTCCTTGTGGAGTTGTCCTTCACTAAGGGCTAAATATTTCATTTGCTGCACTATTGAATGATATTTGTATGTAAAATCCGATATACTTATGCTATGAGTATGGGAAAGGAATTATTGATTTGTTTGAAACTGTAAAAGTTACAACAATTTGTACAAATATCTATCAGTTATTTTATATTTACAGTCTATCTGAATAGTTTTGTCAAATTAATGTTCTTTAATTCTTGCTTTGCTTCATAATTTACCACAAGCAATGTGTTCGAGTTCTCACAATCCTTGGGTTTTGCAATAATAAGTTGATTTGGCTAACTTCAGCTCTTAGGAGGATGACTATGTGTGTCTAAACTACTTCTGTCCTTCCAATCACAAGTAGGTCAGAGGAGCAAAACTTGGGACAACTTGTTGAATGTTCACAAAGGCCGAAGTGCCTTTTAGCCTAAATTACTTTTGGAAAATCTGGTATAAATTAAAAGCGGAATGATTTTTTAATTGATAACCATTCAATAGGCCAATTTTTGATTCCCTGATTTGTAGCTCATTTGTAGATATGTTCTTAATGTCCATTGCAAAAATGTTGGGATGGAATATCGATTATGACCCTGCTCCTGTTTGCTAGTTTGCAAGTATGTGCATGTAAATTGTGTACAAGTGCACTGAGGTCCCATTTATCCCTGCTGCATATCCTCCCAGTTCTTGTAGTAAAAAACCTGTCTGGACATGCTCATAAATTATGACAGCATGATTTACTGTGGATGTGGAACAAAACCGAGTTTATTTGATGCCTCCACAAGAAAGACAGGGAAAAAATGGTACACACAGAAACTCCTCAATGCAGAAATCAGTACCTGCCGAGTATTTAATTCCTCGCTTCTACAGAGGAAATATTATAGTGTTATCATTTTCTCACAAGGGATCCAGATCTGAAAGGGATCGTAATGCACAGATGAATTACTTACAGTAGCATCCTCTGTTTTCTTTTATTGGCTTTTTTTAAATATATGTTATTCTTGGCTTGGATTTTTGTATTGTCTTAGAGTAAAGGCAAAAGCAAGTTCAGTATATCATGACTCTGAAAAGTGAATGAATTGGAAGTGAACCTTGTGTAATATAGTGTAAATGTGTGGAAGAGTTTGGTGCTGTGATATTTATTCCTGTTGTGAATATGTATGTGGTTTTATTTTCTAGTTAGTTTGTGCATTCAAAACCAATATCCTGGGAAAGACTGGCATATTGCAATAGATTTTCTGGTCAATCAATAAAAGAGAAATGAAACCACAGGTGACATCACTTTTTCTTTGTGATAGCCTAAATATAGGATGATAGTATCAGATATCATTCTAAAGATGTGCTGGATTGAAGAGTTCAGAATGTAGAAATCTGAGCATGAATTGTGTTTCTAACATTCTTTGTGTGAATCCTTAAATTTCAGGGAGTAGTTTAAGTTTAAGGAAGGATTCATAAATATCACAGTAAAGTGAATGTGAGGAATATAGGTCATTAATGTACAGTTTTTCATGAATTGGTCTCTATTGCAACAAAAAACATGTTCTAGGTTTAAAGGTCTGTGTGTTGACATTTTATTAGCATTAAATTCAACAAATCACACCAGATCAACTAACGTCTGAGAAAAAAAACTTTATCATATGCAGAGGTGATTTTTTTTTTCACTAGAATAGATCTTTTAACTTGTTTTACTTTTCTTTCCCAATGCTCATAGTACCACCAGGTAGTCTTTTTTCATTTTTTTCTTCTTATTTCTATTTTGTTTACAAAAATATACTATTGTTCTTCACTGATAAACTGAGAGTTTTCTCAGTGTGTCTGCATTTGCACATTCCTTAGAAATGGTACCAGGTGATCCTTGCTATTGCAGTACATTGTACACTTGGTGAGCCAAAATGATTTTTTTCCATTCTCTCTTCTTCCCCCTCTTACTTCCCACTCTTCAATTCAGTGGCAACATGACAGTGTGGCAGGTCTCTTGGCTCCAGTGTAAATGGTTAGATTTATTGACTCCTTTTTAAACTTTCACAGTGTGACATAGTGGAATGTGTACTGCTGATGATAATCATTCATCACCTGTGTCTTTTCTGCATTTCAGACCCTTGTATGTTCCTAATGATCTTTGCAATCTTTAAGATCAAATCAAAGATGTTAAACAGTAAAGTGTAGAGAAGAAAACTTTCATTCAAGTGTGCTCATAAACAAATTGCATACTTTTGCTTGAATCAAGCCACTTATTACATTGAAGTCAGCTGAATTTAGTTCCTTGAAAGCGTTTGCAGAATTTTAATGTACCAGCACTATATAAACACACAAAATACTGAAGGATTCAGCAGGTCAGGCATCATCTGTGAAGTGGAATAAACAATCAAGGTTTCTGGCTGCGACCCTTCATCAGGAATATATGTTTTATTTGCCTGATCTCATTGCTTTGGTGGACATTAACAATTCTATAGTTTTCTCTGTAGAACAGGGTGGGTTTTTATTTGTTACTTGATTTTTCACAATCCTAGAACTTTGATTTTGAGATGAACATCAGTTGAAATTATAATTTTGTAATTACTTAGAATTATATTATATGTACTTTTACATTCACTCAAGCTTCTCCCATTCTCCATTTTGTCCTTCCATGCTATCAGCTAACCATCGAAGATCTCACTCTGTAGAAAGCCTTGTCACCTTATCTTGTCCTCTTCTTCCCATTTCCCATCAATTCATTCTGACCTCTTGTCAGCTAATTTTCCAGACGTGCTGTTCCATATTTCTTTTTTTGTACCTTAAACACCTGGGTTATCCATTACCACCATTTTATACTCACTAGTGATGGTTACACTTTCAGTCCTTAAAACCTCCTCCAGATATATGTCTGCCATTTGCTCATTCATCCTGCTTTCAAAATGCTTCTACTTACAAAAACAAATTTTTCCATTTCCTTTTTTTAAATTTTCCCACTTGTCCTGAAACATATTAAAAGAGTTTTGTGTGTTCATCATTACAGGTTTTATTATTAAAAGGAAGTCCTTCCAGTTACATTGCATCTTTTGCAACTTCAGAATGCCCCAGATAATGTTATAAGTACTTTTTAACACTGTAGTGCCAATTGCTGCAACAGATAATCACAAAAACAATGTGACAATTATCAACTAATCTCCTTTCATGATTAGAAATTGATGGACAAATATATGCTCACAAAATTGTAGAGGATTCCTTGCTGAGTAGAATGCTATGTGATTTGTCTGAGATTAGCGAAGAACAAACTGGACGTATTTGAACCAAAATTTGGCCTGTCTGATATTGTTGTGTTTTCTCAGTACTGTACTGCAAGTGTCAACCTGGATTTTGTTTATAATTCCCTAATGGTGTTTGAAACATAATTATTTGATCCAGGGATAATGAGTTCCCCAGCTGATGGGTAATGGCAAAGTTTCAGAGAAAGAGATTTTACTCTGTTAATATTGACTTGATATTTTTCAATTACTACAGATAAATTGGGTTTTCACATTGAGGAGTTAATTTATGTGTTTGTTGTGTGATTTAAAATTAGAGCTTATTTGAGTTAGGCTTTGGTCCCAGTTACTGGGCATTCTTAACTTATAGCTTCTAATTAGAAATATAGTTATTTTTCTGTTGTATAAAGTATTTGGACCTGCTGCTAGTGTTGAGTCTAATAATCAATATACAACTATCTCTGCCTGGGGCCCTATGTTCCTGTAACTTCCTACAAAATGACAGCCTGAACATTTTGATCCAAATTGGTTTCTAGGTAAGCACAGGTTTGATTTGAACTCCACAAACCTGGAGGCCTTCTTTCCCCTATTGCTGTGATCTTTTTTTCCAGCCCTACAATCCTCCAAAATTGCTGTGTTCCTCATGTTCTCTCCTATTGATCATACTGAGTGGGTCTGTTCTTTCATTGCTAAGGACCTAAACTCTGAAATTCTCTCCCCAAATCACTTAACATTTCTTCTTTATGGGCACTCATTAAAAACTACCTCACTGACCAAACATTTTGTCAATTGTCCTAATATCTCACACTCAGTCAATTTTTGTTCATGGCTTCATAAAGTTTCTTTGTGTCATTGTATATTAAAAATGCTAAATAAATGCAGAGAAGTAAGACCTTTGAACAATGGGACAGCATTCTCTCCCAGCTCACATCTAGCTTTCTCTTACTTCTCATAAAGAGATGCTGTAAAGAAGAGATTTACTGGGATAAGGGAGTGTACACGTGAACTTTTAGGCAAGGAGGTTATAACTGAACTTATAGATCAAGCCATCATGAAAAATCTGTTGCTGGACCAGTTGAATTTTGTCATTTTTTTGCCACATTAAAAGGAAGAAAATTCCTGGAAGAGTAGAGAGTGAATACAAAAAAAAATTTGGTTTCTTTCCGTTCACCATCTGAAGGGCTATACAATCAAAGAATATGCAACTATTCAGGTTTATATCAGCAGGAGATTCATTTAGAATTCTTGCATTGCTCTTCAATTTTCAGAGTTTAAACAATGAGAAAACAAGTCAAGCAAAAAATAAAACCAACTCACAATATAAAATTCCGTTTCCAATATAACATATAACTGAAACATGGGCTCATAAATCTTTTTGTATTCAAAACAAAATATCTCTCATTAGGCAGTCTTATGTAATTTTAAGCAATCTCAATATGCTTCACTCTGGAAGTTGATATAGTTGCTTGGTTACAGTCTGAATACAAAATGCAGATGTACAGATCTAATAGTCAGGAGAGTGTAAGATGTGAACTATATTTAGGAAGTCTATCAGATTTCTACCTCTTCCACATATCTCCTCCCAGAATCTCACTTCACACCCGGTCCACCTCCCACCTATCTTCCCTCTCATCTGGTTTCATCTAGCACTTGCCAACTTTTACTCCTTCCTCTCCACCCGCTTTCTTATTACTGGCATCTTCCCTTTTCCTTTCAAGTACTGATGAAAGGTCTCGGTCTGAAATGACGACTGTTATTCCTCTCCAGAGGTGCTGCCTGATCTGCTGAGTTCCTCCTGCATTTTGGAGCCCTGATGAAACTGGTCATTACCAGTCCATTGCCCTTCAACTCCCTAATCTTTAGTCATTCCAGCCCAGCTGATTTGTATGTTCTTCAATTCCAGCCTCTTGCACACCTTAATTTCTCCACCGTGGTGACTGAGTGCAGCAGCCCGAATTCTAAATTCTGCAATTTCATTCCTGAACCTTGCTGTTATCAGATGGCCCCTTCCTCTCATCCTCTAAGATAATGCTCTTTGAAATGGCACTTTACTGTAGATTGTTCTCAGATTTTATTTAGTGATCATTCTTATGAAGTTACTTGGGATATTTAACAATGTGAGAAGCAAACAAGGAAGCAGTTTGTGACGCTTGTTCATACCACTGGACCCAGATTTCTGAGGTCGAGCGAGTGGACCTGGCCCAGTGCAACAGCTTTTCCACTTTAAAAGCTCTCCCACACAGGTCTTCTGTCATCATCAGACAGGCTGGACAACCACCATCACAGAAGCGATATTTAAATACATTGGTGTGGCAGCCCAGACTTAGTCATTAGGTCAGAACTCAACCAACGGTTGCCTAAATAACCACCACATTTAATATTGGTTAACTAAGATAATTTAATAAAATATTATTCCTCTCCTTTTTCAAAGTTTTCCTTCCCACCAATACAACATAGGGAAGTGCAATTAGTTTCAGCACCTCTAGTTCAGGGTGAATGATAAACCACTGATTTTGCCAATGAAAGTGAAATAACTTGCACTTAGAAAGTAGCTTTCAGAACCTCACATCTTAAAAGTATTTCACAGCCAATGAAGTAACCTCTGAAATTTTGTCACTACAGGAAATGTGGCAGCCAATTTGCACTTCACGAAAACCATTCAGTGGTTATCCTGTCAATACCTCTTCCAAGTTCTCTTACAGTCTTAATATTCTCCATTAAATCATCTTCATATTTATTTTCTTTTACAGACCCAAACTCCATCCTCTTAAATATTTTCTATTAGATGTAGACACTCAGCTCTGATATTATACTGATAAGTCTGTATGATTCACTTATAAAACAAACACTCAAATTTTTCACAACATTAAGCAATCGATTTTATATAATTTAAGATGGAAGCATGTTTACTTGTCTGATGGCTGGTGGAGGCTAAACTTTAAACTTTCAGATAAGGTCAGAGTAATATTAGGGACAGAAAATGGCAGCCTTTATCTAAAGCTTTGCATTAACTATGGTGATATACTTTAAAGTCAAAATGGCGTGTGACTTGGAGGGGATCTGTAGGTGGTTTTCCTAATCTCCCCCACCCTCATCAGTTTATCACTGCAGCCCTTCCCCCTCACCTGGATCCTCCTGCCAGCTCATGCTCCACCCCTTCTTTGTCGTACTAGGTATCCTCCCCCATCTTTCAATCCAGATTAAGTGTTGATCTGAAACGTCAACTGTCCATTTTCCTCCATAGAATCTGCCTGACATGCTGAGTTCCTCAAGCGTTTTTTGTGTTGCTGCAGGTGGCGTTGTGTGGTCTGGTAACTTGCCCTCCTCTGCGCTGGCAATCATAGGGTTAACAATATTTTGAGAATTGAAGTATTAGAATGTGACTGTTTCATGTTTTGACACATCCAAATGAAAAATGGAATTACTTCCTCAATGACATTTACTGTTCAGTAATTAAAATAACAACATAAACAAATTTATACAAGAAGCAAATGTGAGATTGCATGGTTTGTTCTTGTTAACTTCAGTGTTGATTGAATATGGCCCACAAACACCTTCTCTAATGCAATTCAAGTGGGCAATTAATGTCAGTGATACTCACAACCTAAGAAAAATACAAAAGCAATGACAAGTTGCCCTTTGCAGAGCATGTTTTATGTGCTAAGCTGTCTCTATCAGCTTCACATGCATGCTATCAAATATAAGGAGAGGGGACCAAAATTTAAGAACAGGAAGCATTTTAAAGAGGCTGAGTGATCTAGAGTATGCATTCTGAAGCTTAAGGCCTAGGTAGATGAAGACATGGCTGTTATTAGTAGTGGAATTGAAGTCAAAGAGATAGAAGAGATCAGAATTTGCTGAGAGCAAGATTTCAGATGCTTGCTAGGTTGGAGGAGATTACAGACGAAGGGAGTGTAAGGGCTGGCTAAGAGGTGAATTTGGCAAGTTCTTACTTATATGTAATATTACCTTTGATAACAATGAGATCTGATGGGGAATACAAAATGGTGAAGGGTCTGGATGTGAATCACCAGCTGTTTCTCTTTCCACAGATGCTGGGCTGATCCAATTCTTCCAGTTATCCCCACTCCTCTGCTTTCACCCCATACCGTCTTCTCGTTGTTGCCATCAGAAGCCTGGAGGCACACACTCAGTTTTTATTAACAAAGAACAGTTTCTTCCCCTCTGTGATCTGATTCCTAAATGGACACTACCTCACTTCTTTTTTATTATTCCTGTTTCTGCACTATTTTTAATTTAACTACATATATAATTAGTAATTGACTTACTTACTTATTTCTTTCTATATTATCATACATTGCATTGTATTGCTGTCGCTACGTTAACAAATTTCACGATATATGCCAATGATATTATACCTGATTCTGAGTTGTGCAGAAATCCCACTCTACTCTCCTATCAGATTCCTTCTTCCTCAGCCCTTTGCCTTTTCCACCTATCACCTCCCATCTTCTTACTTCATCCACCTGTCTTCACCTATCACCTTCTAACTTGTCCTCTTCCCCCTCCCCCACCTTCTTGTTCTGCCATCTTCCCTCTTCTTTTCCAGTCCTGATGAAGGGTCTCAGCCCGCAATGTCAACTGTTTATTCGTTTCCATAAATGCTGCCTATCCTGCTGAGTTCCTCCAGCATTTTGTGTGTTGCTCTGGATTTCCAGCATCTGCAGAGTCTCTCGTGTTTGTGAGATAGATCTGGTGGTAAATTGGTGTTGCAACAACCTAGTACTCAACATCAGCAAGAGCAAGGAATTGATTGTGGAGCTCTGGAACAGGAAGTCTGTGGGACACACTAAAGTCCTCACTGAGGGTTCAATGATGGGAAGGGTGAGCAGCTTTAAGTTCCTGAGTGTAAACATCTCTGAGGATCTAACCGAGGCCCAACATATTGATGCAAAATTTAAGAAGGCACACCAATGGCTCTACTGTGTTTGGAGTTTGAGGAGATTAAGGACCTAAACCATCATGTACGTGTCCTCCTCTCATTACTATCATCACAGAGGAAGTACAAGATACTGAAGACACACATTCAACAATTCAGGAATAGCTTCTTCCTCTCCATCATCAGATTTCTGAATGGTCCATGAACACTACCTCACTACCACACTATTTTTTTTAACTACTGTATTTATTTATTTGTAATTCATTATGTCTTTACACTGTACTACTGTTGCAACAAAACCTACAGATTTCATATAAGGCAGAGATAATCCAATTCTGATTCTGCTTTTAAGACAAGGTATCAATTTTTTCCTTTACTTTGGAAAACTAAAGGACTTTAGACAAGGATTTAGAACACTTTGCTTCATACATGGTGTAGAGATCTTTTTTTCGCACCATTGGTATCTTACAATTCGACGAACTGGAGAAAAACTGCTGAAACACTCAACAGCACAGTTCAAGAGAAGAAATTAATCCTCTTAACTGAAAATTGAGAATGTTTCTGACCAAGTTACTCACCTCAAAAGGCATTGTTTTGCAGAGATGGCGAAGAAAATAAAAGACTGCTTCAAGTTCCCTGCTTTAGAGCTAACTGAAAGCTGCAACTTGAGACTCAGAAAAATGGAGGAGGCTAAGGGGAGACCTGATAGACATTTATAACATTTTGAGAGGCATTGGTAGATAGACATCCACTGTCTTTTTTCCTAAGGTGAACATGTTTAGGAATAAAGAGTTTTCATTTAAGATGAGAGGGCGATAGTTCAAAGAAGACGTGCAGGGCCAGTTTGCAATGTGGATGCACTGCCACGTGTGGTAGTGGACGCAAATGGCATGAAGACGCTTAAGAGGTTTTTAGATGGGTACTTGAATATGCTGAGGATGGAGGGGTATGGACCATGTGCAGGCAGAAGGGATTAGTTTAATTAGGCAACATTAGCTTAATTGGTTTGGCACAATATTGTGACCTGGGCGGTACTATGTTCTATTAAAACCACTTGCCATCCTATTCTTTGATGTAGAGTGAATAAAACTATGCCCTGCTAGTCAAGACAGATGATACAGGAACAATGAAAGTAGCCAGGTTTGGTTTGAGATCGTGTGTTACTGATGAGTCAGAGGACCTCTTCTCAGTACTGCCATCAATGAGGAGCTACAAGAGTCTGAAAATGAACACTTAATATTTTAGGAACAGCTTCTTCCCCTCCACCATCAGATTTCTGAACACTACCTCACTATTTTCTCTTTTTACACTATTTATTTTATATATTGCATCTTCTTTCTGTAATTTATAATAATTTTATGTATTGCATTGTACTGTCGCTGCAGAACGGCAGATTTCATGACATATGTCCGTGATATAACCCTGATTTTGAGTCTGACTACTTATCAAAAGTGCAGAGCAACTCCCATGAAAATTCCATTGCAAATGTGAAAATGGCCAAAGAAACTGTGTCTTATCGTGCCTATAAATTTCTCCAAAAGGCAGCATCAACATTTCCTATCCCTTATTGATGGTAATTTGAAGTAGCTGAAAGTTAACTCTAGTGAATTTTTGTGTGTCACAGTCCAACAGAGGAAATAGTTGTTGACAACAGACCACAGCGTTGCACATGGTAATTTAAAAATTTTGTGAAGTGGAATGGTATCAACATAAGTACCTTATTATCTCCCGATCATCAAGCACCCTATGAAGCAGCTGAATGATCTGTCAAAATAATCAAGGATGCTTTACTGAATCAAGTACTACCAGGATTTTCTTTTCAGCATGAAATATTATTTGGCAAATTTCCATAAAACATAAAACTACTCCACATGGCACAACGATTTACATGCCAGCAGTCGTTCCCCTGAAAAGATGACAGCAAAGGAGTTTGAGCTTCATTCAACAAATGTTACTGACAGAATGCAACAGAAATAAAATGACCAGAAACAATATTTCCAGTCAGATTCCAAAGAGGGAAACTTTTGGATCGCCTCTATTAAAATGGATGAAGGTAATGATAGTTATTGGTTGTGATTACAGACATAATCGGGCATTTGAATGTGGATTACGTGGTTCCAATGAGGGACATATGTAATTAAGTCAATGGTCCACACCCCAAAGACCTTCTAATTGGTAGGATCATTGGCTACTGTAAGTTACCCCTTACTGAGGTTAGCGGTAGGAGAAACATGGCAAATTTACAGGCATATGAGTAAGAAAAGATTACAGGAAAATAAATGAGAAAAATAGGATGGATTGGATTACTCTGAGAGCCAGTAAAGACTCAATAGTTCAAATCACTTTCAGCTGTGTCATAAGAAAATATTAAATAAATAATGTGAAATATTAATATTGTTATTGCTTTTGAAAGGCACATAGACTTAAGTGGTTTACTGAAAATAGTTTTTTCTCCCAGGATAGCAGTATACACTGGTGTACTGAATATCCATATGAACATACAATATTCAAATTGGATGATGGAGTCATGTAAAATACAGTTGTAACAATCAGTCTAGAATGGGAAGGTGTAATATCCATTACTTAGTTGGGTTCATCTGTGTTTGCCAACCATTACAGTATCATGCTTTGATATCTTTGTATCCTGTTGTACATGTTCTCACTACATAGAGAAGGCATAACATTATTTGAATCATTTATCATCAGTGACAGCCTTTGTTAACAAAAACTGAGTGTGTGCCTCCAGGCTTCTGACGGTAACAACGAGAAGACAGTATGGGGTGAAAGCAGGGGAGTGGGGATAACTGGAAGAATTGGATCAGCCCAGCATCTGTGGAAAGAGAAACAGCTGGTGATTCACATCAAGAACCTTCACCATTTTGTATTCCCCGTCAGATCTCATTGTTATCAAAGGTAATATTATATCTAAGTACTCGAGCAGACTTGATGGGCCAAATAGCCTACTCCTACTCCTACTCCTATATCTTATAGTTTTATGGTCTAAGAGGGCACGTCCTTGGTGATGGACCCCACATTTCTGTGGCACTTCTCCCTGAAGATGTCTTGGATACTTGGATACTCACATTGATATCTGAGATTTTACAAATGACAGTGATATCACTCATGAATTTATACCGAGTGTTTGAGCTGTACTTAGCCACACAGTCATGGGTGTAGAGAGAATAGAGCAGTGGGCTGAGCACACATCTCTGAGGTGTACCTGTGTTGACTGTCAGTGAGGAGGAAATGTTATTACTGATCTGTACCGACTGCTCTCCAGATGATGAAGTCATGATCCAGCGACAGAGGCCCAACTTTAGAAGCTTGGTGACTAATACTGGAGGGATGATGGTATTGAGTGGCAAACAGCAGGCCGATGTATATTTCTTTCTAGTTTTGGTGCTTCAAAGTAGAGTGGAGAGGCCGTGAGATTGATTCTGCTGTAGACCTGTTATGGCAGTGGGTGAATTGCGGAGGTCCCAGGTCCTTGCTCAGTCAGGAATTAATTCTAGCCATAGCCATAGCCAATCTCTCAAACACCCAGTTGATAGTCATTGAGGCAGCTCACCCCGATGTTATTCGGCACTGGCACGAAGCAGGTAGGATCCTCAGGCCACAGCAGGGAGAGGTCGAAGGTTAAAAATGCTGGAAACAATCATCGGGTCAGGCAGCATCTGTGGAAAGAGAGAAACAGTTGGTGATTCACATCCAGACCCTTCACTGATTTATATTCCCCGTTAGATCTCATTGTTATCAAAGGTAATATTACATATAAGCACACTAAATCTTTTTTCGTTAATTTAGTGACTGCAGGGTTGGACCCAGTGAACACCATCTTTTTAAACTGATTCCCATGTTACAGAGACCGCTGGGACCCTTGTAATCTACTTCACAACCGTGGACCATGGTTGCTTTGCACTCTTCTTGTGTTAAAATTGTGTCAGTACAAGCTTCATAGAGAGCTGATGCCAGTATCACTCTTCTCACAAGACTGTTGCTAGACTTCCCTGATTTACAAGTGGAAAGTCTTTGGAAAAAAAACTTTCTTTTCACACAGTAGTTTTATCTGATCTCACCAATTTATTATGTCTTCTTGGTGTATAAACACATACAGCTAGATGCCATGGACATCAGGTCTAAGGCTCCTTGTACTAGTTCAGTCCACCGTGCAATGATTTGATCTGTATGAACAGTATGAAAGACAAACTTTTCACTGTATTTTGGCACATAGCCGAATTAAAAGCCACGGATGAACCAGGAGGTTCATAGTCTGCTGAAGCTTAGGTCTGTGGCACCCAAGTCTGGTGACACAGGACTACACAAAAAGACCAGGTATGACTTATGGAGGGCTATCTCAAGAGCAAAGGAACAATTCTGAATGAAGTTGGAAGAGGAATCAAAGCACATCATTTCTGGCAGGGTTTGCAGGCCATTACTTCCGACAAAGTGAAACCTAACATCATGATGGCAGAGATGCTTCACTCCCAGATGAGCTCTACGCCGTTCATGCATGCTTTCAAAGGGAGAAATTGTAGCAATAAGAGATTGAAAATGTCTTTGAACACACCCACCAGCTGGTTGGCATAGGTTTTCAGAACCCTACCAGATATTCCATTGAGGCCTATCGCCTTGCAACGGCTCACCCTCTTGAAAGGCAGCCTGATGTCGGCTTCCGACGCAGACAGCACAGGATCACCGGGTGCTGCAGGGATCCTCATAGATTGCAGAACACCTATCTATAGAAGGAGAAGGCAGATGTTGGAATTTGGAGCAGGAAACAGTCTGCTGGAGGAACACATCTGCTTGAGCAGCATCTGCGGCGGGAAAGGAATTGTCAATGATTCAGGTTGAAACCCTACTTCAAGTCCTCCCCTCTCCCCACAAGAAGATGTTGCTCAGTCCTCAGAGTTTCTCCAGCTGTATGTGCATATGAAAATTCATTGCAAACAGGATGGAGCTTACAGGAAGTAAAGTCAGGAGGAGGCAAAAAATGTAGGGAATCAGGGCAGGATTTTTATGAACAACCCCTGCAGGGAAGTGAGAAACTCAAATTCAGAGTTCATCATCACAATGGTCATTATATGCCATGTCATATGACATAGGTGACCATGATTGTTCTTGGCAAATTCTTCTATCGAAAGTGGTTTGCCATTGCCTTTTGCTGGGCAGTGTCTTTTCAAGACAGGTGTCCCTAACCATTATCAATGCTCTTTCAGAGATTGTCTGCCTGGTGTCAGTGATCGTATAACCACGACTTGTGATACGCACCAGCTGCTCATACAACCCTCCACCACCATTGCTTCACGCGACCCTGATTGGGGGGGGGGGCTCAGCAGGTGCTATACCATGCCCAAAGATGACCTGCAGGGCAGTGGATGTAAGGAGGGCCTTACATCTCCTTTGGTAACGACGCATCTCCACCCCGCCACCCAAAACTTGGATTACTCTATTAAAAAGAAAGGAAAGATGCTATACACTTGGCATGTCCCAGGGTACTTCAAACATATGATTTTTTTTGTGTAGTCACTGTTGTTTCATTGAAAAATATGGAACCATTTGTGTTTATTAAGCTGCCATCAATAGCCCTGGGCTAAATATATTGCATATTTGTTTTCGATAAATGTTGTCCAGAATGATGTGAACTTTGTTGCTGTTCGTCAAGGTTTCAATGCCCCTGGGAGAAAAGAGGAGGCATTGGTTTAAGGCCATTTCTGCAAGATGACATCACAGACTATGCTTCATTTAACATATTCTATGTGCTGCCAGTCCAGTTTATAATGTTACGTCTCTGTGCTGTGACTTGAATCCCTGACCTTCTATTCAGGGGTGAGATCATTACCATTTTTCTAAAACACCTCATCAGTTGACAGTTTAATGCCCATTCTTCTTGTGTGAACCAACGTGCAGTTTCTGCTGACACCCTCTTCATCCTTTGTGCAGGCATCACAGCCAAATCCTTTGTGCTTATGTGAGAATGCTGTTCTTGGACCACAGTTCAGCATTCAACACCATAGTTCCATCCAGGCTCGACAAGAAGCTCAGAGATCTTGGCCTTGACCCTGCCTTGTGCAGCTGGATCCTGGACTTACTGTCAGATCATCAGCAGGTGGTAAGAGTGGGCTCCCTCACCTCTAACACTCTGACTCCAAATACAGGAGCCCCTCAGGGGTGTGTACTGAGTCCCCTTCTTTTCTCCCTGTATACCTAGGACTGTGTTGCCCCCCCCCCGTCCCCCCCACAGCTCTAATCTGCTGGTTAAATTTGCTGACGACAGTACATTGATTGGCCTTATCTCAAACAATAACAAGGTGGCCTACAAGGAAGAAGTCATCTCTCTGACACAGTGGTGTCAAGAAAACAATATCTCCCTCAATATCGCAAAAACAAAGGAGCTGGTTGTGGATTTCAGGAGGAATGGAGACGGGCTAACCCCTATGGACATCAGTGGATCTGGAGTTGAGAGGGTAAACAGCTTCAAGGTCTCCACATCACCAAGGACCTCACATGGTCTGTACACAACAGCTGTGTGTGAAAAAGGCAAAACAGCACCTCTTTCACCTCAGATTGTTAAGGAAGTTTGGTATGGGCCCCCAAGTCCTAAGAACTTTCTACAGGGGCACAATTGAGAGCATCCTGACTGGCTGCATCACTGCCTGGTATGGGAACTGTACCTCCCTTAATTGCAGGAATCTGCAGAGAGTGGTGCGGACAGCCCAGCATATCTGTAGTTGTGAACTTCCCATGATTCAGGACATTTACAAGGACAGCTAAGGGGATGTAGGATCATTGGGGACCCAAGTCATCCTAACCACAATCTATTCCAGCTGCTACCATCCGGGAAGCGGTACCGTAGCGTAAAAGCCAGGACCAACAGGCTCTAGGACAGCTTCTTCCACCGGGCTATCAGACTGATGAACTCACGCTGATTTGAGTGTAATATTACATTGACTGTTCTATTTATTATAAATTATTATAAATTACTATGATTGCACATGGCACATTTAGATGGAGACGTAACATAAAGATTTTTACTCCTCATGCATGTGAAGGACGTAAAAAATAAAGTCAATTCAATTCAACTACTGCCCATAAACATGGCAGCATTAGACAGAGTCATTCAGCAGAGAAAAATTCCTTTCAACCCATCAATGCTTCATCAGGAAGCCAAAGAAATCTGGCATGTCCCCATCAATTTTTATCCATGCACCGCAAAAAGCATCCAATCTGGATGCATCACAGCTTAGTATGGAAACTGCTCCTCCTGTGACTGTTTTGGACATGGCTCAACTCATTATGGAAACCTGCCTCCCCTCCACGGACAGTGTTCACACTTCTCACTGTCTCAGTAAAGCAGCCAGCACAATCAAAGATCTCACTCACCCCAGACATTCTCTCCTGTCTCCTCTTCCACTGGGCAGAAAATACAAAAGCTCCAATATCATGTACCACCATGCTCAAAGATAGCTTCTACCTTGCTGTTGCAAGACTAGTAAATGGTTTCCTACAATGATAAGATGGACCCTTGACCTCATTTTGATCTTGCATGTTATTGTCAACCTGCACTGCATTTCCTCGGTAGATGTTACACTTTATTCCACATTCTGTTGCTGTTTTACCTCATTCTACCTCAACACACTGTACAATGAATTAATCTGTATGAGCAGTGTGAAACAGAAGCTCCTTACTGTACCTCAGTTCATGTGACAATAATAAAGCAATTCCAATACTACATTCATACTGACCATTTTGTCCATCAGCAGTAATCCTATTTTCCTGTATTAGGACTGTATATTTCAATGCCCTGCTTTCTTAAGTGCCTATCTTGATATCTCTTAAAAGTTCTGATTGTGTCTGATTTGATCATCTCCCCAAGCAGTGAGTTTCAGATACCAACCACTCTCTGTGTAAAAAAATATTTCCCCTCAAATTCATCCTCTCACCTTAAGCTTAGCCCTCTTAGTTTAGATAGCCAACTATGAGAAAAAAGTATTCTATTTACCCTGTATATGTCACCTGTAATTTGATTTATTTCTATCGGGATACCCATCAGCCTCCTTTACTCTGTGGAAAACAAGCCCAGTATATCCAATCTCAAAGTTTTAAAGTTAAAAGTACATTTATTATCAAAGTATGTATGCATTATGCAAACTTGACATTCATCTCCTTACAGCCAATCACAAAACAAGAAATCCAAAAGGACCCATTAAAAGAACACCAACAGATGCCCAATATGTAGAGAGAGAGAGAGAGAGAAAAAAAAACTGGAATTATGCAAACAATAAAAGCAAGCAACAGCATTCAGAATGAAGGTGAGTGCATGGACACCGTCTCAACCATATCTCAACCTCGCTCAAACCACTGCTCCACAAACATCCCTCAACCTCGCTCTGACTTTGCATCGCACCCGCAAATCTTGGCCCTCGAGTCAGACTCCCCTTCGCTCACCTCTTCATTGTTTGTAGTGATTGTTTCCCATAATTTTTCTTTACATGCATACAATATAACTTAAGTCTTTCAATCTAGGCAACATCCTGGTGAATCTCCTCTGCACTCTCTCTGGCACACAACAATTTCAATTTTTATATTCTTTCTTCACCGTCCTATCTACTAAGTGAGGGAACTATGGGAATTGAACCTCAAGGCCCCTACATCTTCAATCAACACTCCTTGTGCCCTACCATTTACTTCATGTTCCACCTGTCTGACTTTTCAGAGTGCGTTTCTTCACACTTGTCAAAATTAAATTCCATCTGTCAATGTTTTTCACTTACTGATTTCTATGTTATGTGTGTTTGGAATAGCTATATCTATTATGTAATTTGTTCTTGCTTGCTTATCCTGTAATATTATATCTGGACAGTTACTATGGATTATCCTACCTGTAATAATAGATCAATCGTAGTGTAATTTGTAGAGCTCTCACTCTAAAACTGGATCAGGCTTGTACTTCTAGTAAGGTAAGGTGTCTTTTACGCATTTATACTTTGAAGCATACAAATCTGGAGGTTGTGAAAAATGGTATAGAAAGACATCATTTCTTACCTCTAGCCTGAGACACTAGAAAGGGAGAACCATTGTCTCAGGTTAAATATTTGGCTACTTAGGACATGGATAAGAAGAAACTTCTGTACACAGAGAGTTGCAAATGTTTAAAATCCAATGTTAAGCGGCCATATATGTTCAATTAAGTACATACATAGCTGAGTGTGACAAACTGTTGACCAGGAGAATCAGGGGATGCAAAGATCAGATGAAAAAATTGATCTGAGATAAGGGGTCAGCCGTGGCTTTGTTCAATACTGGAGAAGGCTTAAGGGTTCTTTAGGTTGACATATGGGTTTTCTTATGTTCTTGTGATCAGTTGAATGAAGAGAATATAAAACTTTGAACATAGATCAATACGGTACAGCAAAGGCCCTTTGGCACATGATGTTGTACTGACCTGTTTAAACCTAGTCCATGATCAATCCAACCCTATCCTCCTACACAGCTCATAACCTTCCAGTTTTCTTACATTTATGTGCCTCTAAGAGTCTTTTAAATGTCCCTATTGTATCTGCCACAACCACAACCCTAGCAGTGCATTGCAGACACCATTGCCCTCTGTGTAAACAAATCATACCCATGACATCTCTGATTAACTTTCATCCACTCTGGTTTGTTGGAGACACAAGAGATTCTTCAAGTGCTGGAAATCTTTAGCAACACACACACACACACACACACACACACACACACACACGCACACACACGCACACGCGCGCGCACACACACACACACACACACACACACACACACACACACACACACACACACCCTGTACCTCTGACATCTCCCCTAAACGTTCCTCCATTGACCTAAACTGATGTCCTTTGATACTGAAGATGTGAGGCTAATCAAAACTAGATGCATCAGTATATAAAACAGTTACTATTAGTTGAAAAGGGAGTTCAAAATCAGCCTCTTTAAGTGTAGAGAGAATATGGAACTTACTTCCTGCTGTATCTAAAAGAGTTATTGAGATAAATAGCCAGCACACATCTAAGAGAAAGCTAGATAAATGAGAAAGAGAAGAATAAGAGAATGTATTGATAAGTTTAAATAAAGAACAGGTGAGGACGCTTGAGTGAAACAAAGATCAATTGAGACAAATAGCCTACATCTGTGCTGTAAAGATGTAATGTCATGCAATATGTTGAACCATGGAAATTTAAATCACATAAGGAGGCCATTTCACCATCATGTTTGTGCCAGTTGAAATAAAAAGCTATTCAACTAAATCCAACTTTCCAGTTCTTGCTTTGTAGGCTGAAGCTTTTCAAATGTTGTTCCAAGTACATTAGAAATTATTTGATTGCTTCAGACCTTTGTCGCCTACTAGATAAAAAACTCGGTGCACTAGTAATGGAAATCATTTACAATCAATGTTCTATCATTGGCCTCCTCCATTTCTCCCTAGAGGCCAAACACAAAATTAGAAGAATAATATTCTGCTTGGGTAGCCTACAGCCCTATGATGTGAGCACTGAGTTTTCCAGTCTCAGACACGAGGAAATCTGCAGATGCTGGAAATTCAAGCAACACACATACAAGTTGCTGGTGAACGCAGCAGGCCACGCAACATCTCTAGGAAGAGATACGATCAACATTTCGGGTCGAGACCCTTCGTCAGGACTAACTGAAAGAAGGGCTAGTAAGAGATCTCTCTTACTAGCTCTATTTCCAGTCTCAGGTAACTTTTCCCTCCCCTCTCCCTGATCTTTTCTGACACAAGCCAAACTGTCCCCACCCAGCTTTTTTTTCTCATTTGTTTACTTTACCTATTCCCCTCTTCCCCCTGCTTCTATCTACCCATCACCTTGTTCCACCTACCACCCAGTAACTCCCGCCCCACCTCTTGCCCACATTTCCATGTACCTACTCCTCTCCTCCCAACCAGCCACCCCACCCCCTACCCAAGTCTTGATGCAGGGTCTTGACATGAAATGTTAACACACAGCTTTTGCATCCACATATGCAGCTTGACCTGTTTAATTTTGTTCCAGATTACAGTGTCTGCAATGTCTTTTGTCTTACGATCCCCTGCTTCTTTGAAATAGTATCACTGAATCTTCTATATACATTTGAGATGGCTGCCAGGGCTTCTGTTTAATACCAGACCTAAAAGACAGCATGTTTGATAGATCAGCACTCCCTGAAGTCGGTGTCATTATGGAACAAGAGGACAAGGACAGAGGCAGATTATAAATTATGGAGGTGCAAAAAAAAACTTGAATTCCTTTAGTACAACAAAACTTTTATTCAGACTCGAAAGAGATGAATCGAGTCCATTCACTCTCATTTCACTGAAATGCTACACTGAATTCAATGTGAAACACCAAGCACTTCTCGTCTGCAGAGGTGAAGAGCTCGCAGAAGGATTTCATCACCATCCATTTCTCAGTGATACCTATCGATTTCAAAGGGGGACATATATCACATTGTCTGCGAGTGACAAGCATCATTATTCCTTCTCCTGCAGATTTATAGCAGTCTCCAATCTCTGGGAATCTCTTTATTCAAATCAATTCTCATGCTGGGAAGAGTATTGAAGTATTTCAGAGTTTCACAACAAAAAAAAATTAATTATTTATGTGTAATTATTTCAGTCTAGTGTCTGCCGTTAAATTCTGCATGGGCTGCAGTTCAAATCCTTGACTCTGCTGTGTTTATCCTTTCAGAAGCCCATTTACAAACCCATTGGTGACTACAAACATGAGAAAGCCTGCAGATGCTGGAAATCCGAGCGACAAACACAAGGTGCTGGAGGAACTCAGCTGGCCAGGCTGCATCTATGGAAAAGAGTAAATAGTCGATGTTTTGGGCTGAGACCCTTCATCAGGACTGGGAAAAAAGATGAGGTCAGTGTAAGAAGGTGCAGGGAGGGGAGGAAGAAGTACAAGGTGGTTATATGGTAGGTGAAATGGGGGAGGGGGATGAGGAGGGTAAAGTAAAGAGCTGGGAAGTAGATTAATGAAAGAGATAAAGGACAGGAAAAGGGCGTATCTGATAGGAGAGGGTAGAAGACCATAGAAGATATAGACTGACATGTCGGAATGGGAATGGAAAGTAGAATTGAAATGGATGGCCACCAGGAGATCCCACTTGTTCTGGCGGACATGTCAGATATGTGAGTCCATGTTCTCCTCTGCTGCCGCGATGAGGCCACACTCAGAACGGAGGAGCAACACCTTGTATTCTGTCAGGTTAGCCTCCAATCTGATGGCATGAACATCGATTTCTCTAACTTCCAGTAATTTACCCTCCACCCCCCCCCCCCCGCCGTCACCATTCCAAATTCCTGGTTCCCTCTCTCACCTTATTTTCTTACCTGCCCATCACCTCCCTCTGGTGCTCCTCTCCTTTTCCTTTCTTCCATGGTCTTCTACCCTCTCCTATCACAGGAATCAGTACTCCACACAAGCATATGCAATTCTGATCAGAAATATACACCACTAAACTTAATTAAGACCACAACCCAGAAAAATGAAGACATTATCACTATGGAAGTATAAGTTAACCAATGAAAGAGCATGACCCTCCATGGAAGACAGCCCCACAAGCTGAGCAGGCTAGATGTTGACAAGAAAGCATCGAACACCTGGTTCAGAGTTGGTGACGTCTTCCCAGAAACAGAGGGGTTCCTTGTGGCAATACAGGACCGGGTGGTTAACACAATAAAATATCAAAAATACATAATAAAAGACCAACAAATTCAAGATGATAAGTGTAATGAATTCCAAGAAAAACCAGAAACAATCCTGACAGAATCCTATAGCAGTTTAACACAATCTAATTACATATACAGGCACAATCAAGAAGCAAACATCATTCATGAAATTCTTGCTTTAAGATTCAAACTCATAAATGAAATCATACCTTACTATAAATACAAGCCTGATGCAGTTGTAGAGTCAGAATACCACAAATTATATTATGGCTGATCAGTTATTACAGATAGGGCAATCCATAATACCTGTCCGGATCTGATAATACAGAATAACCAAGCAAGAACAACTTATTTAATAGATAGAACCATTCCAAACACACATAACTTACAAAAATCATTAGGTGAAAAATACCAGAAATATGCTGAATGAAAAGAGGAAATTGAAAGACTTTGGAACATAAACAGGGTATATATACATTGTCCCAATAGTAATACCTACAACTGGTATCATTCCAAAGTCACTACACAATAGCATTAAACAATTAGGCCTACACAACAATATCTATGTAAATCTTCACAAAGCCGCAATCGTAAACACCACTGGAATAGCCCGAAAGTTCTGAGCAATTGACAAGTGCTTGGCTATGCCTGTACTTCAGGGTTCATCAGCTTCAGCTGAGGAAAAATACATTTCTGCAATAATTAATTAATTAATAATACTGAGAAAATGAGTTGTAGATGCTTTGAAAGTGAGCCCATGGGTTGTGGAATCTGTTCAGAGTTGAGGTGAGTGAAGTTATCATGCTAGTTCAGGAGCCTGATGGTTGAAAGGTAATAACTGTTCCTGAACCTGATGATGTGGGAAGAAAGGCTCCTGTAACTCCTTCACGATGGCAGCAACGAGAAGAGGGCATGGCCCGGACGGCGGGTTTCTTGATGACGGATGCCCCTTTCTTGTGATAGCACTCCTTGTAGAGGTTCTCAATAGTGGGAGGGCTATTCTTGTGATGGACTGGGTTGTATACATTACTTTTTGGAGGTTCTTTCTCCCTTTCTTGGCCATTAGTCTTTCAATACCAGGCTTTAAGCCTAAAAGCATATTTTATGCCTTTAAGATGGTATGTTTCCAAGATGTTCCTTTTGTGTACTTTGAAGCAAATTCTGAACTTGGAGTACCTTATTAGGCTGCGCTGCCACACAGTGTGCAATGCAAGACTGGAGGTCTTGGCATTTTGACTTTGAGATGAGGGTGAGAAATTGTGCTTTATTCAATCATACTAATAATTAAACTGTATTACATTTTAATGGCAATAAGAGGTTTGGGCAATCAACTTTCTGAACCAGGTCACATTAGATCTGACTATTCTTTCATGATCAAGCAATTGGTCCCCAAATTTAGAAAATAATCCAACTATTGCGAGTAGGATATTGTTTCCTTATGGTTAACATACTGGTGAAACCATTATCCATTTGAATCCAAATACATAAAATCTAGGAGCCTTTTTTGCTGAAATTGGTGTTTTTAATGTCTGATGGCCATTTTAAAATTGCTTTTTAGTCAGGAGACAATGTCAATGGTTTGACAAAAGAATACCATCCCAAATATTCCTTCTTCTTTATCCACTCAGAAATTATTGCAACAACTCTTCTACACAGGAAGAAGGAAGTGATTATCTCTCTACAGTATTAAGTTGAAAAATTATCAAAAGAGGGTCCCGTGGCTACCATCAGGCAGGAAGTACAGAAGCCTGAAGTTCCACACCATCAGGTTCAAGAGCAGCTATTCAACTCTTGTTCTCAGGATTATTTCTATGTGCACAGTTTGATTTTTTTTGCACATTGGTTATTTGTCAGTCTTTGCCTGTTTATGTATGGGTTTTTCATAAAATTCTATTGTATTTCTTTTTGTTTGCTTGCAAGAAAATGAATCTCAAGGTAGCATATGGTATTGTAATAACAACTTTGATAATAAATTTACTTTGAACTTTGAACTTCTGTTCATCCATTCAGTTCTTGAACCAAACTGCACAACCCTAATTACTACCTCAGTATAGCAACATTATGACCACTTTGCACTAAAATTGACTTTTTATTTGTCCTAAATGAGTTTATGTAGAATTTATGGTTAATATATGTTATGCTTGTGAATGTCGTGTCTCTGATGCTATGTGACACTGCTGCAAGTAACTTTTTCACACATGTATTTGTGCATATGAAGTAAACTTGACTTTGACTTTAACTTTGAGATTAAGATATGACTTAATAGGTATGCTTTAAAATTAGGTGAGATTCAGAGGGAGATCTATAAAGATAGATTTAAGGTAATCAGAAACAGGTATAGGGAATTTATTTATACAGTGGACTGTTATGAACTCAAAGGCAATGTTTAAAAGGATGGAAAAAGAAGATCAATAAAGATCTTCGACATTTCAGGCTTGCAGGGAAAGATTAGTGGTGTGAATCGTATTTATTAGGCCTTTCACAGGGACAGTGAGCAGAATTGCTTCCTTCAATACTGTAAAATGTTACGATCTTTCAACTGCATTAATGTTTCCAAATGGTTTCTTTTGGGGAAAGGAAGAAAGTCCTGTCAGTGTCAACCTGCCTGGCATTCTGCTTTGACTTTTCGCATTAACAAGATGTTTTCACCCACAGATTTGCCACTCACTGAATGTTTTTTTTAAACAACATTCTCTGTAAACTCTAGTTATACCTAGAAAATTCCAGGAGGTCAGCAGTTTCTGAGATACTCAAACCTCCCCACCCTACACCAACTGGGACTGGTGGCAGAGGCAGCTACCTCAGGGACATTTAAGAGAGGAACATTGATGAAATAAAATGGAGGTCTATGTGGGAGGGTAGGGTTGGATTAATTTTGGAGCAGGTAAAAGTTTGGCACAACATTGTGGGCCAAAGGACCTGTACAATGCTGTGCTGTTCAATATTCTGTGCTCTAATAATTGCTTAGTGAGACTATATTAGAACAAGTAAGTTATTGTTTTTGAAGAAATCTACAGTATGTCTTTGAATAAAAGCCTACAATCATTTCTCTGGCAATGAACCAAATATAAGCCTGTTTTTGTTGTTGTCTGGATACCAGTATGACTGGCTTTTCAGAGCAGTTGTGACTTCCTTTCCTTCCAGGTTATGTTTTCAGTGAATTGCCTGTAATCTTCCAATGGTAATTCAATGCACTGGCATCTGGCTCCTATTCCTCTGAGTAGAATAAACTCACAAGGTGATTGGACCAAGGTGTTTAAAATGGTTCAGAGATTAAACAGAGTTGTTATGATTAAACTGTTTCCTCTGTCAGGGGAATCCTAAAACAGGAGACATAATCATTACAGCTGGGCCATTCACAAGTGAAAACAGAGATTTTATTTTCACCAAAGAAAAAGGATTGTGGATGTCTAGAAGTCTCTCATGCAAAGGGCTGCGAATGCCTGAGATCAAAGGAGCTTTTAGGACTGAGACTGATAATTATTTAGAGATGAATTGTGATCTCGGTGAAGCTGTCCCGAAATGAATGAAGTTGCAATCCATTGTATGGAATGGACTGGCTGCTCCCATGCCGTGCTCTAATTTAACTGGGCTGAATAGTCCACGAAGTGCTCTTCCTATCAAACAGATTCTAAAGATTGAACAGCCTCCCTGTGACTAGAAACCTAGGTGAGGACGGTTAGGACCCAAGTACTGCAGTATCCGAGACTAGAATCAAGACAATACAAGACTGAGATGAAAACAGGGTTCTTTAACTAGATACGGGACGAGAATCCAAAATTGAGCTGACGGCTGAGCACCGATCCTGTCTGTCTGTCTGTATCTTGTTTTACGGCGGTTGGCATCCAGCTTAATGGTGCATTACCGCCACCCTCTGCTCCAGAATGTGCACTAGACATACATTCTAAATCCCTTCACCCAATCACACACACACACACACACACACACACACACACACACACACACACACACACACACACATATATATACAAACCTACACTTCACCCTCCCATCTTTGACCATCCTAGTATCCTATTCCTGTTTATTCGTCATATTCTATAAAAAACCCCTGTACCCCTTAAAAACGCTAAAAATACCCGGACTTGTGCTCTCTCACCCATGCCCAGCAACCCTTTTAATGTGAATTCCTGCATCCCCAACTCCCTTAATTTATTTCTCATCATCTCTCTCTGTATCCCATACTTCCTGCAACAGAGAACTACATGTTCTACTGACTCCTCGTCCTGACATTCCTCACACAATCCTGTCTGGTGTTTCCCTATCATTTTCAATGTTTTGTTTAATGCAGAGCACCGAACCTCAGTTCAGGTGCTCTTTAAGTATTAAATCCTGGTGCCAGAACATGGTTGGCAATTAGCGGGGCGGGCCTGAGTCTTTAAAGGGGCCGCACCAGCCAGCCATATTCCGGAGACTTGGAGTGTCTAAACCCCGGAAGCTGGTGCGGTCGGGTGTGTATAGTAACACTCCTCTTTGTTCCTAGTGCTTGTGTGACCATCCACAGGTGGGGTCGGACTATCAGTATAGCACCATTGGAGTTCCCACTTAGTTGGGGAACTCACTCATTGGGATCTCAGTAACACTAAGGTTACTAATGTCACAGGAACCTGAGTGCAAGTTTCAAGTCTCAGTCCTCCCATTTATCGATTCTCATTCATATTTAAACTTTCTTTCAGTTATTACATTTTCAAATTTATACTTCTCTATTAATTTATCAAGATTAAAACAAGCAATCACTCCATCACTTTTGCGTGTTTTCTTAAAACTTACACAGCCAGAAATTAGATTCAAATGCTCATAACATAAACCATAAACACAAGAGATTCTGCAGGTGCTTGAATTTTCGAGAAACATACAACTCGCCGGAGGAAGTCAGCAAATGGGCAGTATCAATGGAGGAGAATAAAGGGCTGAGACACTTCATCAGGACTGAAAAAGGAGGGAGAATATGCCAAGATAAGGAGGTGGGGGGACAGCGAGGAGTATAAGCTGGCAGGTGATAGGTGCGACCAAATGAGGGGAGATCTGAGTGGTCGGAGGTAATGGGCAATGAAGTTGGCAGCTAGGAGGGGATAGGTGAAAGAGGGTTGAAGAAGAAGGAATCTAAGCGGAGAGGATAATGGACCATGGAAAAAGGGAAGGAGGCAGGGAAAGGGAAGATGAGGGGTGAGAGGATAACCAGAATGAGAATGGAAAAAGAGAGAAGGAGGGATGGGAGAAAATTACATTAGATAAACTAATATGTTCATAGTCATCGAGTAAAACAGCATGGAAAAAGCCTCAAACACGAGGAAATCTGCAGATGCTGGAATTTCAAGCAACACACATAAAAGTTTCTGGTGAACGCAGCAGGCCAGGCAGCATCTCTAGGAAGAGGTACAGTTGACGTTTCGGGCCGAGACCCTTCGTCAGGACTAACTGAAAGAAGAGCTAGTAAGAGATTTGAAAGTGGGAGGGGGAGGGGGAGATCCGAAATGATAGGAGAAGACAGGAGAGGGAGGGATGGAGCCAAGAGCTGGACAGGTGATTGGCAAAAGGGATACGAGAGGATCATGGGATAGGAGGCCCAGGGAGAAGGAAAAGGGGGAGGGGGGGAACCCAGAGGATGGGCAAGGGGTATAGTCAGAGGGACAGAGGGAGAAAAAGGAGAGAGAGAGAAAGAATGTGTGTATATAAATAAATAATGGATGGGGTACGAGGGGCAAGTGGGGCATTAGCGGAAGTTTGAGAAGTCAATGTTCATGCCGGATGAACATTGACTTCTCAAACTTCCGCTAATGCCCCACTTGCCCCTCGTACCCCATCTGTTATTTATTTATTTGTATACACACATTCCTTTTCACCCCAATTTGTCCACGCCAACCAAGGTGCCCTCCTGAGTGAGTCGGACTTGTCCACATACGGCCCATATCCTTCTAACATTTTCCTATTCAAGTACCACTCCAACTGTCTTTTAAAGGTCGTTACTGTACCTGCCTCAACGATTTCCTCTGGCAGTTTATTCCATATATACACAACTCTCTGTTTAAAGAAGTTGCCCCTCAGGTCCCCTTTAAATCATTCCCCTCTCACCTTACACTTCTGCCCTCTGGTTTTTGCTTCCCTCTCCCCAGGCAAAAGACTATGTACAATCACCCTGTCTATGCCCCTCATGACTTTATACACTGATGTAAGATTGTTTACTACTTTTTTGGAAACGCTCTTGTCTCCAACAGAGGCTTGAGTTCATAATCCGAGCCTGCCCTCCACTGCAATATTGAGAGCATAGTGCACTGATCGATCTTTCAGAAGTGAGGCCACACCTGTTTGCTTGGCAGTGTACTTTGTATGACACCATTCATGAGGAGCAGGGTAGCCCTCACATATTTATGATGAACATATTACCATCAGTTAAAACCAATGAAACGTCATTCATCTTGCTGATGATCATGGTGTGATCCCGCTGCTATTTTGACACCACTGCAACTGAACCACTGTGTGAAACGTTCAATATGCTCTAATGCAGACGGACTAATTATTATTGTTGACAGTTTGAACCCTGATCTGGGAAAGATCAGCGTTGCATTTGTTGTGTTTATCTTCTTTGGAAAAGAGGAGACTGTGGGATATAAACCTATAAAATATAGGTCATTGATAGCTTGGAGAAGCGAAGGACCTAATTCCCTTTAGAGAGCAGTTTCTATAACAGGAGGCCTAGGCTGCAGTTAACAGTAAAAGGCTTAAATGGGAATTGGGGAAAAATCACAGGTAGATAGGGTAATAAAGAGAACTTCTGCACACTGGCCTTTATAAATCAGCAGACTGAGTACAAGTTTTAAAATGTTATATTGAAGTCATATAAGAAGCTGGTGAGGTTGAATATGGAGTACTGTGTGCAGTTCTATGCACCTACTTCAGAACCGATACCAATAAGCTTGAAAGAGTGCAGACAAAATGTACAAGGATGCTGCTGGGACTTGAGGACCTGAGTTATAGGGGACGATTGAATAGGTTAGAGCTTTATTCCCTGGAGCACTGGAGAATGAGGCGAGATATTGTATTGATAATATAGAGGTATATAAGACACTGCCCAGAAGAAGGCAATGGCAAACTGCTTATGTAGAAAAATTTGCCAAGAGCAATAATGGTCATGAAACTATGATTGCCTATGTCATATGACATGGCATATAATGATGGTGATGATGCACATTATGAGGGGTATAGATAGGGTGAGTGCTTGCAGGCTTTTCCCCCACTAGTTGGGTGAGACTAGAACTAGAGGTCATAGGTTCAGGGTGAAAGGTGAAATATTTAAGGAAAATCTGAGGGGAAATTTCTTCACTCAAAAGGTGGTGTGAGTGTGTAACGAGCTGTCAGCACAAGTGGTGGATGTAGATTCCGTTGTAACATTTGAGAGAAGTTTGGATAGGTACATGGATGAGATGGGTATAGAGGCCTGGTCTGGGAGCAGGGAAATTACACTAAGTATCAGACTAGTTCGGCATGGATGAGATGGGCCGAAGGGCCTGTTTCTGCACTGTAGTTTTCTATGACCCGAAATACTTTTACCCAATAAGTGACAGAGGTCTGAAAACAAGAAACATTGATTGTGTGCTGACAGTATCCGGCAGGACATTAGAAGCTGCTGTAACCTACAAGGCTGAAGAACAAGAAATGGGAGGTGGGATTTGGTGGATGGCTTTCTCCAGATGGCACAAAGATAAAGGGCCGATTGATGTCCTCTTCAGCCATACACTTTGAAGATTCTGTGAAACCTGCAAGCTTTGTTGCCTAATTGAGCGGACAGAGCAACAGCTCATTTGTGAGTTCATTATTAATTCACTGGAATTCTTCCAGAATGAGCAATTTGACAACGGCCTAGACATTTTATTTTACACTTCTGTTGTTTCTGTGTGTGATAGCACGTTTGTGCAGGAGCTCTTAATGCACGCACTTATGGAGAAAAATGTACACAATTTCATGCTCTTCACTCACCACGGTGTCAATTGTGAGATTTAGGAAGATGAGAGAGAAGGGAGTAGGAATGTAAATGATTCAACAAATCTTGTAGCACAGGAGGGAAATCAGACAATGTCACATTGAACTACAGTAAATCTGGAGCATGGAATCAATGTGTTCTGTCCTTGGTTTCATTAATGTTCCAGCCAGAGCCCGCCACTCGATTTGACCTGAACCCATTAGCACATTTTTCTATTTATTTCTCCCTGAAGTGATTATCTATCTTCTCCTAAAGGCATTTGCATTTCTCACTTCAATTATTCCATTTGATGGTACATTTCACATCAATCTCTGAGTGAAGAAGTCATTGAATTTATGACTGACTTTCTTACATTTTTGGCCTCCCCAACAAATGGAGATATCTTTTCCGCATCCCACCTCGCCAAACCTGTTCATAATCTTTAATTCATCTGTCACGTCACTCCTCTGGAACTGGTGTGCTTGAACCTCTCAGCTCTGCGATCTGTTTTCTGCAAATTCCCTTGTAGCTTTGTATCTTTCTTATACTGTGATGACCAGAAAATTCTGCATCGTGGCAAATTTGACGTGTTTAGTATATCCATACCAGCTCCATTTTAAAAGAGATGAACTGTACTATATTTACTTTTTAAATAATACTTTCAGCAGCCACTTTATTAGGCACTCCCGTACTGCTGCTAATGATCCCGGGACTGAAGGGCTTATCATATGAGGAGCATTTGCATTTGATGACTCTGGGCCTGAACTCAATGGAATTCAGAAGAAAGAGGGGGGAATCTCATAGACTCCCTATTAAATGTTGAAAGGCCTCAAAAGAGCAGATGTGGAGAAGCTGTTTCCTATGGTGGGGGAGTCTAAGACCAGAGGGTGGTCTTCAGGGTGCTGGATTTTCGTGGCTCTGGAGACAGGCTGGTTCGAGGACGGTGCTGCCGCCTGATGTGTCGTGGGAGTACACGGAAGGTCGAAAGCAGTGAGCTGGCTGCTGACTATGTGCTCAGAGACCTGAGATTTTTGGGCACAGAGCTCAGAAAAAGCGATGCAACAGACTTTTAACCCCATAAGTCGGCGAGTTGTTTTGTTATGTCTCCGCACTCGCTGTGAAATTGGGGACACCTTTTTTTCCCTTATAAGGGAGAGAGAGAGAGAGAGTCTGTGCTATGTCAAATACCATCTGAACGAGTAGTTTTTGGGGTACCGCAAGTCTGTGTCTTTATTGATGCTTTGCTGCACACTTAAGTGCTCGGTGGGGGGTGCCGATGCTTTTTTGCTGGTGGGGGGGGGGAGAGTCATTGCTTTGCTGCTGTTTATGCGTGGGAGGGGGGAGTTGGGGGATTTTCAGTCATTCTTTGTGGCACTTCTGTTTTCTGGATGTTCGTGAAGGAAAAGAATTTCAGGATGTGTTGTATACATTTCTCTGATATTAAATGTACCTATTGAACTTATTGATAGGGGGAGAAGACAGGACATTGGGGCTGAGTGGGAAATGGATTAGCCATGATGAAATGGTGGAGCATACTCGATTGGCCAAATGGCCTAATTCTGTCCCTATATCTTATGATCTTATGGTCTTGTGCTCATTAGTACAAATATTAATCAGCCAATCATGTGCCACAAACGTACACTCAGTGGCCACTTTATTAGGTAAAGGATAAATATACTTTTTAATAATATAATTAACCTACAAAGCCAGTTTCAGTCTTTCAAACGAAGTATGAAGATGAAACACAGTCTTGAATTTCACTGGCAACCTTGCCTCATGCATTCCCAGCTCATGTTTAGTTCTACCTAGTTCCATTAGAAAAGCTTTGTTTTGTTTCTATTGGTAAAAGGTCACTGTGTTTACTTGGAAGGTGCTGGTGCAGAGTCTCTGTTTTCTGCTGATATTTCAAAGCGAACTTCATGCATCAGTCAACCTATTGTGACAGAAACTGGCTGTCAGACTGAGGGTGTTCCTGGAGGAACTGATAAAAGGCAAATTTCAAGAGATTATTTTAATGCCTCGGAATACATTTGGAGCCATCAATGATCAACAAATAATGCTCCGGATCTTCCTTGGTGTTATGTTTCATTACTCCAAAACATAAAGATGATTTTAAAAAACAGACGGAAGCCCGGAGATAACTTGTCTAGTTTTGTTTTTACTTTAAGCGAGGCACGCATGTTATGGCATGGTGGCGTAATGATGAATGTAACTTACGTACTGTTACATGTAACCCATGATAAATTATTTAAACAAAGAATGCTTAATCAAACAACATATTTACAATATTAAATTACTCAAACATTAAATACACAGCACTCCTCCCTATTTAGTTCTAAACAACTCAATATAGAATATACCATATAATGTAACTGCTATATAGATATCCACAGCACAGTAAATTTTAAATTGTTAAATTGTCCCATTCAGGCCTAAAGATTTAATCACAATGGAGGCATTTTTACTCTTGTGGCATAAGGTCTTTACTGATAAAGGGGATCACTCTGCTTGGCAGGTGAGACTTGTGGCTGTGAACCAATCTCAGATTCTAAGGCCTATGAACCAATCACAGGTTCTAGGGCCTCTTCCCTGGTGGTCATAGGAGTTGACTCTGGGACTGTAGGAAGTGGTTCTGACGGTTTGGGCCACCTTTCTTGTCTAGCAATTGTCTATGCTCTCCTCAACTGATTGATGTGTCATCTCCAGATGATATCAGATGCAATCTCCACTGTGTAGGAGAGAGGATCAGTTCCGTCCTTAATCATTCTGAGTACTCACTTTTAATCACCTCTGTCATCCTTTGCTAGGACTGCTTTCCCAAGAGTGAAACATTGGACCTCCTTGTTTGAGGTACCCTCTATTTGTCTCAGCTGTTTTTCCGGCAAATTTGTTCTGAGATTGGGTTTGAGGAGGTCCGAGAATGAGTGCAAGGGATGACCTAGGAACAGCATAGCTGGTGAGTTGTTGGTTGTGGAGTGTGCTGCAGTATGATATGCAAGGAGGAAATTGGTGAGTTTCTGGTTCAGTGTTAGTGTAGTGTGTTCTGCTGACATTACTTGCAGTGCATTCTTTAGTCTCTGGGCAAACCTTTCCGCCAAGCCATTGGTAACTGGGTGGTGCAGTGCAGATGTAATATGTCTTATTCCATTACTTTATAGGAATGACTGAAAAATTTCTGCTTAAGCTGTGGTCCATTGTCACTAAGTGTTCTGGAACACAGTCCTTTCAAAGAGGCTTCTTAACACATCAATAGCATGCGAAGCTGTAGTGGAGACCACTGGGAGCACTTCTGGCCAATTCGTGGCTGCATCCACTACTACTCAGAAAATTGTACACCTGAATGGTCCAGCAAGATCCACATGCGTCCTCTGCCAGGGCAATGCAGGCTATTCGCAGGGGTGAAGAGGCACTGATGTTGGCATCTTCTGGACATATTGGCGTCCTGAACAGTGCATGGCGAGCTGCTCAGTCTGCTGATCTATCTCAGGCCACCAGACAAAGCTTCAAGCCAACACTTTCATTTTGACCGTACCTAGATGACCAGCATTTGGCTTTCCCAACACTCTAGCTCTCAGCTTGGATGGCACAGCAACTCTCAATTCCCACATAAGGCAACCTCTGTCAAGGGCACGTTCATCCCGGCACTGGTAAAAATGGGGGAACTGGAGGTTCTGCTGCACATTCCAGCCATTTTGAGTTGTCATGTAGACCTGAGACAGTGTGGGATCTTTTCTAGTGTCCCTTTGGATCATCTCCGCATTAATAGGTAGGAGAAGATGGCGGTGCGATGCAACGCGCGCGACCACTTCGGTGATGTCTGTTATCTGTCAAGTCGGGTGCCGTGCACAATCCTGATTTGATGGAGACAGACGTGAGAGTGCGGAGGAACATCTGGAGAAAATACTGAAATGCCCGCTTCGCTGCCGCTGCTACTGTGTGGACCAGAATCTCCGGAGGGGAAGGCCCCGAGACCTCAGCTTTGCTTGCTTCGGCGGCCGGGGCGGCGTCGAAGGTGCTCGGTAGAGGATGGCGCTCGGGAGGCTGTGTCGGAGGGGCTGGTCGGAGGCCCGAAGTTTTCGGACGGACTCAGAGTCGGCTGTTGTCGGGTGCTTCCAATGCATCGGCAGTTGTCGGTGCCTGGAGGTTTATGGCAGGGAGAGTCTCTCCTTTTTGACGCCTGGTATTGGGGACTATCGGGAGTCAATCGGGACTTTGAGACTTTTTTTTACCGTGCCCATGGTCTGCTCTTCATCAAATTAGAGTATTGCTTTGCACTGTTGTAACTATATGTTATAATTATGTGGTTTTGTCAGTGTTAGTCTTTGGGTTGACCTGTTTTTTTGTGATATCACTCTGGAGGAACATTGTATCATTTCTTAATGCATGCATTTCTAAATGACAATAAACGAGGACTGAGTGTCCTCATAATCTGAAAAAAAAAGGGAGACTTTTGATTTGCACTAGAGAGAATAAGTCAAGAGGAGTGCCCTCTTTTTAATTTTTTCAGGTATTTCCTTCCTCAAAGGTAAATGGGACAATCTATCAGCATTCCCATGATTAGCCACCTTCTTGAATTCGATATGGTAATTGTGTTCTCCAAGAAAAAAAGCCTATCTCTGTATACGTGCTTCTGCTGTTAGTAGCAAACCCTTCTGCGGATTGAAAATGGACACTAGTGGTTGATGATCAGTAACAAGGGTAAACTCTCCCCCATACAAGAACTGGTTGAAACATTTTCCATCCTAAACCAGACTCAAGGCCTCTCCGAGAATCTGTGCGTAATTTTTCTCTGCATTGTTAAGGACTGTGATGCAAAGGCTGTGGGGTGTTCACTTCCATCACTCATAGCATGTGACATGACTGCACCTATACCATAGGCAAGGTGTCACAGGCAGACAATGTGGATCATAATATGTTAGTACAGTTTTGGATGTCTCCATTTCATTTGCCTTTTTGAAAGCTACCTCACACTGCGTTCTCCATTGCCATTTCTTCACTTGGAGCACAGTAGCCAACTTTGGCAGCAACCTGATAGTAATTGACAAATCCTAAAAATAACCACAACTGTGACATGCCCTTTGGTCCTGAGGCATCCAACACTGCTTGAATTTTCTCAGCATATGTGGGTAATCTCTGTGCATTGATGGTGTGACAACAGTAAAAGATGCTTGGTTTAAAGAATTCACACTTGTTGCATTATGCACTGAGCCCATAATCTTCTAATTATTTTAACAGTGTTTTGAGACTTTGTAGATGTTTTGTGACATCGTCACCGGTAACAATAATGTTATGCAAATACCACTGGGCACCCTTGCAGCAGTGGGTCCATGGCTTTCTGCCAAAGTGCAGGTGCAGATGCTACTTCAAAAATAATCCTATAATAACAATAAGAGCCCTTTGTGAGTGTTTATGGTGAGAAACACTTTAGACCATTCTTCCATCCCCATCTATAGGTCAGCCTCAGCTATGTCCACTTTGCTGAAGTACTTTCCTCCAGAAAGGTTTGCAAAGATATCCTCTATCTTGGGTAAGGGGCATTGATCTACTTTCATGCTGGATTGATGGTGACCTTAAAATCATCTCAGATCCTGACCGAACTTTTCTTCTTCTCTACTGGGACCACTGGTGTTGCTCCTGGGCTCCAATCAACCTCGGAAAGAATTCCTTAGATCTCCATGTGATCGAGCTCACTGGCTACTTTCTCAAGGATGAAAAAAAGGAAACTGACCGGATTTACAAAACTTGGGTGTGGCATTTTCATTTTATCCTTGATATGTTTCAGTTTTCCAATGCTATCCTTGACCACTGCTGTGACATCATCCATCATCATCATCATCATCATCAGATGCCCATTTTCAGCTTTGACTGCCATGGCCCACACACTCCTGTTTCAGGTCAAGTGGATTAATTCATTGGTATTCATTTCCAGTTCTCTGGCTGCTGTCTCCATCATCATTTGTCTTTGTCTTCCTCTTGCTTTCTTCTCTTCAATCTTTCCCATAATTACCGTGCATTCTAACTCCTCTTTCCTAATCACATGTCCAATGAAGTTACGTTGCCTTTTCATGATCTCATACATTATTTCTCTTTCTGAGTTTGCTCTGTTCATGACATCCTCGTTAGATATTCGTTTTGTCCATGATATTCTTTGCATCCTACTCAAAAACCACATCACTGCTGCTACAATTCATTTCCTCATCTTACGAGATATTTTCCAACATTCTGAGCCATATAACATAACTGGATAAATGTAATATTTCAGTACTCTGAGGCGGGTTGTCATGCCTAGTTTAGTATTGGTGAGTATACTCTTCATTCTCGTAAAGGTGTCGTTTGCCATCCCTATTCTTCTTTTGATGTCCATGTCACACCTGCCATCTGATGTCACCCAGCTTCCTCAGTAGCAAAAGTTCTGTACTTGTTTTATGTCTTCCCCATTTATTCTCAGCCTGCAGATAGGATTTTCCTTCTTTTTGGCTATCACCATACATTCCGTCTTTTTGCAATTGATAGATAGATCCATTTTTGCACTTTCTTCAATAATTATATCAATTAAGTTTTGTAGTTCTTCCTCCGTACTTGCAATTAACACAGTCTCATCTGCATATCTGAAATTATTGATGTTTTCACCACCAACTTTGATTCCCAAGATGTCTCTTATTTTTTGTAATATTGTTTCACTGTATACATTAAATAAATCAGGGGAGAGAACATACCCTTGACTAACGCCTCTCTTGATTTTCGTAAACTGATTCACTTCTCCATCTATTCTTACAGTGGCAGTTTGTTCCCAGTACAGATTACAGAGGTCTTTCGAATCTAGATCTAAAGTTTTCTGTAATATTTCAAATAACTTATTGTGCTTTACTTTATCAAATGCTTTTGTGTAGTTGATAAAACAAACAAACATATCTTTTTGCACTTGAATAGCTCGTTCTGATAGTACCTTTAACATCAATACAGTAATGCGTTTCTTGTACCTTTGTCTCTCACAAAACCACATTGTTCTTTACCTATTTCAGCTTGTATCTTACTTTTAGCTCTTGTCATCAAAATTCTTAGAAGTATCTTGAAGATTATGGAATTGAAAAACTTACTGATTTGATCAATGACATTTATGAGACTGGAATAATACCAGAAGAGATGAAAAAAATCAGTATTTATCACTTTTCCTAAGAAACCTGGAGCAATAGAATGTGAATTACATAGGACCATAAGTTTAATGAGTCATATCATCCATCACTTTTCTTAATTCACTTTCAGTGGACTCTATTGCTAGGGATCTGGAATGCAAATGGTGGATGAATCTCCAATTAAGCTGTAGTTGTCTAAGCAGCTCACATCCCCACAATGCTGTCCCTTCTGTTTTTACCACCTGTAAGCACAATGTGGCTTGTTGCTTGTTGTATTTCACTGTTACAAATTTCATTCCCACAGGAGTTACCTTCTCTTCAGTTTGAGCTCTTAATTGGGTATCTGCACACTTCACTTTAGTATTTTGAAATACCATTTAAATTCATTTTTTGGAATGACGGGAACAGCTGAGCCAGTGTCCAATTCCATTTTAAGTAATTTTCTGTTCACTTCTAGCGTAAGCCATATTACTTGTCCTGAAGAAGGGCAAGTTGTTGACTGTTTATTCATTTCCATAGATGCTGCCTGACCTGGTGAGTTCCTTCAGCAACTTGTGCATGTTGCTTTGGATTTCCAGCATCTGCAGACTTCCTCGTATTTATTGCTTATCTACTGTTAGTTTTCACATGTAAATTTCAAGGCTACACAGTCCTGTGTCACTCTCATCATCAACAGATTTTTCATCAACAACATGCAGATTAGTGCTCTTTTTGAAACTACAACTTGACTTTTTACCCTTTTCACTTTCCTGTCCAGTTTATTTATTTTTGTCAGCCTCACATACTTTTTGCATTGTCCTCCTTTGTTGCATTTTTTGCAAGTTTCCTCTTTAAATCTCCATTGGTCTGGTGTATGTGAACCGCTGCCACAATGGTAACACAATTTGTTCAGCAGGGCAGGTTTCTGCCTAGACTTTGCAATTTTGTTCATGCTCTCATTCCTGACTGCAACTCAACTGCATCTCTGTATGCCGTTTCCATTGATACAGCAATTTCAACTGCTCTTTTAAATGTGAGCTGTGCTTCAGTTAGAAGCTGTTTTTCAATGTTTTCTTGTAAAATATCACAACTAAACAATCTGTCAATGGATCATTAAGCCCATTATTGAACTGACAATGCTCAGACAATCTCTTCAGCCACAAATGCTGAAATGGACTTCCCTTCCTTTTGATTCCACTTATGAAACCTAAAGCATTCTGTTATTAACAATGGTTTTGGTCCTAAATGTTCCCCTATTTTACGACATCAGCAAAGCTTATTTTGGCTACTTTGGTTGGAGCAGTTAAACTACTAAGCAAACTGTATGTCTTTAAACCAAATGCACTAAGCAAAACTGACACCCACTTCTCATCCACTATTCCATTTGCTTTAAAAAACTGCTCAATTGCTCAGTATACGCTATCCAGTTGTTTCTTGTGCAATCAAACACATCTATCTTTCTGATGTAGCCAACCACTTCTGCTTCTGTTTTATTTATGAACCTGTGAATTTGTCTATTTCCTGCCCTTTTTATAAACTCAAGCATTTTTTCCTCTTGCAATGAAAGCAAGCTGTGCTATTTTTATTAACTTGAATGTCTAGCTGTGCTTCGACAGGTAAATAGTCTACCCGGGTTTGATTAAAACTTTTTTTATCACCACTGTTATGTTTTGTAATTCCAAAACATAAAAATAATTTAAAGAAAAAGATGGGAGCCCAGTTATGTGTCTAGTTTAGTTTATACTTTAAGTGAGGCGTGTGCCTATGACGTAGTGGTGTAATGACTTGTGCCATTAACTATTTTTACATATAACCCATAATGAATTATTTAAACAAATGAAGAATGCTTAATCTTACAATATTACTTATATCACTGCTTTCATTTTCTGTTCCTCTCTCCTCTCCCAGATAGAGATACCTTTGCCCAATCTATAGATGAGGCTGTGAAGGAAACCTTTACAATTCTTTCTTCATTTTGTATCCAAAAACAGGGTTTCTAGCATGAATCAGTAGTAGAACTCCTGGAGGATTCCCACCTCCACCTGTATTACCTTAGAAGGCAGGTTGGGCTAAACTGTGCATACTTTATAGCTACTGCCCATACACAGCTCTACTAATAGCCACAAATGAGGATTGTACTTGGGCACTTTCCAGTCCATACAATTCAGTAAACATTCATTACAGAAAAATCCATTCAATATGAAGTGCATTGAGATGCTTCCAAGCCACAGTCAATTTGATTTTTATGTACTATTTAATATGCTCGCAGGAAGAATGGAATTGCAGATTAATAATTCGTTTCGATAGAGCAGGCTGTTTGGGTGCAACCCAAGCATGGAATCAGGCCATAACAAAGACATACCCTGCACAGTCAACCCTGCAAGGCCCTATTCAAGGGCATCCAGAGGCGGGAGAAAAAAATTGACAGGCATGTCAGATTAGTCAGTAGCCTAGCACAGTTGTATTCACATCATCCAGCAGTCATGAAGGAATGGGCAAAATCCCTCTATTTTGCCAGTATCTCTCGAAGTGGCGACCTTCACCAATCCAGAAGGTCTGCCTGTCTGTCTATGTATCTATCTATTTATTTATTTATTTAGATACAGAATGGATTCGAGCTGCACCGCCCAGCAATTCCTTGATTTAACCCTAGCCTAATCATGGGACAAACTACAATGACCAATTAACCTGCCAGCCGGGTATATTTTTGGCTTCTGGGAGGAAACCGGAGCAACCGGAGGAAACCCACATGGTCACGGGGAGAACGTACAGACACCTTACAGGCAGCATCAGGAACTGAAGGCAGGTCGCTGGTCCTGTAAAGTATTGTGCTAACCATTACTCTACCATGCTGTCCCTTGGTGATACGGGCAGCGCGGTAGAAGGTGATAGCCCTTCTCAAGTTTTCCTGTGAATCACCCCCTCCGCCTCCCCACAGATATTCATAGTCACGTATCAGCCATACATTTTCCTGACCACTGCACTTGGATTAAATCCATGGAACTTCCTTGCTAAATGTTGAGAGAACACCAACATGGAGTCCATCACTTCCTCAAGGGGCAATAAATGCCAGATTTTCCAACGATGCTTAAGACTGAGTCATGAACACTTGTAAACAAAATGTGCTGACCCTTACAAAAATGAGAGAGGTGTTTAACAATTGTATTGTATGATGCTGCCCCCTATCCAGGACAGGCTGCATAAACACTGATGATTCCCTGATTTTTTTTCAATGAATATTTAATACTTTATGATTGCTCTCTTCTTATTCTCCTATTGTTATGTCTGGCCGAATGCTTTTGATAGCAACTGATCGGAGAACATCCTGCGTAAATCCTGGCCACTGCGTTTTAAAGGAGCTATCAGCTAAAGTCTTTCTGCTTCCCACCTTTCTCTCCGGGGAGCCTGGATTGTATGCGTTCGAATGGAAAAACACAGCAAAGCTCACATTCTCTCTGGATGTGCTTCCTCGTGCACTGAAACCTTTGCAGCAAGACTTCTGTTTGGCAACAGAACCTGAGCAATTGTCCTCACACGTGGAAGCATAAGGTGGAATACTGATCAATTTGAAAGCGCTTGCAAGGACTCTACAACTCAGGTTCTCAATATTATTTATTTATTTATTATTTTGTTTTTCTCTTTGTATTTGCATAATTGTTGTCTTTTGCACATTGGTTGTTTGTCCATCTTCGAGTGTAGTTTTTGATTGATTCTATTCTGTTTATTTGTATTTACCGTGAATGCCTGCAAGAAAATTAGTACATTACAAATCTGTACATTAGTAGTGTGCACACATTGTGGACACAACTCCATTGTTACTCATGTGGCTTTTTAAGATGGTACACTCTTCCAAAAGTTTGCGGCACTTCTACCCCAGACTTTGCTCCTCACTGTCTGGTGACAGGAGATTCTAGACTGTCCTGCTTCCCCACAATGCTGTGGCATTGGCTTCAGTGCATACCTCAGCGGCTACCTCCACTTGCAATGGACCAGTCAGCATTATTCCCTTTGCTGGAGGACCAACAAGTTTTGGTGCACCATCACAGGGTGGTTGATCTTCCAGTTGCAGTTTGTGTATGTGTGTGTGTGTTTGTGTATGTGTGTGTATGTTTGTGTGTGTGTGTGTGTGTGTGTGTGTGTCTGTGTCTGTGTCCGTGTCCCTGGGAACAGCCCATACATCAGAGGATCCGCTGCTCTGCAGCTGCTTGGGGTAAAATGTGGCAATGCACCCTGCATCCTTCTCCAGACGTACTTTGTCAATGGACAGCCTGCAAAGAGATCGGCATCCATCTTCTGTCTCTTGTGTTCTAAAAATTGATTTGTGTCAACTTTGGCCTAGTTTAGGCTTATGTAAAGCATAAAACAAAGAAGATAGAAACATTGAACAGTACAGGTACAGCCTCCATTTTTCTTTCATCCACAGGCCTATCTAAGAGCCTCTTAAATGTCTAATGTATCTACCTCTACCGCCACTTTAGAGTTTCTATGGTTCTGATGGGGTCTTTGTCTTGATCAATGACCACCTCCTTCTAGCCACAGCCACCTGACTGCCTCCAGAGGTTATACTAAGGTGTGAAGGGAATAGAACAAACTGGAGGCAGCAGCATGCCCCACAACTGTACAGCAGTTATTATAACACCTGGGCTCAATTCCGCTGCTGTCTATACGGAGTTTGCACGTTCTCACCATGACTGTGTGTTTCCTCCGCGTGCTCCGATGTCCACCGTTTCAAAGATGTACGGTCAGTAGGGTAATTGGTCACATGGGTGTAATTGGAGGGCACGGACTCGCTGGGCTTGAAGGGCCAGTTACCTTGCTGTCTCTCTAAAATAAATATAGATAACAACCACTCTGAGGTCAGAATTTGATCCAATGGATTTCTGCTGTGACAATAATTGAGTCTGTCCACTAGAGGGCAGGCTTACTTTATGTGGATAGTACCTCTAACCTCAGCTGTGCTCAAAGAGAGATGTGTCAAATGGGTATTTATTATTAGACATTTAAAAGTTTTAATTAAATATATTAATATATAAACATGGTGATGTTAGTTTCCTGTCACACTGCCGAATTGGTGATATTCTGTCCTGGCCTATATTAGAATTGATGAATAACTCACACAGACATGGTACTGTAGCGGTTGGTGTAAAGCTACTACAGCGACAGCCACGTCGATTCATTTCCCACTGCTGTCTGTAAGGAGTTTGCATTTTCTCCCTGTGACTGCGTGCTTTTCCTCCCAAAGGCGTATGGGTCATTAGTAGGTTAGTTGGTCACATGGCTGTAACTGGGCAGCGTGGGTTTGTTGAGCTGGAAAGGCCCTGTCACCGTGCTGTATCTCTAAATAAATGATAAGCAATAAATAAAATGCTGCACAGACTCAGCAGGGTGGGCATCTATGGAGAGAAATAAACAGCCGACATTCAGCCCGAATATCTTGTGTCTTTAGAATTGATTATCTGTGTTATTTCGAGCATTGCTCCAAACATTAAAAGTATAATCCCTGTGGCACCTTGCTGGAGAATAGAAGGATTAGTAATTGTGGCCTAACTTCTAAACTTTTCCTTGTCTCTCAACCCCCACCCCTTTGTGTCAGCTGTCCACGACGGCATTGGTGGAAATGACAACAGCACAGGCCGTGTGGAGACTAAATGCTGGGCCGGGCTTCCGACTGAGGATTTTTTTCATTGTGTTGTGCGGCACTAAAATCATGTCAAATAGACAGACTCGGGACCAATGTGGCTCGATGAGATGCTGTGGGCCTTACCTGCATTAAAAGATTACATCATCGTAACCTCATCCTACGTCAGGGCCCACATAGTCTTCATTCTACCTCTGCAATCAAGACAATTAGCTGACCTTGGTTTAAGGTGAGTGCAGTGGGACATGATGGTTACAGCACTGGGTGCCCCCAGATGCGAGCAGCACAGTCACACTACCTCGATGTCATTTTAAAAGTAATCAACAGTGCATTTAACGTGGATTTAGACAATTGTTTTGTAGCTATCTAGAAACATAAGGCAATATGAAAAAAAATAGCAGTGTGGATCCAAAACACAAGGGAGATCTCTAAGGATTTTTTTGATTTAGAAAAACAGCACAGTAACAGCCCTCCCAGTCCAACAGGCCCGATTGCCCAATTACACCCATGTTACTAGTCAACCCAAACATCTTTGGAATGTGGGAGGAAACTGGAGCACTTGGAGGAAACTCACGCGATTACGGGGAGAATGTACAAACTCCTTTCCAACAGTGGGGGAATTGAACCTAATTCACTGGCACTGTAATAGCATTATGCTGATTGTAACATTATGCTACGTATCACACTGCCCCTGGCTCCCTGACTTGCGAGGAATTTACCTACCACCCCACCAGCCTCCGCGTCCGGCACATAATTCTCCGAAACTTTCGCCACTCCAACTGGATCCCACCACCAAACACATCTTTCTCTCCACTCCACTTTCTGCTTTCCACAGGGATCGATCCCTACGCGACTCCCTTGTCCATTCATCCCTCCCCACTGATCTCCCTCCAACACTTATCCTTGCAAGTGGAGCAAGTGCTTCAGTTGCCCCGACACCTCCTCCCTCACTACCATTCAGAGCCCCAGACAGTCCTTCCAGGTGAGGCAGCACTTCACCTGTTAGTCTGTTGGGCTCATTTACTGTGTTCGGTGCTCCCAGTGTGGCCTCCTGTAGATTGGTGAAACCTGACGTGGATTGGGAGACAGCTTCACCAAGCATCTACGCTCCATCCGCCAGAACAAGCAGGATCTCCCAGTGGCCACCCATTTCACCAATCAACTTCCTAGCTCCTTGCTTCATCCCTCCCCTCCAAGTTTCACCCATCGCCTGGCATTTCTCTCTCCCCTCCCCCACCATTCAATTCTACTCCTCAACTTCTTTTCTCCAGTCCCGCGGAAGGGAGTCGGCCCGAAACGTCGACAGTACTTTTTTCTATAGATGCTGCCTGGCCTGCGGAGTTCCTCCAGCATTTTGTGTGTGTCGCTCAGATTTCTGGCATCTGCAGATTTTCTCTTGTTTGCTAGGAATTTAGCCATTTTCTATATTACGCTGAAACCATATTGGGATTATGTTTAGTAGGGGAATTTTAGTGGATTGCTGAAGGAAAAAACTAACTGGAAGTTATTTATTTAGTGAAGTACAAAGATCAGAAAGATTACAGGTTTGACTATACTAGAAGTAGTCCAATCACTCGAGTTGATTAACGTGTTCTCTTCAGGGGTTACTCCCTTCATGGAGAACACCAATGCATGGCTTTGTTTAATGTGGGGAGACAAATACATGGGCAGCTACCACATGGCCCTGACAGATCGGGGCCAGGGTCCAGTGGCTTGGAATGCAAGATCCCCGGGGAGTCTTCACTGCGGCAGCCTTCCTCCACCTTCACTGTGGTTGTGAAGTGTCGTCATCTTCTGCCAACTCCACTGCCGAGATCCTGGTTGGATCACTCTTTGGCTGGAACCTCCTCCTTGACCTTCCCACCGCGGGTGACCCTACCTGTACCTAAACAATGGACGGCACCGCTCTTAGGATCTCGCGAACTCTCAGGCTTGTCCACCATGATGAGGTGATGATCCTCAGAGAAAAGGTTTAACTGTACTTTGTACAGAATACTGGGATCTATGTCACTGCACAATCTCGTTTGCCAACACTGTGAAGGATTAGGTTGCTCATCTCTCCCATTCCCCCTGCTCTGCAATCCATTCAATCTGGGCAGGATGTAATTTTCAACACCGTGCAACAACAACAACCAACTTGATTTATATAACAGCTGCGGTGAGGGGAAAATGACCCAGGGCATATCGCAGGATCATAGCTCAAATCAACATTGATACGGAGCCACAAGGAAAGTATCAGGGAGAGGCAAGATCGATGGCACTATGTGTGGAGAGCTTTCTAACTGGCTGGATGACTGACTGGTACAGAGGGGCCACTGCACTGGATTGGAAAAAGCTGTGGAGGGCTGCAAACTCAACCAGGTCCACCATGGGCTGACCAGCATTCAGAATTGATGTCCATAGATTTCAGGAAATTACAGCAGTACATAAAGTTATGGGAGGCGTAGATAGAGGAAACAGTCAGAGTCTATTTCCTAGGGTGGGAATGTCAAATACCAGAGGGCAAAGGTTTAAGGTTAAAGGTTAATGTGGATGTACGGGGCAAATTTCTTTTTAATTCATTGACTGGTCGGTGTTTGGAATGTGCTGCTGGGAGAGTGGAGGAAGGAATGAAGAAGACACATTTAGACAGGCTGGGAACAAGATATGAATATACGTGGGCAGAAGGGATTGCTGTATTTAGATTGACATCATGCTTGGCACGTACATAGTTGTCTGAAGGGCCTGATCCTGCACTCCATGGTTCTGTGTTCTATATATTGCAGTTGGAATCGCTTTATTATGGTCACATGCACCGCCATACAGTGAAAGCAAGGACTGGAGTTTCTGGAATCAATTTGGTAGGCGGAGGGTAGACTCATTCCAAAGAAGAAGTTTTCTAAAGGGAGGAACGGGAAGCTTTTAAAAGCCAAAAAAAAAAGCAATAAGGAGACAAAAGATGAAATATGAAGTTAAAAAGAGGATACCAGAAGTTTTTTTCAGACATACATATAAAGATATCAGACCGGTGGAAAATGATGCTGGAGAGATAGTAATGAGGGACGAAGAAATGGCAGATGAACTCAATAAGTATTTTGCACCAGTATTCACTACGGAAGATACCAGCAGTTTGCAAGAAATTGGAGAGTGAGGCAGAAGTGAGCGTAGTCCTATTACTAATGAGAAGGTGCTTTTAGGAAGCTGAAAGGTCTTAAGATACATAAGTCACCTGGACCAGATGGATTACACTTCAGTGTTCTGAAATAGGCAGTTAAAGCGATTGTGGAGACATTAATAGCGATCTTTCGAGAATCACTTGATTCTGGAATAGTCCTGGAGGACTGGAAAATTGCAAATGTCACTCTGCCCTTTAAGAGAGGCAAAAAACAAGAAATTATAGCCCAGTTAGCCTGACTTCATTGGTTGCGAAAATTTTGGAGTCCATTATTAAGGATAAAGTTTCAAGTTACTTGGAGTCACAGGATAAATATGTCGAAGTAATCATGGTTTCCTTCAGGGGAATTCTTGCCTGATCAATCTGCTGGAATTCATTGAGGAAATAACAAGCAGGATTACGCGGTGGAGGTTGTTTACTTGGATTTTCAGAAGGCCTTCGAGAAGATGCCACATATCAGGCTGCTTAACAGGAGCACATGGTATTACAAGAAAGATAGTAAAGATAGAAGATTGGCTGATTGACAGGAGGTAAAGATAGAAGATTGGCTGATTGACAGGAGGCAAAGAGCGTGAATGAAGGGAGCCTTCTCTGTTTGGCTGCTGGTGACTAATGGTGTTGTGCAGAGGTCAGTGTTAGGACCACTCCTTTTGACTGTATGATCTGGATAGTGAGAAAGCAGGGAGTCTGTGAAAAGACTTAGATTAGATGAGTGGGCAAAGAAGTAGTAAACAGAATACAGTGTAGGCAAACATATGATCATACACTTTGGTAGAAGGAACATACGCATAACTATTTACTAAACAGGGAGTAAATTCAGAAATCAGACTTGGGAGTCCTCATGCAGGATTCTGTAAAATTAACTTGAGTCAATGGTAAGGAAGGCAAATGCAATGTTAGCATTATTTAGAGAGAACTAGAATATAAAAGCAAGTCTGAAATATTGAGGCTTTATAAGACCTTGGTCAGACCGCACTTGGAATACAGTGAGCGGTTTTGGGTCCCTTATCTAAGAGAGGATATGCTGGTATTGGAGACGGTCCAAAGTAGGTTTTATGAGAATGATCCCAGGAATGAAAGGGTTAATGTATGAGGAGCGTTTGAAGGCTTTGGGTCAGTACTCAATGGAATTTAGGAGAATGAGAGGGGATCTCCTTGAAGCGTATCAAATTTTGAGAGGCCCAGATAGAGAGAATGTGGAGAGTATGTTTCTTATAGGGGGGGGAGTCTAGGACCAGAAAGCACAGACTCAGAATACAAGGACGTCGCTTTGGAACAGAGATGAGGAGGAATTTCTTTAGCTAGTGGGAGATGTATCTATGGAATTTTTGCCACGGATAGCCTTGAAGGCTAAGTCATTGTGTATATTTAAAACAATGGTTGATAGATGTTTGATTAGTAAGGGTGTGAAAGGCTATGGGAGAAGTTAGGAGAATGGGGTTGAGACAGATAATACATCAGCCATGATTGAATGGTGGAGCAGACTCGGTGGGTCAAATGCCCTAATTCTGTTCCTATATTTTATGATCTTATGATATAAAATCTTGTTCCTATGTATCTAATCATTACACAATGCTTTAAGGTACAACAAGGTTAAACAATAAAAATGCAGAATGAAGTGTAAACACTGCAGAGAAAGTGCAATGCTGGTAAACGATAAGGTTCAAGTTTATAATGAGGTTGATTGTGAGGTCAAGAGTTCAATTTATCATAGTAGGGAACTATTCAATAGTCTTATTATCGTGCGGTAGAAGGTGTTTCAGAAAGGCAGTGTCCATTATTAAGGACCTCCAGCACCCAAGGCATGCCCTTCTCTCACTGTTACCATCAGGTAGGAGGTACAGGAGCCTGAAGCCACACACTCAGCGATTCAGGAACAGCTTCTTCCCCTCTGCCATCCGATTGCTAAATGGACATTGAACCCATGAACACCACCTCACTTTTTAATATATATTATTTGTTTTTTTGCACGATTTTTAATCTATCCTATATACGTATACGGTGATCGATTTATTTATTTTTCTCCTCTTCTTCTTCTATATTATGTATTGTATTGAACTGCTGCTGCTAAGTTAACAAATTTCACGGCACATGCCAGTGATAATAAACCTGTTTCTGATTCTTTGATGCTCGTGGTATGAGCTTTTAGGTTTTCGTATCCTCTGCCCAATGGGAGGGAGGAGATGAGTAAATACCCAGGGTGGGTGGGGTCTTTGATTATTCTGTATGGAGGAGAGGCTGGTTTCCGTGATACGTTTCTTACAGTCATGGGCAGAGCAGTTGCTGCACTAAGACATCATGCACCCAGAGAGGACGCTTCCTATGGTGTATTGATAACATTTGCTAAAGGTCGATGGGGGCATACCACATTTTTTTAGCATGCTGAGGAAGCAGAGGCATTGGTGATCTTTCTTGTCCATGGACCAGGACAGACTATTGATGACGCTCACTCCAAGGAACTTGAAGCCTACAACCCTCTGAACCTCAATACCATTGATGTAGACAGAAGCATGAGAACTGTCCCACTTCCTGAATTCAATGGTCAGCTCTTTTGCTTTGATGACAAGCTCTTTATCTCAGTCTTATATTCAGAATTATCATTATTTTGAGATGCAGCACACTACGGTAACATCATCTATGAACTTCTAGAATCTAGAGGTTGGGTTCCCAAACTTTTTTATGCTATGGACCAATACCATAAAGCAGGTGGTCTGTGGACCTTGGGTTGGGAAGCTCAGTTCTAGATGGAGTTCTAGACAGAATATGGCCATGCAGTTATGAGTTTACAGAGGGTAGAGTAGGGGACTGAGGTTGCAAGTTTGTGGAGCAGCGGTGTTTAGAGTAATCTTGCATAGGTTTTCTGATTATGGTTTGTTAGTCACACATTCGAAGTCCAGTTATAGACAGAGTCAACTTGAGAAATTAAGTTAGGAATAGGGCTAAGGTTCCCCCTCTGCACTGTTATTTGCCCCTCTAATTTCCCGAAACCTATGGACATCAGTTTTGAATGAAATCAATGACTGAACTTCCAGATAAAGAATTTCAAAAATTCAATCTCTGAGTGAAGATACTTCTTATATAATTTCTAGAAGGCCTACTCTATTGTACTCTACTCTATTTGAATTTGTGATCCTTCATAAATTCTATTAAGGTCCTGAGCCATGTTAAACATTTTCCCAAGTCCTTTCCACCCTGGGGAGAAATACCCTATTTTTGCCTCTCTTAACTTCATAAACCTCTGCCAGGTTATCCTTCAGCTCCCAATGCTCCAGAGAGTTTATCAAAACTCTCCTTATATCTGATTAATTTCAAACCAGGCTACATCTGCACTCTCAAACGGCTGCACCTTTTAATGAGATCACCTCTCATTCTTTTAAGAACCATGGTTTAGTCCTCAGTGTCTCACAAAGTTATAGGTTCTGCTGCCTGGAAGGGTAAAGATAATGGGAGGGCAGGGATAGGAACACATGCTTTCAAGTCCTCCCCCCACCCCCAGATCACACACCATTCTAACCTCAGAAAATAGCTGTCATTCATCTGTCATCACGGATCCAAAACCCTGACACTCACAGATGCAGAGGGGTGGGGGGTTGTCATGAGGGATGGGGGTGATTAGGATGGTTGGGGGAGGTTCAGTATTGAGGGAACACCTTCATTTCCCAGAATACATAATTCAAGGTTGACCAACTTCTCACAGAGTAATGAGGGCAATAAATATACTGCTTGCTGGTGCCACCCTTATCTCTTAAGAAAGTTAAGGAATTGTTTTTAAAACTTCATTTTCCATTTTGAGGCAATAAAAGACCCCAACTATTTATCACAGCTGAAATGGACTAAAGATTGAACATTTGAGAATGTACCGTGCCATGTTATTTAACACATAGAAGTAACTTAAATATCATTTAGTTGCTGATATGCTTGTGTTTCTACTATCTCACTTCTAAATTGCTATTTGCTATCAACTGTATTCTTCAATAATCAATTTACCATATTTAGCAATAATTCGTTAACTAATAATACTAATAGGAGGAAAATATTTTTTCATTCGTAAAGAGGTATCAAGTTATGATCATTGTGGTATTTTTGGACACACCTGGCGATGTTTACAGTATAACTCGCCGGACGGGACTGCACATTCCCATCCATTCAGTAGTAGTAAAGGAATCGTTCCTATTTGGTTCCTGGCCCAGTTCTGCGGTTACTTCGAGAGTCCCCCGTGGATCGAGGCTTCACCTCCGCGGATTTCTCACTTACACATCCCCCCTGAGAACATTGTACCAACACAACACACTCTCCAGATTTACGCCGATGACACCCGGCTCTCCCTTACTGTCACCTCTCTTAACCCCTTTACCGTTCCCAAATTCCAGACTAATAGTCTGACATGAAGTACGGAAGGACCAGGCATTTCCATGAACTAAAAGCCATTATCCTCAGTTCTGTCCCTTCAAAATCCAAATGCAACCGCATTACGACGCGGTTTTTCAATTCCTAAACTCTGGAATTTCTTCCTTTAGCACGTCGACCTTTCTTTCTCTCTCTCTCTCGCCTTTATTACCCCCGACCATACTTTTTTAAAATCATCCACGTGTGGAATCGGTGTTACCTTTTGCCTATTCACGCTCCGGTGAAATGCCTCCAAGCACTTCAGTACGTCAAAGACGCCACCTAATTGCGCCCTGTTATTGTTCTGTGTTTACTCTGCGCTACCACTGGACTACAATCCCCAAAATCCCTCGCCACAGCCGCAGCCGGGCTGTCAGTCGAGAGCGCAGGTGGCTGGAACTGACTCCGATCAGCTGGAGGGAGTGAAATCTGCGTCAGTTTCACTGAAAAACACACTATCCCCGGCCGGGTGCGACACGAATCAGAACTCCAGGCATCAAACAGCGGACCGGGAGTTTTCACCGTCAGTGGGTAAGTGATTTCTGTACAATTTAACAACAGTACTGAGAACAGAAACTGTTACATTCGCCACCCAAGCGACATTTCTGACTAATGCCGTTACAACATTGCCAGTGGGAGTAGCCTTTATATTTAGACCTACTTTTCTATTGCCTTCAACTGTTCCGCAAAATTATGGTAAATTTACAAATGAGATAGAACTCTTAGGGAGGGAGACAAATTTTAGAAACGGGCCGAATGCTTAACGTACAGGATACATATCTGTATCACCGCAGTTTTCAAAGAATTACAACGCGAGTGAAAGAAAGTTAAGAGAGGAGGAGATTGAGAAATGAGTTCCCCTTGTGTTGTTTCATCCGCTACTGTTTACAAACCCGAAAGCTGGAACGTGGACTATTTATATTCCGCAAGATGGCTCGCAATCGTCCAGGCTGTGGAAGGCAGCGACCTCTACAGATGTTACTCGAAGGAGACTTCGATAGAACTCAAGGACAGCCAGTTTGGAGATTCTGCGAATGACACAGTCCTCCCGCGCCCGCTCCGTCCCGCAAATTGCCGAAAGTTAATTTGATTTTCATTAAAATACCCGCTGTCAGAAACTTTTTTCCCCCTCCTGATGAAATATTTAGGTCCGGGCTGTCTGTCGGAGGTCACAAAAACGCCGGAATATCTTGCACGCTGCATTGATAATGAGATAAAAGCCTTTACAATTATTTAACAACTTTCACCATCTGAATACTTTTGAATGGCAGCCGGGACACTTTCATAAGCGAAGCAAACGCGACGACTGCACTTCACAGACCGTAGTTCACACATAGTCACGTGATTGGGGGGAACAAAAATAATTAGATTTAATTTCAGAAAACAATGTTTTGGGACAAAGTATACGTGCACTGCTTGACACACACCTAATACGTGAAAAATGATTTTTTTTGTGTGGACGAAATGATTGCTGCAGCTCTGCTTTATTTCATTATTATGTGTTTGTTGGTATGATAAGCGGTGAACTCGAATGAGTGGCGTGAATAGGAATTTCTGGTAAAAAAGACTGCGGTCTGCGTTATTGTAATTTAATCTTGGTGGTATCAGTTGAGCAATAAATATGGATCTGAACACCGGGGAGAACTGCCCTGATCTGGTAACAGTGCAGCGGGATTTGTTTTGTTTTGCGTCCAGCTTAGAAGGTTTCGGCTGAGTAGACAAGGGCGGCACAGTAGCTTGGTGGTTAGTACAACGCCTTACGGTATCAGCGACCCGGTCCTGTAAGGAGTTTGTACGTTCTCCCCGTTACCGAGTGCGGTTTTCTCCGGGTGCTCTGGTTTCCTCCCACAGTCCAAAGATGTGCCAGTTGGTAGGTTAATTGGTCTTTGTAAATTGTCCCGTGATCAGGCTGAAGTTAGACCATAAGACACAGGAGCAGAATTAGGCCATTCAGCCCATTGAGTCTGCTTTGCCATTCCATCATGGCTGATCCCAGATTCCACTGAACCCCATACACCTGTCTTCTTGCCATATCCTTTGATGCCCTGACCAATCAGGAAACAGTCAACTTACACCTTAAATCTACGCATGGACTTGGCCTCCACAGCTATCTGTGGCAGAGCATTCCACTGATACACTACTCTTTGGCAAAAAAAAATCCTCCTTACCTCTGTTCGAAAGGGTTGCCCCTCAATTTGAGGTTGTGCCGTCTAGTTCTGGATAAACCCACCAGAGGAAACATACTTTCCACATCCACCTTGTCTAGTCCTTTCAACTTTCAGCAGGTTTCAATGAGATCCCCCTATATTCTTATAAATTCCAGTGAGTACATGCCCAATCCTGCCAATCGCTTCACATATGCTATCCTCTTCATTCCTGGAATCATCCTTGTGAACCCCCTCTGGACTCTCTCCAATGACAACATATCCTATCTGAGATATGGGGACCAAAACTGTTGACAATACTCTAAGTGTGGCCTGACTAGTGTCTTGTAAAAGCTCAGCATTATCTCCTGGCTTTTATATTCTATTCCCCTTGAAATAAATGCCAACATTGAATTTGCCTTCTTTATCACAGACTCAATCTGTAAATTGACTTTCTGGGAGTCTAGCACGAGGACTCCTAACCCCCTCTGCACCTCTGATGTTTGAACCATCTCCCCATTTAGATATAGTCCGCACTATTGTTACTTTTACCAAAATGCATTATCATACGTTTCCCAACACTATTCCATCTGACACTTCCTTGCTCATTCTTCCAATTTGTCTAATCATGCTTCAATTGCATTGTTTCCTCAGCACTACCTACCACTCCACCTCTCTTCATATTATCTGCAAACTTTGCCACAAAACCATCAATTCCATTATCCAAATCATTGACAAACAATGTGAAAAGCAGTGGTCCCAATACTAACCCCTGAGGAAAACCACTAGTCACCGGCAGTCGACCAGAAAGGGGCCCTTTTATTCCCACTTGCTGCCTCCTGCCTGTCAGCCATTCCGCTATCCATGCCAGTATCTTTCCTGTAATGCCATCGGATTTTATCTGGTTTAGCAGCCTCATGTGTGGCACTATATCAAATGCCTTATGAAAATCCAAGTAAATGACATCCACTGCTTGCCCACCCTGCTTGTTAATTCCTCGAAGAACACTAACAGCATTGTCAGGCAAGATTTCCCTTTACAGAAGCTATGCTGACTTTGATTTATTTTATCATTCGTCTCCAAGTACCTCGAAATCTCATCCTTAATAATAGACTCCAACATTTTCCCAACCACTGCGGTTAGGCTAACTGGCCTATAATTTCCTTTCTTTTGCCTTTTTTCCTTCTTAAAGAGTGAAGTGACATTTGCAATCTTCCAGTCCTCTGGGACCATGCCAGAATCGAGTGATTCTTGAAAGATCATGACCAATGCGTCCATTATCTCTTCAGCAACCTCTCTCGGGATTCTGGCATGTGGTCCATCTGACCCAGGTGACTTCTCCACCTTAAGACCTTTGAGTTTGTCTCATACTATTTCCTTTTTTATAGCAATGTCACTCACTCTGGCTCCCTGACACTCATGGACCTCTGGCACACTGTTAGTATCATCCACAGTGAAGACAGATATGAAGTATCCATTAAATTCATCTGCTATTTCTTTGTCCCCCATTACTATCTCATCGGCATCATTTTCCAGTGGTCTAATATCAACTCTCACCTTCCTTTTACTCTTTATATAACTGAAAAATCTTCTAGTATCCTGCTTTATATTATTGGCTAGTCTGCCTTTGTACTTCATCTTTTCCCTTCTTATAGCTTTTTTAGTTGCATTTTGTTGGATTTTAAAAGCTTCCCAATCATCCAACTTCCCACTCACTTTTGCTACCTTATATGCCCTTTCCTTGGCTTTTATGCAGTTAAGTCGGGAGTTGCTGTGTGGCATGACTCGAAGGGCCAGAAAGACTTGTTCTGTGCTGTATCTCAATAAATAAATAAATTAAAATATGTAAATACATAACTGTAGTCACTGTTTCAAGTTTAACCTTGATTACTGCCAAAGGAGTAAAGGACAAGACTGATATCAGGTCTACATTCCCAGTTCTGATAAGGGCTGAAGATCTGACGACTGCCTCCCTTTCCACCTCTGTTGCCTGACTTGCTGAGTTTTTTCCCCAGCATTTTCTGCTTGTCAAAGTTATACAGCACAGGAACAGGCCCCTCAGCCATGCTGACCAAGATGTCTGCTGAGCCAGTCCTATTGTCTTTTATTTGGCCGTATCCCCCTCAAACTTTTCTGCCCATGTACTTCTCTAAGTATCTTTTAAGCATTGGAATTGGATCCACCACTATAACTTCCACTGGCATCTCACACTACCCTCTGTGGGGAAAGACTTTCTCCTTTCACCTTAAATCCTCTAGTTTTACAATCCCCTACCCTAGGGAAAGCAAAGACTATGTCTATCCACCCTGTTCTGATTAAGGGTCTCGACCCAAAATGTCAACTGTTTATTCATTTCCATAGGTGTTACCTGGCCTGCTGAGCTCCTGCAGCATTTTGTGTGTGTTGCTCTAGATTTCCTGTATCTGCATAATCTCTGGGACAATGATTCTCTACCTTATCTATGCCTTGGAAGATCATACCTCCATCCCATGTGCTCCAAGCAGTAATGTCCCTGTCTTTCCTTATAACACAAGCCCTCCAGTCCCGGTAACATCCCTGTAACTCCTTTATGCACCCTTTCCAGATTAATGACATCTCTCCTAGAGCTAGACAACTGGAACTTGTCCTGTTGAAGGTCTTGACCCAACATGTTGGCTGTCCATTCCCTTTCATGGATCCTGTCTGACCTGCTGAGTTCATCTAGCTTTTTGAGTGTGGCTCCAGATTCCAGCGTTTGCTCTCTCTTTTGTGTCACCAGTTTGGACAGTACTTCTAAGTGTTATTGTATGAGGGGTGATTGATAAGCTCGTGGCCTGAGGTAGAAGGAGTCAATTTTAGAAAACCTAGCACATTTATTTCTCAACATAGTCCCCTCCTACATTTACACACTTAGTCCAGCGGTCGTGGAGCATACGGATCCTGGACCTCCAGAAAGTGGTCCACAGCATGGGTGATTGATAAGTTTGTGGCCTAAGGTAGAAGGAGATGAGTTATTAACTTCAAACTTTCTGCATAATCACTCAAAGAGTTGAACTGCATGTGCATGTAACGAGAGCTGTATAACTCATCGCCTTCTACCTTATCAATCACCTCTGCTGTGGGCCTTTCTGGAGGTTCAAGATCCGTATGCTCGACAACTGCTGGACTAAGTGTGTAAATGTAGGAGGGGACTATGTTGAAAAATAAATGTGCTAGGTTTTCTAAAATTGACTCCTTCTACCTTAGGCCACAAACTTATCAATCACCCATCGTTCCTGCCCCAACCACTACCTCTGGCAACTTGTTCCATACATGCATCACCCTCTGCATCTCATCAATGATTTCTACAGTTGCAATATGATGTCTCAACTCCTGTACCCAGTGCCCTGACTGATGAAGGCAAGCATGCCAAATGTTTTCTTCACCATCCTGTGTTGCCACTTTCAGGGAACTACTGTATCTACCTGTCCTCCCAAGTCTCTGTTTGCCTTATTGCTGTCAGATGATGCATTTTGGTGGGGGGGGGGGATGGACTACAAACTGCCCTCTGCAAATCACAACAACTCAAAAAGTGTATTTAAAATAGTAAGTCCTGTCTTAGCCCATCTCTTTTGCCAATTGCCGTAAATCTGTGTTCCTGTTTATTAACAGCACTGCCACTGAGAACAATTTCTCCTTGTTCTCTCTGCAAAAGGTTTGTTGAGCGCTTCTCTTTATTTATTTATTTCAGTTGGGTTTGAATTATTTCTAGTTTGCACCAGACAAAGGTCTATCTGTTTCAATGACTGAACAGTGAAAGGAAGATGAGGGAAAGAAAGATGCCAATGAAATGAGGAAATGAGTGGAAAAGCAAAATAACTGGAGCAAGGAAATGGAGTTCCTATACTCCTTCATACAGGCAACATGCAAAACGCAGGAGCAACTCAACAGCATCAATGGAGGGAGATGACCATTCGACATTATCAGGCTGAGACCTTTCGTCAGCACTGCTCAGCTTGAAACCTTGACTACTTATTTCTCCCCCTTGATGCTATCCGGCCTGCTGAGTTTCTGTTTTGTTCAAGATTTCCAGCATCTGCAGTCTCTCGTGTTCTCCATCCTGTGTACAGAACTGCTTTCTTAGTGGGGAATGCCCAAGTGCAGGTAAAAGTAGGGGAATATTCAACTTGAGAGCAATCATGGATATTAGTATAACAAACTGAGGTGTGTCAGGCTAACCAACTGGATAAAAGCCAAATTTGATCATTAACTTCCTCACATTTCTTTACCATACAAAACAAGTCCATGTGGATCATCGAGTTTTAAGTCTTAAACTTACACCAGCTCTTGGATCAATCCCATCAGCCTCATTCTCCTAGTGTATGTTATCACTGCAAACAAATAAACTCTTCTTGGCTTTCCAACCAGTCAATCCTGATTGGAACGACAGGGGTATAAGTACCACCGAACTAGATATGCCCAGGCATCATCCCGGATGAAGATGGCAGAATTTGTCACCGAAACATTGGTTAAAATGATACCTGTACCCGCCTTGAAGCTCGAGAAGAGGTTATTCATCATATATGCTTGGAAAGCACTAGGTCCTTTATCACTGCAAACCTTTCCTTCCAGCCTAATCTTTCTCGTATGCCCTACCACCTAACAATACATGGTGACAGGGCATGTGAGAGAGAGAGAGTAGACTGGAGGGAAGACTGTAGCCAATGAACTTACACCTTTGGAATGTGGTGGGGAAACCAGAGCACCTAGGGAAATGCACATGGTCACAGGGAAGATGTCTGCAAACTTCTCAGACAATATGAGATCGGAATCACACCTGGGTCACTGGAGTGCGAGGCAGTAGCAACATCTCTAATATTCAGAGTATAACTTGAGGCAAATATATTAAATAAGACTTTTAGAATTTGAATGAGAAATATTTAGAATTGGATAATTTGCTCAGGAAAATTGTAGCTTACTAAAAATCGGGAGTAACTTAACTTCCAGTGAAACATTACTGATGAGTAGAAAATTGAAAAAATTCTAAATTTAAAGAAATTAAGTACTAAGTAGGTAGACAGCAGGAGACAGCATAACAGAGAGCAATACAAAGCAATTAACAGAGATTGTCAAGAGATTCTATGGTGTAAAATGATCAATGAATATTGAACAAAATAGAAAATCATCCATGCTGTAAGCATGGGAGCTAAAATTATGAAAATAAAAACTGGAATTGGACAACTGAAAGATGGGCAAGCAAACATCATAAAGAATGATAAAGAAATGTCGGAAATATTTAATAATTGCTTCATTTACCAGGGAGATACACTCAGTGGCCACTATATTGGGTTCACTTGTCCTTCTGCTCATGAATGCAAATATCTAATCAGCCAATCATGTGGGAGTAACTCAGTGCAGAAAAGCACGTAGACATAGTCAAGGGGTTCAGTTGTTGATCAGACCAAACACCAGAAAGGGGAAAAAATGTGATCAAAGTGATGTTAACAGTAGAATGGTTGTTGGTGCCAGATAGGGTGGATTGGTGAGTATCTCAGAAACTGCTGACATTCTGGGATTCTTATGCACACCAGTCTCCCGAGTTTACAGAGAATGGTGTGAAGAGCAAAAATGTGCAGTGAGTGGCAGTTCTGCGGGTGAAATCGCCTTGTTCATGAAAGGTCAGAGGAGACTGGCCAGACAGCTGACCAGAAGGTGACAGTAACTCAAATAAGCATATGTTACAACAGCGCCATGAATGTACAAAACTTTAAGTGGATGGGCTATAGCAGCAGTAAACCACAAACATACATTCAGTGGCCACTTATTCGGTATAGGAGAGCCACTGATTGTATACAACATATAAAGTAATTAAAATTAAAAAAAACCCTAAATATTTAATGAACTGGCCTAATGTGAAGAAGGATAGAACTTTAATTCAGAAGAGTTCCATTATACATTTTAGAAGAATCTTAGAAGAGGAAATAGAGGCACTATTATACATGGTTAATAATTCATTCAATAATGCCAGAGGACTGGTGGTGCAATATTTATGAAGAAAGACAGAACACATCCACCAAATTACAGAATAATAAGTAATAATATGTTGTTGAGAAAGTATTCAAATTTTAACCAAATGTGAAAGTAGAAAAAAAATAGAGAAATAAAATGTAATAATGAATATCATACATTTCAAAAAGGGAAGTCTTGCCTGAGGAAATAACGTTATTATTTAAAGAAATAACGTTATTTAAAGAAGAAACACAAATAATGGATAAGGCTAATTCATTGTTGTAGGCCCCTACAGGGTGGAAGGGGGTGAGGATATTTTCCCCTGGTTTGTGAGTCTAGGGCCAGAGGTCATAGTCTCAGGATAAGGGTAGGTGGTTTAGAAATTAAATGGGGGAGGTGGATTAAGTTGTAGAGTTGTACAGCATAGAAAGAGACTTTGGTTCACTGTGTCCACAATGACCATCAGGCTTGTCTCTCTACTTATTCCTCTTTGTTGCATTAGGTCCATATTCCTCTATGCCCTGCTCATTCCAATAGTTGGTCAGATGCCTCTCAAATGTTGTTACTGTTTCTGCCTCCTCCACATCCTCTGGCATCTCATTCTGGATACTAATTACTTTTTGTGTGAAAATTTTACACCTAATTAAGCCGACTGCTTCTCATCTTAAACCTATGCAATCTGGTTTTGGATACCCCTACCATGAGAAACAGACACTGCTATCAACACTATCTGTGCCTCTCAGATAATTTTATCATGCCTAATTTTGCTCCAGGGAAACAGACCCAACCTATCCAATCCCACTATATAATTTAAACCCTCTAATCCGGACAACATCCTTGTGAATCTTTTCTGCACCCAATTTAACTTAATCACTTTTTCCCCTGCAGTATTTTGATCAGAGATGTACACATACTCCAAGTGTGGTCTAATTAACGGTTTGTATGACTGTAATATGACATCCTACCTCTTATCCTCAGTGCCTCAGCTGATGGTGCATGCATGTAGTGTGCCTTTGTCACCATCCTGTCCAGCTGTCTTGCTATTTTCAGGGACTTGCATCGTTGTACCCCTAGGTATGTCTGTTTAACAACGCTCTCTAGGGATCTGCCACTCACTGTGTATCTTCTGCCCTGGTTTAACTTCCTAAAATGCACCACTTTGTTCTGTGACGAAGGGACAATGTCCTTTGCCCACTTTCCATTGATCAATATCCTGTTGCAACCTTGGATAACTGTCTTCACAGTCTAGTGTACCATCAGTTCTGGCGTCATCTGCAAGCTTACTAATTATACCACCGATATTCTCATCCAGATCATTAATATATATGACAAACAATGGGGCACACATCTAGTAACAGGCCTTTACTCTGAGAAACAGCCTTCCACTATTGCCCTCTGCCTCCTATCACCAAGCCAACTCTTTATCCAATTGGTTAGCTCACTCTTAATCCCATGTGCTCTTACCCTCTGGACCAGCAAACCATGTGAGACTTTGTCAAAGGCTTTGCTAAAGTTCACATAGACCATCTCAATTGCCTTTGCCAATCTTCCTAGCTACCTCTTCAAAAAGCTCAAATTCATGTCCGATGATTTCCCACATAAAAAGCCATCCCTTCTATCAGACAACAGGAATTCTGCAGATGCTGGAAATTCAAGCAACACACATCAAAGTTGCTAGTGAACGCAGCAGGCCAAGCAGCATCTGTAGGAAGAGGTGCAGTCGACGTTTCAGGCCGAGACCCTTCGTCAGGACTAACTGAAGGAAGAGTGAGTAAGGGATTTGAAAGTTGGAGGGGGAGGGGGAGATCCAAAATGATAGGAGAAGACAGGAGGGGGAGGGATAGAGCCAAGAGCTGGACAGGTGATAGGCAAAAGGGGATACGAGAGGATCATGGGACAGGAGGTCCGGGAAGAAAGCCAAGGCGGCGGGGGGGACCCAGAGGATGGGCAAGAGGTATATTCAGAGCGACAGAGGGAGAAAAAGGAGATTGAGAGAAAGAATGTGTGCATAAAAATAAGTAACAGATGGGGTACGAGGGGGAGGTGGGGCCTAGCGGAAGTTAGAGAAGTCGATGTTCATGCCATCAGGTTGGAGGCTACCCAGATGGAATATAAGGTGTTGTTCCTCCAACCTGAGTGTGGCTTCATCTTTACAGTAGAGGAGGCCGTGGATAGACATGTCAGAATGGGAATGGGATGTGGAATTAAAATGTGTGGCCACTGGGAGATCCTGCTTTCTCTGGCGGACAGAGCGTAGATGTTCAGCAAAGCGGTCTCCCAGTCTGCGTCGGGTCTCGCCAATATATAAAAGGCCACATCGGGAGCACCGGACGCAGTATATCTCCTCAGTCGACTCACAGGTGAAGTGTTGCCTCACCTGGAAGGACTGTTTGGGGCCCTGAATGGTGGTAAGGGAGGAAGTGTAAGGGCATGTGTAGCACTTGTTCTGCTTACATGGATAAGTGCCAGGAGGGAGATCAGTGGGGAGGGATGGGGGGGACGAATGGACAAGGGAGTTGTGTAGGGAGCGATCCCTGTGGAATGCAGAGGGGGGGAGGGAAAGATGTGCTTGGTGGTGGGATCCCGTTGGAGGTGGCGGAAGTTACGGAGAATAATATGTTGGACCCGGAGGCTGGTGGGGTGGTAGGTGAGGACCAGGGGAACCCTATTCCTAGTGGGGTGGCGGGAGGATGGAGTGAGAGCAGATGTACGTGAAATGGGGGAGATGCGTTTAAGAGCAGAGTTGATAGTGGAGGAAGGGAAGCCCCTTTCTTTAAAAAAGGAAGACATCTCCCTCGTCCTAGAATGAAAAGCCTCATCCTGAGAGCAGATGTGGTGGAGACGGAGGAATTGCGAGAAGGGGATGGCGTTTTTGCAAGAGACAGGGTGAGAAGAGGAATAGTCCAGATAGTTGTGAGAGTCAGTAGGCTTATAGTAGACATCAGTGGATAAGCTGTCTCCAGAGACAGAGACAGAAAGATCTAGAAAGGGGAGGGAGGTGTCGGAAATGGACCAGGTAAACTTGAGGGCAGGGTGAAAGTTGGAGGCAAAGTTAATAAAGTCAACGAGTTCTGCATGCGTGCAGGAAGCAGCGCCAATGCAGTCATCGATGTAGCGAAGGAAAAGTGGGGGACAGATACCAGAATAGGCACGGAACATAGATTGTTCCACAAAGCCAACAAAAAGGCAGGCATAGCTAGGACCCATACAGGTGCCCATAGCTACACCTTTAGTTTGGTTAGCCTTCTATCAGACCTTCTCTTTCCAGATGTAGGTAAATTATGTCTCTCAGAATACCTTCTTAAAAACTTTCCACCACTAATGTAAGGCTCACCGGCCTGTCATGTCCCTGCTGCCATTCTGAAACAAAGGCACAGCTTCCACTTTTACCTCTGCCAGGGCCCTAACAATCTTCCTATTTTGTTCCAGGACCTTCCATACCTCCTCCTTCATAAGGTTGATATGCTGTAGGATATCAAAAACTCATGACCTTTCATGTGCTTCTCCACTGTAAATATGGGCAAGAAGTACTGATTTCAGACCCCACCCAGTCCCCATCACTCCATGTTGATTCTTGAGGGGATCTACTTTCTCCCCCGCTGACCTTTTAGTATACTTACAGAACCTTTTGGATTCTTCTTCATCTCATCTGCTGGAACATCTTGAGACCCTTTTTGCTCTTCTAATTTCCTTTTTCAAGTGTTCTCATATCTTCATTATATTCTTCATCTCAATACCTGACAGATGCCCTTTTCTTCCTGAGCAGATCCTCAATATCACTCATTTACCAAGGGCCTCTACTCTTGCCAGCCTTGCCCTTCAATCTAACAGGAACACTAGCCCTGCTCTCTCCTTATCTCACTTTTTAAAAGCCTCCCACTTGCTTTGTCTGCAAACGGCCACTCCCAATCAACTCCCAATTGCATGGCCTTTATTTGAACTGATACTGTCTTACCCCAGTTTAGAAAAGGGCACATCCCTCATAATTATGTCCCTCATAATTCTATACACCTTTATAAGATCACTTCTTTTACCTTGAAAATCTGCATCGATTGAACATGACATAAGAATTAGGAGTAAGTGTAGACCATCTGGCCTTTCTAAACCTTTCCACCAATCTTCAACATTTTACCTCAGTGCCATCTTCCTGTGCTACCGCAACACCACGCGATTCTTCAATATCCTGACATCTACCAACCAGTGTCTTGAAAAAGCTTTCACCTTCTGGCCTAATCTACTTGTTACATCCTCAGTACTGACACTGTATACAGTAAATACACTGTTACATTGTGCAAAGCCCACACAAGCAACAAATAATGAAAAGCTGAGGGTGGGGGGGGGGCGGTTGGCATGGTGGAAGAGCAGACTCATTCAGCAGTTCTGAAGATTTACCCAGTGATAAAGTTAAAGCAATTAAAGCAGTTTAATAGGCCCAGCAAGAAGATACAAAATATAAAATGGAGGCAATTTCTGGTGAAGCAGCCATTTGGAGAAGGGCTATTTTGAGACTGATACCTAACTTGAGGCCCAAGTGTGGTGGGTTTTAGTAAGGAGTTCTAATGATCCATTAAGATGGTGATGCATTCATGGAGTCAACTGAAAGTGTTATTGTCCTTTTTAAGTGTTTTTTTTTATGATCACAAGATCCTGCTGGATATTAAGAACTTGAAGTACCACATGGTAGCGTAACGACCAGCGTGACATTATTATGACTTGGGGGGGGGTCGGCGTTCGGAGTTCAATCCCAGCATCCCCTGTAAGGAGTTTGTACGTCCTCCCTGAGAAACGTTTGGGTTTTCTCCATGTGCTCCAGTTTCCTTATCTCAAAATGCCTGAGCAAATCAAAATGCCTGGCACTGATCTCCCTATCCTCCATGTCATTCTCCTTGGTAAATACTGATGCATCTTACCTGCATACTCTGCATCCAAGCAAATGTTCTACCTTTTATCCAACACTTTCCCTAGTTATCCTTTTGCTGCTAATGTATGTATAGAAGGCATACATCCTACTTGCCAAGGGCTTTCATAGCCCCTGCTGGCTTTCCTAATTCCCTCTTGAGTTCTTTTCTGGCTTCTCTATTATTATGAATGGCTCTTTGATTCCAGCTTCCTATGCTTTTCATACTTTTCCTTTTACTTCTTGACTAAATTCATCACCTCTCTGAACATCCAAGGTTCTCTTATCCCTTCCCTCTGACTGGAACACACCTGCCCTATTCTCTGTGCAGCTGGTCTTTAAATATGGCTCCAATGCTATATTTAATTTTGCTAGTGACACTATTGTCGTAGGCTGAATTAATGCTGGTGACGAATCAGAATATAGGAGCTAGACTGAAAATCTGGCTGAGTGATGCAACAACAACCTCTTGCTTGATATCAGCAATACCCAGGAGCTGATTATTGACTTCAAGAGAAGAAAACCATTGGCGAGCCCTCATCGGGGGATCCAAGGTGGAGAGGGTCAGCAATTTTAAATTCCTCAGCGTTATCATTTCAGAGGACCTGTCCTGGGCCCAGCACGTGTGCAATTATGAAGGAAGCACGGCAGAGCCTCTATTTCCTGAGGAGTTTGTGAAGATTCAGTATGGCATCTAAAAATCTGACAAATTTTATAGATGTGTGGTGGAGAGTTTATTGACTGGCTGCATCCCAGCCTGGTATGGGAACACCAATGCCCTTGAATGGACAATCCTATAAAAAGTAGTGAATATGGCCCAGTCAATCATGGATAAAGCCCTCCCACTATTGAGCACACCTCCATGAATCGTTGTCGCAGGAAAGCAGCGTCCATCATCAGGGACCCTCACTACTCAGGTTTTCTTTCTCTCCCTGCTGCCTTCAGGAAGAAGGTACGTGAGCCTCAGGAATCACATCACCAGGTTCAGGAACAGTTATTGCCCCTCAACCATCTGGATCTTGAACCAGAGGGAATAACTTCACTCAACTTCACTTGTCCCATCACTGAACTGTTCCCACAACCTATGGACTCACTTTCAAGGACTCTTTATCTCATGTTCTCAATATTTATTGTTTGTTTATTTATTACTTATTTTCCTTCTTTTCGTATTTGCACTGTTTTTGTCTCTTGCACTCTGGTTGTCTGCCCTGTTCGTGTGGTCTTTCACTGATTCTATTATAGTTATTGGAATTAATGACTACGTCCACAAGAAAATAAATGTCAGAATTGTATATAATTACATACACAGTATGTTTGTACTTTGATAATAAATTTACTTTGAACTTTGAGTACCATCCATACGTTGGTGTGGATTTGCTCAAAAACAGCTGTTCCCAATTGACTCTCCCTTATTCCTGTCTAATACTCCCATAATTTGCCCCGTTCCAATTTAATACCGTCCCACAAAGTCCATACTTGTCTTTATCTATAGCCATCTTAAAACTTAAGGAGTTGTGAACATTATTCCTCAATTGTCACCCACTGGAAGGTCGGTCACCTAGCCAGGCTCATTACCCAACCCCAGGTCCAGTTCAGTCCCCCGTCTTGTTGTATTATCTATAATTGTTGTATTACACAACAATTGTAGGCCATATCTCGGGTAATGATGAGTTTGAGTACAGAGAGGAAATTAAGAACCTGGTGGCATGGTGTGAAGACAATAACCTATCCCTCAACGTCAGCAAGACGAAGGAATTGGTTGTTGACTTCGGAAGGAGTAGTGGACCGCACGACCCAATTTACATCGGTGGTGCGCAAGTGGAACAGGTCAAAAGCTTTAAGTTCCTCGGGGTCAATATCACAAATGACCTGACTTGGTCCAACCAAGCAGAGTTCACTGCCAAGAAGGCCCATCAGCACCTTTACTTCCTGAGAAAACTAAAGAAATTTGGCCTGTCCCCTAAAACCTTCACTAATTTTTATAGATGCACCGTAGAAAGCATTCTTCTACGGTGCATCACAACCTGGTATGGAAGTTGTCCTGTCCACGACCAAAAGAAGCTGCAGAAGATCGTGAACACGGCGCAGCACATCACAGAAACAAATCTTCCGTCTGTGGACTCACTTTACGCCGCACGCTGTCGGAGCAGTGCTGCCAGGATAATCAAGGACACGACCCACCCAGCCAACACACTTTTCGTCCCTCTTCCCTCCGGGAGCAGGTTCAGGAGCTTGAAGACTCGTACGGCCAGATTTGGGAACAGCTTCTTTCCAATTGTGATAAGACTACTGAACGGATCCTGACCCAGATCAGGCCGTACCCTCCAAATATCTGGACCTGCCTCTCGGGTTTTTTTTGCACTACCTTCCCATTTTTCTATTTTCTATTTATGATTTATAATTTAAATTTTTAATATTTACTAATTTTGACTATTTTTAATATCTATAATATTTAATATTTGTAATCCAGCGAGTGTGAAGCACAGAATCAAATATCGCTGTGATGATTGTAAGTTCTAGTACCAACTGTTTGGTGACAATAAAGTATAAAGTACATTGATTTAAGAAACTCTCCTGGATGCACCATCTAAAGCTCTTGCACTAAAACGTTTCCAGTTTATATATGGGCAGTTGAAGTCCCCTATGACAACAACCCTATTGTTTTTATACCTTTCCATAACCTGCCTGCATATCTGTTCCTCAAGGTCCTTGTGGATGTGAAGGGTGGGGGTGGTGGTGGTGTTTGTAGTACAATCAGAGTGATTGTACCCTTCCTGTTTTCAAGTTCTATCCATACAGACTCGGTGGACATGCCTACATTATGTCCCTTTTGAGTACTGCTGTGATATTTTCTCTGATTAGTGGTGCAACTTCCCCCTTTCCTTTTACCTCCCTCTATCTTTTTAGAGATAACATAGGTGGGGGGGATCACTTTAATGAATTAAGCTATAGTCCCCAATAGTCAGCAGGAATTGGAGGAGTACGTATTTAGGAAATCACAGCTGGGTGCAACAATAATAGGATTGTAATAGTAGATAATTTTATCTTTCTTTTACTGAGACTGCCTCAGCGCTGAGAGATTTAGGGTAGAATGTGTTAACTGTGCCTAGGGAAGTTTTCTGAAGCACAGCATAGATGGCCCTACTAGAGAACGGGCTACGTTTAACCTCCTCATCGGGAAATGGCAAGTGGTTAATGGGTGAGTGGGTGACAGCTATGGGAGCAGTGACCATAACGTGCTAAATTCTTGGGTGGAGATTAGTTAGAATATTATGTATGATTCTGTTTGGTATGTGCAAGAAAGGATAGAGAAGGTGAGAGAAGAGGCAAAGGAAACTTGAGGGTTATGCCAAAACTGATGCTAGATACAGAGGAAGGTCATGAGATTGTAAAAAGTCTATATTAATGTGAGCTATTTTTTTTAAATTCCACCGTGCTACCAAAACAGAGCAGTGGAGAGACAAACAACATTAAAATGTAATAGAATAGGGCAAGGATCAGGAGCTGGGCAAGGGGTAAAGGAATCCTAAATAAACTGGTAAATCTCAGATGGAGACTTATTTTTCAAATGTTAGATCTGTCTTTACCCCTCTGTTTCCTTGTCTGTAGCTTGTATTAATGTTATACAATGTAATGCTCTGTTTACTATATACAGTGTCAGTTCTACAAATCTGTTGTGGAACTGAACATGTAACAAAACACTGAGTCAGATCAAAGCAGTGGCTTTCATATTAAACAGTGAGAGGGAACTTCAGAGTATTAAGTGAATAAATTTTCCTCCCCACTTCCATCTTAATTTCTCCGACTTTGTCAAAAGTATGTTGAAGCAGAACTTAATCACTAATAACTTGCTCACCTGTGCCTTATTTGGATTTTGCTAAGGACTTTTGGCTCCAGACCTTCTCACAGCCTTGGTCCAAACATGGACCACACAGCTGAAAAACAGAGTAGTTGCGAGAATATCCATCTTTGTCGTCGAGGCAGCATTTGATTGAATGTGGCATCAATAAGTCCAGGTAAAAGTGAAGTCAATGGGCATTAAGGGGGAAACTCTTGGGTGGTTGGAGTCAATACTCGCAAAAAGGAAGATGGTTGTCTTTGTTGGAGGTCAGTTACCCCAGCCTTAGGATATCACTGCAGAAATTCTTCATGGTTGTGTCATAGGCAACACCATCTTCTGCTGCTTCATCAATGATCTTTATAGAAGTAGGATATTTGTTGAAAAATGAGTCTCCATCTGAGTTTTACCAGTTTATTTAGGGTTTTGTACAAGGCCATATGTAGTGGGAGCGGGTGGGGCTATTAATGTCTTTATCTAAAACCCAAACACCTTATCAAGGACAGAAGTTCTGGCTGGCTGCTCTTTCAGTATTGTTAGGTCTCGGAATTTGATAGGAATCACTGGGAATTCCCTTTCCAAATATATTGTGAAGAACTGTCATCAGAATGACCGTGGTTGATTAATAAGGAAGCACATCTCAATCTTTTGAGGGCATTTGCAGATGGACACTACATGTACACTCAGTGGCCATTTTATTAGTTACGTCTGTACACTTGCTTGTTAACGCAAATATCTATTCAGCCAATCATGTGGCAGCAACTCAATGCATAAAAGCATGCAAGCATTTTATTTATTTATCTATTTATTGAGATACAGCATGGGATACGCCTTTCAGTCCCTTGGGCTAGGTGGCTCAGAACCCCAACTTAACCCCAGTCTAATCATGGGACAATTTACAATGACCAACTAACCTACTAACTTTGGATTGTGAGAGGAAACTGGAGCACACAGAGGAAACCCACACAGTTCCGGAGTGCACATACAAATTCCTTACAGACAGTGGCGGGGATTGATCCTGGGTTGCTGATAGTTTAATGCATTGTGCTAATCATGATGCTACTGTGACACCCTTACATTGTATAACAAAAACATGGTCAAGAGACTCAGTTGTTGTTCAGACCAAATATCAAAATGGGGCAGAAATGGGATATAAGTGACTTTGACTATAGAATCATCATTGGTACCAGATGTGGTTTGGGTATTTCAGAAACTGCTGATCTCCTGAGACTTTCACGCACAACAGTCTCTAGAGTTTACAGAGAATGGTGCAAGAAACAAAAAAGACATTCCGTGAACAGCAGTTCTGTGGGCGATAACGCCTTGTTAATGAGAGTGGTCAGAGGAGAATGGCCAGACTCATTTAAACTGACAGGAAAGCGACAGTAACTCAAAATAATCACGCGTTAGAACCCTGGTGTGCAGAAAAGAGTCTCCGTATGCACAACATGTTGAACCTTGAAGTGGATGTGGTACAGCAGCAGAAAACCCTGAACCCACTCAGTAATCGCTTTATTAGGCACTGTAGCAGTGTGCTACACACGGTGCTAGAATAACCACACGGAGTCGGTGAGTTAGAGTTGCGATGAAAGAGATTTATTCAAACTTCGTGGCCTGCTTTAAAGCCTTCCCGCTCCCGCCCTCTCTGGGGTGGGACTGCTGTGGGGAATGCATTTTCCCAGACTCTTTCCGCGCGTGGGATTTTCCCCCTGCTGGTGAAGATGGCCTGGCGTCCTTTTTGGGGCCAACCCTCTGCCTGTGCGCGCTGTTGTGAGCCGGTTCGTGTGTGCCAGAAAGTGGGTCGCTACATAACCCCCCCCCCCTCAGAACCGGCGATACCTCCCCCAATGTCCACAGTCTGGATCGGCCTCTGTTTGGGAGGTCTGCCTCTGCACCACGGTGCCTGAGCCTGGACCAGCTGCGCCAAGTCCACATGGGCCGGTTTGAGTCGGACACACCGTGAAAACCTCCTCTCTCCCCCCAATGTCCAGCACGAACGTGGACCCGTTGTTCCTGATCACCTTAAACGGCCCCTCGTAGGGCCGCTGTAGCGGTGCCCAGTGTCCGCCTCGTCGTACAGAAAGAAACTTACAGTTCTGCAGGTCTTTGGGTACGCAAGTCGGGCTCTGTCCGTGCTGTGAAGTGGGGATGGGGGCCAGGTTACCGAGCCTCTCCCGTAGTCTGTCCAGGACTGCTGTGGGTTCTTCCTCTTGCCCCCTTGGGGCTGGTATGAACTCTCCTGGGACTACCAGGGGTGCGCCGTACTCCAACTCGGCTGACGAGGTGCGCAGATCCTCTTTGGGCGCCGTGCGGATTCCGAGCAGGACCCAGGGAAGTTCGTCCACCCAGTTAGGCACCTCCAGGCGGGCCATGAGAGCCGATTTCAGGTGACGGTGGAAGCGCTCCACTAGTCCGTTCGACTGTGGGTGGTAGGCAGTTGTGTGGTGTAGCTGAGATCCTAAAAGGTTGGCCATAGCCGACAACAGGCTGGAGGTGAACTGGGCGCCCCTGTCAGAGGTAATGTGGGCAGGTACCCCGAAGCGGGCTACCCAGGTTGCGATCAGTGCTCGGGTGCAGGTTTCGGAGGTGGTGTTGGTGAGCGGGACTGCCTCTGGCCATCTGGTGAACCGGTCTATCATAGTTAGGAGGTACTGCGCTCCTCGTGACACTGGTAGGGGCCCCACGATATCCATATGGATGTGGTCGAACCTCTGGCGGGTGGGTTCGAACCGCTGCGGTGGAGCCTTGGTGTGCCGCTGCACCTTGGCCGTTTGGCACTGCATGCACGTTTTGGCCCATTCACTGACCTGCTTACGAAGTCCATGCCACACGAACCTGTTGGCGACCAGCTGGACGGTTGTCCTGATGGAGGGGTGCGCTAAGTTCTGAATGGACTCGAAAACCCGCCAGCGCCAGTCTGCTGGGACGACAGGGCGGGGTTGGCCGGTAGGGTCCTCTCACTTGGGCTACGGGGAGGTCTTGGAGCTGCAAACCGGAGACTGCAGTCCTGTAACTGGGGATCTCAGCGTCTGTCTGCTGTGCCTCTGCCAGCACTGCATAGTCCACCCCCTGGGACAGGGCCTGTATGGTAGGTCTGGAAAGTGCGTCCGCCATGACGTTGTCCTTTCCAGAGACATGCCGGATGTCCGTCGTGTACTCGGAGTTGTAGGACAGATGTCGTTGCTGGCGAGACGACCAGGGGTCGGACACCTTCATGAACGCAAAGGTAAGCGGTTTGTGGTCTGTGAACGCGGTGAAGGGCCTACCTTCTAAGAAGTACCCGAAATGCCGGATTGCCAGGTATAGTGCCAATAGCTCCCAGTCGAAAGCACTGTATTTGAGTTCAGATGGTTGTAGGTGTTTGCTGAAGAACGCCAGGGGTTGCCAGCGACCCTCGATGAGTTGTTCCAGCACTCCACTGACCACTGTGTTGGAAGCGTCCACCATGAGGGCAGTAGGAATGTCCGTTCTGGGGTGCACTAGCATCGCGGTGTTTGCCAAGGCTTCTTTGGTTTTAATGAAAGCGGTTGTGGCCTCTTTGTCCCAGGTAATGTCCTTGCCCTTACCCGACATTAGGGTGAACAGGGGGCGCATGGTTCAGGCTGCTGAGGGGAGGAAACGGTGGTAAAAATTCACCATACCCACGAATTCCTGCAAGCCTTTGATTGTGTTGGGTCGGGGGAAGTTGCGGACCGCGTCTACCTTGGCGGGCAGCGGGGTTGCCCCGTCTTTAGTAATCCTGTGGCCCAGGAAGTCGATGGTGTCGAGTCCGAACTGGCATTTGGCTGGGTTGATTGTAAGGCCGAATTCGCTCAGGCGGGAGTAGAGCTGGTGGAGGTGGGACAGATGCTCCTGCCGACTACTGCTGGCTATGAGGATGTCATCCAAATAGATGAATGCAAAGTCCAGGTCGCGTCCCACCACGTCCATTAGCCGCTGGAAAGTCTGTGCGGCATTCTTTAGACCAAACGGCATTCGGAGGAATTCGAAAAGTCCGATCGGGGTGATAAGTGCTGTTTTGGGGATGTCGTCCGGATGTACAGGGATTTGATGGTATCCCCGGACGAGGTCTACCTTGGAAAAGATCCTTGCACCGTGTAGGTTTGCTGCGAAGTCTTGAATGTGCGGCACAGGGTAGCGGTCTGGCGTTGTAGCCTCGTTCAGTCTGCAGTAGTCACCGCATGGTCTCCAGCCCCCCGTTGCCTTGGGCACCATGTGAAGGGGGGAGGCCCAGGGGCTGTCGGACCGTCGTATGATCCCCAATTCCTCCATCTTCTTGAACGCCTCCTTCGCCAGTCGGAGCTTGTCCGTGGGAAGCCTTCGAGCACGGGCGTGGAGGGGTGGTCCCTGGGTCGGGATGTGGTGCTGTATTCCGTGTCTGGGCATGGCTGCCGTGAACTGCGGTGTCAGTACTGATGGGAAATCCGCCAGGACCCTGGTGAATTCACCGTCGGACAGCGTGATGGAGTCCAGGTGTGGGGCTGGCAACTGTGCTTCACCCAGGGAGAACGTTTGAAAAGTCTTGGCGTGGACTAATTGCTTCCCTTGCAGGTCGACCAGCAGGCTGTGGGCTCGTAGAAAATCTGCCCCCAGTAGTGGTTGGGCCACGGCGGCCAGTGTGAAGTCCCACGTGAACCGGCTGGAGCTGAACTGTAGCCGCACCGTGCGGGTGCCGTAGGTTCGTATTGTGCTGCCATTAGCGGCCCTCAGGGTGGGTCCTGGTTCTCTGTTGCGGGTGTCGTAACTCGTTGGAGGTAAGACGCTGATCTCCGCTCCGGTGTCGACCAAAAAGCGGCGTCCCGACTGCTTGTCCCAGACGTACAGGAGGCTGTCCTGATGGCCAGCCGCCGTAGCCATCAGCGGCGGCTGGGCCCTGGCGTTTCCCGGGAATTTGCAGGGCGGTCTGCAGCGGCGGGCCTCTGTGCCCCACCGCTGGTGGTAGAAGCACCATTGTTCGTTGGGCTCTGCTGCCGGGCCTGGTCTGGTCTGTCGTTGGGCACGCGGCTTGGTGATCTGTGTGACAGGCGCCCCTCTCTCTATCCTGGCATTCCACAGCACATCTGCTCGGGCCGCCACCTCCCGGGGGTTGCTGAAATCTGCATTGGACAGCAGCAGGCATATGTCCTCGGGCAGTTGCTCTAGGAACGCCTGCTCAAACATGAGGCAGGGTTTGTGCCCTTCAGCCAGGGCCAGCATCTCGTTCATTAATGCTGACAGCGGATTGTCTCCCAAACCATCCAGGTGCATTAAGCGGCGTGCTCGTTCGCGCCGTGAGAGTCCGAAAGTCCTTATGAGCAGGGCTTTGAATGCTGTGTATTTGCCGTCCTCCGGGGCGACTGTATAAACTCCTCAACTTGTGCAGCAGTCTCCTGGTCGAGAGAGCTCAGCACGTAGTAGTAACGAGTGGACTCCGAGGTTATCTGCCGAATGTGGAATTGTGCTTCTGCTTGTTCGAACCATAATTGGAGTCGCAGCGTCCAGAAGCTTGGCAGTTTTTAACGAAACTGCGTGAACAGATGCAGCGTCGGTCATCTCTGGTCCAAATATCGTTTGGGCCGTCGGGGTCACCAATTGTAGCGGTGTGCTACACACAGCGCTAGAATAACCACACGGAGTCGGTGAGTTAGAGTTGCGATGAAAGAGATTTATTCAAACTTCGCGGCCTGCTTTAAAGCCTTCCCGTTCCTGCCCTCCCTGGGGCGGGACTGCTGTGGGGAATGCATATTCCCAGACCCTTTCTGCGCGCGGGATTTTCCCCCTGCTGGTGAAGATGGCCTGGCGCCCTTTTTGGGGCCGGCCCTCTGCCTGCGCGCGCTGTTGTGAGCCGGTTCGTGGGTGCCAGAAAGTGGGTCGCCACAACACCACCTATATCTGGTAAAGTGGCCACTGAGTGTATCTGGGAATAAATCACTGGGTCACAAGTAAATGGAAGGTTTTTATGTTTATTCACGGCTTGTGAATGGTGTTATTTATCTGCCATTTCAGATCCATCCCTAATTGTACCATGACTACTTCCTCACCTCTCCAAACTCTGAACTGTCTAATTGCATGCTTTGAGACAGCAACAGTAAGACTGTGGGTGGATCTGGTGACATAGACATGGGAATGGTCAAAGAGGCAAGATTTTCTTTCCTAAATGACTTTAGGGATCTAGGTGATTTTATATATGATGCTTTATTAATTTCATGTGTACCTGTAATGATTATTTTTGTTTGAATTTTGTATTTATTTAATTAAGTGACAATTTAATTTAATGGAGAAACATTGCATCATTTCTTAATGCATGCATTATTAAATGACAATAAAAGAGGACTGCGTGTCCTCATAATCTAATCTAATCTAATCTAATTTAATCTCCCCGACTGTCCCGCAGGAATTACTGTCTGTGAGCACCAGTTTAGGACTTTGCATTCTAGTTCTGTAACATAACGGTTGCATTACAATTCAACTGGGTGCTTTACGTGCAAAATTTGCTCAAATTACAGCACGATTCCCCCAGTAAATAGAAATGGATGGTGTTTTGGTGATTCTTTAATGATTTTTGTTGACGTTTCAGGAACAGCTCCTTCCCCTCTGCCATCAGATTTCTGAATGGGCAATGAAACTATGAACGCTACCTCAGTATTTTTCCGTCTCTTTTTGCACTACTTATTTTTAAAATATTCTTATTGTAGTTCATAGTTTTTATTATTTAGTATGCAATGTACTGCTGTCACAAAACAACAATGACATATACCGGTAATATTAAACCTGATTTTTATTCTGATTTTATATTCCTTTAGTGTGAGGAATATGGAGATGTTCTTGAGCCATTGTGTGTTGACTCAATGTGTCCCTTCAGCATCTCCTCTACGGCTTGTCTTGAAGCAATATATTAATGCATTGTGAAGCTGCACATTATTGAAGCCATTAATCATGGCACTGTTCAGGAGTCTTTGGGTATAGCTGTCATATCTCAGCTCTGGTGCTCATTCCCAGAACTCCCTCGGTCCCTGTCAAGATAAAGTTAACCCTTTCAGCAGCTTATGACTTACCAGAAGATATTTGCTGTTGCATGAATAAATGTTTGACTAACATTTCACCAATAGACGGTAAAAGACTTTTGTTGCTATTTATTGTTATTTTGCACTGAACAATATAGCTTGCTCAGAATTACGTCATTTCAATGTATCTTCAGAGACTTGAGCCCAAAACCTAAGCTGCACTGTTACATTTGCCAGGTTTCGAACATAGAACATACAACATAGAACATAGAACAGTACAGCGCAGTACAGGCCCTTTGGTCCACAATGTTGTGCTGACCTTTTAACATCCAATAAGATCAATCTAACCCTTCCTTCCCCATTGCTTTCTATTTTTCTTTCATCCACATGCCTATCTCTTAAATGTCCCTGAAGTATTCGCCTTTATCACCACCCCGGCACTGTAATCCATGAACTTAGCATTCTCCGTTTTTAAAAAAGACCTACCTTGAACTTCACCCTATTTTTTCCTCCAATCACTTTAAAATGATGTCCCCTGGCATTAGCCATTTCCGTCCTGGGAAAAACTCTCTGGCTGTCCACTTTATCCATGCCTCTTATCATTTTGTACACCTGTGTCAAATCACCTCTCATCCTCATTGGATTTGAAGAAAAAAGCACTAGCTCGCTGAGCCGATCCTCATAAGACATACTCTCTAATGCAGTCAGTGTCCTGATAAATCTCCTTGCAACTCACACAAAATTCTGGAGGAACACAATAGGTCAGGCAGCAGCTAAGTAAAGAAGCAAGGAGTCAACATTTCGGGCCAAGACCCATCACCAGGAACTCTCCTCTGCACGCTTCCACATCCTTCCTATAACGAAGTGACCAGAAATGAACAAGTGAGGTTGAAGCAACACACACAAAATGCTGCAGGAACTCAGCAGGCAAGGCAGCATCTATGGAAAAAAGTACAGTTGAGATATTGGGCCGAAATCTGTGTTGCTCAGATTTCCAACATCTGCAGATTTTCTCTTGTTTGAAAAGAGAGGTTGAATCAGAATTTTATAGAGTTGCAACATTACTTTGTGGTTCTTGAACTCAACTCCCTGACCAACACACCATATTCCTTAACCACCCTATCAAATCGTGCAGCAGCTTTGCGGGATCTGAGGACTTGGACCCCAAGGTCCCTCTGGTCCTCCACGCTGCTGAGAATTGTGCCATTAACCCTGTACTCTGTCTTCAAGTTCAAGCTTCCAAAGTGTATAACTTCACAAAGTTCTGGGTTGAACTCTATCAGCCACTTCTTTGCCCAGCTCTGCATCCTATCAAAGTCCTATTGTAGCGTACAACAGTATTCTGTGCTATCAACAACACTACCAATCTTCGTGTCATCTCCAAACCTACTAGCCGATCTTTCCAGTTTGGACAAGTCATTTATAAAAATCACAAAGAGCATGGGGGGCTGACAGATTCCTGCGGAATACCACCAGGCACCGACCTCCAGGCGGAATACACTCCATCTACTACCTTCTGTGGGCATCCCAATTCTGATTCCTTGCAGCCAAGTTTCCTTGGATCCTGTGCCTCCTGACTTTCTGAATGAGCCTACCATGGTGAACCTTGTCACCATGCCTTACTAAAGTCCATATACACTTCATCTACTGCTCTCCCTTCATCAATCTGTTTTGTCATTTCCTCAAAGAAGTTTCAAATGAGACATCCCAGCCCTTGGCACCATTTGATCAAATGTAGCGCATTGGCCAACATTTATCTGCCAACCAACAACATAAGCGACACATAATCTTCTGGAGGGACTGAGTGGGTCGAGCGCCATCTGTGGGGGAGGAATTATTGACCGGAAATGTTGACAGTTCCTTTCTCCCCAGAGATGCTGCTTGACCTGTAGACTTCTTCCTGCCGATTGTTGCTCCAGATTCCAGTATCTCCAGTCCCCTGTGTCTACAATGAAACATTGTTGGACACAAATTCTTCTTTGGTGTCCTGTGCGTTTGCAGCTCATTAAATTCTACTTCAGGTTTCAGTACAGCCAATGTTGAACTCCCTTCCTGGTAGTGCTTGAAGTTCAAAGTACATTTATTATCAAAGTATGTATACATATGCAGATGCTGGAAATCCAAGCAACACACACAAAATGCTGGAAGAACTCAGCAGACCAGGCAGCATCTTTGGAAAAGGATACAGTTGAGGATCCTTCATCAGGACTGGAAAAAAAGTTGAGGAGTCAGAGAAAGATGGTCACTTTGTGGTTCTTCCTTCCCTCCCCCTACTTTCTTACTCTGACTCCTCATCTTTGTTTTCCAGTCCTGATGAAGGGTCTTGGCCGAAACAGCGACTGTACTCTTTTCCATATATGCTGCCTGACCTGCTGAGTTCCTCCAGCATTTTGTGTGTGTTACGCAGGTTGATAGGGTGGCTAGGAAGGCATTGGCATGCTTGCCTTTATTAGATGAGGAATTAAGTTCAAGAGTTGGGAAATTAAGTTGCAACTTTATAAAACTCTAGGTAGGCCATACCTGGAGCATTGCAGTCAGTTCTGGTCGCATTACAGGAAGGATGTGGAGGCTTTCGAGAGGGTGCAGTAAAGGATAACCAGAATGCTGCTTGAATTAGAGGGCATGTGCAGTGGAAGTTGTACAGACTTAGCTTGTTTTCTTTGGAATGGTGTAGGCTGAGGGGTGATGTGATAGAGGGGAGGGGGGAGCGTCGACTCAGACCATGAGAGGCCTGCGTCGGGCATTTTCATGCCTTACAAGGCGCAAATTGGAAGTGATAGAAGTTTATAAGGTTATGAAGGGCATAGATAGATAGCCAGTATCTTTTACTCAAAGCTGAAATGTCTAATACCAGAGACCATGTTCTCTCTCTCGGGAAGGTCCTTACATTCAAGTGATCTTTCTCTCACTCTCACGCTCTCTTTCTCTCTCCTCCCAAGGCAAGGTTCTTGTGTTCAGGTGATCTCGCTCTCCCTCAATGCTGTCAGCAGATGGTGTGGAGCAAGCTTTATTCAGTACAGATTGAAGATCTGGAAACTAATTCAAGTTTATGATGTATTCTAGTTTCCAGTTCTAATTCTGGTTGCTTTTCTCGTTACTATTTTGGCCGAGTTTTTGAATTGGGGCGACCTGCAGATGATTAACACTGAGCTGAAATATGCCTTTTATGTCTTATATTCTGTGTTTTGTTTTTTTTCGTTGCCGTTGGCGTGATTTTTTTCACTGGGAGGGAGGTTTGATGTTTGATGCTCTTCTTTGGGTTGGTTCTGTGGTTCTTTGTTTCATGATTGTCTGTGGGAAAGACGACTTTCAGGGTTGTATACTGCGTACATACTTTGATAATAAATGAACTTTGAACTTTAAGGTGAGGGGGTAAGTTCACAGGAGCTGTAAAGGACAAGTTTTTTTACATGGAGAGTGGCGAGTGGTGGAGATGGAGACGAATATGGTAGAGATGACAGGCTGTTAGGTAGGTACATGAACGTGCAGGAAATTGAGGAATATGGACATTGTGTAGACAGAAGTTTAGTTTGGTAGTTGATTATTAATTAAGTTAGTTTGGCATAAGAGCTGAAGGGCCGGTTCCTCTCCTGGGCTCTTATGTTTGACAAGACCACAAGGCATAGGAGCAGAATTAGGCCATTCAGCCCATTGAGTCTGCGCCGCCATTTCATCCTGGTTGATCCCGGATCCCACTCAACCCCACACACCTGCCTTCACGCCATATCCTTTGATACCCCGACCTATCAGGAAACGATCAGTTTCCGTCTTAAATACATGCACAGACTTGACCTCCACTTCAGTCTGTGGCAGAGCGTTCCACAGATTACTACCCTCTGGCTTAAAAACTCCTTCTTTTATCTCTGTTCTGAAAGGTCGTCCCTCAATTCTTGAGGCTGTGCCCTCTAGCTCTGGATACCCCTGCTATAGGAAACATCCTCTCCACCTCCACCCTACCTAGTTCTTTCAACATTCGGTAGGTCTCTTCCACCTCAGGCGACTGAAGAAGTTCAGCATGAGCCCCCAAATCCTCAAGACCTTCTACAGGGGCACCACTGAGAGCATCTTGATTGTATCTCCACCTGGTACAGGAACTGCACCAACCTTGATTGCTGGGCACTGCAGAGAGTGCTACGGATAGCCCAGCGTGTCTGTGGATGTGAACTTCCCTCCACTGAGGACATTTACAGTAGCAGGTACAGAAAGAAGGCGTGGAAGGTCACCGAGGACACCAGTTGCTCCAACCGTATGCTGTTTCAGCTGCTTCTGTTGGGCAAACGGTACTGTAGCATTAAAGCCAGGACCAACAGGCTATGGGACAGTTTCTTTCTACAAGCCATTAGCCTTACAAATTCACATGTCTGTACATTGTGACGGAGTCATAACGCAAAGATTTTTTACTCTCTCACATTGTGTGGTGGATGCAAGATTTAAATAAATTCAATTCAAATTCAATTCTCGGATGTATTTTTACCGCATTACTTGATAATTATCACATTGCTGTTTGTATATTGCTGTGAAGCTTGGTGCAATGTTTTAATGACCTGTAAATGTAGTCGCCAACTAGAAGGCTCTCCTCTACCATGGCGCTATGGTAATTTTTCTCATTCTCTCTGTTGCCACTGCTCTCCACTGCACGGGAAGCACCTTGTATCTCTCAGACATGTGCAAGGGGCCGAGACTCAACCAACACTGGATCATTCAATCGTAATCAAACCCTTCCATCCTTCTCAGCTGACCACCAGTTCTGCAGTACCTGATCTGAGTGCTATGACTCCCCCTTGGAACAAAGTCTCCAGCTAACATTCCTCCCTCCCTTACAGTGCATTGCAGTGGTCTGAGCCAAGTCCGTCACGCCATCGACACCTGCTGCAGATGTGGTTTCTGTTAGTTCCCACATACAACACATTACCTGCCCATTCAAAGTTCAAAGTAAATTTATTATCGAATAACATACACGCAACCCTGAGTTTCATTTTCTTGAAGGCATACTCAATAAATCCATAATAGAATAATAACCATAACATAATCAATGAAGGTTGCACCAATTTGCGCATTCATCATCGTCATCATGGCTATCCCTCGAGGTCGAGGATGATGGTCTTCATTCTGAAAAAGTGGCCTACAGAGTGAAGATGCCTGCGCGTGTATTTGTTTAACATATACTTGATGTTGCACTCCAAGAAGCACACGATACTTCACAAATCAACCGACTGATTCCAATGGCATGGAAACCACGACGACTGGAGCTGATGGATTTGTTGCAGCCTTCATCCGCCTTCACAGCTGTTGAGTTCGAAGTAACTTTGTCCGCCTGTTCCACCATTGAGGTCTTGGTTGGAATGTTCTGTCAGAGACCTCACCCTTGACCTTACCGCCATGGGTGACCCTACCAGGAGCATAGCTCCAGACGGCATCGCTCTCGGGATCACAGGACCACACAAGTTTCTCCACCTTGACAAGGTGACAAGAGAAGTTGCGCATTCAACCAGTGTGCAAAAGACAACAAACTGTGCAAATACAAAATGAAAGAAATAATAGGAATAAATAAATAAGCAATAACTATTGAAAACATCAGATGAAGAGTACTTGAAAGTGAATCCATAGGTTGTGGGAACATTTCAATGATGAGGCAAGTGAAGTTGAGTGAAGTTCAAGAGTCTGGTGGTTGAGGGGTAATAACTGTTCCTGAACCTGGCGGTGTGAGTCATGAGGCTCCTGTACCTCCTTCCTGATGGTAGGAGTGAGCAGACTGCATATCCTGGGTGTTGGGGGTCCCTGATGCTGCTTTCCTGTGACAATGATCACGATGGGAGATCGTGCATGAAGATCATGATGGACCATCCATGCTTATCTTAAATAAAATAATGCTTGAAGTAGATTGCTACATCATTGCCCTTACTGCTCCAAAGCCCCTTCATCACTCAACCCCGTAGACACTGCACTCAGTTTACATTGTCCAATAACTTTGGACATTGTCATCTGTTCTTCGGTTCTGCTAGTTCTGAGTCACTTGACCTCAGTTAACCAGTTGTAGCTGGTTACCTAATAACCTGGCAGGCTGCAGAACAGTTTTTGGGGAGCAATGATCACTGCCTTCCTATACACCTCTGAACAGATGTCTCAAAGTAATGAATGGAGAACATCAATAGAGTTGCTGAACATCTTCAATGTTCACTGGAAGGGTCATCAAACCAACATCAATGCCATCTTCCAGACTAGCATGCCAGCAGAGGGACCTGAAATGCACTTAGCTGGCTCTGCTGGGCTGTCCATGTCACTCTCCTGACACTAAAGACTCAAAGCATCCTCTTCTGCATTGTACTGTGGGAAGTGACCACGAGACGGATAGAGGAAAAGATTGTGCGGGCTCGAAGCCTCCTTACAAAAAAAATGCAATCCCCGTGGTGACTCTTGGGAACTCCTGGCCTATATCTTCTCAAAATGAAGAAGGAACATTTGGGATGAAATTAAGACACGATGCATCAAGAACACGCACAACCCTTTGTGAGTTGCAGAAGAGCACACCAGCTCACTTGTTGCCGAGTTGCCTACCCCTCTCCTGCCCCGTCAGTGTAAGGGTTCATGACTCCCTCAACAGCCTCATCAATCAATTCAGGATCCATAACGACAGAGCGGAAGCAAGTCATCCTTCATACCGAGGGACTGCCCAAGATTCAACTAGTTCAACCATTGCAACTGGAGTCTGTAAGATTAGGGGAAATCTGACAGCTAACTGCTTACATTACAATTACACCCTTATTTTTCTAGCCCACTCTCTTTAGACATTCAGTGGGCGCTGCAGGCCTAGTGAAAGTACAGAAAGGTTAAGAGGAGAATTGACAAGGGGTGTTGTTCACACTGAAAGAATACAGTTGATCAAAAATGATTTAAAAAGGAATGTCAATAATGCATTGACAAGAAGTCCCAGGTAAAGATGATATTCATTTAACCAATATATGATGTTATTGAACTGGAATGTAATGCCGTTCTGAAAATAAGGTGGATAACTTCCAAAATAGAACCGAGTTAGTACCTCCAAGGAGGAGAAGGCTTACAGAGTTATATGGATTGAGTAGGCAATGGAGGTTAATGAACTGAATAGCCTGTAATATCGTATCATTCTTAGGTATGTCGGCCAAGTAATAGCATTTATTTCTGGAACAGGTGGTCAGGGCAGAGAGTTGAGCCTCCGTGACATTGTGGTTCTATTCTTGGAAAAACTCAGTGCAAATAGAAACTGTAAAGTAATACTAAGAGTCAGTGGGAAACAGCCAACTTTACTAGAGTCATCAATATATCTTGGTGACCAAGCTGCACTGTTTCAAAAAAAGAAGTGAACCCATAAAGGGTCACGATCGATCGAGGCCTGACTATCACGTAACAAACATAATGCCTGGAATAAATTGCAGAAATCAACACGCTTTCATGTGGTGTATTGTGTGGTCTGCTATTGAACGGGAATGTAGTGCCTTTCATGTGCATTGTGGCTGAGAAATAAAAGAAGAACATGGCCTTGAAGTTCATTTGCAATACTCACTTTACAGCATTATCCAATTGAAAACCGATTCTGCTTCGGAAAAAAAAAATGAATGACAGTTTCCGTGTTGTTTCCTGTTGGAAATTTGTGACCTGGCATGAGTCACCCGTGTGATCTTGTTGTGATTATTACATCAGAAGTGCACAGGATTAGGTAATTGCCCATGCTGCACTGCTTGTGGAACATTGAAGGGGAATTTCTACTCATTGTTCGGGGGGACCTGTTGTTGGGAACTTCCTAGAACTTAATGACCTGAGTGGGAGATGACTATGGAGGGTAAATTAAATACAGCCTCCTTATAGGATCTGCACTGAGACAACACACCAGCACCATGCATACCCTTCCAGAGATCTCTTGCCTGCCTCTGGCCACCCGAACTGGGCCAGCTCAGAGGGTGCAGAGCCCCCTCAGCACCCAGGTTCAAGGACAGCTCTTATGCTGCTGTTATAAGACTACTGAATGGACCTCTTGAACAATGAGATGCACTCTTGACCTCAGAATCTACTTTGTCATCTAGCCCATCATACACTTACATCTTATTGTCTGCCTGCACTGCACTTACTCTGTAACACTGTTATTGTTTTGCCCTTGTACTTCCTTGATGCACTATTGTGATGACATGATCTGTATGGATGGCAACACAAAAGAATTTTTTTACCGTGCCTCAGTACGTATCCAAATTAGCAATTAACGATTTAATTTTATGCTATGCCCCATTAACATTGCTGCCTGAAAATTCATTGTCCTCTTGACATCACCCCATCCATTGTACAGCAGTACTTCCATGCCTCAAATGAGATTTTCAGCCTGTTAGATGCAATATTTTATATCATGGTTTTCTGAGCTAAAGCTGTCAGTATTGTCAATTGGGCTCAGTAGACCACTTAAATAACATGTGACATCTCATTATTGCCAGACTTGGTTTTCCCTGTCTTATCTGTAGAAAAAATAAAAACATTATAAATATTAAAATGAATAATGATTTGGAATTGGTTTATTATTGCAGTAAGCTTCTCTTGCATACTGTTCATACAGGTCAAATCATTATACAGTGCATTGAGGTAAAGCAGAATGAAGTGTAACAGCTACAGAGAAATTGCAGTGCAGGTAAACAATTTGGTGCAAGAACATTATGAAGTAGATTGTGATGTCAGGTGTTCACCTTTTTCATACTAGGGAGCCATTTAATAGTCTTAGGGGGACAAAACTGTCCATGAGCTTGGTGGTATTTGCTTTCAAGTTTTTGATATTTTCTGCCTGATGGAGGATTGGAGAAGACGAATGCCCAGGGTGGGCTGGTCTTGGATTATGTTGGTTCTTCACTGAGGCAATGACAAGTACTGCCAGAGTTCATAGAGGGGAGGCTGGATGTGATGAGCTGTGTCTACAACTCTCTGCAGTTTCTTGCGGTTGCTGTACCAAGCCATATTGTATCCAGATATGAAGCTTTCTATGGTGCATAGATTAAAAATCGGTACGGGTTGTCGGGGGCATGCCAAATTTCTTTAGCCTCCAGAGAAAGTAGAAGTATTGTTCAGTCTTCATGGCTGTAGCGTCTACGTGATTGGGCCAGGAAAGGTTATTGACCTCGACATTGCTGATGCAGACAAGAGCATGTTTTTTGCTGAAGCCTTTTCTGTTGACGTTGAGGGAAAGATTGTGGTCACGACACCATGTCACGAAGCTCTCTATCATCTTCCCATAGTCCGACTCATGGCTCAATGCGGTGGTATCATCTGCAAATGTATCGATGGGAGTTAGAGCAGGATCTGGCCATGCCCTCATGAGTGTACAGAGAGTAGAGTAGGGGGCTGAAGATGCCACCCTGGAGCACCAGTGTTTAGAATAATCGTTTTGGAGGTATTGCTGCCTATCCTGAATGATTGCAATCTGTTACTCAGGAAGTCAAGGATCCAGTTGCAGACTCTGCCCTCCTGAAATTTCCATAATCTATTGCTATGTTCCTAGTTTTGAACCATTGGATCTCTGCCTCCATGTGTGTACATACACAAGTGCCATTTGTGCCCTTCAGCTTGATGACCGAAGTTGCAGTCATTTTGCTTCCAGAGTTGAATATTTTCCTTTTCTTCTACTCCAGCAGGAAACTTGTTGATTATCGAGGTGCAATATTTTTGTGTGAAAGATTGGGGAAAGTGTCTGCCCATCCTTGGGTAACCCCAGGCTCACTGGTATTGGCTCTGTAATCAATCTCCTTGTTAGATTCATGACTTGTATGTCTTGTCGTGGCTGATGTAGAATGAAAGTGAATTTTTGAGGGCAAGTTTGATCTGTCTGTGAATCAAAGGCTTCAGTTCAGATACACTGCATTATATCTTGGATCATTTACACAGTGCAGATATAACCTATTGTGCCTTTTGATCAATGGAACATATACTGCTTCTTATTACTAGGCCATCGTTGACTAGGTCACGGCAGCATCTAAAAGATGGGATATCTGCAGAACAAAAGGTTCTCTACCAATCTGCTTCTCTTGCACAGCATCTTTCCCTGGCAGTAAAGCCCCATAATAAGTCCCCGGGAAAGATGAAACACGTTATGTATCTCAAGTGCAACTTCCAAGTGAACACAGATACCAATAAAATTCAGGGAGTTAGCAAAGTCTTTTCCTATTTAAATAAAAGAACATTTGAAACTCAAGATCTTAAACCTGACACAAAGCTCTTGGACTACCTCAGGGCAGTAACTCCTGTCTTGCTGTATGTTCAGGGATGCAAGCCATCCATAGCAGGTAACCCTGAAGAGTTGTAGAGGTACCAAGGAAATCTAATGGCTAAGTGTACCAATCTTCTCTCAGCCATCTGTGGTTGGAGGTCAGGGGTAGGAACTGCATATTTTACATACCCAAAGCTCATCATCACAAAATGACATAATCATTACTAAATGACAATAAAAGAGGACTGCGTGTCCTCATAATCTAATCTAATCATCATTCTGTACCATGCTGTATGATGTAGGTGATTATGTTCTCGATCATGATTGTTCTTGGCAAATTTTTCTGCATAAGTGGTTTGCCATTACCTTCTTCTGGGCAGTGTCTTTACAAGATGAGTGACCCCAACTATTATCAATACCCTTCAGAGATTGTCTGCCTGATGTCAGTGGGCACATAACCAGGACTTGTGATATGCACCACCTGCTCTCATGGCTTCATGTGACTCTGATCGGTGTGGCTAAGCAGGTGCTACACCTTGCCCAAGGATGACCTGCAGGCTAGCAGAGGGAAAGAGTGCCTTACAACTCCTTTGGTAGAGAGACAGATCTCCACCCAAAATGAGACTTTTGAAATAAAATCAGAGGCAGATTTATAATCTCTAACTTGCATGATGTGAAATGTGTTGTTTTGTGACAGCAGTATATTGCAGAGATGTAAAATTAGTATAAATTTCAAAATTAAATTTAAAAAGCCCCAAAAAAGTAACAATGAGGTAGTGTTCATAGACTGTTCAAAAATTTGATGGCAGAGGGGAAGAAGCTGTTTCTGAATCATTGAGTGTGGGTGCTCTGGCTCCTGTACCTTCTCCCTGATGATAGCAATGAGAAGAGGATTTGTCCCAGATGGTAAGGATGACACTTTCTTGAGGCACTGGCTCTTGAAGGTGTCTTCGGTTGTGGGGTGGGTTCTGCCCATGGTACAGTTGGTTGAACCTACAACCCTCTGCAGCCTCTTATGATCCTGTGCATTGGAGCTTCCATATCAGGTGGTGATACGGCCAGCCAGACTGCTGCCTGTTGAAACGTGTAGGAGACTTTGGTGACGTACCAAATCTCCTCAGACTCCTAATGAAGTAGAGTTGCTGGTGTGCATTCTTTGTGACGTGCCCAGGATTGACCCTCCGAAATGTTAGCGCTCAGGTACCTGAAGCTGCTCACTCTTTCCACCATTTCCGCCACTAATCCCACTCGATTCCACTCTACCCTGAGCTTAATCACAGGAGAAGTTACTGTAAATGAAAAGAAAATATTTCAAAGACATTCTGGAAGTTTTCCAGAATGTGTAACTTCACTTCCAGCAAAATGTAACCTCATCACTGAGCTATGGAACCGCAGATTTATGATTAAGGCACTACAGTGCATTTAATCAAATAGAAGACACTCTGAACCTATTCTTAAAAGGTAACAAATGAACTAGATTTAGTCATGGATGAGAAGAGTTCAGGAACTTTGGAAACAGCTTTTATGTGCACTGTTAATGGCTAATGCTGTTAAGGAACAAACAAACGCATTTCATGCAAGATCTTATTAACTAGTGCATTATCAAAGAAAGTTAAAGCTTTATCTGACTGTCTGACACGGAAATGAATTGTAAAGGGGGTTAATGAAGAGTGTCTGTTAAAGTATTTTACAGCTGGCTGCTGTGGGACATGGGTCAAATGCAGGCAAATGGGACTAGCTTAGATTGGGATCTTGGTTGGCCTGGGCCTGTTTGACCAAAGGGCCTGTTTACAAAAGGTCTGTATGTCTCTATGTGGCCTTATGGGAGAGTAGCCGACATCAACTTTGCTCCTGCAGGAAATGTAGAAGAGAGTGCCTCCATAGCTGGAGAAAGTTTCAGTTCCCAGACGGTAAATTCTTCTAAATTGTGTCTCATCTGGTGCTCGTGGAGCCATTTCCCTCTTTGCAGAAGCTGTGCATTTCACCCCCCTGCCTCTTACACTGCTGGTGTTTAGGGCAACAATGAAGGTCCTCCATCTCTGGTGGTTCATCAGTCAGTCGCTCGGTTTTCTCTACTGTCAGTCATGTTCTGGGTGGAGACTCAGGAATGCTATCATACTCAGATGTAGGATTTTTCATTGCTGTTTCCGTTAACAGTTTTGTTTTACTAGTCAGGGTTCTAGCCTTGAGCTGAACCCCCGAGCTTGGAGGACTAGTGGACCATTCTTCGTCTGGCCTCTACCCTTTGAGCTGTTTGGCGTGAGTGACCCTACCAAAAGCCAAAGCATAAAGCCCAGACTCCAGCCAGCACAGCTCTCCGGGCCATCGAGGCATGCAAGCCTCCAAACCACGGCAAGGTTATGGTCCTCTTGGATGTTCTTGCATTCCTGGCTGTGGAATTTTGAAGTGGAACCTGCGGGAACCCGAGTTCGGTGACTGGATTCCAGTTTGGGTCAGTTTACTCAAGGTTTATTTTGCAGAGAGTTCTGTGGCACCATGTCAACAACACCAAGAAAACGTTCTTTCAGACTTTAAGTAATGTTCAGTGTTCTTCATGAGTGAACCATGCCAGTCACTTTTTAGATTAATAAGGTGCAAAATCTTAACAGGACTGAATTTTGAGGGTGTGTGGGTGTGTGTGAGAGAGAGAGAGAGAGAGAGAGAGAGAGAGAGAAAATAAGGACATGAGGCAACTTCCTTACATAAAACATAGAGCAGTACTGTACAGTGCAGGCCCTTCAGCCCACAATGTGCTGACCTTTTAACCTTTTAAGATCAATCTAACCCTTGCCTCTAGCACAGGCCTCCATTTCTCTTTTGTCCATGTGCCTATTGACAAGTCTCTTAAATGTCCCTAATGTATCTGCCTCTACTACCACCCTTGACAGTGCATTCCATGCACCTATCACTCTCTGTGTTTAAAAAAAAATCTACTTCTGACATCCAACCCCACCTGTAGTTTCCTCCAGTGTCCTTAAAATTATGTGCCCTCATATTAGCCATTTCTGCCCTGGGAAACAGTCTCTGGCGGTCTACTCTACCTCTGCCTCTTAACATTTGTATATCTCAGCAAGTCTCCTCTTATTTTGTTCAAAGGCCAGTTGAGGCAAGGCCTTGTCAAGTGAGTGTATATGAAAATCTCACTCTGAAAGGCCCATAGTAGTAACACACACAAAATGCTGGAGGAACTCAGCAGGCCAGGCAGTGTCTAGGGAGAGGAATAAAGCGTTGCTGTTTGGGGCGAGAACTTTCTTCCGGACAGTGCATACACTATTAGTGATGGGCACCTAGCTTTACAGGAAGCCCATAAAGTTGGTTAATGATGCATGAGCACTGTTTTCATCTACACAGAGTGGGTATTTCTGGCAATGCACCAATGAGTTTCTAGGCCAACACATTTGAATAGAAGTATTGTGAATGAAACTGATCAGAGCAAAAGACTATCCCTTATCATCTGTGGGGTGATTTTAATTTACTTGATTGTAATAACCAATAAATACCCAAATATGAGCATTTGATCATCGTTTGATTGTGGGTGTTTGAAAGGAAAAAGAAGTGTCCACAGTGTGTCTCCAATCTATTTGTAAACTTTGTCCCTGATTAAATGTAGTCATTGATTCTCAATTATTTAATCTCGTTATCTCTGATAATTAAAATCTTCATGACAAATGTGAGAAAATTTAACTCAACTCTGCACTGCTACTCAGTAAGGTCATTCGTGATTTGATCTTCGGCCTCATCTCCATGGTCCCTGTAATCCTTGAATCCTTTGTGGTCTGAAAATCTTATCTTGTGTCTTGTTCTTGAAAATATTCTCTGCCTCGTCATCCATAGCTCATAGAGTTGTGAAGTTGTACATCACGGACACGGGACCTCCAGCCACCATATCCACGCAGACCTTTTCATCCACCTGCAACCATCCCATGTGTCTGCATTAGGCTGGCATCCTTAATATGCCTGGTCTATTCCAATGGCTATTAAGTGTAGTAATGGTATCTGATTCCACCATTTCCTCTGGCAGCAAATTCCTGATATCAAATCAAATCAAGTTTAATTGTCATTAAAACCATACATGGATACAGCCGAATGAGACAGTGTTTCTCTGGGGCCAAGGTGCAAAAGCATACACGTACATTCAAAATAACAAGAAAGTAACAAAAAAACCATAGTCATATAAGAAAATAAATTTTTAGACCAACTCCCTGAGTGACTGGTCCCGCGAATTAATAGTTACTGGCAGTCCAGCCTGTAATTCCTCTGATCCAACACTGGAGGGCAGCACCAATGGGAGAGGCCACCTCCAACCGAGCCCGGGCGCCATGCTACAATGCAAGCTCGAGGACTGATGCCTAGTCCTAGCTACAACTGAGGCGACACTACTGCCTCGACGCATGTCTCTCCGCCTGTCATGCCACCAGACAAGGGAAGCAGGCCTGTCGCAATCAGTCTTCAACAGGGCCTTCTGATCGCAGAGGAAACATCCAAGACAGTCACTCATGGTTTCACTGCACGCCGCCTTTGCGCCAGTTTGAAGGCACCAACTCCGGAGGCTTCGAGTAACATGCAGCAGCATGCTCTTCTAAACCCAATCCAGCTCCTTCTGTGGTCCGACGGCCCAGCTCAAATTCCCCAGCCCGATGGCTTGCTTGAATCCCCAGGCCTGGCAGGCTGACTTGACCTCACCGGCCTGACAGCCCGAAGGCCCGACTCACTTTCTCCAAACCACCTGCCGGCTCTTACAACGCCCCGGCTGGCTACTCCGAACAATGAGCAGCTCACTGATGTGCAGTACAGGTAGTTATTGGAGTCGAGAATAGTCTTACAACACATTTAACAAGGGAAAGGAGCACCTTCAGTTGGCCCTCGAGAGGCCACTCTCTGTATAGGCTCCGCCAACTTACTGGATATCAACCACTCTCTGTGTAATACTTCTTAGGACGCTTGTAAAACTCACCTTCTCACTCTAAACCTACACCTTGTAGTTTTGGACACCTTAACATGGGACATGGATCTGACAATCTACCTTATAAGTACCTCTCATAATTTTATATACCTTTATCATGTCACCCCCTCAGCCTTCGTCACATCAGGGAAAAAAAGCCCAGCTTATCCAATTTCTCTTTATATGTGAATCCCTCTGACCCAGACAGCGTCCCGGTAATTCTCTGCACTCTTTGCAGCCAATCCTGTGCTTCCTACAGTGTGATGACAAGAGCTTCACGTAATACTGCGGCCTACCCAGCGTTTTGTAAAGTTGCAGCACAATAGCTTGGCATCCTGATTCATGAAGGCAAGTAAGCCAGTTGCTCTTTTCACCCTATCAATCTATGTTGCCACTATCAGGAAACTAAGGACTTTGATCTCTAGTTCTCTCCATTCCTTAGTGCCCTACTGTTATAGCCCATTTCGATTTGACTTTAAAATGTAAGACCATGGGATTAAATTTCTGGGATACAGAATTCCAAAAATATATTCCTTCCTGAAAAGAAATTCCACTTCATCACAAGTCTTAAATGTTGACCTCTTATTCTTAAACAATGTCTCCTAGTTTTAGACTCTTCACCTGTGAAGACTCAGCATTTATCCTTACAAACCTTCCCAGAATCTTTTTAAATCAGAACATTAAGTACCTCATTCTTATCCTCTGGTTTATTCCCTGACTAATGCCTCCTTGTAATATGTTTTATACATAGAAAAGAAAGAATTGCTTGCTTTTAAAATCTCAGGATATCGCAAAACCTATTTCAGCATCTACCCACTTTTGGAAATGCGGTTACTGTTGTAAGGTAGGAAGTGTGGCAACTGGGTTCTGCTTTGTAAAGCCCCACTAAAAGCAAAATAAAGACGTGAAACAGGGTAGGAAAATACTGAGTAGGATGGGCTGTTCCATTATGTGGACAGGGAAACAATTAGCCTTTTAAACTGCTGACCTGTCATCAAATGAGAAAATGCTAGAAGCTTTTCGTGGTCAAAAGGAAGTGAAGTGACATGGAAAGGGAGCAGAAAGGGAAGGCCTTGGGTTGGAAGGCAAGTGAGATTAAATGACAAAAAGCTATTGATAAACATGAGATCCTGCAGATGCTGGAAGTCTTAAGCAACACACACAAAGTGCTGGAGAAACTCAGCAAGTCAGGAAGCACCAGTGAAGGGAAGTAAACAGTTAATGTTTTGGGCCATATGCAAAAGAGTACAGTAATGGAACATGTGAAATGGGTGTACAGGAGGTGTAAATGCAGTGGCAGAATGTTTACTAAAAGCTGGGCTTTAAATGAATGAGTGTGGTGGTTAGTGTCTGAACTCCTCCTGGTGGGTTAATGTGCTTCGTCGTGAGGGAACTACCATTCCTTGAGTTTGCATTGAACGTTGTTGGAACTGAATGCAGAAATCAGAACGGGAGCCGGAGTGAGACAGGGAATTATATTGAGAGGCGATGGGGAAGGTGATAGCTTTGTGAAATATCGTCATTTAACCTGTATTCAGTCTCCCCAGTGTAGAAACAATAAACTGCATTAGGACCACTGAACTCCAGTTGAATACATAATTGTTTTAATGAGAAGGATTGCTTAGGAATACTTGAAAGGGCAGGATGTCAGCTGCGTCTCCATTTGGATGGAATGCGTGGCTGGAAAGGAAGTGGAACGACACCGGAATAAAAAGGGGGAGGTGAAGGAGGACTAGCTAGAAAGTGATAGGTGAAGCCATGTGGGTGGGAATGGAAAGGTAAAAATATAATTACTAGAAGGAGAAATCGATGTTCATGACATCCGGTTGGAGGCTACCTAGATGGAATATGAGGTGTTGCTCCTCCACCCTGAGAGTGACCTCATTGTGGCAAATGAGGAAGCCATGGAGTAACATGTTGGGAACTTGAATGGAGATAGGAATTAAAATGGTTGGCCACTGGGAAATTCCACTTTTGGCAGGTGGGGCGGACAACATTGATTTCCCCTTCCGATAATTTTTTTTTCCCTCCACCCTCCTTTTTTGATTACTTACTCTGCCCTCGTATCTCTTCTCTTCATCTGCCTAACACTGCCTTCTGGTGCCCCTCCTTCCCTTTCTCCCATGGTCCACTCTCCTTGTCTATCAGATTTCTGCTTCTGTAGCCCTTTACCTTTCCCACCCACCTGGCTTCACCCATTACCTTTCAGCTTGTCCACCTTCCCTTCCCACCTCCTTTTTATTCTGGCATCTCCTCCCTCCCTTCCTTTCCAGTCCTGAAGAAGGGTCTCAACATGAAACCTTGGCTGTTTATTAATTTCCATAGATTCTTCCTGACCTGGTGAGTTCCTCCAGCAATTTTTGTGTGTTGCTCTGGAATTCTAGCATCTGCAGAATCTCTGATGTTTTAGATTAAGGACCATTTGTTACAGATTTTAATGAAGTCTGAAGATATTTTTTCTCTCTACTGACAGAGCACGTTACACCCTTGGCTGAATGTTGTCCTCAGTATTTATTTTGGAGTTCAGATTTTGCTGATAATTCTATTAGAATTCTCATCTCCTCTAGATCCATTCTTTTGTTTTTTTTAATTGTTCAATTACCACATTTAATGACGATAACAACTCACAGGCTCTGTGAGTTGACATTAAAATGCTCTCTTGTACTCTGATAGTTCCTGTTTCAGCTTTAGTTTTCTTGAACTGAATAGACATGAGAACAGAATAAAGGAAGAAGTTGCTCTTGAGTTCTGTTTTGCAAGGGAAGAACTTGCCAAGTGCCTCCAGTTAAAGCCTGGAAACAAAAAGGGATTGGAAAGGCTTAGGGGTGAGGAAGGTGTGGACATAATTGCACATGAGGTTTTGTGGATTGTCACAAATGCAGAAGAGGGATGGGGCTGGGGTGAAGTTTTGACGGTGGGATAGATAGAGATCCTGTGGAGTGAAGACCATAAGACTACAAGACATAGGAGCAGAATTAGACCATTTGGCCCGTAGTGTCTGCTCCAGAAATCCATCATAACTGAGTTATTATCCCTCTCAACCACAATTTTTTGCCTTCATCCCATAACCTTTGGGCCATTAATAATGAAGAACCCATCAACCTCTGACAGAAGGGACAGAATGAGTAGTTGCCATGGTGGAGGTGACATCAGAGAGAAAGAAGACTGGCCTTGTGGAGGATGGGCATGCTTGATGAGCTGAGGATAAGGAAACCCTGAAAGGAGTGGAAGTGGGGAAATTCTGATTTTGAGGAGGGAGCTAGATGAGTGGAGATCATGGGAATCTTTAGGATGGAGGGTGCCTGATGTTGGGATGCAATATTTTGGATTGTGGATTATTTGGCTAAAGTGGAGTGAAGCTCTGGAAGGGTCTGACAAGAATTTCGTAAATAGGTTGACTAAGATACAGAAGTGGGCCCGAAACAGTAAGCTGACTTCCTGTTTGTCTTTAGCATTTTCAGTATCTTTTCCTTATCTAACCGTGTGGCTATCATTGTCTCAGCCTGCTCCCAGTATGCTCCCACAAGGACTTCATTTGCCCTGCCCTGAATTTCTAGGAAAGAAATACAATCTGCCGTCTATAAAAATCTAAAACCATCTATCAAATCTATAATCAGCAGGGTACAATGCAAATTATCAAAATTTAAAAACGACAGAAATGCAAGCCACTGGCTGAGTCAGCAGGTTGTGTATGATTCCCCCTAGGCTCTTCAGCCTGAACATTCTCCTCCTTTCCCATCCATTCAACTCACTTCACAAACTGCATAGTGCAGTTTTAAGGACCAAATGATATTCCCTCGCTTCCTTGTTTGTAAAGTAGCAGGGAAAACATTCTGACCTTGATCAAGGAAACAGCCAGTGGGTGAACTTAAATTTGGGATAAAATAGAATTATTTCCTGTTTACGAATAGCTTTTTTTGATCTTTTTGAATTCAACAGACTATGGAAGGGTATATAATTAATCTTCTCACTGGTTAGACTGTGGGTGTAAACTTGCCTCAGTTAGAAACTGTTTCACTTCCTTGACCTTGGATGAAATTGGCTCTATTCATGTCTATAGCTGCAGTTGTATAAAATATTCCATCAGCTAGCTGCATCAAACAGATGGGGAAATATATTAAGCACTTGCAGTGGTCTAATAGAAATTGCTAAAAAAGGAAATCTCCAGGCTGGGTCAGGAAAACTTCATAATTGTTTATGTTACATGTACATTGTTAGATTATGAGAACGCTCAGTCCTCTTTTATTGTCATTTAGAAATGCATACATGCATTAAGAAATGATACAATGTTTCTCCAGAGTGATATCACAATATCACATTTTCTAACATATTGCATTGAAAATATGCAATATCATTTGTATTTTTGACATATGCAGTGATGCTTGGGATTATTTCGGGAAGAGGCTGCTGGTTGGTTATTGAAATCTTGTCTTTACCTTCTAAAAATGACATTGTTTTAATTCCATTTAGACTTATTTTAATATTGATCAGCTTGAGGACTGGTTAACCCTGTGTTACTGAAACACTGTACATAGCATTGGATATCGTCAGCCCACCAGTTGTCACAGCTAATGCACCAAAGCTCTGGTCGGTGTGGAAAAGATCAAAAACTTTCTTCAGAACAGAATGCATGAGCCTTGTTTGCTGCTATGGATTAATATGGCAAAATGTGCATTGGATCAAACGGTTACAACAATAGATAAAAGATTAGATTTCTTTTCTCGCATGTACATCGTAACATATAGTGAAATAGGTCGTTTGCATCAATGACCTACACAGTCTGGGGATGTGCTGAGGGCAACCCGCAAGTGTCGCTGTGCTTCCAGTCCCAATTTAGAATGCCCACAACTTAAGAACCCTAACCTATATGTGTTCTCAATGTGGGAGGAAACCAAAGTATCTGGAGGAAACCCACAAGATTACAGGGAGAACCTTTAAACTCCTTACAGGCGGTGGCAGGAATTGAACCCTGATCGCTGGCACTATAAAGTCTTGCACTAACTGCCATGCTACAGTGCCACTGACTACTGGTTAACTATTGTTGAAAGGTGTCAGAACACCCTGTCTCTTGCAAAAACGCCATCCCCTTCTCGCAATTCCTCCGTCTCCGCCGCATCTGCACTCAGGATGAGGCTTTTCATTCCAGGACGAGGGAGATGTCTTCCTTTTTTAAAGAAAGGGGCTTCCCTTCCTCTACTATCAACTCTGCTCTTAAACGCATCTCCCCCATTTCAAATACATTTGCTCTCACTCCATCCTCCCACCACCCCACTAGGAATAGGGTTCCCCTGGTCCTCACCTACCACCTCACCAGCCTCCGGGTCCAACATATTATTCTCCGTAACTTCCGCCACCTCCAACGGGATCCCACCACTAAGCACATCTTTCCCTCCCCCCCCCCCTGCATTCCGCAGGGATCGCTCCCTACACAACTCCCTTGTCCATTCGTCCCCCCCATCCCTCCCCACTGATCTCCCTCCTGGCACTTATCCATGTAAGCGGAACAAGTGCTACACATGCCCTTACACTTCCTCCCTTACCACCATTCAGGGCCCCAAACAGTCCTTCCAGGTGAGGCATCACTTCACCTGTGAGTCGACTGGGGTGATATACTGTGTCCGGTGCTCCCGATGTGGCCTTTTATATATTGGCGAGACCCGACGCAGACTGAGAGACCGCTTTGCTGAACATCCACGCTCTGTCCGCCAGAGAAAGCAGGATCTCCCAGTGGCCACACATTTTAATTCCACATCCCATTCCCATTCTGACATGTCTATCCACAGCCTCCTCTACTGTAAAGATGAAGCCACACTCAGGTTGGAGGAACAACACCTTATATTCTGTCTGGGTAGCCTCCAACCTGATGGCATGAACATCGACTTCTCTAACTTCCGCTAAGGCCCCACCTCCCCCTCGTACCCCATCTGTTACTCATTTCTATGCACACATTCTTTCTCTCACTCTCCTTTTTCTCCCTCTGTCCCTCTGAATATACCTCTTGCCCATCCTCTGGGTCCCCCCTCTCCTTGTCTTTCTTCCCGGACCTCCTGTCCCATGATCCTCTCGTATCCCCTTTTGCCTATCACCTGTCCAGCTCTCGGCTCTATCCCTCCCCCTCCTGTCTTCTCCTATCATTTTGGATCTCCCCCTCCCCCTCCAACTTTCAAATCCCTTACTCACTCTTCCTTCAGTTAGTCCTGACGAAGGGTCTCGGCCTGAAACGTCGACTGCAGCTCTTCCTACAGATGCTGCCTGGCCTGCTGCGTTCACCAGTAACTTTGATGTATGTTGCTTGAATTTCCAGCATCTGCAGAATTCCTGTTGTTTGCGTCAGAAGTTATGTAGTGTTTGTGTGAGATGCCAAGAGCCTAATGTTAATCCCATTGGGTTGGGGATTGGGTCATGAATTTAATTTGTTCAGAACCCTCACCTTTACACAACATGACAACAAGGTGCCACTTCTTAACTTACCGGAGGCAGGCACAACAAGGGATCAGTTACTGACCGATAGCAGCCCTGATTTTGATGTCACTGGATACGTTTCCCAGGATTAGGAGCTGAAATGAGGCGAGGGTCATTCCAGAGGTGAAGTGAGTGCCTTTACAGTTTTGCTTGTGAGTCAGGAGGGAGGATACTTGTTCTTGGCTCATAGTTTGGTTCCTCTCAGCTTTCTCTACGCCCACAGATACTTTCTTCTTACAGAGAGTGTTGAATCTCTAAAATGTTCCACTTTTTTGAAGGCCGTGTAAGTGAGATCATTGAAGACATTTAGAAAAGAAGCAGACATGTTTTTGAAAGAGTAGGGAGCTGAGTGTTATGGGGAATTGGCAGAGAAGAGGCAACAGGACTGAAGTAGATCTGTCGCCATCCTAAAGAATGATGAGGTAGTCTCGAGGGGGCAAGAGGCCTATTTCTGCTCCTTCTTTCTTTTAATCTTATGTGACATACAGTCATACCCAACATGAACACAGACCAGTCATCAACCACTGAATCGTGGCTATTTATGGAGTAGGAGTTGGGCCTATTAATCAGGCTGATTTCCAGAAGATTAAAATACTCATTGAGATGGAAGCAACACTCCATTGCTTGTGGGGAACACTGGACGTCTCTGGAATGATTGGGGATAATCTGTAAAATGATTTCCCCATTCAATCAGCTAGTGGGATCCAAACTGCAACGAAAACAAATGAAAATGTGCAGAAAAAATATTGGTCAAAATTAAGGTGACCTTCCATATTTTAAAGTTAATGATTGTCCCTGAACATATTTTGGATACCGTAGAGTTCCGGTTCTCTGTTTTCTGATTTAACGCAGCATTAATCCCCAGTCTGTTATGAAGGTTGCTCTGAGTGATTAGCTTTACATTTGCATGTTAGGTGCATTTTAAGCCCCCGTCCCCTCTCTGTCTCTTCCATTTTATTTTTCAGCTGGTATGTGGCCTTGTGGGTGAAGAGTTCCACAGCCAGTCCAACAGCCTTTCTTCAGTTGTGAGTTTTGCAGTGAAAGGGCAGTTTTACCTGGGATAGTTCTTTATGACCGATAGGGGGCTATTTCAGTTCTTGGCATAAAACAGAGAACAACGCAGCACAGCCCAGGCCTTCGATCCACAAGGTTGTGCTGACCTATATGACCTACCCACAATAAGTCTGCAGATGTTGGAAATCCAGAGCAACACTCCACCTGCAAGTCTGTCGGGGTCATCTACTGTATCCGATGTTCCCTCTGCTGCCTCTGCTATATCCATGAGAGCCGATGTAGACCATGTGTCTGCTTTGTTGAGTACCTTCATTCCGTCTGCAACAGGGAGGATTGCCTGATGGGCAACCATTTTAGTTACATATCCCATTCTCACTCCATCACATCATGTCAGTCCAAGGCCTCCTCAGATGCCACGATGAGGCCACTCTCAGGTTGGAGGAGCAACACCTTGTATTCCATCTGAGTTGCCTCCAACCTGATGGCATGAACATTAGTTTCTCCAACTTTCGGTAACTTTTCCCCCTACCCCTTCTCTCTTTCATCATTCACCTTTCTGACTCCCTTTTCTCCCCTTCTCTTCTCCTCACCTGCTAACCACCCACCTCTGGTACCTCTCTTCCTTTTCTTTCTCCCATAGTCTACTCTCCTCTCCTATCAGATTCCTTCTTCTTCAGCCCTTTACATTTTCCACGTATCACCTCCCAGCTTTTCACTTCATCCACCCTCCCTCACTTACCTACCTTCCTCCTCATCTGGCTTCACCTATCACCTTCCAGTTTGGACTACTCCTCCTCTCCAGCCTTCTTATTCTGGTTCGTTCCCCTTTCCACTCCAGTCCTGATGAAAACTGCAGCCGAAGACATCGACTCTTTATTCCTCTCCATAGATGCTGCCTGACCTGCTGAGTTCCTCCAGCATTCTGTGTTTGTGTTACTTGACAATCAATCTAACCCTTCTCTCCTACACTGCCAATAACCCTCCAATTTTCCTACATCCATGTGCTTATCCATAATATATCAACCTCTCCCACCCCCTGCAGTGCATTCCAGGCACCTACCACTCTCTGTAAAAAAAAAAGCATACCTCTGATAGCAAGACCAATTTCATAAGACAACGAAACAATAAGATAAGGGAGCAGAATTAGGCCACTCGGCCCATTGACTCTGCTCCACCATTCCACCATCACTGATTTATTATTCCTGTCAACGCCATTCTGCTGCTTTCACCTCGTTAGCTTTGATATGCTTACTTATCATGAACCTATCAACCTTCTATTTAAATATACCCAATTCCTTCTGTCTGTGGCAATGAATTCTACAGATTCATCTCCCTCTGTTCTAAAGGGATATTCCTGTATTCTGAGGCGGTACCCTCTGGTCCTAGACTCCCCCACTATTGGAAACGTCTTTTCCACATCCTCTCTATCTAGGCCTTTCAAGATTCAATAGGTTTCAATGTGATCCCCCCCATTTTTCTAAACTCCAATGAGTTCAGGCTCAGAACCATCTAATGCACCTCATACTTTCGCCTTTTTATTTCCAGAATCATTATCGTGGATCTCCTCTGGACCCTCTATAATGCCATTACATCTTTTTTTAGATAAGGAGCCCAAAACTGCTCACAATACTCTGAGTCTGGTCTGGCTTTATAAAGCCTCAGCATGACATTCTGAGTCCTTGTCCCCATTCCAACCTCACTCCTTCGGAACGCTCTGCTCTCCACTCCCTCTGCACTAATCCTAACCTTATTATTAAACCTGCCGATAAGGGGGGTGCTGTTGTAGTCTGGCGTACTGACCTCTACCTTGCCGAGGCACAGCGACAACTCGCGGATACCTCCTCTTACTTACCCCTCGATCGTGACCCCACTAAGGAGCACCAGGCCATTGTTTCCCACACCATCACCGACTTTATCCGCTCAGGGGATCTCCCATCCACTGCTACCAACCCTATAGTTCCCACACCTCGCACTTCCCGTTTCTACCTCCTACTCAAGATCCACAAACCTGCCTGTCCTGGCCGACCTATTGTCTCAGCTTGCTCCTGCCCCACCGAACTCGTTTCTGCATACCTCGACACGGTTTTATCCCCCCTTGTTCAATCCCTTCCTACCTATGTTCGTGACACTTCTCACGCTCTTAAACTTTTCGATGATTTTAAGTTCCCTGGCCCCCACCGCTTTATTTTCACCATGGATGTCCAGTCCCTATATACTTCCATCCCCCATCAGGAAGGTCTCAAAGCTCTACGCTTCTTTTTGGATTCCAGACCTAATCAGTTCCCCTCTACCACCACTCTGCTCCGTCTAGCGGAATTAGTCCTTACTCTTAATAATTTCTCCTTTGGCTCCTCCCACTTCCTCCAAACTAAAGGTGTAGCTATGGGCACCCATATGGGTCCGACCTATGCCTGCCTTTTTGTTGGGTTTGTGGAACAATCTATGTTCCGTGCCTATTCTGGTATCTGTCCCCCACTTTTCCTTCGCTACATCGACGACTGCATTGGCGCTGCTTCCTGCACGCATGCAGAACTCGTTGACTTTATTAACTTTGCCTCCAACTTTCACCCTGCCCTCAAGTTTACCTGGTCCATTTCCGACACCTCCCTCCCCTTTCTAGATCTTTCTGTTTCTGTCTCTGTCTCTGGAGACAGCTTATCCACTGATGTCTACTATAAGCCTACTGACTCTCACAGCTATCTGGACTATTCCTCTTCTCACCCTGTCTCTTGCAAAAATGCCATCCCCTTCTCGCAATTCCTCCGTCTCCGCCGCATCTGCTCTCAGGATGAGGCTTTTCATTCTAGGACGAGGGAGATGTCTTCCTTTTTTAAAGAAAGGGGCTTCCCTTCCTCCACTATCAACTCTGCTCTTAAACGCATCTTCCCCATTTCACGTACATCTGCTCTCACTCCATCCTCCCGCCACCCTACTAGGAATAGGGTTTCCCTGGTCCTCACCTACCACCCCACCAGCCTCCGGGTCCAGCATATTATTCTCCGTAACTTCTGCCACCTCCAACGGGATCCCACCACTAAGCACGTCTTTCCCTCCCCCCTCTCTCTGCATTCCGCAGGGATCGCTCCCTACGCAACTCCCTTGTCCATTTGTCCACCCCATCCCTCCCCACTGATCTCCCTCCTGGCACTTATCCATGTAAGCGGAACAAGTGCTACACATGCCCTTACACTTCCTCCCTTACCACCATTCAGGGCCCCAAACAGTCCTTCCAGGTGAGGCAACACTTCACCTGTGAGTCGACTGGGGTGATATACTGCATCCGGTGCTCCCGATGTGGCCTTTTATATATTGGCGAGACCCGACGCAGACTGGGAGACCGCTTTGCTGAACATCTACGCTCTGTCCGCCAGAGAAAGCAGGATCTCCCAGTGGCCACACATTTTAATTCCACATCCCATTCCCATTCTGACATGTCTATCCACGGCCTCCTCTACTGTAAAGATGAAGCCACACTCAGGTTGGAGGAACAACACCTTATATTCCGTCTGGGTTGCCTCCAACCTGATGGCATGAACATCGACTTCTCTAACTTCCGCCAAGGCCCCCCTCCCCCTCGTACCCCATCTGTTACTTATTTTTATACACACATTCTTTCTCTCAGTCTCCTTTTTCTCCCTCTGTCCCTCTGAATATACCCCTTGCCCATCTTCTGGGTCCCCCGTCCCTGTCTTTCTTCCCGGACCTCCTGTCCCATGATCCTCTCGTATCCCTTTTGCCTATCATCTGTCCAGCTCTTGGCTCTATCCCTCCCGCTCCTGTCTTCTCCTATCATTTTGGATCTCCCCCTCCCCCTCCAACTTTCAAATCTCTTACTCACTCTTCCTTCAGTTAGTCCTGACGAAGGGTCTCGGCCTGAAGCGTCGACTGCACCTCTTCCTACAGATGCTGCCTGGCCTGCTGCGTTCACCAGCAACTTTGATGTGTGTTGCATGACATTCTGGCTTTTAATTTCTTGTCCTCTTGAAAATGAATGCTAACTTTGCATTTGCCTTCCGTACCATCCCACTCAAACTGTAAATTCACCTTTAGGGAATCCTGCACAAGGACTCCCAAATCACTTTGCACCTCTGACTTCCAAATTTACTTCTGGCTTAGAAAATAGTCCACGCCTTTATTCCTTTGACCAAAGTGCGTGACCGTACACTTCCCGACATTATCCTCCATCTGCCACTTCTTTGCCCATTCTCCTAAATTGTCTAAGTCCTTTTGCAGACTGTCTGCTTCCTCAACAATACCTGTCTTTGTATCGTCTGCACACTTGGCCACAAAGCCATCAGTTCTGTATTCAAGTCATTAGCACATAATGTAAATAGAAGTGGTCCCAACACCGACCCCTGCAGAACACCGCTTGCCACCAGCAGCCAACCAGGAAAGGCTCTCTTTATTCACATTCTATGCCTCCTGCCTTTAGTCAGTCTTCTATCCTGCATTGTCTCTTATCCTGGTTGAACTTCAGTCAAACCTACCACAAATGACATGAAGAGTGACAGGCTGGAATGACAATGGGGGAATAAAAAAACCCTCCTATAATGTTGCTTGCATTGCAACTACACCACAGTTACTATGGCACCATGTAAGTATAAAATTATAATTTGGTTACCCCTCTAGTGTGGGGTATAAACTCACAACCTTCTGAATCAAAAGCAAGAGACCTAATCAAGGAGATACGGGTGATGTGGAACTATATTAGAGAGGGAGTCAGGCTGTGAACTCATCCAGCTGCTGTGCATTTTTGCCCCGCTGGTGTGATGAACTGGGACTGAGGCTTGGGCCTACTCAGGCTGCTGTGGGAGCAGATCTGGGACTCAGTCTGGTTCGGTATGTTGTTTGGCTTGCTTCTATTGTTTGCATGATGTGCATTTTTTTCTTTCTCTCTTTCTCTGTGCAGTGGTTTTTGGTTTTTCTTTTTTTTAAATTGGGTTGTTCCGCTTTCTTGCTTTGTGGCTGCCTGTAAGCAGACAAATCTCAAGGTGTATAATTTATATATTAATTGATAATAAATATGCTTTGAAGTGCAAATGACAGTCAAGGTGCAATCCCTTGCACCTTGTCCTCAGTGAGTTATACTGGTGCCACTCTTGAGTTCTGCTGATCAGTGATTTGTAATTTGAGAACAGAAAGTAAATTGATTGATGAGTGGAGGAAATGTCAGCGGTAGGTTTTTAACTGTGAGAGTGGTAGGCACCTGCAATGCACTACTGAGCATATTGGTAGAGGCTGCTTCATTACGGACATTTAAGTGTCTCTTAGATAGATACTTTATTGATCCCAAAGGAAATTACAGTGTCACAGTAGCATTACAAGTGCACAGATATACAAATATACAAATATTAGAAGAGAAGTAAGAAAAAAAATAAGTTACCTCAAACAGTCTAACAGGAGGGGGTCATCACTTCCCCGGCTACAGGTTGAACCATTATAGAGCCTAATGGCTGAGCGTAAGAATGACCCGATATAGTGTTCTTTGGAGCAGCGCAGTTGTCTTAGTCTATTACTAAAATTGTTCTTCTGTTCAGCAAGGCGGCTTGCAGAGGGTGAGAAACGTTGTCCAGAATTGCCAGGATTTTCTGTAGTGTCCTTTGTTCTACCATGGCCTCCAATGTGTCCAGTTTGACTCCTATAACAGAGCCAGCCTATCTAGTTAGTTTAGTGCGGCGGTCCCCAGCCACCGGGCCGCGGACCGCTATCGGTCTGCAGCGAAATGATATGATTTGGCGATGGGAGTCAGCTGCACCTTTCCTCATTCCCTGTCATGCTCACTATTGAGCTTGAACGCACGCGAGGTCATTACGCATGCTTCATCCGTGTCAGCACAGGAAGGAGATCAACTCCTCGAGCTTGCAAGTGACGGCAGGCTGAAAAGTATGTTTGACATAACATTTCTACCGGCAGTCTGGATCAAAGTCAAGGCTAAATATCCTGAGATAGCCACGAAAGCACTGAAAACGTTGCTTCCATTTCCAACATTTTTTGCGAAGTAGAGTTTTCTGCAATGAATGCAACGAAAACTAAATTGCGGAATAGACTGGACATAAGGAACCCCCTTCGAGTATCGCTGTCTCCCATCACCCCTCGATGGGACCGTGTTGTTGCAGGAAAACATGCCCAGGGCTCCCACTGATTCAGCGATATTGGTGCATTGCAATGATTTTATATGTTTATACGGGGAAAATATGTGCTGTGTGTTTAATATCCAAACATTACTTAAAATATTATGATGCTATTGACTTACTTATATAACCATATAACAATTACAGCATGGAAACAGGCGATCTCGGCCCTTCTAGTCCATGCCGAACGCTACTCTCACCTAATCCCACCGACCTGCACTCAGCTGATAACCTCCATTCCTTTCCTGTCCCTATACCTATCCAATTTTTCTTTAAATGATAATATCGAACCTGCTTCTGCCACTTCTACTGGAAGTTCGTTCAACACTTACTTCAAGCTCCCCTGTCCTCCCCTGATAATTGACTTATCACTATATTCATGCGAGGAAAATATGCGCTGTGTGTTTAATATTAAATTCTTTAGATAAACCCCTTTAGAAACGAAACTGAGTGTATTAGCCACTTATCACCTATATTCCAGTCGTGATTAACACCCCCCACCCCCCCGAACAGAATCGCCAAAAACGATTTGCTGGAAAAAAATTGGCACGCACACGCATGCGCACTGGTACCCGCGCAAGGATTCATGGTCATTGTAGTCTTTCTCTGGGTAAACACAACATACGTATTTGACTGCTACTCTTGTCCCTTGGCAACCCTACCTCCCCGGGTCGGCCGGTCCGCAAGAATATTATCAATATTAAACCGGTCCGCAGTGCAAAAAAGGTTGGGGACCCCTGGTTTAGTGAGTCTGTTGGTATCACTCGTGTTGATGCCATTGCCCCAGCACACCACCGTATAGAAGATTGTATTGGTGACAAAAGACTAGTTGAACATGTGAAGGAGAGGCCTGCATATCCCAAAGGACCTCAGTCTTCTCAGGAAGTCGAGGCGAAGCTGGCATACTTGTACACAGCCTTGTGTTGGTGCTCCACTCAAGTCTATCATCCAGGTGCACCCCCAGGTACACGTAGGTCCTCACCACATCCACGTCCTCACCATCGATAGTGACAGGGAACAGTGCAGGCTTAGTCCTCCTAAAGTCCATCACAATCTCCTTTGTCTTACTGATGGTGAGCTGCAGATGATTCAAGACTCAGTGTTATAGCTAAAGTCCGAGGTATACAGAGTAAACAGGAAGGGAGCCATACAGTCTCCTGTGGGGCTCCCGTGCTGCTTATAGCCATGTCTGACATACAGCTCTGAAGCTGCTCATACTGTGGTCTGCCAGTCAGGTAGTGCATTATCCAGGATACAATGGAAGTGCCAACCTGCATTGAATGGAGCCTTCCTTTCATCAATGAGGGCTGTACGGTATTGAAGGCACTTGAAAAATCAAAAACACATGATCCTCACAGTACTTCCCTACTTATCCAGATGGGAGTAGGCTCTGTTCAGTGGGTAGGTAACAGCATCGTCGATTCCAGTGTGCTCCTGTTTGCAGGGGATCAAGGGCTGATCTGTCCAGGGGTTGGAGATGGTCCAGGTCCAGCCTCTCTGGGGTCTTCATGATGTGTAAAGTCAGGGACACTGGACGGTAGTCATGTAAGACTCTTGGTTGGTCCTTCTTGGGTACTAGAACCACACATGATGTTTTGCACACAGTCAAGACCTTTTCCAGGCTGAGACTCAGATTGAAAATGCGCTGGAGATAAGGACGTAAGAAAATTAGGAAGTGACGGATGGTGTAGCAGAGAAGAGTTATAGTGATTGTAGCGTCAAAGAGCCTGTACAGTGTAGTGCTGTTCTCTGTTCTAGTGACATGCATGGATTTGTGTTTCTGGGTCGATGAAGTATTAATTAAGAAGTGACAGGAATAGGTAAACATGTAGGAGGCTATTTCCCAATGGAGTTCCCAGGGCTGGAACTGGGACTGCACCAGTCATTCTCATCTCAGCACTTGTTTTTGACAAGGCTACAATCCGTTGATGAATATATTTAATATTTGCTTTTTAAAGCTTTCACCTATTCTGCGAGGTCATAAGCTTTGACATTGTTTTGTTGGATAATACTTCAAAGAAAGCTATCCTAATGTGCTTTTGCAATGTTATAAAAAAAAATCTTCACAGAAATGTGTTTACTGCCTTGGTATAAAGTTCCACCTTTTGTATTCTAGAACTAGTCCTCAACAAGCTGTGTCTGTGGGACTTGATTGTTCCAGTTTGGCACAGCCGCCGCAGATTTCCAGGAAGTTGCTGCGTGTTAGGATTTTCAAAACTTAACATGCTGTAAATGTGACCAGACAGATAAAGAAAGGGAGAAAATATGGAACAGGGAAGTCGTTTTGACAGAATGAATGTCTGGCTATTGTGAAGGAGCATCCTGTGACAGTGATTCAACACACAGAACTAGAGCAGAGCAACAGATTATTTAGGAACAAGAAAAATTTGTTAATTCCATCAAATCTATTCCCATGGTTTTTAAAAAAATATTAATTGCAACCTACCTTAGCCTTCCTTCTCACTGTATTCTTAATCCCAATGTCTTTATCCTTCACATCCATATTCACACAATGACATGATGTCTTTCACATCCATCGAATATTCTTTAAATCAGGGGTTCTTACCCTGGGGTCCACAGACCCCTTGCTTAAAGGTATTTGTCCATGGCATAAAAAATGTTGGGAACCCCTGCCCTAAATGGATTCTCTGGAATTCTCTTTTCTAAATAACACAGGTTAGGTTTTCTGGGTTCACTAAATGAGTTTCAATATCTGATTGCTGGGATCAGCTGTAACATTTGCCTTTGATCTCTTCATCTTCTCCCACTGACCTGGGCTTGAGAGTTTTGCTACTGACGAGCATTAATTGGAAACCTTTGCTAATTAACCCACTGAGTGACTAACTCTGGTAACTTGCTGGTGGGCAAAGTAGAATAGGAGAAAGTGGGCAAAGTGGAGAGAGAAATGCTTTTACTTGTACCCTCAGTGGCCACTTTTTTAGGTACACCTGCTCATTTGTGCAAATATCTAATCAGCCAATCATGTGGCAGCATCTCAATGCATAAAAGCAGTATGACGTGGTCAAGAGGTTCAGTTGTTTTTCAGATCAGACATCAGAATGGGGGAAGAAATTTGACCTAAGTGATCGTGATAGCTGGTGCCAGACAGGGTGGTTTGAATATCTCAATAACTACCAACTTCCTGGGATTTTCATGCACAACTGTCTCTAGAGTTTACAGCAAATGGTATGAAAAACAATTACCAACCAATGATTGGCAGTACTGTGGGTGAAAACACCTTGTTAATGGGAGTCAATGCCCTTTGCTGTCCCGATGATATTGTGAGAGCAGAAGGATTATGTGACAGGTTGCTACTTCTGTCTGACCAGTGTGTCTGGTTTCTCTGCTAAAAACAAGAAATCCATTGAATACTTTAATCTCCCTTCAGCCCTGAGGTGTGTGCCACATGACAAAGCCGCCAGAGACATGGAATATAGCGGAGGTAGACAAAGATGCCATGATGTATGAGCCAGGAATGAAAAATGACCCTGATGTTAATACAAATTTTGAACAGGACATTGCTGACTTGGAGAAACGGTATCAGGAGAACTGGAATCCATCAATACTGGCTGATGATTGTTGGATATTTAAGCGAGAAGACCCAGACACTGAGTACAAATGAAAATTATCAACCATTTTTTTAGCATAGTTGAACTATTGCAAATCATCAGCACTGTTAGGCAATTAAATGCATTATATACATTAAGGGTTAATTCCTTGTTTCTCCAAATTCTTACGTGATACAAGCAGTCTGAAATTATATTTGTGTTCAGCTTTAAGCTGTCTGTCATAACCACAAAAAGCTTCTGAGCAAGCAATATATTAAAAAAAAATTGGCTGTCTAGTGTTTCCTTTCTCCCAGAAATGCTGTTATTTTATTTCAGATGTTCTTCAGCTGTGGTATTTTGCTTTCATTCTAATTGGGCAGAAAAAAATTCACAAAAGTTCGCAGAGGGGAACTTGACGTGGATAGGCTTTTTCCATTGAGAGTGGGGGAGATTCAAACAAGAGGACACGAGTTGAGAGTTAAAGGGCAAAAGTTTAGGAGTAACATGAGGGGGAAGTTCTTTACTCAGAGAGTAGCTGTGTGGAACGAGCTTCCAGCAGAAGTGGTTGAGGCAGGTTTTATGTTGTCATTTAAAGTTAAATTGGATAGCTATATGGACAGGAAAGGAATGGAGGGTTATGGGCTAAGTGCAGGTCGGTGGGACTAGGTGAGAGTAAGAGTTCGGCACGGACTAAAAGGGCCGAGATGGCCTGTTTCCGTGCTGTAATTGTTATATGGTTATATACGGGATCTTAGGGTTGTGAGAACCCGGCAGCTGAAGAAAAGACAATTGGAAAGAGGCTAAAGTAGATGATTTGACACAGTTGCATGACTGGAAAAGAATTCAGATGCAGGGACATGTGAGGTAATTTTAACTCAAGGATCGTTTTCAGTTGAGTCTCTGCTGGACTACGTGCAAGGGTGAACAAATAAATATAGGAGTGATGGGTGAATACGTCTTGGGATAACTCAGACTTTGTTATGGGTTTCAGTTTTTTCAGACTGTACAGTGTATCAAAAAGAAGCCACTGTGAGCACCTCCTGACCAGCACATTAAATGCAACACACACACACTGCTTAAGGAACTCAGCAAGTCAAGCGGCATCTGTGGAGGGGAATGAATGGTCAATATTTGGGCCGATACCCTTCACCAGAACTGGAAACTAGAAAGATTCCAGTCCTGATGACGGGTCTTAGTCTAAACTGTTGACAATTTATTGCTTCCATACATACTGTCTGGCTTGCTGAGTTCCTCCAGCTCTTTGTGGGTGTGGCTCAAGATTTCCAACATCTGCAGAATCTCTTGTGTTCATGATTTGCAGCTCATGAATTTTTTATTTTCAGCATTCCTCTCTTCTGATTTTTGGTCTGATACTTTGGCTAATTATGACTCTTGTTCCACACATAATCTCAAATCAACTAATTAGACACTGTGACTTCTCCAGTAAGTGTATAATGGGAGAGGCATTGTGTGGATAGTAAACAAAAATCAATGGGAGGAATGAGCTGAGTGAATGATTAATGATTAGATTTTGATCTTTAGTGCAGAAGAGAAGTGGGGAGATACTCTTGTATTATAGGATCCTTGGAACTTCATGCAGAGATTGCAGAAATGTTGACTATCATTAGAGGAGACAAGGAAGCGTTTATGTTCTGTAATTAATAGCCCAGCTGCTATCTGGATAAGTTTTGTGATGTACAATGGGAGTTTGTTGAACTATTGGAGGGTAAAAACATTGGCAAAGAATTCTAAAAAAGGATGTCACAGGGTTGAGTAATAACAGACACAGACGGGCTCCTATTAATATTCTTTTGCTCAGAATATTTATCTAAACCAAGCAATCTGAATGCTTCTCTATGGTAAATACATCCGAGAATAGAAGGTTTAAAGTGGTATTCTGAGGAGGGATTTTTCACCCAGAGGGTAGTTCAAATCTGGTGCCATGTGTATAAAACATAGATTGCCCCCAGAGATGGAGACAGAGAGATCGAGAAAGGGGATGGAGGTGTTGGAAGTGGACCAAGTAAATCTGAGGGCAGGGTGGAAGTTGGAGGCAAAGTTGGTGAAGTCGACAAGTTTATCATGGGTGCAGGAAGCAGCACCAATGCAGTCGTTGGTGTAACATTGGAAGAGTCTGGGAGTGGTACCAGCGTAGGCTTGGAACATGGACTGTTCCATGTGGCTGACAAAAAGGCAGGCATAGCTTGTAATTTAAATCTGTAAACTGCTGCTTGAAAGGTGGTGGAAAAAAGCATTTGCCACATTTAAAAAATAAAAGGCCTGGCTGAACACTTGAATTGACAGGATTTGGTAGTCCATGGAACAAGTGCTGGAGAGTGAGATTAGTGTTAATAGGTATTTGATAGCCAGCATAAACATGATGGGATGAAGAGCCTGTTTCCATGATATATGACTCTATAATGGAGATTAATAGGTTCTTGATTAATAAAGGTGTCAAAGGTTATAGGGTGCAGGCAGGAGAAGGGGATTGAGAGGGAAACTAAATCAACCATGATTGAGTACCAGAGCAGACTTGATGGGCCAAATGGCCTACTTCTGCTGCTATGTCTTATGGTAACAAAAGGCAGCTGTTGTATAAATTGCGTTTGAATTAGTAGCTGTTCTTGAAGTTGCTGGTATGGGACTTCAGACTCCTGCATGTTCTGCCTGGTGGTAGCTTCAAGGAGATCAGAGTCAGAATCACTTTATTGGCAGTGTGTGTGAAACATGCCAGAATCGATTGTGGTTTGGTGCCAAGCATAAAACACAGGACAATACCATGACAGACAACACAATAGTGACTAAACATTTACATGACAATAGTGCAAACGGCCATGGAGCAATCAACAATTAGCAAATTGTCACCTGCGCAAATGTCAATAATCAAATAAATGTGAACATGTGAACAAACTAAATAATAGTCAACGGAATGAGGAGAGCAGGAAAGACTTAATGGATGTTGTGCAGGGACAAAGTTTTACGTCTGAGTGTATGGACGTGTATGAATGGTAAGAGGTCTTTGATATGTTGGAGAACATATCATAAAACATTAAAATTAATCTATTTCTAATATAAGCTATTGAAGGACTACTTCTAACCAAGGTTGCAAGGTCACCAAACGTTATCAGTGCTCAGTTTTTAAATGTAGGGTAAAGTTAAGAATGAGTTGTGTTATCTTGAGGGTGAGTGACTTTCTCTAGGCCCAGCCCATGGCCACAGATCAACCGACTGGTGTCTTGGTTTCAGGTGGACCAGCCTAATGTATGACAGCCATCCGAACATGTACTTAAATTTAAATATTGTCTGTAAATACTTGCTGTGTTTCATTTATGAAAAAGTACTTTCCTGATAATTGGCTGTTGTTTATTTTACATTCAGTGGAATTTCCACCAGAGTGCAGTGTTTTATATTTATCAGCATAACTTGACAGAAATTGGTCAAATGATTGCCAAAAACTGGGGATTTTCAAAAGCCCATGGTATGTAGAAAATACACAAAATTTACGATTTTAATAATAAATATTTTATAGTCTTGGTTTTAGTCTCTGCTACTGATTCAAAAATCATAGCAAGTATCCATTTACTGAAATACCCACTTGTGAGTGACAGTGATGGAGATTTTTTTAAAGCTTTAAATATGCAAATGAACACATTTTGGAAGCTTTGACTTTTCTATATTTTAATAATGTGACCATATTCGTCATTATAGTTAGTAAATGGTTAAGCATGTTTCTTAAAGATATTTTTGTTGTTGTTCTTCACTTGCATACCTCATGGAGCATCGGATGGCATTTATGCCATTTCCATAGCATTTGACTTTTTTTAATGAGGCTGAGTTGCTAGCTTGACGCTCAGCCCAACATGGATTGAAAATGTGTAAGGAGCCAGCTGGATTTGAACTCAGGACCATTCACTTCAAAGTCCGGCGCTGATGCCGCTACACCACTGAATTAAGGACATCTTTAGTTAGAAGCTATTATCTATCACTCAATGAGACATTTCGACACAAAAGTTTCCACTTTTATCTAAATGATCGAATTTGAAAGCACAGACTGACTGCAGTGGCTCATGGCAGATTTGCATTTGGCATTTTACAAATACAGTAACTAGAACAGAACTGAGAACAAAATAAAAATTTCGCAATCTAGTGCAATCCTGAGTGCATTTCGCAACAGATTCCCAGATTGGGCACAATGCAAACACCCTTGGCCTTTTACATGTTGATTAGATCTTTTCACATCTGATGAGTGCTCACAGGTTCGGGCTCTTGGTTATGAGGTTAATGCATGGAATAATAATATTTTGGGTTAATTATTTTGCCTCTTGTTCCTCCAACTGAGATTATGTTTGATCCAGGAATAAAATTGGCCAAAACTATTTATTATTACAAAGTTGCCTGCAGGTAAATAGTGGCCATTTAGTTAAGGTAGAGCATCTCCAGGAGAGTTGCACCTTCTTGAACTGTCCTCCTGGGGAGAGGTACCCCTCTGGAACCGTCTCCCCTGGGACAGGTGCATCCTCTGGAATGGTCCCTCTGGACAGCCACGCCCACTGGAACCACTGGAACCAGCCCCTGGGGAGGAGTGTGCCCCGTAGAGTTGTCTCCTCAGGGAGGGGTGCATCCTCTGGAATGGTCCCTCTGGACAGCCACACCCCCACTGGAACTATCCCCTGGGAGAAAACACAGCATTTGGAACTTTTAATTCTTTCTTCGCCCCCCCCCCCCCACTATAGTGGAAGTGACTGGTGGTTATGAGTACGTTATCCCTCAGAACCGTGTCTGCACTGTTTTTTGTTATATCGCCTCCTCTGACTTTGGGCCAGGTGGATAGCTGCTGTGTGTACCTAAGTAGGTGGCAACGATGCCTTACTCTGTGCCATCTCCTGCCACTATTTGTGAGGGCAGAGCACAGTGTTACGCACCACTGTGAGCGGACGGCTAGAACAGGTTTGCTCCATTGTCCTCACTGCATTGCACAAATAGCTGCAGATGTGGACTCATCAAGGAAGCCTTCAGAGAACAGCAAAGAGTGTCATTCAGATGCTGACTGCAATGACTGCTGCTTTGTGTGAAAGCATTTCCAGTTAAAGTGCGTCAGCCTGACACTCCCACTAACTTCCCGCTATTCTATTCACTCACAGCCCCTCACTTTTGGATAACTTTTGAATTATCTTGGAGTCTCTCCAGTACTTGTGGGAAAATGAAATCAAAGGGGCACTGGTTGATACAGTGTGTCAAAAGTAATGGGTAATATTTTCCAGCTCCCAGGCCTAATAAACCAGTGAGAAGCCTTGCAATGGGTGCTGCTCTTCATGTTTAATTTCCTTTCTGTTCCTTCCCGTCCTTTCTGTGCCTGCTGAGATAAGCAATTCAACCATATGAGACATCACGGTCAGGCATGATCCAATATTCATATTAAACAGTCTTCTAACAACTTAACTTCCTTGTATTCATTTATCTTTCTCTTTTTATCTGCATGTGTCTTTCCTACTTTCCCATCTCTATATTTTCTTGCGTCTTTCATTCTTGTTCCTTTCCTACCACCACTCCTTATTCCCACCTACGTCTGACTTTCCTCTCGTATCTTGAGCAACACTCACAACGTTTCGGGCCGGAACCTGACGAAGGGTTTCGGCCCAAAACATTGATTGATCGTTTCCACGGATGCTGCCCGACCTGCTGAGTTCCTCCAGCGTGTTGTGAGTGTTGCTTTGACCCCGGCATCTGCAGATTATTTTGTGTCTACCTCTCGTATCTTCCTTGCTAACTTACCCTTTCGTTTGCCTTGTTTCATGATACAAGCTACTGCAAATGACGGAACCTGGAGCACAAAGCAGAGTGCTGAAAGAACGCAGCGGGTCGGGCAGCATCTGTGGAGGGAAGTGGACCGTTGACATTTTGGGTTGTGACTCTTCACTCGACTGACCATTTCCCTCTACAGAAGCTGCCCAACCAGCTGAGTTCTTCCATCAGTTTGTTTATTGCTGTATGTGTTTGGTGTTTATGTTTTCAGTCTGTATTTTTCTCCTTTTCTTTTTTTAATTATACTTTTAGACACACTCTTAGTGCACTGGATTATTATTTTATATCTCTGTTTTCACTAGTGAATTAGTCTGGTGAATCTTCACTGCGTTCCCCCTATTTAAAGTACAGTGAACTCCTGATAACTAGGACAGGTTGGGATCAGTATATTTTGACCCAATTAAGCAGTTGCCCCAATTAGCCAAGTTAAAAAGGCATAAAAAAGGCAAACTATTGTTTAACTGACTAACAAATTATGTATTTAAATGAAATATAAATCAAATTAAAACACTATCAAAACTACCATACTATCTATATACTACTAAAACTCTCATGCTCTGTCTGTCTGTTTGTCTGTTTGTGACCTTCAGTTAGTGCAAACGGTGCATTACTGTGGCACTTTTTTTGGCTCAATCCAATTAAAATGCACTAACTTACAGAATGCAGGCAAAGTTCCGGGTTATATATTAGTATAAAATTGCTCATTCGCCAAAAATCAACAGGCTCGCTTTCACTCGAAACCCGATCAGCCATCATGGAAATCGGGATGCGGCAGCCTGACGCATGCGCATGGCCAGCCTCTGAAGTGACTCACGATGCTCACAGCAGCGACACCAACCGGAGCAAAAGGGCAGGGCAGCTCTATTTCGAGTGGTCACATTCTGCTAATCACCATCAGCACGTGCAGGATTGGGACAGGTCAAACCGAGACCCATCAATAAGAGATAATTATATCTTATTGTAATGACGTATTTTGAGACACCCATAAAACCCTTTGCTGCAGTCAAAGGACAGCGATGACTATATCACATCCACTCAGGAGAGCGCCAACCACATCATCAAGAATAATCAGCATCCTGGAGGCTTTGGTGTTACCGCTTCATATCTTCTATCTAGCATTAGGGTAAAAAAAAATGGTCAACCTAATTAAGCCGCTTGGAAAAAGAAGGGGGACAATATGGTCAAGAGATGACGCCAAGCGATGTCAGGAAGCGGCAAGGAGAGGGAGAGAACAAGAATCAGATGAGACCAGGGCCGCACAACTCCACGATCAAAGAGTCAGGACAAAAAAGATGTGAGAAGAGACAGACGAGGAGAGGCATGCACGTCTTCAAAATGACAACAACTGGTGTAGAAGGAGGAGAGAGGAAGAGACAAAGGAGCTGAGAAGTGCATCTTTCCAGGATCAGAGACAAACAACAAACAGCAGAAGAGATGAAGAGACGGGGGATGGAAGAGCTGCACATCTCCAGAATGACAAAAACAGGCACAGAAGGAGGAGAGAGGAAGAGACAAAGGAGCAGAGAAATGCACGTCTCCAAGATCAGAGGCAAAGAGTAAACAGCAGAAAAGATGAAGAGATGGCGGATGAAAGGACTGCCATCAAAAGTGTCCTTCGTTAAACGAGGAGGAGCGATATTTGCCTTGCTACGTGTCGTTCTTCTTTAATAAACTGAGGTTTTCTTCTTCAATTTCCAAAGCAAAGTGATACCAATAGCGTTCAGGAAAATTTAATATTCATTCTGGTCACATCAGACTGCACTACACTTCTCTCAAAGGGTGCCCCAGCGGGTCACCCCGTTGTCTAGTACTGTACTAAAAGTACTATAAAACTGTGTATTCGTTGCCAATAGTTATTGATGGAGGCATGATGCCATGTTCTTTTGATTGATGGTAAATGAACAAAATCAGTGCTGGCACCTAGTCTAGATCACAAACACAAGAAAGTCTGCAGATACTGGAAATCCAAGGCAACACACACAAAATGCTAGAGGACCGCAATAGGTCAGGCAGCATCGATGGAAAAGGGTAAATGGCTGGGCTGAGACCCTTCTTCAGGACTGAGGAGGAAGGGTAAAGATGCCTGAATAAACAGGTGATGGGGGGAGAGGGGAAGGAGGCTGGCTGGAATGTGGTAGGTGAAGCCAGGTGGGTGGTAAATGTAAAAGGTAGGAGAAGAAAAAATCTGATGGAAGAGGCGAGTAGACCATAGGAGAAAGGGGAGGAGAAGGGAGCACGGGAAGTAATAAGCAAGTGAGATGAGGTGAAAGGTCAGAGTGTGGAAAGGGGAAGGGAGTAATTTGTTCACCAGAAGGAAAAATTGATATTCATTCCATCAGGTTGGAGGGTACCCAGACGGAATATAAGGTGTTGCTCCTCCACCTTTTGGTTCGGAGGTGACTTCATACAATGCTATTGATGAATGCATTTTTAAAATCCTCATTTTTATTGTAAAATTCAAGATGACTGTTGAAATCTTCAAATTCTTCGTAGTTTCTAACTTGTTGAAATAGTGAAGTAGCTTCAATTTCACCTCTGGCTGTTTCTGGCATCTTCAAGCCTGAATGCTTGAAACCGCAGTGACCAAAACGGTTCTGAATTGTCTTGCTGCTTATTTCTCGCCAACTACCAGTGACAAAAATCATTCCTTTTTGAATATAAGCACACACAACTGACCTTATTTAAAAACTGCTGTAAGCATGGTGTAGTTTCTAACAGTCACACAAGTGCATGCACTGAAGCTAGTTAGAAATTTTTCAGTTAAGTCTCCTGTCCTGGTTAAGCAGCACAGTATCTCAACTAAATAAAGGGAATCCTGGCTATTTTCACAATTAGGTTTTCTTCTTTCAGAGTTGTCCCAAATAAGCGGCTTCCTGATTAACTGATGACCTAATTGACTGGAATCCACTGTATATCCTTTCTTAGGTAATGACACTAAAATTGCAGACAGTACTCCAGGTGTGGTTTATCCAGAAACCTGTACAGGTGTTGCAAAAGTCCTTGCTGCTTTTCATTGAAGGCCAATATGCCATTTGCTTCCTAACTGCTTGCTAAACCTGTATGTTTGTTTGTAGTGACTGATATTTATTGATAACTATGTCCTCACCCCCTTCTGAAAACCAACATTTCCCAATCTATCATCATTAAAACAATACTTTACCTTTCTGCTTTTCCCACTGTCGTGCACGACTTTACATATCTCAGTGTTATTGTGCACCTGCTCACTCATCCAGTCTCCCAAAATCACTTTGAAACTTCTTGGCTATCTTCTCCATTTCCGCAGTTCACAGTTCCGTCTTGTCAGCAGACTTAGGAACTTTATGTCAAAATCCAAACAGTTCCCGATGCCGAAAATCTGAAATAAAAACAGCAACTTGCTGTAAGAGTCAGCAGATCATGTGGCTTCTTGGAAAGAGAAAAAGAGGTAGCATTTTAGCTGGAGTCAGATGCTCTGAAATAATTGATCCCAAAGTGGATGACATCACCCCTTCCTGGTATTTCTAAGGGGTCGATAAAGATAAAGGTGGTAGTAGGCGTGTGCTCGGTAGCAAGGGGAACAGCTGAGGGATTACAGGCCTAGTTTAAGAAATAAATTACTTGTTATAAGCATTTGATTATCAGTGCTTCATAATTGATTATAATGATCATGTAATCACCTCATCTCTTGCAAACGCACCATTTGCTTAGACTTTGCTGAAAGCATGTGACAGTTGTAAAGAAATGTGACACTTCTGTATTTGGTATATCATGAGAAATCTGGACTGAAGAAATTGTGTTACTTCTGGGCCTGCCCAGCGCATTACTGCCGTTCACTACTGCAGTACTGTGGTAGCTAGTATGATACCCGTACTATTATCATGCAGTTTCACATTTCCCGTGATTTAGAGTATAGCAGTCAATGGGGTAAAGTTCAGAATCTGCCCTTTCGAGTGGCCTTGAGTGCATTTCTCTCACCCAAGGCCCAGCTGAGATATCGCTGCCCCACTTTATGTACCTTCAGGCATAGAGTCATGTTTTCCCTGAGCTATGATGACCGTCATAACATTTCCCTTTATTGATCGCAGTGCTTGAGGTTGGACTTAACCAATAGGTGATTGACTGTGGCCATTAATCCATAACGAAAATGGCAGAAGCAAACCGTATGAAAAAGAAGTGCAGATAGTGTAGTGTGGAGTATCTGAAATATAGATTTATACCAACACCAAGGAACCAACAGCAGCCAATGTGTCTGTTGCGTGAAAAAGTTCTTTCAACTGAGACAATGAAATCATCCGGACTCCTTGAACATTTGAAGATAACACATTCTGACAAGGCAAACAAGAACTTGGCGTATTTTCAGTCACTTTGTGAAAACTTTCAGAAATGGAGAACACTTCAAAACATGTGTGCCAGCACTTCATAAGAAAACGGTGATGGTTTGTTTGCTTCATACAACATTTCACTGCTCATTGCTCAATCTGGAAAGCCCGATTGAATTGGAGAAGAACTGATTCTGCCAGCATTAATGGAGGTTCTGAGTATGGTTTTACATAAAAATTGAATAAGACCAAATAATTAAAGTGATTCTGCTCAGCGACAGCTCCATTCAGACAGATAGACGAAATGTCTGAGAATATTGAAGACACATTGTACAACATATTTAGGACAACAGAAATTCCTCTGTAGTTGGACGAGTCAAAGTTGCCAGGCAATGAATCTTTGCCTCTTGGTTATGTTCACTTCATTAGATGAAAGCATGGTTCAAGTGTTGTTATTTGCAAGGAACCTTAGAAATCGATATGAAGAGGGAGTCAATATTTCAGGTTGTTGAGCAATTTTTTAAAGAGAAGGATGCTCTGCTCGACAACATTCTTGCTTTTGCAACAGATGGGGTGCCAATGACTGGACACGATTCTGAGGTTATTACTTTCTTAAAAAGAGTTATACCTAAAATATTTGCCATTCACTGCATAATTCACAATCTCTTGTCACAAAAAAATCTGTGATCAGCTGCACAAATCATTAAATACAGTTTTCACAGAGGTAAATAAAATCAAGCCCATGCTCTCAATTCTTGATTGTTTTGTCAGTTTTGTGTTGAGAATAATGAACAGTTTGAACACCTGCAAAAGAAGTCAGATGGCTCCCAAAAGGAAACTAACTGAGAGACTTCTATGCACTTTTTGAAACTCTGATCAAATTCTTTGAAGACTCAAATGCTTCATTCAGTAATCCATTCAAGAATATTAGGTATGCCATTGCTTATTTGTCTGAATCATTTAAAAAGTTTAATGAAATCAGTCTTCAGTTGCAAGGAAATGAGGTGAAATCAGGAGTCTCCACATTCCTATCCAAGTTAGCCCTATTTAAGTGTGACATTGGCCCTCATGATCTTTTCCAATTTATGAGCCTCTCCGAGTTGAAAGAGAATACCAGATGGTGATCTTCAAGTATACTATGCCCACCTGGGTGACATGTCAGAGAGATTTCAGGATTTTCCCTGGATCCCATTTCCAGATTGGGTAATAAATCCATTCCGGTACAAATGTAATGAGGAATTAACAGGAAGGATGGTGAAAGAACTGATCTCGCTACAAAATGGTTTGAGCTGAAGCCGAAATTCAAAAAATCCTATCAAGACTTTTGGTTGCAGAAAGAAGTCTCTGAACGCTATCCTTCACCGTAGAAAAAGATCAAGACTTTTTTTTTGCCTTTGCAACATCATATTTAGTGAAGCGTGGTTTCAGTGCAGTCACCCAACTTCTTTTACAGCAATGAAACAGACTGCAAATCACTGAACATGGGGATCTGAGCCACCTCCTGAGTGACAGTCAGCCTGATGTGACAAGCTGATATCACTGCACCCAGCCCACCCAGCTCATTGAGAGCTCAAAAAGCAATGAAGTAGTGAAAAGCTGGACTATTAATATACGCTCTAAAATTGCTTTTACTGTAATTAAAGCAATACTTCTATTTGTAACTTTAAATAGAGTTGAATTTTTTTTTGTAATTACATTGGACAACAAATTTTTTCGAAAGTGTTGCTTCCTCAGAAACCTTCTGTGGTTATGGTAGATGGCCTGAAGCTGAACTCAAATATAATTTCGGACTACTTGTAACACATAGGATTTTGGAGAAACAAGACATTTTCTTTTATTGACTATAATGCAATTAATTGCAAAGCGGTGCTGACACTTTGTAACAGTTTAACTAAGCTACAAGTGTTTTGTTGATGATTTTCATTTGTACTCAGTGTCTGAGGCTTCTTGCTTAAGTGTCCATCAACAATCAGTCAGCATTGATGGATTCCAATTGCCCTGATACTGTTTCTCCATGACCACAATGTCCTAGTGAAGCCTTTCTCCATGTTCATCACTGATAGCTTCAAGATGTGCAGGAAAGTTGTCTAAATGGGATTGCAGAAGATGGATCTTTAGTGACGTGTTGTACTTCATGGTTTTGAATGGCTGAAGTATTTTGTCAACCAGCTGCACATAGTTTGGTGCTCTGTAGTTGCCAAGAAAATTTTCAACAATATCCTAAAAGGCCTTCCATGTGATTTTCTCTGGTCCCACTAGAAGTTCTTCAAATTACCTGTCATTAATGATCTATTTGATTTGTGGACCAGCAAAAATTCTTTCTTTAATCTTGACATCTTATTTTGGGGAACATCCGTCTCAGATACCAAAATCCTTCATGGAAATTTATAGTTTTTCTAAAACCTCTCCTGCCATGTAGCATCGGCCCTGCCTAAGCATGCCCAAGCATGCCTGGACACGATAGAAAACTTTTTAGCTTACATTGTGGCAACATTTTAATTGACTTGAGCTGTGAATTGAAATATCACATATAGGCGATTTGAAAATAACGGTGCGTGATAGGGAAATTTCATGGTGATTTTTGTGATCAGCAGACTAAAATACATAAGATACACCCAAAAGTATTCAGAAAGCAAAATCTTTGTTATTTGTCACTGCTTTGAATTTGTAGTTCCTATTTTCTTTCACCAAGCATTGTAAATGAAAATTCTTTATTGCCTTGATGTAATGGCCAGAAAGGGAGATAGGGGGCATTGGGAATGTGGTCTGGGAGCCAAAGGGCAGTAGCCCAAAACACTTTTAGGAACCACCGCTCTAATATATTTAAGAAGTATTTGGAGGAACACATGAAATGCCATGCCATTCAGCCCATAGCCTTCTTTGCTGGGAAATGGGATCAGTGCCTTTTGGCTGGCACAGCCATGGTGATCCAAAGGGCCAGTTTCTGTGCTCCAGAGCAGAGAGGTTGAAGCCTCTTCATCAGAAGTATTGGTTCCCTCAATCAGGTCATTGATAGTACATGGCTGTAATCTGGAACTGCTACCTTGTTTTGAATACGAAGGATGGAGATAATTAAAAAAAGGGATTGACATTCAGATTCCCAAACTTCCGGTGATCAGATTGCTGTTGGGGAGTATGTGATACACAAATGCTTTTTCAGAAATGAGTGAGTTTGGTTATGGTTTGAATTTAATTGATTTCTGGATCTGGAAGTTATATCAGGATAAGAAGTTGGCTGTTTAAGGTTGAGATTTGGGGAAACGATTTTTCATTGATCATGTTAATGGATTTTTGGATTCCTTAACCCTAGAGGGTTGTGGATGCTTGGTTAATGTGTATTTTCAAGATTGCAATGAATGTATTTCTTTTTTAAAAACTTATTTTTATTTGGATAAAGGATTCACAAGTAATGCACAAACTTTTTTTTACATATATAACCTTTTCCATTTTTTATGTGACTAAATCTATATTAATTTGTATATTCACAAGTACACATTGAGATAATATAGAAAATAATTAGGCACACAAATGTTTATGTGCAATTGTAATTTAACGCTATTAAACTAAATAATGATAATAGTTGTTATAAAAATATTAATAATAGTGGTTGAATACTAATTTCCATGTATCTCTTCTGGCCTATTTCTTTCTGGTCCAAAATTTCCCCAGATGGTTCTTTACTGGTACTAATTCCACATTTTCCAAAAAAAAATAACAGTAAACATTTGAGCCAAGGGTGCTTGCGTTAACACTATTACTATGTTGGTGAGACAAACAGTATAAACCATTATGAGAGTCATCTAAGTTCTCAGAGAGTAGGTCATCTTTTCCATGTTAAGTATTTCCAAAATGATTTCATGCCAACCTTCTAATGTAGGTGATGGCAATGAATGTATTTCATACGTTAAACAAATTACCGGATTAGTAGTGTGGGTGAGAGAAAGGGGCATTGCGGTGCATTGCCTTGATATAATAGATTGAGGAGGAGGCAGTTGTCTTCCTTTTTTTTGGTGACTACTTATTTTCACACACTTCTTGCTTTGTTGTTTTCTTCTCTCTGCTTGAGTGACTTGCATCCTTGGCTGAATATAAACACAGGATCTTGGGTGAAGGTCAGAGCAGCACTGACTCATTCTGTGGGATTATGAAACGTGAAAATTTCTTGGTCATCAGCAGATGTTGCATTTTTGAACATGGGGAATAAAGCCTCCGTACAGAATACTGGAAAGCTCTGAGGCATTCTTCATCTCTGGTTGCACTCTGAACTCAGGGAGATTCCAATTCTATATTTATATTTAAGATAATTTTGATTTTTTTAAAAATTAAGTATTTCTTTTATTTTTGGAACCGTTTCCAAGCTCATCAGAAATTTCTGAGTAAATTTCTGAGCAAATACCCACTTGGTGTTAGGACACAGTGTGGCTTGGCACAAGTTGATGGGTTTCTCATATCTAAATTGTTTATAGCTAGCAATAAAGACTTGAAAGTGAAATGTGGGTTCATATTCCCCAGTATGCAGTACTGCTGAAGTTCTTCCCATTTGGATGGACAATACCAAGGGACTGCTACACTCTTGAGGAAATAATATTAAGAATGCTGCACTTCAGGAGTTTCAAACCAAAGGAGCAGTGCACTAACAATGATGGTCTGTTGTACAGATTTAGTAGCAGCATCAGGATTACACTACGTAGAGAAGATGTTAAACTGAGGTGCTCATCTTCTCATGTAAATGATTATAGCCTGGACACCTGCCCATTTTTTCCTCTTAACCTGAGAACAATAGCACAAACTCCAGATAATGTGGCATTTAAACAGATTGATAAGCACAAGCGATTCTGCAGATGCTGGAAATTCATAGCAACACACTCAAAAAGCTGGAGGAACTCAGTAAGTCAGGCAGCGTCTATGCAGAGGAAAAAACATTTGAAGTTTGGGGCCGAGACCCTTCATTGGGTCTGGAAAGGGAGGAGGAAGAAGGCAGATTAGGAAGGAGTGGGAGGAAAAGGAGTAGAGGCTGGTGGGTGAGGGGGAAGGTGAGTAGGTTGGGGGGGAGTGAGACTGAAACGAGAAGCTGGGTGATAGGTTGAAGAGGTAAAGTGCTGAAGAAGAAGGAATCTGGTAGGAAAGGACTGTAAATCATGGGAGAGATGGAAGGAGAAGGGGCACCAGAAGAAAAGGGGTAACAGAAGAGCCTGAAAGAGAATGGAAAAAAAAGAAAAGAGGGTGGGCAGAGAAATTGATGTTCATGCTGTCAGTTTGGAGGTTACCAAGCCAAAGTATGAGGTGTTGCTCCTCCATCCTGAGATTGGCCTCGTTGTAACAGCAGAGGAGGCCATGGACCAACATGGGAGTGGAAAGTAGATTTAAAATAGGTGGCCACCGAGACGTCCTGCCTGTTGGAGTGCAGGTGCTTGACGAAGTGGTCCTCCCATTTACATCGAGTCTCAGTGATGTAAGGGAGGCCACACGGAGAGCACCAGATACAGTAGATGACCCCGACAGACTTGCGGGTGAAGTATTTCCTTTGAGTTTTGAACCTGGGCCAAAACCCTACCCATTCATTCATTTGCTGGGAGTGGTGAATAAATAAAATATTAAAATTTACCCTGCTAGCAATCTCAGTAAGCAATGTCTGTTTTCTTTATTATTCAGTTGCACCATCTTAGTGTTGACATGTTTCAACGTGAAGGCTGAAGCTAGTATGCATAGTAAATACAGTTCAGTTTATAAATAGATCCTTAATAAAGCCTAAAAGAATCCTGTGATGCATTGTGGCTGTTCCATAATAACTCTGATCTGGCATTGTTATCTAAATTTTATTCCCCTCCCTTGCTCCCAACACTTTCAAACAGTCATTGTGTAGGGTGATGAGCAGAAAGTGCAAGATTGTGGCTTATGGTGACACCACCTTCTTGTCTCTTGGGGCAGGCCAAACACTTCACCCAAACAAACTCTGCACTGAGCTAACCAATGAGTGACAGGATCTGTTTGGCTTGTTTGAAGGCTGCCCGGCACACAATGAGTTAACTGCAATATCATGAATCCCTGGGCTTCCTTTATTGTGTGTCAGAGCATTGCCTGCTCTTGTTGAGGCATTTTCAAGAAGTGGGAAGGTGCTGAGCAATATCACTACTTGCAGTGCCCTTGCCGAGTGACAGCCATACGCAGTTTGTGGAAAAGACACACAGGGGAGACAGTGGACTTCTTCTTTCTCAGCTCTGTTGAGTTATCCCCGCTAATTTTTCTTTTGCAGCCTCTGGAGATTTCAGCAAGCCTGATTTCTATAAAGGAGGAGCGTGGACCAGGGTGAAGCACTGAAAAGAGAAGGTTGGCAGCATAAAATAGGTAATTGTTTCAAGTCTTTTAACTGCTTCTCTTTATCTGTCAGCAGAAAGGGAGAAAAAAAGCCGATCTTCTCATTGGGAAAGAACAAGCCTGATTTGTATAGTAGCGTTCAGAGTCTTGCATTACCCTGAAGTGTCTTACAAGCAATATTTTTGAATGGTTATATAAACACGAAATGCTGGAAACACTCAATAGGTCAGGCAGAATCTGTGGAAAGAGAAACAGAATTAATGTTTGAGGTTGGAGAGCCTTCATCAGAACTCAGCGTGTTGGTTTTTTGATTTCAGCTTTCCAGCATCTGCAGTTTTTGTCTTTAATTTTGGAAATGTCGTAAAGCAGAAAGTACGCTGTTGGTTTGCATAGAGTAAGCTCCCACAAACTCTGACAACAACCAGGTGGTCTGTTTTGGTGATGTCTTTTGAGGATTAAGTATGGACTTGGGCACCGGAGCAAACCTCTGTGCTTTATTGCAAAGTAGTGCTGGGGAAATTTTTCTTCCACTTGATACACTTAACACTTTAGCTAATAATTGGCAACTTCTGCAATGAGGCAGTTCCTCCGAACAGCGCAAGAATTTTGACCTGGGTTTGGTGCTCATGTTACTGAAGTGAGGCTTTAATCCGCGACCTACAAACACAGGGGAAGAGGACAGAATGAGGCAGGGTACTTGTGACCCTTCATCCAGTAACTCTAGTTAACTGGACATTGGATGAAGGAATTTGTCAAGTGTACCAGTTGAACAGCCAGATCACTGACTTGGCTGACTTGCAAACAGCGCAAATTGAGAATGGCAGTTTACACTCACATGCTACCCGTATGTTGAATCCCCAGGGTAACACCATGCTAGTTGTCAAAGTTTAGTGATTAGATCCAGGCATACCATGGCCTTATTATTGTTGCATTGCAAGCATAAGAGATTCAGGAAATGCTGGAAATCTAGATGAAATCCAGATTCTTGATGAGGGCTTGCTGTCTGAAACATCGTCTATTTATTCCTCTCTATAGATACTGAGTTCCTCCGGCATTTTGTGTGTATTGCTCATTGTTTGGGAGAAATTGCAATGAACAAATTGGCCTCTGTGCTTTCTTACATCAAACCAATGATTACATGCCAGAATTTTAAAAAACATTAATTGCACAGTGTTTTGGGATGTCCTGCAGTTATTAATACAAATCTTTCTTCTGCCTGTTAAACTGTGTTGCCATAAACCTTGCAGTCAGGGGAATCAAAGGTAAGTTTACAAAATAGGAAAGGTGCAATTTATAGCAATGGTGTTGTGAGGGCTGACGCAATGAAATTTGTTGATGCTTTTGGCTGAATATGCTGTGTGCAGTCCAAAATTTGGTGCAAACCCTTGCACTAGGAAACATTTAAGATGAAACTATAGACCTAGAGTTATTTTTCCTGATGTCCTGATGAAGCATCTTAGCTCAAAATGTTGATTGTTTATTGCTCTCCCTCGACGAACCTGCTGAGTTCCTCTAGCATTTGGTGTGTGTTACTCTGGATTTCTAGCATCTGTAGAATCTCTTGTGTTTGGTGAGTCATTTTTCTTGTAAACTTATGCCGCTGTTACCCTTTTGAGAAGATATAAAGCTCATTTTTCACTGTCCATAACGTGCCTTCAATCCACACTTAGTCACACTTGAGGGTTTCGGAGTGCGAATACCGGTTGAGCTGAAACATTTCAATCCTGGAGTAATGTTTCAGTTGGATGGTGGTTCTTGACTGGAGATCTGGTTACAGAAGTTGTTTATGTAAGTAAACAGTCCTTGGTCGTCAAAGCGAGTGGAAAAAGATACGGTCATTACAGGTACAGCATGCAGGTTTCATATCAAAGTGCAGATCTCTTTTTGTTGTGGTGGTCCAATTAGGATAGGATTAAAATTTCCACAATAAAAGCAAAAAAATGCTGGATGTACTCCCAGCTTTTCCAGGGCACATGTAAAGAAGTCTAAAACAAATGACTTCATTAGAACTGATTAATTCTGCTGAAAGATCTTTAATATGAAAGCTTCTTCTTCTTGGGCCCGTAGCTCCCAGTGGAGCATAGGCCATCGATGACCTCCCATCTCCAACATCCTGTGTTCTGAGCCAGTTTCTCAAGGTGGACCAGGGGTGTCCCCATTGTCTAAGTTTAGCCTCAACATCTCTCCTCAATGTATTCTTTGGCCATCCATATTTCCTCTTTCCTTGGGCACTCTATTTTAATACCTGCCTGGTGATGTTGGTTGGCTTCCTCAAGCCGTGATTAGTTCTCCTCCATTTCTGTTTGCGTATTTGTATCTCCGTGGATTCCTAGTTGGTGTTTTCCCACAGGGTCTGGTTGGTTAATTTGTCAGTCCATCTGCTGTTTAGGATCCTTCTCAGGTCTGAAACAACAGACAAAAAAAATGCAGTAGGAAAAATGTCAGCCTGAAAAGTTGACTGCTCATTTCCCTCCTTAGATGGATCTTGACCTGCTGAGTTTCTCCAGCATTTTGTGTGTGTTGCTCCAGATTTCCATCATCTGCAGAATCTCTGAATCTCTTATTGGCCTGAAGCATTCTCTCTTCACTGATACTGCATGGCCCAATGAGTAATTGGAGCATTTTGTTTAATTTAGACTTTCAGCATTAGCTGCAGTTTAATGTTATTTAACAAGCACAAACTCATGTCACTTTAAGAAGCTATACTGTTATTTAGAGTCATAGAGTTATTCGGCACAGAACCAGGCCCTTCATCCCAGCTCAACCACGTTAAAAACATCGTCTGCCTGAGCTGGTCCCATTTATCTGCATTTGGCCCGTATACCTCTAGAACTTTCCTTTCTATCTGTTTAGATGCCTTTCAAGTATTGTAATGCTACCCTGTGCCTGGCAGCTTGTTCCATAAACCCATCACCCTCTGTGTGGAAAAAGCTGCCTCTCAGCTCCTCTTCGAATTTTTTCTGCTCTCACCTTAAATTAGTGCCCTCTACTTTTAAACTATCCTATCCTGGAGAAAAGATTATGATCTTATTTGTGTCCCTCATGATTTTATATACCTCTCATGTTTTTATGGGATATATAATATACACTTAGTGGTTACTTTATTGGGTACACCTGTGCAGCTACTTGCAAATATCTCATCAGCTGAACATGTGGCAGTGACTTAATGTGTTAAAGCATGCGGATATGGCTCTCCACTGGTAAGATGGTGGTGCGCTTGTACGTAGCGGCCTCTATGGGGCCAACAAAGGTGTTACTGTTTTTATAACGTATTTTTTACAATTGCATGACCATGCTGGACATTAAGAACTTAAAAGTGCTGCAGGCCTACCCCATTAATGGTTTGTTCGTCTGTGGAGAAACTGAAGGAGCTGGACTTGGTGTGGACCATGCTGTTGGAGAGGTGTCGGAGTTGGTCCATGAAGGGTGTAGTCCAACAACGAGCGATTGTCTTAGTCGCTTTACTTGCGTTTGTAACACCCTGCAAGACTCGATTTATCAGAGAAGGGTGGGTGCAGATAACAGGGGAGCCGCGTGGCCTCAGTCATAGCGAGAACTAGGCATCAAGGTTGTGGTGTCACCTGTTTGCAGCTGCCTGGGGGGGGAGGCATCATTGTCGGGTGCTCTACCGGAGTGCCAGAGGCAGTGTGGCGTGGTGTCTGTGTGAGACTTGGTGCTGCCTCCCAGTGTTCACTTGGCAGAAGACAAGCTGTAATGGAGACGGCAGACTGCTGCAACATTCCTGCACTCAGGGACTTGAAATATATTCTTTTTTGCGACTGTACTTTACTGTTCTCTTACATGTGCTTTCTATCTTATATGTGCTTTGTGCTGTGTATGACTGTTGGTACTGTGTTTTGCACTTTAGCCCTGGAGTAACACTGTTTGATTAGGCTGTATTCATATATGGTTGAATAACAATTAAACTCATACTGGAACTTGAGGTTTAGTTATTGTTCCGATCAAGCAACAGAGTAGGGAAGAAATGTGGTCTGACTGTGACTGTGGAATGATTGTTGGTGCCAGATGGGGTGGTTTGAGTATCTCAGAAACTGCTGATCTCCTGGGATTTTTACACACAACAGTCTCTAGAGTTGTATGAAAAACAAAGACCAAATCCAGTGAGTGGAATTCTCTTGGCAAAAATACCCTGTTAATGAGAGAGGTCAGAAGAGAATGGCCAGACAGGTTCAAGCTGACAGGAAGGTGACAGTAACTCAAGTAACCACATGTTACAACAGTGCTGTGCAGGAGACCATTTCTGAATGTACAACATGTCAGACGTTGAAGTGGATGGGCTACAGCAGCAGAATACCATGAACATACAGAAATACATTCAGTGGCCACTTTATTCGGCACCAATTGTACCAAATAAAGAAGCCACTGAGGGTATGATAATAAGGTCACCTCTCAGCCTTGTATGCTCCAGGGAAAACATTTCCAGCATATCCATTCAGGGATATGAGGAATAGGTAGCAAATGCTAACCCTGCCTGTGTCATAGATGCCATGAATGGAGAGAACAATGCAAACCCTACACATGTGGGACTGGAAGCCAAGATTAGGCCCAGGTCCCTGGAGCTGTGAAGAAGCAGCAGTATCTGCTGTGCCACTATGGTACCCAATACAGATTGGAGTGGTACACTCCAAATTTAAGCTTCCCCTTATATTTTGAGCAGAATTTCAGAAAACTAGAACAGTTGTTATATTTATTCCCCCTAGTGAAAATAAATCAGAATTAGGGTCCCAAGATCGGGTGGGGATAATGATTGAGAAACCTGGAAATGGTTAGCAATTGGGATCAAAACTTTTGTCCTTGGCGGTTCCCTCATACTATAGGGACCAGGGGTGCTTGTGAGGATATAATAGGGACACTCTTGTGTGGATCAGTCATCTTCCAATTTCCATCTCCGAAGTCTTATCGATTTAGCTTTGTTTTCTCTGTGGGGTGAAGCAGACCAGTTTCCCTCAGAATGTACAGTATTTTCTTGTTCAGGTGCACCTGCCACAACATTAGTTTTAGACTATTTATTTCATCCACTAGGCATCTACCCAACTCACCCACGCTGATTATCACTGCAACACAACTTCCTCTCCCGTCTGTTGTGAGCTAAAAATATAAGCTCCACCAATTTTGAAAAGAGGAACTGTTGCTTGAACCCAATGGACCAGAAAGTATTTTGTATTTAGTACTATTTGGGAACACTGAATGTCTAACAGGGTATTGATATCAATTTAAACCTGTTGATTTATCTTGAAAACATTAATATGTTTATTAATGTGTGCCCCTTTATCTTGAAGTTCCATTTTCTTATTCTTAGCAAATATTCCCTGTTTTACCCATTCAGCTATTGTCAGTGCTGCTATGCAGAGGTTTGAGATATTTTGCTTAAAATTAAAGTATGTAAGCCTACTCAATCTTCCCTCGCCCATTGTAGTGAAAGCTTGTTATGTTTTCTTCTTGCCCACGTTTCCCTGGGCCGTGTAGCTGGATTCCTTGCATTCTTTACTACAGTATGGATTTTAAACCCAGCATCGCCTAAAAAATTCATCAACCTGAACTGAATGAGAAGTCAGAATCTGGATCTAGTTTGCACCTTCCAAGACCTCAAGGTATGTGTATCCCTAAAATAAGGCTCCACTAAGAACGATTCAGTATTTTGAGACAAATGGGTGCAGATATTGGTTGAGACAAGACACTTGGAAGAATTTCCCCACTCTTCATAGCAAAAAAGAGAAGCAAGTCATAGGGTATCCAATCCTGCATGCCATGTTAAGAAAGTGTCAGCTGAGCTGTAGATGCGAGCACTCTCACCTCTGAGTTGGAAGGTTGTGGACTGGATCTGTTTTAGAGTCTTGAGAACAAACTTTGAAGCTGACTGCAAAACAATCATGTTGGACAACCTGCCTTTTGCATATCACTTTTAACCCAGACTGCTTTCTTTGGCGGATGTGAATCATCCCATGCCACTATTTTAAGAAGAGCAGTTGTAAACATGGCCTTGGCTGTTATTTATCCCTCCTTCAACATCACAAATATAGGGACTATCTGATTGTCATCACATTGCTGTTTGTGATGGCATGCGAAGGGAAGATGACTGATGCGTTACCAATAACACAACAGTGACTGAAATTCACAAGTGCCTTTAGGAACATTGCCTTGATCTGAAGCCGCTCAAGCCACTTTGAGCATTTTGTTTGCTCTCATGTCCTGGTTCGGCTTATTAGAACAAAATGGTGATGATGCGGCAACTCTTCAAGGGTACAACATTAACCCGGTGCAAACAGAACTCTGGACGTGCATCTCAGGGTCCTCAGCGTCTGAAAGAGGAAGGTGGTTTCAGAATCAGCAAAATGACGCAGAGGATAATCTATTGGTCAGTTTAAAAGATTGGGCAAATGACTAGGTAAAGGACCAGTCACATTGATTGACCGAGACAGCACTATGTTGTGCACAGGCACAAAATTCAGGCTTGCTTTTGCAGAATGGATGAAGCGATTGCAGTCTGCAGAATTATTCAGCAAGAGATCCAACTGGAGAGTCCTGAGGTCAGCACTCAGTCCAGCCAACTGAACAAGGGCATTAAGGCGTGTGGTAGAACAAAGGGATCTGCTAATGCAGATACATAATTCCTTGCAAGTAGCATTACAGGTAGATAGGGTCCTAAAGAGAGCTTTTGGCACATTGGCTTTCATAAATCAAAGTATTGAATTTAAGATCTCCCCCTCCCCCTCCTACTTTCAAATCTCTTACTAGCTCTTCTTTCAGTTAGTCCTGACGAAAGGTCCCGGCCCAAAACGTCGACTGTACCTCTTCCTATAGATGCTGCCTGGCCTGCTGCGTTCACCGGCGTTTTGTGTGTGTGTGTGTGGCTTGAATTTCCAGCATCTGCAGATTTCTTTGTGTCTGTGTATTGAGTACAGGAGTTGGGCTGTTATGTTGAAGTTATATAAGATATTGGTGAGGCCTAATTTGGAGTATTGTGTGCAGTTCTGGTCACATACCTACAGCAAAGATGTCAATAAGATTGAAAAAGTGCAGTGAAAACATACAAGGATGCTTCTGTGACTTGAGGAACTGAATTATTGGGAATGGTTGAATAGGTTAGGACCTTATTCCCTGGAGTGTAGGAGAATGGGGAGATTTGATAGAGGTATACAAAATGAGAGGTATAGATAGGGTAAGTGCAAGCAGGCTTTTTCCTCTGAGGTTGGGTGAGACTAGAACTAGAGGTGATGGGTTAAAGGTGAAAGGTGAAATATTTAAGGGGAACATGCTTCACTTAGTGGGTGGTGAGAGTGTGGAATGAGTTATCAGCAGATGTGCTGGATCTGGGTTTGATTGCAACACTTAAGAGAAGTTTGGTTAGATACATAGGGATGGGAAGGGTATGGATGGCTATGATACCGGTGCAGTTCGATGGAACTGGACATGTAGTTGATGGGCCAAAGGGATTTTTTTTCTGTGCTGTAATGCTCTTGTGACTCTATGAGATGATATGGTCTTGCCAGGCTTGGCTTTGAACTGAGCTGTGCAGGATAGCATTCTAAGGAAGAAATAGAGCAAAGTGCGAACTGGGTGGATTCTATTGTGGTGAGTGCTGGTGATGGGCACTATAGCATTGGTCGAACTGTGTTCAGGAAAACCGGTTAGAGGAATGGGACTGATGGGAATGGTCTAAAACCAGCATTGAGTCGATGGGTGAATAGCCTCTTCTATGGTGAGACAAATATGTGTTTTCGATCTCCTCATTACAGAGGCCACTTGGGTCCTGTGTGTCCCAAACAGGAGGAGGTGCAGGTGAGTTGTTGTACTGGCTAGAAATGGTGATTAGTCACATTGGTTTATTATTCGTGTGCACTGAGTGAAAAGCTGGTATTGCGTACTGTTCCTGCAGATCAGATCATGAGGTAGAGCAAGGTAAGACGATAACAATGCAGAATAAAGTGTAACAGGTGCAAATAAAGAGCAATGCAGGTAAACAACAAGGTAGAATATTATAACAAAATAGATTATAAGGTAAACAATTCAACATATCGTACTGGAGAACTATTGAATAGTTTTATAACACGGGAGGAGAAGCTCTCTTTGAACCTGTTGGTACATGCTTTGAGGATTTTGTATGGCACTCCTTATTTATAGGGAACCTCGTTACAAATTGTACTCTTTTGACTCTGTTGGGAATGACGACAAACCATCAATTCATGGCCTCTGCTCTTAAGTAAACTTAAATCAGTTCTTCATCTGATATGAAAGACTATTCAGAATTGTAACAATTATACTCTGGTACAGAGGCCAACTTCAGCATCAAGCACTTTTGACACAGTGCAATGAAATTAAGAAGCTGGATTGAAGAATTTCACAGGAACTTTGCACATAGATACAGGGCAATGTGTTTGGTTTAATGAATGTTTAATTCATGCACACAATGGAAAGCTCAGACATACAAAGGCAGAAAAGAAATGCAATTGGGTGTGACAATTCAGTACAAGTATCAAGTTAATTAAGAGACAGTTGTGAAGAATTAAGTTGCATTTGTGTTATATTGCATTTCTGAAGAGTTTGATTTTTAAAACACAATAATATTTTATTTTAACCCTGTATAATTCATTATTATTTCTGCATAGGAAGGTCTGTCTCTTGTTTTGGGCTCTCTGCCATTGATTCATTGCAAGAAGGTTCAATCACAAACAGCTTCCTATTTTAAATGGCTTGCCCTTGGAGATTTTCTCCACAATAAAGTGAAATAAAATTTGAGAATCTCCATTTCTGAGGGGCATCTGTGTTAGAAGAAGACGAACGTCACCAGATTTTTATATAATTAGAGTTTATTTATTTATAGTGTCTTCCCTAATGTCAGAAAGCTCTAAATTGTAAATAGATTTGAAATATGGGCTGCGGCACCAGGGAGAGTCCTTGAAAAAGGATGTTAGATATCGGGACAGAACAAGATCATTTGCCCCTTCACCCCCCCTCCCCCCCAACATGCTCTCCCATTGATCAGATAAGTCCTGGCTGATCTACCTCAGCTCCACTTTGTAGACCAAGCCTCCTATCCGTTGATACCCTTAATATCCAGAACTATATTGATTTTTGTCTTAAATAAATAACTGAGCTTCCCTTACCCTTTGGGGTAGAGAATTCCAAAGATTCACCATCCTCTATGTTGAGAAATTTCTCCTCATCAAATGGCCTAGTTCTTATTCTGATAGTGTCCCACTGATTCCAGACTCCTAAGCCAGGAAAGCTGTCCATGAATCCACCTGCCAATGACAGTAAGGATTTTTATAATTTTCATTTGATTGCCACTCTTTCTTCTAAACTCAATACAGTGCAGGTCTAGGTTGCTTCATCTCTCTTCATATGTCAAACCCACAATATTGGGAACCTGTCAGGTAATTATTTTGAGGTAAGGAGGCCAAAATTGTGGACAGTACTTCAGATGTGATCTTATATGAACGCAAGTGGAACAGGTCAAAAGCTTTAAGTTCCTCAGAGTCAATATCACAAATGACCTGACTTGGTCCAACCAAGGAGAGTTCACTGCCAAGAATGCCCACCAGCACCTTTACTTCCTAAGAAAACTAAAGAAATTTGGCCTGTCCCCTAAAACCCTCACTAATTTTTATAGATGCACTATATAAAGCATTCTCCTAGGGTGCATCACAACCTGGTATGGAAGTTGTCCTGTCCAAGACCGAAAGAAACTGCAGAAGATCGTGAACACGGCGCAGCACATCACACAAACCAATCTTCTGTCCGTGGACTCACTTTACACCGCACGCTGTCGGAGCAGTGCTGCCAGGATAATCAAGGACACGACCCACCCAGCCAACAGAGTTTTTGTCCCTCTTCCCTCCGGGAGAAGGTTCAGGAGCTTGAAGACTCGTACGGCCAGATTTGGGAACAGCTCCTTTCCAACTGTGATAAGACTGCTGAACAGATCCTGACCCAGATCTGGGCGTACCCTCCAAATATATGGACCTGCCTGTCGGTTTTTTTTGCACTTCCTTACTTCCCATTTTTCTATTTTCTATTTATGATTTATAATTTAAATTTTTAATATTTACTAATTTTAACTATTTTTAATATCTTTAATATTTAATATTTGTAATTCAGGAAATGTGAAGCACAGAATCAAATATCGCTGTGACGATTGTACGTTCTAGTACCAATTGTTTGGTGACAATAAAGTATAAAGTTTGCTGGTAAAGCTGTATATAATGGTATCCATGATGTGTATGTTACAACATAGAAAGAGGCCATTCAGCCTATTGGGTTCATGCTAACTACCAACAGCAGACCCATTCTCCCGTCCTATTTCTGCAACATATTCTTTGACATAACCATCAAATCCCTTTCTTACATTTACCTAGTGATGGTGACAGTTTACTGCATCTAGTTAAACAACCAACATGGAATGGGGCTGTGGCGGAAACAAGTCAGCAATGAGTAAATGTGCTAGCACACTTGATGGACTGAATGGCCTAATTCTGTTCCCATGTCTATGGTATCCTCTGTGCTTTGTCTATTTAAGTGCCTGTCTAAATGTCTCTTAAGTTATTAAGTGATTATACCTGACTTCACCACCTCCTCTGGCAGTGAGTTCAAGGTGTCAACCACTCTTTGTGTGGGTTGGGGGGTGGGGTGGAGTGTTGTGGTGGTGGGGGACTTTCTTCTCAAATTCCTTTCAACACCTTTTCTCACCTTAAACAGTTTTATTTTTGATATCCTCACCGTGGGAAAGGGATTCCAGCTTTATGCCTCTTTTAATTTTATTGGCGTCTATTAAAGTTCAAAGTAAATTTTATTATCAAAGTACATA